>NW_027556098.1:415271394-415918894 GCF_003287225.1 Phascolarctos cinereus
TTCTTCCACCTCTGAGTGATTCTGTAAACTTTGAATTTTTCCCCAGGATCTAGAAGCTTGTTCAGTATGCAGCAGGTGCTCAATAAATGTATTTGTGTTTTTTTCCAGGAAACACCAATGGCTTGATGACTATTTCTACCTACTACACAGTGTCAGCATTGCATCGGCACACACATCCAGGGGGTCTAGATGGAGGACTCAGCCCACATTACATGATCTCCCTCAGCACAATTCCACCAAGTCTGTAAGAGTCCATTGCCTTCATGACAAATAGGTGATGGAAGAGAAAGGGATTGAGGGAATGGGCAGTGAAAAGAATTAAGATGTGAGGAGCTTAGCAGATAGTGATAGAGGAGAACAGAATGAGGTCAATGCAGAATTTCTGCAGGTAGAAGTGATGGGGATGATGACTGGTGCATAGAACATGGAGCCACATGCCTCATTAAAATTGTAGATTGCAGGCAAAGAAGGTGAGACACTGGAGCAGTGAGAGTGAGCTGAGCAGCCTAGCTACACAAATTTCCAGATGCCATTAAAAAAAAGCTCAGAGAAAGACTTCGGCATGGTGGGTTGGTTTTTGGAGGACTTATGGAAAGGCTTGAACAAGAATTACACAGAACCTGAGGGAATGGATAGGTTGCTAGCTCCAGGGGTAGAGGAAGCATCTATACCATTTAGATCACAGATCCTCATAGATATCAAAGAAGTGATAGGACTTAGTAACCATGAGTGGGAAATGGAGTGATGGGGGCACTAAAGATGAGGCTGAGATTCCAAATCCAGGTACCTGGAAGAGCAGTGGTATCACTGATAGGGACAAGGAAGACAGGAAGGGAGAGGGTGGCTATTTACAAATGCTGAAGCTACACATTGCTAGCTGAATCTCTAGCTGTCAGCTCTTCTGACTGAACCCAACCTTATGGAGAGTCCTACGCAAAGCACCTTGGACTTCCTTGTTCCGTAGGCAGTAGATGATTGGGTTACACATGGGTGTGAGCACTGTGTAGATGACAGAAAGCACTTTGTTGAGGTCCATGGCTTCAATTCTGCTGGGCCGGGCATAGATGAAGATGGTGGCTGAGTAGAAGATGCCAACCACAATGAGATGGGAGGCACAGGTAGAGAAGGCTTTGCGTCGGGCAGCGGCTGAAGGCATACACACCACTGCTGCCCCAATAGCCATGTATGAAGCCAAGGCAACCAGCAGTGAGCCCCACAGGATGACAATGGCTGAGATGAAGTCGACCAGCTCAGTCAGTGCTACATGAGTACAGGAGAGATTGAGCAGAGGAGAGACGTCACAAAAGAAGTGGTTGAGGACATTGGGGCCACAGTAGGACAGCCCAGCAATGCAGGCTGTCTTGATCACAGAGACACTAAGGCTGCCCATCCATGAGGCCATGGACAGCGTGAAGCAGACCTGGGGCCTCATGAGTATTGGATAGTAGAGAGGACGACAGATAGCCACATAGCGGTCATAGGCCATGGAGGCCAGGAGTGTGCACTCAGCACAGATAAGTGTGATGAAGAAGAAGAGCTGAGTCATGCAGGATGTGAAGGGGACATGGCAAGGCCCTGACCACAGCCCAAGCAGCAGGGTGGGCACCGTGACTGAGACGTAACACATCTCCAGGCAGCTCAGATTCCCCAGGAAGAAGTACATGGGCTTGTGGAGCCCTGGGTGGCTCCAGATGAGCAGAATGATGACGGTGTTCTCCAAGAGAGTCAGCAGGTAGAGGGTCAGGAACACAGCAAAGAGGACACCACGTAAGCCTGGCCTTGTCGACAAGCCCAGCAAGATGAACTCCTGGAACCGGGTCATGTTGGCCTCCTCCCAGTGTCTTCCAGGCTAGAGACAAAGAGCACAGAGTTCCCATGATGGCTCATGGCCCATTGTAGGAAAAGGATGGACAGGGTGCCTGCGTTCTCTGAAAAGGGCCATAGCTTCCCATTTCTACATGTTGGGCTTTCCTGACAACGACCTTGAGAGGTCAGTAGTGAAAGTAAAATCACTCCCATTTTACAGATGAAGAAACTAAGAAACTAAGCCTGTTGTACTAGGCTGTTCTACCAAAGAGTAGTTGGAATCCCCTACCTAGAGGTTTGCAGATGAAGGCTTGCAGGATGATTCATTAAGGATGCTAAGGAGGACATATGTCTTTAAGTATGATTTGGACTTTATGACCTCTGAACCTTCATCCCACTCTGAGATTCTACAATGTCATGATTCCATCTCCTATGAGACAATAATTCTTTTTTTTTAAGTTATTCATTTATTCTTTTGTTTGTTTGGGCCAGGAAATTGGGGTTAAGTGACTTGCCCAGTGTCGCACAGCTAGTGAATGTTATGTGTCTGAGGCAGGATTTGAACTCAGGTCCTCCTGACTCCAAGGCTGGTGCTCTATCCACTGTACCACCTAGCTGCCCTGAGACAATGATTCTTACACAAAATCCTGGAATCAGAAGCTTGAAGGTGAAAGGGACCTCAGAGGCAGTCTAGGGCTGAACTCTGCCAACCCTGTCTCTAGCATCCCAAACAAATGGTAATCCAGTCACCAATTGAAGACTTAAGATGACGAGAGACTAACTCACTTGTTGTTCAGTCATATTCAGCTGTGTCTGACTCTTTGTGAGCCCGTTTGGGGTTTTCTTTGAAGAGATACTGCAGTGCTTTGCCATTTCCTTCTCCAGCTCATTTTACAGATAAGGAAACTGAGGCAAACAGGGTGAAGTGATTTGCCCAGGTCACACAGCTAGTAAGTAAGTGTCTGAAGCCAGATTTGAAGTCCAGAAGATAAGTCTTCCTGGCTCCAGGCCCAGTACTCTATCCATTTCACTCCTAGCTGCCTCAACAAAGGTAATGTTCACTTTCAAGTGGGCAAAGTTGTTGAGCTCCCCCTGCCCTCTCTCTGCCTTATGTGGCCATATGAAACAATCCATTTCCTCTCCTAATATTTGAGGACTTTGCTTCCCTCCAAAGTCTTCCCTTCTCAGTTCTAAAGGTCCCCAGCTCTTAAAACTAATCCTTACAGTTTGGTTTCCTGAGTTCAAATTCAACCTGAGACACTTACATGTTCAGTGACCCGGGCAAGTCATTTAGCCTCTGTCTACCTCAGTTTCCTCATCTATAAAATAGGGATAATAACAGTATCTCTCACAGAATTGTTGTGAAGATTAAATGAGATAATAATTGTAAAGTGCTTAGCATAGTGCCTGGTACATAGTAGGTACTGCATAAATGCTTATTCCCTTCCGTCCATCTCTTTGGAGAACCTTGACCAACACAGTTAGATGGAAAATTAAAAAAAAAAAGATCTGTTTTTTTCTAGGCCAGAGTGCAACTGCGGAGCCTTGTAGCTGAAAAAGACAGTACAAGAAAAAGAGCACTAGACTGGGAGTCAGGAAGACCTGAGTTCAAATCTAGTCTCAGACACTTAATATGTGAACTTAGGCCAGTCACTTTACCTCAATTTGCCTCAGTTTCCTCAACTGTAAAATTAGGGAAAAAAATAGTATGTACCTCTGAGGGTTGTTGTGAGGATTAAATAAGACAATGATGGTAAAATGCTTAGCACAGTGTCTGGAACATAGAAATCATTATATAAACATTATTATATAAATTATTATATAAATTTACAAATTATATTATATAAATACTAGCTATTAAGAACCTTCGTTGTAAAGGAAGAAACCTCCATACCAAATTCTCTACTCAAGGCTCTGGTGTTCTTGACATATACTTGCAGGGGGTGGTTTTGTGCATTTTGCACACCTTTCCTGTCAAGCATAACTTTAAAAATTGTATTTCTAATTAAGCAATTAAAAATGTGACAAGCATGCCAACATCAGTCACATATTTCTTTAATTAAGATTTGTTTCTGTCTGACTATATAGTATTCATTATATTAAAGATAAACCAGTAAAAATATTGTTAGCTGTCAGTAGTAGTAGCAATTTCAAAAAAATGCTTATAGTTCTTAACCTGTAGGCTATGACTTTTAAAATTGCTAACTATATTTTCATTATAATAATAGCTAGTATTTATATGGTACTTATAGTTATATATATTTATATAGCTGTATGTAACTATAATATAGTTATAATAATAGCTAGTATTTATATAGATTTGCAAAACATCATATACATATCTTTTTCAATCCTCAAAACAACCCTGGATTTTCAATGCTATTTTCCACATTTAATAGATGAGGACACTGAGGCAAGTAGAAGTTAGGTGATGTGGCCAGGGTCACACAGCTAGTAAGTGTAGGAGCAGGATTTAAACTCAGAGCTTCATGACTCCAGCTCTCTACCACCTGGCTACCTTTATATAATTAGTTTCTTTTGTAAGTCCTGGTATTTTATTTTGGTCACCTAAAAACATTTTTCTAAGAAAGGGTCCATAGGCTTCATCAGTTTGCCAAAAACGGTAAAAAGGAAAAAAAAAGGAAAGAAAAGAAAAGAAAGAAAAAGAAAAGAAAAAAAAGAAAGAAAAACAAACCCCTCCCATAGGTTTAGAGAAACTCCTGAATGAGAGATTGAAATTATATTTTACAGATTGCTTGACTAAACTTTTCTCCTTTAGCTTTGTGTCTTGAACTCAATCCCCAGCACAGCATTTCATAGAAGCTTTGAATCTCAACACTGGAAGGAGCGTCATATGTCATTAGTACGACCCACTGCTGGAGCAGATGGAGCTTCCTCCTCAATGTCCCTGCAAGTCATTATGCCGTCTGATGCTTTCTTGAGTCTGGCGATGTCTAAAGCTAACATCTAAAAAGGAGAGCCAACCAGGAGCCCCCTGTACCCTCTGTTATCTGAGCCAGGTCCTTTTTCCAATTCTGTGATTTCAGACTGAGACAATGGCTATCTCTATGGCATCTGCTTTCCAGGGGCCACAGTAGGCAAGCTTGGGAGGGTTTGGAAGGAAAGACTTATGAGGGGCACTGTCTCTGTCTTCATACAGAAGAGATTTTGGACTTGTTCCATGTGGAAAAAGAAGGCAGCAAGAAGAGTAAGGGGAAGAATTTACAGGTAATTTGCACTTAGAGAAATTCTCCACCACCCCCGAAGCAGGTGTCAGGGCAGCTAAGGTCCAACACTGAGAAACCACTTGGTCAAGTGCAATGAATCCTGAATGAACTAGACCTGACTGTATTCCTGGCTGTACCTCTAATCGACCTTGTGAAAGGGGTTTCATTTCTTTAAAATCCCCTAGTTTTCTCTGATAGCCATTATCATCCAAGCTTTTGATTGACAGCTAGGTGGTATCCTTGAATTATTACGATCAATGTAGAAGACTGCTTTATGGAGAGCTCACACAAAGCGAGTGCTTACATGGAGGTCAGTAGAAGCAATACTAGGACATTTTCAAGGTCTCTTTGGAATCGATTGAGAGACATTGGAGATGCTAGCACAGGACAGCCCAGCGTGGCATGCCCAGATCAAAGAAGGCACTGTGTTCTATGAGCAACGTGAACAAAAGAAACATGAGATGCACAAATTTAGAGACATCTCTACTGCAATGTGGACTATTTGTGTCCAACCTGTGGTAGAGCCTTCCAAGATCATATTGGTCTGATCAGCCATAGTCAGACACGCCATACCTCGACCCCAACAGAGTGATGTCATTTTGGTTCACTTCAAGCCCAAAGGACAGCCAACCCAGGGGGCCCCTGTTTCCCTTTGGAGCAGCCATGTCACTTGTGGATAGTTCTGACTACTAGGACATTTTCCTTACATCAAGCCCACAATTCCTCCTTCACAAAATATATTAGACCCTTTCAGCTCTGACATTTTGGGATTAAATGGTTGCCAATCCCTCCTCCATGAATTGTTATCAATTGTAGGTTGTTAAATGAGGAAGAATGCTTAGAACGTAGAGTATTAATGTCCAAGATGACCTGGAGAGAACCTTAGAACAAAGAACGTTGGATTTGTGAAGGAGCTTGGGGCATTGAATGTTAGAGCTAGGAGGACCATTAGAACACAGAAAACAAAATGTCCAAGCAGGTAGGAGCTTTCAAACTTGGAACATCAGAGCTTGGAGGAACCTTAGAGTTCATTAATTTCAAGTCTCTTATTTTTCAGTTTTGTGTGTGCTATTTTCAAGTTCACCCTGTGTCATTTACTCCTGTGTCCTCACAATAGAAGTTCAGCACCCCTGAGTTACCCTTTTGGAGTAAGACCATCAGTAACTGGCAAAGGCCAGTTTCCCACTGGTTTGGGGTTTGAATATCAGCTTGCTTCTAATTCTTCAGGTGTCTCTGCTCCCTTCCTAGCATCAGTCATCACTATTCCCCACGTCCAGGCCCTTGGCTTTCTTCTAGCACTTAGCACATTGTTCCAGGCTTAGCACAGTGCCTGGCACACAGCAGGTGCTTAATAAAGGTTTATTGCTTGATTCCCCCAATGCCTAGTCCTTATAGATCCATAAAAGGACCCTCTATAACTCACCAGACTTTAGAGGTATAGACACTCCATTCTCAGGGAAGTCTGTCCAGTTTTCACCACCTTCTCTCACTACCTTTCATATCATAAGCATGTCCTCTCAATAAAACCGCCTTGTTATGTCTAGCTATGTGCTCCACGTTTCCTTGTAGTAGACCTCAGTACCCTGAACCTTTGCAGAGTCTCAGAGCTCAAGAGGATGGGCAGATGACACAGACAGAGGTGCAGAGAGCCAGGAATATCTGAAGGCACTGACCCTTCCTGCCAGAAGCTTTCCCACATAGCAACACTGAAGCTAGGTGTAAGCTAGGTGTCATTTGATGAAGATTCTTAGCCCAAGAATCAGAAGGCCTGGTTCGTTGTCTAGCTATGAGACCCTGAGTAAGTCCTTGCCTCTCTTTAAGTCTGCTTCCTCATCTGCGAAAAGGGGTCTAGGAACATTTGCTCCACCTCATTAAAAAGTTCATTGTTGGCTGAGAGCTTTGCACCTGCTTGGGTGAGCTGTTGTTGGCATTACTGAGTGTTTTGATTTCTTGGACCTATTAAGGGGGTGGTGAGTCAGCGGGTGACAGAGGAAATAGAAAGCTGGCTTAGTGAGACCTGGGTTTGAATTCTGACTCTTGACACTTAGTGGCTACGTGACCTTGGGTAAGTCACAGCTTTTCATGGCTCTAGGCGAGTCTCTTGGGCTATAAATTGCAGGGAAAGTACTGATTTGATTGGTGGAGGGAATTTTCTCCTACAGAGAGCTTCTATTACCAGTGAAATCACAAACCTAGCCCCATTCACCCCTCAGCTTTACAAATCCTTTCCCACCATTCATCAGAAGTGGCCTTTGCCCCTTCCTCCCTCCACCTCTTCAACTGCTGGATAAGCTGGTTTAAGAGCTTCCTCCTTCCCATCTCTTTTCTGAGACTCACCTCCTCCATGGAGACATCCTTCATGAACTCTGCCAGCTTCCTGTCACCTCAGCACCTCAGCTGGACCTTGTGGGCTCTTCTATCCTTCAGACAACCGTGTTCTCTCACTGGAACACAAAGGTACATCAATGGTCTCCAAACTGGGGCTCCCTCATGAGGCATACCACATTCCCTTCATGAATTCCAAACCTAATGGTCTTTTGACTGTTGTGATCTTCCTTCATTTTGAGGTCATTCTCAAATATCAGTGACCACTCTCACCATCCTGATTACTCTCTCAAAAAGAGTCTTGGGCTGTCTATGAACTCTGAAAGGTTCTCAGCCCTCTGGCAAAGCCAGCCCAGGAATCCTGTGGTCTAGGTCACCCAAACATTCTGGATCCAGCCTTAGGCCAAAGTGAGTCACAAGTAAACAGTGCAAATCTATGCTGCTACAAACTGATAAATTTGGAGTCAGTGGCCATGAGTTCAAATTTCCCTCTGATCCTTATTAGCTGGGATCATCACTTCACCTCTCTAGGGGGCAGTTCTTTCTCCTGTAAAACTTGGGGATGGGACTTGACCTCAAAGTTTCCTTTCAGCTCCAAGTCTGTGATCTTCCATTGTCTACCCTGACACATTTCTGGGAGCTTTCCTCCTACTCTTTTCTTTCTCTTTCTCTGTCCCCATTTATCTCCTTCCTCCTACTCCAAAAGCAGCAGCAGCAGCAGCAGCAGCAGCAGCAGCAGGAATATTTCATGAACATCCTTGTAAGGTTCTCTCTGACCCTCTGCCCCTTTTTGCTGCATAATTTCCCCCAGGAATTTCATCCACTTTCACAGCTGTAGTTATCACCTCTCTGTCAATGTCTATAAACTCTACCCAGCCCTAATTTTTCCCTGGCCCTCCGTCCTGCATCTCCATCTGCTCACTGAATATCCCCTAAGAGTCCTTGTGCCACTCAAACTTACCAAACACCAAAATGAAATCATATTTTCTACCCTGATGCGAAACTCACCCACCTCCCAAATGCCTCTGTTTCTTCTGAGGGCACCTTCTTCATTCCTACTGTCTATGCTTGAAACCTGGGGAGTCACTTCTGATACTTTCCTCTCCCTTACCTTCCACATCCAATCAGATGCAAGCCCCCTTGACTGTTCATCGTCTCTCTCCCAGCATCTCTCCTTCTGTTTCCTCCTCTCCACTTGCACAGACACCACCCTAGTCTGGATCCTTAGCCACACTCACCCGGACTACCTTCATAATCTCCAAACTGGTCTCTCTGCCTCCAGCCTCTTTTCTCTCCTATTATTCCTCCTACAGCTGCCAAAATATTCTTTCTACCTTACAGGTCTAACCATGAGATCTCCCATTCAGAAATCTTCTGTGGGTGAATTCTCTAAACAAGTAGCATCACAGGACAGTGGACTTAGAGGCAGGAGGGGATCTTAAAGGTCATCTAGTCCAATCCCCTTGTTTTACAAATGAGGAAACTGAGGCCCAGAAAAGGGAAGTGACTAGCCCACAGTCACACCTGTGACTGAGGACTTCAGACACAAGGTCTTTTATTTTATATCCAACACTCATAGAATGATACATGTCAGAATTGAAAGGACCATTAGAGTTCATTGAGTCCAATGCCCTCATTTTTCAGATCAGGAAAGTGAAATGGGAAGACGTCACATAACTTGCCCAGGGTCACATAGGTAATAACTGTCTGGAATCAGGATTTGGACTCAGGGCTTCTTGAGCTTAAGCCCAGCCTTTGGCCATTGAACTATTTGAGCAAAAGAACAATCATAAAACATCAATGATTACAAATTTTTTTTTCAATAGTCATACTGACAAGGTGTAAGAAAAATTAAAATGAAAACTTGGACTTTTTACCTGAAACTCAATAAATTAGCAACAGTAGCAAAAGGCAAAAATACACAGTGTTTGAGAGAGTGTAGGAATATAACTATACTAAAACATCATTAGAGAAATGGTGAACTGGGTCAACCCTTTGGAAAAGCAATTTGGAATTTTGTGAGAAAAATCATGAAACCTTTCAAAGCCAAGAAGGTAGACATCTCCCTACTGGGCATGCAGTACCTGGAGGTCAAAGGCAGAAAGAAATGCTCTAAAGTGTGCCAAAATATTCATAGTAGCACTTTTGGTATTATCCCCACCCCCTAAAAATTCCATAAATACCTGTTAATTGTGAAGTGGGTGAATACATTGTGGTTGTCAATCAGGTGGAATGTTAGTGCACCATAGGGCTGAAAAGGACCTTGGGGGTCTTCTAGGCCACCTATCTCACTGGACAGCTGAGGAAACTGAGGCTAAAAGAGGTAACAACTTGCTCCGGGTACCGCCATCCTGTAAGTGCCAGAGCCAGGATTCCAATATAGGACCATCAGTTTAGAGCTGGATGTGACCTTCAGGGTCATCTCCTCCAACCCTCCTCTTTTTGACAGCTGAGGAACCTGAGGGCCAGGGAAGTGAAATGACTTGCCTAGAGTCACACAAGTAGCAAGTGGCAAAGCCAGGATTTGAACCTGGATCCTATGACCTTACATCTGTCCTTCTCTCCACTGCACCATGCTGCCTTCTTTGGTATGGGCTGATGTGGATCATCAAAGCAAACCATCAGGAGTACAATATGCATGGTGATTATAACAACGTAAATGGAAACAATGCTAAAATAGCGCAGGTTTAAAATGGTGACTGATGAAATATAACTCCCTTCTGTCAATAGTGGTTTGTATGTTGGGGTGGGGGAAGGGAGAGGGGACAGGAGATGAGATTATAAGTGGAATAGCATATATGCTGAGAGATGTGGTCACTGTACACTGGAAGTTTGTCCCTGCTCAAGACTGCCTCTTCTGAGAAGCCTTCTCAGATTGCCACCCCACCCTTCTAAACTTGATCTCACCCTGGGCTGGGAGTAATCTCTCCTACATTCAATTTTCACAAGGTGCTTTGTTCAAATATTATTATACCCATTTTCCAGATGAGGGAATAAAGTCAGTAAGAAGAAATGACTTGTATGAGGTCATTGAGGTGGTAAGAATCAGGGTTTAGACTTTGGCCCAAGCCTACTGATTCTAAATCCAGACCCCTGCCTTACTCCCCTACACCACTTCTTGCCTCCTTACCTGAATGTAGAGGATCCAGTTTGAACCTGGGCCTCTTCTGCCTTTCAGAGACTCAAGGATGGTGGTCCAACCATGAGGCATCCTGGGAAAATGGATGCTGAAACCCTGAGCATTCAGCCCATTACTAGTACCTCAAGTTTGTTGAGTGGGACTTGAGAAAATAGCTGTTAAGTTAACCAGACAAAGGGTTGTGCTGGAGAGAAGCACTGCTACCTCTGATCTAATCAGCATTGCTCAGCCACCAGAGGGGTCTTGGCCAACCTTCCTCATTTGTTCAGCTGCCCAGGATGTGGGCAGGGCCTCTGGAGCTCATAGACTCAGCCTATTAGATCTGGAAGGGCTCCAAGACATTATGTACACAACTCAATCTTTTTATAATTCAAGAAACTGAGGTCTAGGGAGAGGAAGCCATGGCCTCATAGGATTCATCTTGGGACTTAGATGCTGGAAGGTATCAGAGATATCATTCTGTCCATCACTTTCCATTTAATTGATAGAGGGGTAACCAAGGACAGACAAGTGAAGGAATTCATCCTAACTCAGGAACTATTCTTCAGAAGGCCAGAATTTGAACCCAGCTCTTGTATCTCTAAGGGTGGGGCTCATTGCACTATGCTCAGCTTCTGAAGGTAGCATGGCTTCCTCAGTTAGCAGATGGTGGCATTCCTACCTAAATTAATATACTTATTCAATGCCATAACAGTCAAACTACCAAAAATTATTTTATAGAGCTAGAAAAAACAGTAAGAAAATTAATCTGGAAGGAAAAAAAAGTCCAGAATATTAAGGGAACTAATGAAAAGAAGAACAAGAGAAGGTGGTCTAGCTGTAGCAGATTTTAAATTGTATAATAAAGCAGTAATCATGAAACTACTTGGTACTGGCTAAGAAATAGAGTGGTGGATCAGTGGAATAGGTTAGGTATGCAAGACACAATAGTCAGTGACTATACCAATCCATTATTTGATAAATCCAAAGACTCCATCTTCTGGAATAAGAAATCACTATTCAGCAAAAACTGCTGGGAAAACTGGAAAAATATGGCAGAAACTCAGCATAGACCAACATCTTACGCACTAGACCAAGATAAAGTCAAAATGGGTACACAATTTAGATATCAACTCTGATACTATAAGTAAACTAGAAGAGCAAGGAATAGATTGCCTTTCAGATCTATGAAGAAGGGAAGAATTTATGGCCAAAAAAGGGATACAGAACATTATGAAATGCAAAATGGATAATTTTGATCACACAAAATTGAAAAGTTTCTGCACAAATAAAGCCAATGCATCCAAGATTAGGAAGGAAGCAAAAAATGGGAAAGAATTTTTTACAACCAGTATCCCTGATAAAGGCCTCATTTCTAAAATATATAGAGAACTGAGTCAAATTTATAAGAATACAAGTCATTCCTCAACTGATAAATGGTCAAAGGATACAAATAGGCAGTTTTCAGAGGAAGGAACTAAAGCTATGTATAAGTCTTATTAAAAAAAACACCTCTAAAACACTATTGATTAGAGAAATGCAAATCAAAATGACTCTGAGGTACCACATCACACCTATCAGATTGGCCAACATGACAAAACAGGAAAATGATAAATATTGGAGAAGATGTGGGAAAATTGGAACACTAAGATATTGTTGGTGGAGTTGTGAAATGATCCAACCATTTTGGAAAGCCATTTAGGCCTATGCCCAAAGAGCTATAAAATTGGGCATACTCTTTGACCCAGCAATACCACTTGTAGGTCTGTATCCCAAAGAGATCATTAAAAAAGGGGGAAGGACCCACATGTACAAAAATCTTTATAGAAACTCTTTCGGTGTTGGCCAAGAATTGGAAATTAAGGGGATGCTCATCAATTGGGGAATGGCTGAACAAGGTGTGGTACATGAATGTAATGGAATACTACTGTGTTATAAGAAGTGATGAGCAGGCAGACTTTGAAAAAACCCTGGAAAGACTTACATGAACTGATGCATAGTGAAATGAGCAGAACCGGGAGAACACTGTACACAGTTAACAGCCACATTATGAGATGACTGACTTTGGTAGACTTGGGTCTTCACTGCAATTCAAGAATCTAACACAACTCCAAAAAGACTCACAATGGAAATTGCTATCTAACCCCAGAGAAAGAAATATGGAATCTGAATTCAGATGGGTGTATACTATTTGCTCTCCTTTCCCTTTGTTGTTTTATTTTATTGCTTCATTCTCGAGGTTCCTCACATTAGTTCTAATTGTTCTTTACATCATGACTAATACAAAAATAATAATAATAATAATAATAACAACAACAACAACAACAACAACAATAACAACAAAAACAAAATAATTCAGTGGGGCTCTCAACTCCCAAGTTTTGCATAATAAGCCTAGTTTAATGCAATCTAGTATAGCCCTCGGCATTTAGGCTGCTGGATCTCTCTGTGGACTACTAAACATTTCACCATACCTCCACGTCTTTTCCAGGTGATTTATTGTCTAGCCAACCCTTCCTTATTTTGTACCTACAAAGTGGGTTATTTAACCTAAATATAGGTCTTGATCTTTCTCTCTATTAAGTTCCATTTAATTAGATTTTAATTCTTTATATTAGGTGGTCATGATCTATTTGGGCTCTGACTGTGCCATTCAGTGAGTGGCAGTCTGTAGCATCAGATAGCCCTCTCATCTAAGTCTTTGTCAAAGTCTGTGATAGAAATGTTGGACAGCTCAGGACCAAGCACAGGTCCCTGGAGGCATTTCCCTCCAGTCTTCTCTCCAAATTGATATTGACCCACTAATGGCTACTCTTTGAGTCTGATCATCCAATGAGTTCCCAAATCAGTTAAATGTTTTATCATCTTGTCCACATCTCTCCATGTTTTTTTTTCTTTTCTCACAGAAATAGTTTAAAAGACTTTTTTTTCCCAAATGCTTTACTGAAGCCTGGAGAAGTGATATCTATATATTAGAATAAACTTCTAAAACAATATGATATAGCCATTGAGGCAAGATCTGTCCCTTTAAAATATTGTTCTTCATGAACATAAAATAAAATCATTTTCAAATATGTAGTTAAAACAGAAAAAAGAAGATTGCATAGTAAACTACATATTCCCTATTGTGTAAAGCTTGATTTTGTTTTTAAATATATACGTTCAGCCTGCACCTTTCAAAGCTGTCTTGCTTCTCTGTGCTTCTTTCTGTCCCCTTTTCTGAATTTTTAGAAAAGATGCCTTAATGATCACCTTTCCTTTATTTTTCCTTTTTTTAGGGGGGAATGATTTATTCTTGGTAAAACCACACTAGCTTTTGGGGATCAACATTTGCTTTAATAAATATTCATTGATGATATCACATATTATAATCATTACATAATTAATAATAGTGTATATTATATATTGTGTCAAGATTTGAAAAGTGGTTTATAAACATTATTTCACTTGAACCACATGATAACTCTGTGAGGTAGGTGTTACATGCACTACCTTTTTTTTTTTTTCCAGATGAAACAGTTTCAGAAGGCCATGTTATTTTTTCAGGGATATATATCAGTAAGAGACAGGGTCACTCCCTCAGGCATATATCAACTTTATTCCCTCCCAAAAAATCCCCCTCATAACTCACTTCACACAAATTCAGACTTTTTTCTAGGCTGTTTTTAGGGAAGCCAATTCAATCTCTAGCTGTTCCCCTCTCCTTTGAGTCCTCTCTCAGGTTAAGAGACAATTCTTTCTCTCCTGCCTGAACATTGCTCCCTCCACCCGAGTTGGATTTTGTGATTCCCTGAACCAACCCATACATCTCTTAGTTGGCAAGCACTAGTGAATTTTCAGATACTCTCAAAGTGTGAAGAGTGTAATAGAGAATCAATTAGAGAATGACAGGACTGCCTTTACAAAGTCTAACTGACTTGCTGAGTCAAAAGGGGAGAATAAAGACAAATCTTCCGGACACCAGTATTATATTACCTCTTATGACTTGCTTCAGCTAGAAGCAGGCTTGAAATCTCTTCCCTAATTTTTACAAACATTGCTCTTGGGACAAATTTCCTGATAGATGTAAGGAATTCTTCAGTCTGTCCATGATCATGATTGAAATTCCCATTCAGGAAAGAAAATCCCATTCGGGAAAGAAAATCAGTCATTCCCAGAATCATCAATAGCACAGCTGAGATGTCCTTAGTTAAGATGCCTTTTGTAGTAATAGCTACAGAACTACAAAATCTTTACTTTACTGTTTACTCCATGGCGGGCTTTGCTGGTGTTGAGATAAGTTCGAGTTCCATTAGAATTTCCCCCACATTTATTACATCTGTAGGATCTCTCTAAAGTATGAAATCTGTTGTGGGAGTTGTGGAAGCCGGGATTTCTTATGAAAGGCTTTCTCACACATGTTACATTTATAGACTCTCTAATATGGAACTTTTGATATGAGGTTAGACAAGTTTTGGAAAAAAAGTTTTCATATTATCATTTTCATAGGGTCTCTCCCCAGTGTGTAGTTTCCAATGTAAGCTAAGGACTGAGGCTCAGCTGAAGGACTGCCCCCCATTTACTACATTTATAAGGTTCTTTGCTATCACCATTTTGTTGATGCTCAGCTATTGAAGACTTTGCCACCCTGCTGATCTTTAAAGAATTTCTCCCCACTATGAATCATCTGGTGATCAATTAGCCTGTCTTTTTGGCTGAAGACTTTGCCACACTCTTGACATTAATAATGTTTCATCCCAGTGTGACTTCTCTGATGTTGAGTGAAGTTTGACTTCCACCTGAAGGGTCTCCCACAGATACCGCATTTATGAGGTAGTCCTCCAGTATGAAGTCTATGATGTATAGTGAGTGATGACTCTGGAAAAGGTTTTTCCATGTTGACTCATTCATAGCAATTCTTCATGATGTGATTTTTCTGATGGGCTTTAAAGATATGAGTCCTCTGATGTACAATCAGGTATGGCTTACAACTGGAGACTCTCCACATTGACTGCACTCATGGGGTTTCTCCCCAGTGCAAATTCTCTGATGGTCAATAAGAGTTCTCTTCTGAGTGGAAGCTTTCCCATATTCATGACACATATAAGACTTCTTTTCAGTTTGGATTCTCTGGTGTTGAACTTCAAATCTACGGTGAAAAATTCTCCTTTGCTCATTATATTTACCATGTTTCTCTTCAGTATGGCTTCTTCAATGTCGAGCAAAGCCTGAGACCCACCTAAAGACTTTCCCACAAATGGTACCTTCATAGGATTTCTTTTGGTTGTGAGTTCTCTGATGAGGGTGTGACTTACAATTAAAGGCTTCATTTGTTTTTCCTTCTCCAGCCCATTTTACAGATGAGGAAACTGAGGCAAACAGGGTTAAGAGAATTTCCCAGGGTTCTTCAGCTAGTGAATGTCTGAGGCCAGATTTGAACTGAGGTCCTCCTAACTCCAGGTCCAGTGTGTTATCCACTGAGTCATCTAGCTGCCCATTTTATTATACAATTCTGTGTTAACATTTATATTTCAAATATGTTTCTTATAAGCAATATATTCCCAGAATCCGCTTTCTCTCATGTTTTTCCATTTTATGAATGAGTTCATCCTGTTCACATTCACTGTTATGATCATTAATTGTGTATTTCTTTTCTTCTTATTTTCTTATATTTTTCTTCTCTTTGCTCACTCATCTCTCTTTACAAGGAAGAGAGTAATGGGAGAAGAAGAATATGCTCCTCATTTGTATTATATTCTTGATTCTCTCTATCCCCTTCTCTTCCCCTCACCCAGATCCGTATGTCATGTTCTTTCTCTTCCTTTCTTTCCCTTCAAACTGCTCTTCATAATCCATCATATTAGGCTGGAGTTTGTCTGTTCATGACTAATACTTCCCCGAATCTACCCTTCCATTCTTCCACCTCCTTGTAAGAGAAGGGTTCTAGTCATATGATTAGCTTGACTACTCTGTGGGCCATCTTTAGTTCTTTCTTCATGAAACCCCAGCTGGTTGCACCTTGGTCATTATTTAAAGATGATTTTAGGAATATTTTGATGTCTTAAAATATGTTCTTTCTTATTAAGTCTTTTAATCTATTTCTTACAACAATAAAAATAAGCTAACATTTATAAAGCACTTACTGTGTGCCAGGTATTGTCCCAAATGCTTTACAATTATTATTTCATATTATTTTCATCACAACTCTAGGAAGTAGGTGCTTATTATCCTCATTTACAGATGAGAAAACTGAGGCAAACAGAGGTTAAATGACTTGTCCAGGGCCACACAGTTGGCAAGTGTCTGAGACTGGATTTGAACACAGGTCTTCCTAACTCCAAGAAGTTAAGCATTTTTTTCACTGTGCCACCTAGCTGTTCTTATTTGACTTGTAGTCAAAAATGGCATAATAATAAAAATAACAACAACAATAATAATTAGGGAAATTCATACAGCATGAAAAAGAGATTGCAATGGATAATAATGCAACTTCACATTAAAAAATCAACTTTGCTTATAGGGAAGGGGAAAATATGCCTTAATTTGAAGTATTTATTGCAAATTTTATTCAACCATTTAATTGGACCTAGATTTTGCTTCTTAAAAATGCATGTCCTCATACTTTCCTTGTATTATTACAAATAGTCTTCTAAAATAGTCATATCAACTTAAACATTGACTAGCTACAAACTTTTTGTGCCTATTTTCCAATTCCTTACCAAAAAGTTTTCCATTTTTATCAGGTTTACCAAACTGATTGTCATTGTATGATAATATCTCAGAATAATTTATTGTTACTCTTATTAGTGATCTTAAATTATTTTCCATCTGGTTTTTCATATTTTGTGTTTCTAATTTTGAAAAATTCACATTCTTTGACAATTTCTATAAGGATCCAACTTTTGCTGTTGTCAATCCGCTTGAATTCCCTACAAGTGTTGGAGGTCTGCATTCCATGTGAGATATTAAAAATAAAAACAACCTTTTCCCCTTGTTCATATCTTTTGTTCTTAGTTACCCACATTGATTTCAATAATCAAAATATTTAAAAGATTTTATACAATAAAATAATGCAATTATTTCAATATTTTCTATGCTACTGGTATCTCCATGCTCTAGTATTGGGACTATCAGCACTGGCGGTTGAAGGATCAGTTTGGAGTATATCATCACCAATGCCCTTTAATCCTGTTGGATGGTATGTTTGGCCTCCAGAGCTGCACAAACTCTGACCTGTACCTTCTCCTCACACTCCATGAAGAAGATACAGGGAGGGAAATCAGTAGCCTCAACACCATGCACTTCACTCCTCCTCCCAGGCCCTCAGCTTTTGCTCATTCTATACATTTTTTTAATCATCACTTCATAAAGGCCAGTCTGGTCAATGATACAGTAGCTCCTTTCTTTCTGTCAGATTTCGCTAGTTCTGACTAACTTCTAACCCAAGAAGATGGGCTGAGATAGGCTACAACTCACTCTAGTTATCCCCCACAGCTCCTACAGAAAATAAACAATTTTGGGAAGCCTCCAGCCTTATTTGCTCCTTTTGGATTCTCTGACCGTTACATATTTTTTCTCTCCCTTCAGGGATTATTCTTGGAAATCCCAAATGCCATAACATGGACTGGTCCATGATTAGCCTAGTTCATTAATGAAAAACATGGCTAAGCTTAAACAAGCTAATCAGGTACCATGTCAATCATTCCAAATTGGTAGCAGTGAAGGCTATGTCACAAGGTTGAGAACTGGAAAAGATAGTAGAGAACATCTCATCTAATCCTTCATTTTATATGAGGAAAGCAGAGGCCCAGAAACACTAGTGGACTTGTCCAATGTCACATCAATGGTCAATTACCAGCTTCTCTGAGTCACACTTTCACCATATGTAAAATTAGCTCAAATCTCACATATCCCAGGAGGTCTTTTCTGGTGCCTCCAGCTGCTAATTCCTTCTCCTTTCAGAGTGTCTTCCATTTACTCTGAATGTATCTTTACTCTAGCCAATGATTGACATGTTCTCTCTCTTATTTCCTAGAATATAAGCTTCTTGAGGGCAAGAACTATGTCTTTACCATTTTAGCTGGGCTTCATAAATGATTGTTGCCTTGCTGACATGAAATGGTGATAATACTTACACTACCACTCTTATGTGGTTGTTGGGACAGTCAGATGACAATACATTATGTATATTAAGTACAGTGTGTCTATGAAAAATTTATAAATGTGAGTTATTCATAATTACTAATTTTATTTCTTCACTGAAAAATACTCTGATGACTGACTCAGAATCATAGAATCAGAAACTGAGAGTTGGAAGACACTGTCAATGTCCTTTGGAGAGGATGGTGCCCAGATTACAATATGGCTCATCATGGCATCAAAGTGAACCTAGGCTCTTCAACTCCATGCCACTAGAGCCCAAAGCTAGAGATTTGTAGACAGCTGGAAAGGTTTTGAGTCCATTGCTTCAGAAGAACTCCATATCTGTTGCTGATGGCAAGCTTAGCCAAAAATGGGGAAGTTGGTTATCTGGAGAGTTCTTCTTGTCATTGTAACTTGAGACAGTCTCTCCCAAGGTAAAAAAGATCTATTGATGGAGAGATATTATAGACATACCAAGAAATCCTGAATCTTTAAAATTTGAATGTGGCAAAGGACCACATACTTTTCTCTGTAATTCTTTGTGGTTTTTTTTATTTTAAACAATATTCTGAGAACGGATGCATATGTTTCACCAGACTGATTGCTAAAGGGGTCCATGATGCAAAAATGGTTTAGAACCCCTGATCTGGTGTATCTTCAGCTCTACTTTTTCATATTTCATAGCATTTCAGAGGTCAAATAAATCCTCTCATTTGATATAAAGAAAATAAGACCCAAAAGGAAACATGGCTAGTATAAAATCACAAAGTCAATTAATCTATCAGCAATCTTCTATCAAGTGCCTACTATGTGCTAGGCACTGGGAACAGAAAGATTAAAATGAGAATTCCTACTTCCAAGGAGGTTATATTTTGTAATTGGAGCTACACAAAGACAAATGTATAGACCTGTAATATAATTTATATGGGGAATTTCAAAATAGGAAAATTTCCTGTTTCATTGCAGGTCTGCTTATTCTCTTCAATTATAGTCCTAGAGAATAGTCTGGAGAATAGGACCACAAAGCCAGAGTGGGTCAGATGTGAGAACTGAACCCAGGTCTTCCTGGTTTCAAGGCTGACTCTCTGCCCTCTAAAGCTGGCTGTTTCTCATACACATACATATGAAAGAATACTGAATATAAACTAAATAAGTGGGTAATTTGATGGACAAGGCACTAGGAGCTAGGGGGATCACAGAGGACCACGTGTAGGAAGTGGTAGACAAGCTTTGCTTTGAAAAAAATGAGGAATTCTAAGAAGCTAAATCAAGTATACTGTTGTCATGGAGACAGGAGATGGAATGTTGAGTGTAAGGAAAGGAGAGATAATGAGTTCTGCACAACCAAAGAGTGTGTGAAAGGAAATAATGTATAATGAGGTGCAATCTCTAGGTTAAAGCCAATTTTCAAAGGGCTTTAAATACTAAACTCTTTGTGTTTGACCCTAGAGGCAGTAGGGAGCCCTTAGACTTTATGGAGATGAGAGGGCAATGGTCAGACCTGTGTTTTAGGAATACTACTTTGCAACCTTTAGTGTGAGACCTGATTCCTCACTTTCACCCCATAGTCCAATAAGTTGCTCAGCCTTGTCAGTTCTGTCTCCATAACATCTCTGGCACATGCTCCCTTCTTTCCCTTCACACAGTTCCTCCATCATTTCAGGCAGTCATCACCTCTCACTTGAACCCTTGGAATACCCTCCTAACTGGGCTCCCTTGCCTCAAATCTCTCTCTGGTCCAATTCATCCTCCACACAGCTGCTGAAGGGATTTACCTCAAGCATAAATCTCATAAACTTCAGCAGCTCACTTTTACTTCAAGGATGACATATAAATCACTCTAGTTGACATTTAAGACCCTTCCACATAGGATCCCCTTATGCAGGCATGATGTTTCCCTTCATGCATTGTAGCCAGACTAAACTGGTCTTCTTCCTATTCCTCACATAAGGTGCCTTATCTCCTATCTGTCAGAAAACGTCTTTGCATTTTCTTTGCAGTATCCTTAGAATTTGCTTCTCTCTCTGTTATTCTGCTCCGATCCCTAGTTTCCTTCAAGGCTCAGCTCAAATGCTACCTTCTTACATGAATAGCTGCTACTACCCCCAGGGGGTGACTTTACCCTCTTCCTTCCCTCTTTCACCCCCCTTTTATTGTCCACAAATAGCTTAGATGAGATGGGAGGCATGGATTTTATTCATTACCATGAGATGCAGAAAGGAAGTCCTTACCGTTGACCCTGCCACTGCAACCTAAAGTCCAACATACCATAACATTCACACTGCCTCTACACCACTCAGGCCCATAGTACTGTCAGCTGGCCTATTGAGGAGCTCTGGCACTAGTCTTCTGCACCACTGGGGCTTCTAGGTCTTTCCATTCACCCTACAGATGGACTTCCTTTTTTTTGTCTCCCCAATTTAGAGCATCAACTTCTCGAGAGCAAGGACTATCTCACTTTTTCTATTTTATCCCTGGTACTTAGCATAATGATTAAGAATTGAGTAAGATATAATAAATGCTTGATAAATGGTTTTTTCATTCATTCATTTCCACCTGTTATCTTCTCCAAAATTGCTTTATATTTACTACATCTAAAACAATATCTATGCATCTGATAGATCAGATTAGATCACACTCCACTCACAGCAACCACCTCTCCTTTGTTTAAACCCTCATCCACTCTCGCTTGGATTATCACTCGAGCACTCAATCCACAGATATTAATTAAAAGCTTGCTATATGATAGGTACTTTTATGTATAAATATGTGTATTTGTATGACACAAATATGTGTATATAAGTATGTGTCTACATACATACACACCTATATATTTGTATGTATACATATACATATGCATATGCATATATATTTACATACGCACATATATCCCTAGTGCCTGACGCATAGCAAGCACTTGATAAGGGTCTGCCTATCAGTTCATTGATTGCTTGACCTTACCATAATCACCTCTATCTGGGCCTTATTTTCTTCATCTCAAATGAGAAAATTGAACTAAAAAGTACAAAGGATTTCTCTGAGCTCTTAAATGTCATATATATATATATATATATATATATATATATATATATATATATATACATATATATATATATGTATCTACATCAACAAATATTTATTAAAAGCTTCCTACATGATAGCTACTTTACTATAGTAAAATATATATTTGCTATATGTGTAGCAAAGTATATGTAGACATAGATATAGATATAGATTTGCTATATATTTATGTACATTAATATAATATATAACAAAGTAGCTATCATATAATAGGCTTTTAATAAATATTTGTTGATTGAATGATTCATAGATAATCCAAGGGAGAGGTAGCAAGGACCTGAACTTGGGTGGTGGTCATTATGAATGATGTGTGATGATCCTCACACTTGAAGAGGGCACTGAATAAAATGAATGAATCTTCATTATCCATCTCCCTACACCATCTTCACTTGAAAATCAAAGGAAGAGAAGATTAATGAGCTAATTTTCCCTCTTGGCTAGGTCCTGTGGGGAGAGCTCCTGGCATCTCAGTCCTAATAGCCACAGCCAAACATTGAAATTCTTTCCTGTCATGCACCCAGGCTACCCCAAGATTGGGTGAAACCCAAGGTAGGTCTGATGCTTCCTCCTTTGGTGGGATCATAGGTGGAATCAGAACATTTCTTTTCAGTCAGTGTGGTGCAGAGAAATATCACTTGACCTTGGCTAGGAAACCTGGGTTCACATCATGAGTCTGACATAGCTGCATGGCCATGGGTCAATTCTTTAACTCCAGGTGTCTCACTGTCTGCCTTAACAAATCAGGGATGATAGTGACTCCACTACCCATTTCATGGACTTGTGAGGAGACACATACCTTGTAAACTTTGAGCACTAAATGGGTATGGGGAGTGTGTGAATTATTATTCAAGGAGACAGGAAATGAAGTGGACTGAGTGTCCTTCTGTACATGAGGATACTTGACTTTGTCCTACCTCCCTGGTAGACCTTGGGAAAGTGTCTGGACTGGCTTGTTTGTCCATTGGAAAGCAACATGCTATGGTCAAGTGAGCACGGATGGGCCTTGGAGTAAGAAGTCATGGACTGGAATCCTTACTGTTTGTCAGACCTTCAGGAAAGTCACCTGATTCATCTGAGCCTTAGTTTCATCTTTTGTCAAATGGAAATAAATCCATTTCACATTATTCTTGTGAGGCAAAGACATGACAAAACTTTAAATGCCTTAAAAGTGTTAGGTATTTTTATGTTTTCTCATTGGTCAGGTGGTAAAAATGTCACATGCCATTATCATTAGAGAGATGGATTCAAAATGATAGAGAGTTTGATGGAGGGATGGATAAGTAGATAGATGGATAAATAGATGATAGATGGATAGAGATAGATGACAGATAGATAGATAGATAGATAGATAGATAGATAGATAGATAGATAGATAGATAAGTAGGCTAGATTGTTTGACAGATGACTGTTGTTTCCTTTGTTTTCCAGTCATGTCTGACTCTTTGTAACCCCATTTGGGGTTGTCTTGGCAAGGATACTAAAGTGCTTTGCCATTCTCTAGCTCATTTACCAGATGAAAAAAAAAACTGAGGCAAACAGGGTTAAGTGACTTGCCCAGAGTCACACAGCTAGTAAGTATCTGAGGAACTCAAGAAGATGAGTCTTCCTGATTCTAGATCCAGTGCTCTATCCACTGTGTTACCTAGCTGCCCCAGTTGGAGGACTAGATGATTAGATAGATAGATAGATAGATAGATAGATAGATAGATGGATGGATGGATAGGTACATAGATGGATGAATAGATGATAGATAAATAGATGGATTGATAGATGGATAGGGATAGATGATAGATAGAGACAGATAGACAGACATAGGTAGACAGACAGGTAGATAGATAGATAGATAGATAGATAGATAGATAGATAGATAGATAGATAGATGTGTAGGTAGAAGGATAAGTAGAGGATAAATGCATGAACAGATAGATGGAGACAGATGACACAGAGATAGAACATTTACTGTATTAAGGGCTTACAAGGCGCTGGACACTGTGCCAAGTGTTAGGGATATGTATGAAAACAAAAGGACAGTTCTTGCTCAATAGGAGCTTATACTCCATTGGAAGAAGACAGAACATAAAAGAGGTGGAAAAGAGAGAGGAAGAGCAATTAGCATTTTTATAGAATTTTAAGGTTTGCAAAGAGCTTTACATGTTTATCTTATTTGCTCCTGAGAACAACCTTGTAAAGTACGTAATATTCTCTTCATTTTACAGATGAGGAAACTAAGGGTAGGAGTGAGTTACTATGGGTCCCACAGTTACTAAATGTCTAAGGTATGATTTGAACTCAGGTCTTCCTGACTCCAGGTACCATGTTCTAACGACTGCCCCACCAAGCAGCAACCTGCCTTGGGAGTGAGGAGAATGAGGACACGGAGACTGTTAGAAGTGGTATGGAGTCCTCGTTCCTAGCCAGAGAAGGCAGAAGGCTTCCCTTTCACAGCTAAAGGAAGGCAGAAGCAGAGCAATCATGTTCAGAGGGGTGGAGATGGCATTACTCATTCATTCGGCCAGTTGTTGTTCCCTGGTCAGAGCTCAGGGCCAAGAGAGTTAGGATTATGGTTTCTATCCTCATCATAAAGGTCAGGAGGTTTGGTTCTGCCTGTATTCATGCCCCTCACCAAGTGTCTTACCAACTATGCTTTTGGTCACAAATGGTGAGTGTGTAAGGAACAGTGTGGCTCTTTCGTTTGCCTCTGTTTCACATGTTTGGCCTAAATAAGAGAAGTCTTGGGGAACCATGATCACTGTTTTCAGGATTGAGGGAGTTGGCCATCACTTAGAATATTAACGAGGCTCATTTGGCTTGGCCTCTGGGGCAGAAATAATAGGAGCGAATGGAAGCTGAGGATGACAATCATGGAGTCTAGCAGAAAGAGTCATAGATTTAGGGGAAGATGCTGGGTATTCGCATCTTGGCTGTGCATCCTCTGAAGCCTCGGCTGATTCTTCCTCCTTTACAAATGGACTAGACAAGATGGTTTTTGTCATTCTTTTGGGGTTTTTTGGCCAGGCAATGGGGTTAAGTGACTTGCCCAGGGTCACACAGCTAGTAAGGGTCAAGTGTCTGAGGCTGGATTTGGACTCAGGTCCTCCTGACTCCAAGGCCGATACTCTATCCACTGTGCCACCTTGCTGACCCAGTTTCTCTTATTTATATTATACAGTCCTATATGATAAGGAAGCACATTTTAATTTTTTGTAAGGGAGAAGTTCCTAATAATTAGAGCATTCCATCAATAAAAAAAAAGGGTGCCTCACGGGAGTGAGTTCTACATCATTGAAAATATTCAAGCAGAAAGGAAAGAAGCAAGTATTTATTAAGAGTCTATGAGGCATGGGGCAGCTAGGTGGAGCAGTGGATAGAGCACCGGCCCTGAAGTCAGGAGGACCTTAGTTCAAATCCGTCCTCAGCCCAAACACTTGACACTTACTAGCTGTGTGACCCTGGGCAAGTCACTTAGCCCCAATTGCCTAAAAGCAAAAAAAAAAAAAGAGTCTATGAGGCAGTTAGGTGGTGCAATGGATACAGCACAGGGCCTAGAATCAGGAAAACATGAGTTCAAATCTGGCCTCAGACACTTACTAGCTGTGTGACCCTGGGCAAGTCACTTAACTCTGCCTCAGTTTCCTCATCTGAAAAGTGAGCTGGAGAAGGAAATGGCAAACTACTCCAGTATCTTTGCCAAGAAAACCCCAAATAAGGTCGTGCAGAGTTAGGCACAAAAGAAAAATAACTGAACGGCAAATGTGCCAGGCATGGCGGTAAGTGCTTTACAAATATTATTATCTCATTTGATCCTCAACTCCACCATAACAAGCTGATGTAATTATGATCCCCATTTTATGGTTGAGGAAACTGAGGCAGGTAGAGGTTAAGTAGGAAGCAAGACAGGAAGGAAGGTAGGCAGGCAGGAAAGAAGGCAAGAAAGAAAGAAGGAAATGAGCATTTATTAAGCACCTACTATATTGTGGGCACTGTGGTTTACAGATATGTCATTCCACAACAACAACAAAAAATAGCTAACTTCTATAGCTGCCACTATGTGCCAAGCTCTGTGCTGAAGTGCTTTACAATTATTATCTTATTTGATCCTCATGACGACACTGGAAGGAAAGAGCTATTGGTATCCCTACTTTGAAGTTGAGGAAACTGAGGCAAACAGGGTTAAGTGACTTGCTCAGGATCACACAGCTAGTAAAGGTCAAAGGCTGGATTTGAACTAAGGTTCTTTCTGACTCTAGGTCCATTCCTTTTAAGAAAGTGATTGTTAGAAAGTGTTTTAGAGTTGTGGAAACTGAGACAGACAAAAGCTAAAGGATTTTCTTATGGTCACACAGCTAACCAAGATTTGAGATAAATTTGAACTCAGATCTTTCCTCCTGATTCCATGCCCACCATTCTAGTGATTGTCTCCCTAGCTGTCCTCTTGTGGATGACCATAATGAGGACTCTTGCTTCAAGGTGGAGGTTGGAATAGATGACCTCTGAGCACCCCTTCAAGATCCAAAGTTCTGTGATTTTTCCCAACAGTTTTGGGTTGTTTCTCCACCATTCCTGGGGAGGCAGAGATGGGCTGCATGAAACTCAGAACTGCCATATGCATTTTCACCTGTTTATCAGTTGTCCCTCTCCCCATTCTATATTCCCTGCCTCCATTGGCCCATATGGTGAACAGCTTTGTAAGGAGTGCCCCCTTGAACTTAGCTAAGATGGTCTTCACATGGTCAACATACCAGTGTTGTTGAATGTACGTCAATGAAGAAAGGGCTGATACTGATGAAATTACGGATCTCTAGAGCATCAAAGTATGATGTTGAGTCTAGAGAATGTCCACAGGGAAACACCATGAAATAACTCAGAGATAGAGATGCATGGATCATGGATAAGAGAGAGCTTTTAGATGTTGGAGCCATGATGACCATTGGGGGGCAGGGGGAAGTGATGAAAACATCGACAATTTCACGCCATTTCACAAGCATTTCTTAAGGTCTTCTATGTGTAAGGCACTATGCTGGGCGCTAGGGCCACAAAAGTGACAATGAAATAATAATCCCTTTCCGAAAGCTTGGATTCTATTGGGGTCAGGAATATGACATGTGTTGCTGGTGCTTCTCAGTTGTTGTGTCCAACTCTTTGTGACTGCATTTGGATTTTCTTGGCAAAGATACTGGAGGGGTTTGCCATTTCCTTCTCCAGCTAATTTTACAGATAAGGAAACTGAGGCAAATGGGGTGAAGTCAATTGTCCAGGGTCACCCAGATAGTATGTGTCTGAGGCCAGATTTGAACCCACATCTTTCTGATTCCCAGCCTAGTTCTCTACCCACTGAGCCACCTAGGTGCCCCTACATCTCATATGGTTTCTGGGAAGGATATATAGTAAATAGTAGCATTAGCTAACATTTGTACAGGTCTCTAATGTTTGCAAAGCACTTTACATTCAACATATCACTTGATCCTCACAATAGCTCTGTGATGTAGGGCAGAGAATCACCAGCTCATAAATTTAGGGTTAGAAGGGATCTTCAAAGTCATTAAGTTCGACCTCCTCATTTTACAAAAGAGTAAACTGAGGTTCAGGGAGGTTAAGTGAATGGTCTAGAGTCACACAGCTTGTGTCTGAGGTGGGATTTGAACCCAGTGCTGACTTCTTGACTCCACTGTTCTATCCTTTCTATCACATTGCCCCTCTTACAAATAAGAAAAGGGAGTCTCAGGAAGGTTATATGACTTTCCCAAGGTCATCCACATAACAAGTATCAGAAGCAGGACTCAAATCTTCCTATGCTTTGAATTTTGCCAATATCCAGGGACAAATGTCTGATTCTTTCTTCAGCTGGCTTTTCTTTTGTATGTATGCACGCACATGTGCGTGTGCACATACGTGTTTGTATGCATGTATTTTTGCCTTCAGGCTCCTGCTGTACACTGAACTCACCATTTCCCCTCCAGGTGGTACTTCCTCAAACAGGTCTGGACCCTGGGCACTGCTGCACCCCAAGGACCCCACTGAGAGCATGATTTGGAGGAACCAGACTTCTGTCTTCGAGTTTGTCCTCTTGGGTTTTTCCCATGTTCCCAGGCTCAAGCCAGTTCTCTTTGTGCTGTTCTGGGGATGTTTCTAATCACAATGCTGGGAAATGGCCTCATTGTACTCTTGACTGTGGTCGACACTGCCCTCCACACACCTATGTATTTTTTCCTCAGGAACCTGGCCCTGGTGGAGATCTGCTTCTCTTTGGACATTGTGCCCAGGATGCTGGTAAGCTTGGTGGCTGGAAGGGGCATCTCCCTGGTGGGCTGTGCCCTCCAGCTGTTTCTCATTCTGTCCTGTGTCACCTCAGAGTGTTTCCTCCTGACAGTGATGGCCTATGACCGCTACGTGGCCATCTGCCACCCCCTGCACTATGGGGTCCTCATGAACCAGAGACTCTGCCTCCTTCTGGCAGTGGCGTGCTGGGTGGCAGGCATCCCTGTTTCCCTGCTGTTCACCATTTGGCTCTTCCACTTCCCATTTTGTGGACCCCGAGGGGTTCGCCACTTCCTCTGTGACGTGGCACCACTGCTGAGGCTGGTGTGTGCTGACACTGCTGCCTTTGAAGCCTATATCCGGGTAGCTACAGTGCTTGTCCTAATGGTCCCTTTCTTCCTCATCACTGGGTCCTACGGCCGTGTGCTGGCTGCAGTTGTACAGATGCCCTCAGCCACTGGGCGTCATAAGGCCCTCTCCACCTGTGCTGCTCATTTTATTGTTGTGGCTCTCTTCTATGGCACAGCTTGTGTCATCCACCTCCAGCCCAAGTCCAGCTACTCTCCTGAGAGCAAGCAGGTTGTGTCCTTGTCCTACACGCTCATCACTCCCATGCTCAACCCCATCATCTACAGCCTGAGGAACAAATTGGTGAAAGCTGCCCTGTGGAGGGTATTGGGTAGGAAAAAAGCAGGTGCCCAGATGACTTGAAATCCACTGTCTGCTATTGGTTATAACTAAGATGAAGGGGAGTGGGGCCCCTGATAGCCAACATCAGGAGACCACGGGCAGTGGGATTGCTTTCCAAGATCATCATTGAATCAGGGACTTCTAGAGCAGGGTGAAACCAGAGAGAAATCTAGTCCAATCCGGGCCTGAAATGAATCCCTCCTGCAGTATCCCAAAGTATAGGTCAGATGGTCTGCACTGGAAGACCCTTTATGATTTGGAACTCACCATTCCTTGTACGTAATATCAGACACAACCCTTGTATCAGAGACCTTCCCGACATGAAGGGTCCAGGGTCACCTTGGAAGACTTCTCATTTCATTGATTCATTTACTGCACCCAGAAAATCTGGAGAAATCATTATCTGAAACCTCTCTCTCATCAAAGTATTTCTAGTGGAGAAGGTATTTGTGTTGATGCCTACTTTTCCTTGCAAGCACACAGACCACAAAAATGGTCACAGGAAACTTTTATTGAAAGGTTAATGAATACAAACCAGAATTCACATCAGAGCTCTCATGCAAGCATCCCTTCTAGCAAAACATTTCATGTAGTTGTAGTAGACCAGTCACTTTCTTTCATCCTCTAACTTTTCCTCTAAAGACTTTCTGCTTCACAAAATTTGCTCAGGAAGCAAGATTCCAGCTACTCTCAAGGAAGTCCCACTTCCTATCACTAGAATCAAATACAGTGGTGAAACATGTCAATGTTCTTTCTCCCTCAGGCTCCCAGGAGAGCTGCATTCCACTCCTCATTTGACCTCAAACTGGCAAATCATCTCCTTAATTATCTCCCAGTTTCCAAGATCTCTTTCTGAAGCATATAGTTGAGATCTTTCCAATAACAATAGGATGTAACCAGTTACCTAGAAGGGGGAGGGAATGAATCAGAGAAACCAGGGGTTCTCTTTCTGTGGAACTGGGGAGGGAGGAGAGAAGAAAAAATATGCTTGGTATTGCCTACTCATGAAATCCTAGAATTGAATACAAGCAGACTGCTACAAGGTTCTTAAGCTGTCCCAAACTGTGTCCCACACTGTTTTGTCAGTCTGGTGGAGCCTGTGGATCTTTTCTCAGGATAATGTAGTTAAATTCTTAGAATCAGATATGGAGGATTACAAAGGAAACCAATTGTATTGAAATATAATTATCAAATAGTAATAAGAACAAACCCAAGTTTGATTGGCCATTTTACATGATTACCATTCTGGTTCATCACCCATCACCTTCATTATTTTTACAGCCCTCTAATTGGTGTCCTTGAATCCAGACTTTCCTTTAGTGAATCATTCTTCACACACTTGTCAAATTGATGTTGTAGGGGTGGTGTTCTGATCATGCTCAAGAAGGTTCATTGGCTCCTACTTGTGTCTTGGTCAGTCACCTGGTCAGTCAACAATCATTTATTAAGGACCTAATAGTGTCAGGCACTGTGATAATCACTGAGGATGAAAAAAGAGGCAAAAGACAGGTCCTGCCTTCAAGGAGCTGACAATATAACGAGGAGACAGCAAGCAAACAAATATGTACAAAAAAGCTATGTTTATGATAAATAGGAAATAATTTACAGAGGGAAAGGAGAGGGAAATTAAAAGAGGGAATTAAGAGGGGTTGGGAAAGGCTTCCTATAAAAGATGGCACTTTAGTTGGGACTTAAAGGAAGCCAGTAGCTGGAGATGAGGAAGGGGAGCATTCCAGGCTTAGAGGACAGAGAAATGCCCAAAGCTGAGAAATGGAGGTCTTGTGTGTGGAATAGCCAGGAAGTCAGGGTCACTGGATCAAAGAGTATGTAGTGGTGAGTAAGATGTGAGAAGACTGGAAAGGTGGGAGGGGGCTGGGTGGTGAAGGGCTTCAAATGCCAAAGGCAGCATTTTGTATTTGACTGTGTACCTGTCATTTCTCTGTAAACTTCTTGAGGGCAGAGATCTGTTTCACTTTTGTTGTATGATGTAAGAGAGAGAGATGGCCTTGAAACCAGTAAGACCTGGGTTCAAGGTAAGTCTCAAACACATAATTGCTGTGTGACCCTGATTAAGCCACTTCACTTATAAATACTCCAGAAAACTCTTCGAGATGACAATTTGCAGAGAAGATGCCTACATGAATTTGTAAAAGTCCCCTCAATTGAGAGATCAAGAATGATTGGTCTAGTGCAGTGGCTGAAAGATGAAATGCCTCAGAAGACAAAGATCTGAGCTTCTGAGCATTTTGGTTTATTAAGCACTGCATGCCAATTGACCAACAAATCGGGGCCAGTTACCTTCCTCAGCTAGGGCACTGGATCCCAAGTACAGGAGGAGGCAGACTTTTCTATATTAGAAACAATTCATCAAATAAGACCTATTAATTAAAAGGAAGCAAAACAACATTAGGTAATCTGATTTCTAATTGGGTGAAAGGTTAGGGACTTTCCAAGTTGGGAGGGGGACAGTGAACACGTTCAATTCCCTGAAATTAAAAAAAAAAACCCCGAGATATCCCACTCCTTCCAAGTGTCTGTAAACAATCAAAGGAACATGGAAACAGTAACTGATTAACCAGTACAGGGCCAGTTTTCAGATAAGACGTAAAGGTTGCTTGAGATGTACAATTGTGAGAAAACGCCTGGCATCAGTCTTTGGATCTGACCAGGTTTCTGGTCAGCATAGCCAAGGTCCTTATACGGGTCTCTAAGCAATAGGGGAGGTAGTCTAGTTTCCTGCACACATAGGACGAGGTTCAACCAATGCAATGAAGTTTTCTCCCAATTCCCACAATTGAATAGTTTTCTCACAAGACAGAATTTGAACTAGACCCATACCTGAACAGAAAGTGTACTGGACTAGTTCCAGAATTGAGTTACAAGATGGAGTCAGTATGGTTCACTCAATTTCCACAATTACTCCTAATGGTCCTAATCCCCTCAATTCCCTCAGTCTTCACTAGTACCTGTGCTATCCTATTCTGTCCTATCCTATCCCTATCTAATCCTATTCCTATCCCTATTCCCAGTTCTTAGCACAATGACTGGAACACCCCATATGTGCATAATGAATGCTTATTAAGTGTTAACTGTTCCCAAGATCAGGCCCCTAGCTATGTAGCTGAGACTCAAAGCTCTGAATTCCAAGACTTTCCCCACTCCATCATACATTTGAAAGTGGCATTTTTACTTGTAAAGAATGGGGCTTGGATTCTGTGTTTGAATCTTGACTCTTCTTTACCTGTTCTGAATGTCACTTACCCATGACTGAACTTCCTTCCTCCTGCCCTCTTCTCCAATATAAAGTGGGAATGTAGACTCACAGACTCATAGATTTGAGATGCAATGGACCTTAAGGATCAGCTATTCCCAAACTCTCATTTTATAGATGAGGGGGAAAAGGCCTTGAGAAGCTAAGATGTCTACAACACTTTGCAAAGAACAAAGCTAGAACTGGAAGCCCGGTTCCCTGGCTCCAAATTCAGTGGGCTTTATCTTACAGCATTGTTGAGTGGAAGAGACTTTGTAGACCCTACTACATTGTAAAAATATGATGATGATGATTTGGTTGGAATTTAGAATATTCAGCAGAATTTTCCCAATCCAGCCTAAGGGCTAACCTAAAATATAAAGGAATAGATTGAGATATATGATATATGTAAATATATGAATAAATACATTTACACATATGAATACACGCATATATAATGGGCAATATATACATATATGCCTGTATAAACACGTATATATGTACACACATGCATATATACATATATATACATGCATGTATATACACATGTGCATATATATGTGTGTGTGTGTGTATGTTACTTGATTTTTCATTCCCCAACCTTCTTTTCCTATCATACAACTTGATGACATGTTTTAGAGCTCTTCCTTGATTATATTTTAAATCTTACTCACGCCTTCCATACAAAATATAAATACCTTATTTGCAGGAGGCATTGTATGCATAGAGTACTGGAACTGAGAGAGACTAAAGACATAGAGACCAGAAAGGGGGCTTCTCTAATATTCAAGATGAACGAAAATAAGGGTCTAAGTTAGGATGGTGACATCTGCAGACAGGATGGATGTAGGTGATGATTATACACAAAAAGTGGTTTAAAAACAATTGTCAAGAAGGTGAAACAGTCACATAGAGTGACAACAGCCTGAGAATCACTCACATTTCAAAATAATAATAAAAGTCTTACAGGAAGGCTCAACACCTTGGTGTTGAGGACATTGGGGCCACGGTAGGAGTAGAGTAGAGGGATCAAACCAGTAGTCCACACTGGCCACAAGCAGCTGCAAAACCCCTAAGCTACAGGCAGAAGTAATTTGGAAATATTTAACAAAAGAAATAAAAATACAATACAATATAGATAATATTAAATTATGTTTTTCTAAGTCAATATGTGACCTGTAGGGATCCATTTCTATTTTAGTTTGACACTGCTAGAATGGAGCATTTGAAAACAAAGAGACATATAGACAGAAATACGATAGAAAGAGAGCGTGGAATGGTTCTCATGTGTGCAGGGAGAAGGTATCTATGTATTGAGGAAGTCATAGGACCATAGCCATAGAGCTGGAAGAGCTTTCAGTTTTACCTTCTCGTTTTATAAATGAGGACACACAAGCCCCTAATGGATAAGTGACTTACCACAAGGTCGTGCAGTTGTGGCAGAACCAGGACTGGAAGCCAGATCTTTTGACTTCACATCTAGAGTTCTTTCTGCTGCAATGAGGCCATAGCTCATTTTTAGGGTCAAGTAACTGAGAAGGCACAGCAAATGACTGGATGTGGGAAGCAAGAGAAATGGAGGCATCCAACATGCCAATGATGTCCTGAGCCTGGGCAACTATAAGAACAGGACAAGAAAGTGAGGAAGGAAGAGGATAGCTACTGGAACACACTAAGGGAATACAATTCTTGGCCGCACATCTAGCTAGTAGAGCTCTGACTCATCCTCATTTTGTAAAGGGTCTTGTGAAGAGCACCTTGGACCTCCTTATTGCTCAGGCAGTAGATGATTGGATTACACATGGGTGTGAGCACTGTGTAGATGACAGATAGCAATTTGCTGAGGTCCATGTCTACCATGTGCTTGGGCCTGGCATAGATGAAGATGGCAGCTGAGTAGAAGATGCCCACTACAATGAGGTGAGACGCACAGGTAGAGAAGGCCTTGACTTGGGCAGCTGCTGAGGGCATATGCACCACAGCTGTGCCGATGGTCACATAAGAGACCAGGGCAACCATCAGGGAACCATAGAAGATGACAGTGGCTGAGATGAAGTCGACCAGCTCAGTCAGTGCTACATGAGTACTAACTGAGCAGAGGGGAGATGTCACAAAAGAAGTGGTTGAGGACATTGGGGCCACAGTAAGAGAGCCCAAAATGCAGGCCATCTTGATCACAGAGACACTAAGGCTGCCCATCCATGAGGCCATGGCCAGCATGAGGCAGACCTGGGGCCTCATGAGTATTGGATAGTGGAGAGGACGACAGATAGCCACATAGCAGTCATGGGCCATGGAGGCCAGGAGTGTGCACTCAGCACAGATAAGTGTGATGAAGAAGAAGAGCTGAGTCATGCAGGACGTGAAGGGGACATGGCAAGGCCCTGACCACAGCCCAAGCAGCAGGGTGGGCACCGTGACTGAGACATACCACATCTCCAGGCAGCTCAGATTCCCCAGGAAGAAGTACATGGGCTTGTGGAGCCCCGGGTGGCTCCAGATGAGCAGAATGATGATGGTGTTCTCCAAGAGAGTCAGCAGGTAGAGGGTCAGGAACACAGCAAAGAGGACACCACGTAGGGCTGACCTCATTGACAAGCCCAGCAAGATGAACTCCTGGATCTGGGTCATATTGGCCTTCTCCCAGTGTCTTTCAGGCTGGGGACAAAGAGCAAAGTCTTCATGGTGTTATGTATTGTCACAATGCTATGCAGACAAATTTTGAGGAAGATTGGACAGGGATTAATCAATCTAATAGAAAGTTTTTATCGTGTTTCACATGCATCAGGAACTATACTAAACTCTGGAATACAAAAGAAAAGTACAAATTTGTCCCTGCCCTCAAAGAGATTACATTTTAATGAGAGAGCCCACATGGCTGTAAACAGGAACATTTCAGATGCTTACAGAGGGGAAGGCACTACATGAATTCAGGGAAGGTTGGAAAGGTGGATGCCTTTTGCCAAAAATAATGTTTGAGTTGAGTCTTGAGAAAAGCCAGGGCTTTAGAGAGTCAGAAATAAGGAGGTGGTATATCTCCAAAGTGGCAGACAACCAGTTCAAAGGCACAGACTTGGGAGATGGGCCATTGTAAGGTGAATGGAAAGTACAAAAATGTGGCTGAACCATAGAGTGCATGGAGTTGAGGAGGAAGACTAGAAAGATAGGTGTTGGACACATGGTGAAGAGCTTGACATGTATGCCTAATGGGAGTCTTATTGGAACCAGGTAGTAACAGGGAGCCACTGAAGTTATTGAGTAGGGGAAAGAATATGAATTCTGGATCTTACAAAACTAGCCATAACTGCTATTTCTATAGCACTTTTAGACTGACAAAACATTTTATTTACAATATCCTTGCAGGGTGGGTAGTGTCTATATGATTATTTCCATTTTACTTGAAATGAAATTGAAGCTTAAACCTGGCCAGAGTTTTGTAACTTGGAAGTACTAGAGACAGGATATAAACCCAAGTCTTAAGAGTGTAAGTTCTGTGTCCTTTATATCATATTGTTATATTATATATCAATATATTATGTACAACATTAGTATTTTATATTTCATATGCTTTCACATTGCACAATACTTCCTTTTAAGTAATAATAAACTTAATATATTATTTTTACTATGGTTATTACCATTAGATGATATTGATAATTCACACTTGTATGGCACCATGAATAGAAATATTAGAGAAAAGAGTGAAAGGACTGAATGAGCTTACAGGAGGGTGACCAAAATGGGAGTGGTAATGGAAATCTGGGGCTCTGTGGTCAAGACATTCCTCATGATTGGACTTTCCTCTTGTGGCCTCAGATGGCAAGTGTTTGAAAGAGCTGGTGGTATTTAACTTAGAGAAGAAGACTTGGGGTGGGTAGGGAGGTGTGGGGCCTGACAGATCTTTTCAAATATCTCCAGGACTTTCATATAGAAGAGGATCAGACAGCTACCTGGCACAGGAGAAAGAGTATGAGTTCAAATCCTACCTCACAAACTTACTAGTCCTGTGAACCTAAGCAAGCCACTTAACATTGATCTTAGTTTCTTCATCTATAAAATGGGGATAATAATCTACCTGCCTCCATGGTTGTTGTGAGGATGAAATTAGGTAATATTTGCTAAGTGCTTTGCAAGACCTAAAGCATTATATCAATGTCAGCTACTATTATGATCATTATCTTCAGTTACATTCAGTTACAGAAAACAGAGATAGTACCATAGTAGCAATATACAGGATTTATAGAAAGGCATATTTCAGCTACATGTATGGAAATTTTTCCCCCAACAATTAGAGGTGTAATAATCTACTTAGGAAGAGAGTTCCCCATCATTAGAAGTCTTAAAGAAGAGGTTCAATGACTATTTGTTGACCACGTTGAAGAATGAATTCCAGCTTTTGGCAAAGGTTTCATAAAACGCTCTGATTCTTTTACTTTGCATATAATCCAGTCTTTCATAATGTCAGGGAATCACAGAATCTCAAGGTAGTAAGGAACCTCAGAATTTATGTAGTCCAAACCATACTTGAGTAAGAATTCCCTCTGAGAAATCCCTGACTAATGGACATCCCGCATTTGTAGGATTGTGGGATCATAGAGTGCTAGGATTCTGAACTGGAAGGGACTTTAAGTGTCATCTAACCCAAATTTTCATTTACAGATAGAAACTGAGACTTAGAATGGTGGAGTAACTTGTCCCGAATCACACAGGTGACAAAGTAAAGATTTAGACCCAAGTCTTCAGTCTTCCAATCAGGTCCTCTTTTGGCTTCACTGTGCTGTTTCCCCTTTCATTTGGATACTGAAATGTGGAGGAGGCAAAAGAGAAGGGGGCATTACCTCAAAGTAGAACTTCCCATTTGTGAAGAGCTCTAATTGAGGAGTTTGCACTGACATCAAATCTAATCTGCCTCACTACCACTACTACATATTGATACCAGGCCTGTCCTTTTGGAACACACAGGGAAAGCCCAATGCCTCTTCCGTATGACAACCTCTCAAATGAACAAAGATGTCAATTCTGTCTCTTCTTAGTCTGCTTGTCTTCAATAACCATTTATTAATCACCTACTATGTGCCAGGTGCTATGCTAAGAGCTGAGCATATACTAAACATCCCTAGTGCATTTTGATCTAATCTTGTATAACCTGATTTGGAAGGCAAACACCATCCTACTAGGCCTCCCAGATCTGGGAAGCCCTTCAGTTTATCAATGCCCTTCCAAAAATGTGGGACCAGAATTAAGCATAATACTCCAAATTATTCCCCAGTCCTGGCTGATAGCTCTTTGTCACACAGCCAAAGGATGGACACACTAGCTTTGTGGGGTTGCTATGCCTCACAGCTGAGACTACAAGTACCATTCAGCTTGAAGTTCATGAAAACCCTCCGAGTGTTGATTTTTACACGGAATGCCACGTTTTGCCCATCTTGCATCTGGGAAGTTGATTTTTTGAACCCAGGTCTGACTTTACATTTCTCCCCATCAAATTTCATCGTATTCACTTTGGTTCAGTATTGGTGCCTGTTAAGGGTTGGTTTCTCCCACCAGTGCTTATCACAGTGCCTGGTACATAGTAGGTGATTTATAAGTGATTGATGACTTTTTCAATTTTTTTACGCAAACTCCATCATAAAATTGCTATATGAAAAGTGATCGTCAGAACAGAGATGGTAATACCTGCAGCAGCTCATTCTGAAGTCATTGTGACAATCAAATGGAACCATTAGCTATGCCTCCCAGATCTGGGAGGGACAAGTGGATTTCATAAACATTCTTGAGATTTAGAATTGGAGAAGGGCTTAGATTTGACAGAATCATAGAATTCAGCAGAGAAAATTCTGTCCCTCTTTCTCTTCCCAGCCCATCAGACTGGAGGAAAGGTTTGGTGCAGGATATCTGTGCAAATGCATTAATAAGCTTAGTCTTATGTTAAGGTAATTCATAAGTACTTAATGAATTGAATTTAGGTCCATTTATCAACTTCCAAAGTGTATCTCAGAGGAGTCCCCCCAGGTTCTCTCACAATGAGGTTATGATATAGACTAGGAGACTCAGAGCCAGAAGAGATCTCAGAGAGTTTCTATGTCTTCTGGTACTAGGGACTGCTTCTTTTCATATCCTTGGCACTTAGCACACTGTCTGGCACATAGCAGGTGCTTAATAATAGTACATTGTTATATAAATAATAATAAATGAATAAATTCCTATAAATACAAAATACAATGTATAAATAATTAATGTGTATTGATTGATTGACTGCATCTGTCAAGGGTACTATCATCTTCCCAGTCATCAGATTTGCTACCTCAGAGTCATTCTCAAATCCTTATTTATCCTCTCCCTCTGCACCCCACTTTCAAACTGTTGTTAACCCTTCTGATCTGTGCCCATGGTATCTCTCTCATTCATTCTCTTCTCTCTTCTCATATAGCTACCACCTAATTAAAATCCACATCTTCTCTTAGGGGGACTATTACAACAGAATCCTACCTGGGAAGCTTCTTTCCTCTCCATGCCACTCTCTGTGCTGCTGTCAAAGTGATTTTCTGAAAACACAGTGGCTCCTCAGAACAAAGGGGCTGATCCCAGTGGCCTCTTGTACAAAGCACAAACTCTTCTGTTTGGTACTTATCATATTTCATCTTACCTCTAACTTTCCTTTCTACCTTTATTCTTCACCACACCATTTACAGTAGAGCCAAACCATCGCACTTGCTGCCAGTCACACACGACAATCCACACTATCTGCAAGCCTCCACATGGGCCGCTCCACCAACTTGGAAGGCAATTTCTCCTCAAATTCTTCTCTTTAAATCCATGACTTCCTTCAAAACCCAGCTCAAATACCAGCTTCCTCATGAGGCCTTTCAAGCTTGAACCTCTACTCTCCTATTAACCTGTGTTTATGTTGCCAGGGTTTTTTATTTAAAAAAGATGCTCATCTCAAGAGAGTGTAAGCTCTTTGAAGCCAGGGACAATATTGGTTTTGTCTTGGTTTTTCTTGAGCCTGGCACATGGAAGATGCTTAGTACCTGCTTACTGATTGATCAACTTATTGAACATAGAATATTAGAACTGGGAAGAACATTAGAAGATAAAGCATAGAATATCAGAGCTGGAGCCACCTTGGAGACCATATAATTCAACCCTCCCATTTTATGTGAGGACATCAAGCAAGGAAGGGGAAAAGAATGTATATTACAATAATAATAATGTTAATTCATATGAATAATGTTTTAATGCTTGCAGAAGAGAAGGTGTTATTTTATTCTCACTGCAGCCTTGAGAGATGAATGTTGTTACTACTCCCAATTTACAGATAACTAAATTGAGGCTAAGAGAGGTTATGACTTTTCCAGAGTCACATGCAACAATAAGCATCCAAGGTCATATTTGAATCTGAGTCTTCTCAACTCAAATTCCAGGTTTTCTTTGATTTGATTATGGTCACTCAAGAGTTTGTCCATATCCCTGGAGGCAGCTTGGTAGTATAGAATATTGGGTTTGGAATCAGGAAGACCCAAGTTCAAAGCCAGCCTCAGATATTTCCTAGCTGTATGACACTGCACACATCAATTGACCTCATTTTCCTCATCTGTGAAAAAGGGAATATTAGTACGTGCCTCATGGGGTTGTTGTGAGGTTCAAATGAGATTTTATATATCTATATCTATATACACACACACACACACATATATACATACATATACACACATATGTATACATACACATATATACATATATGTATGTGTATACACACATATACACACACATATATGTATACATATACATATATGTATGTGTATACACATATATACGTACACACATACAAACCTTAAAGTACTATGTAAATACTAGCTATTATTATTCTCAAATCTTTCTTCCTTCTGTGAATGTAGACAAGAGTAAGATTTCTGTTTTGACCTTTCCTGTAGAAGTGGGTGGAAAAGAAAGGGAAATTCTAATCAGTTTGGAAAGAAGCATAGTTCAGAGGAAAGAGTAGTGGATTTGGAGGCAGAGGTCCTGAGTGCTAATCCTGCTTCTACTACTCATTGCCTGTGTGACCTTGGGAAGTTAATTCCTCTCTATGGATCTCAGTTTTTCATCTGTAATATAAGGGAGTGGGACTAGATGTCCTCAAAGGTCACTTCCAGTTCTAAGTCTATGTTCTTATGGTATCTGAGCAATTCGGAAAGCATTTATTAAGCACCAACTATGTGGCAGTCACGGCACTAGCTTCTAAGGATGTGAAAGCAACAATAAGGATCTCAAGTAGTTCCTGGTTCCATAAGCTTATATTTGCAGCTACAGAAGAGCAGAATTCAAATGGAGAACCTTGGGATAAACCCAAATTTGGGAGGCAGAAGGAAGACAATCAGTGAGTAAAACTGAGAAGCAACAATCAGAGAGGTAGAAGGAAGACCAGGAGAGGAGATTGCATTCTATTGCTAAAGAATGCTAAAGAGCTTCCCAGGGAACTCTTTAGAGACATGGATTGAACCTAGGATTTCACTGGTACAGGAAATACCCAATCGTCTCTGCCAATGAGGGCAATGTTTCCTCTGTCACTTATGATATGTCTCAAATCTTGGTGTTGGGGTAGATCTCAGAGGTCATCTGACTTTTGCAGAAATCACCTCTGAAAGAGATGGTCATCCAAACTGCTCCTAGACCCTAGGGCCAGCACCTTGCATTTTGGGACTGATCTCATGTCCCTTTACAGCCATAAAGTACTTTCTTCTCCAGGCTAATCAGCCAATGAATGATCAGAGACATGAGGTTTCCAAGAAAGGTAGTCCCAACATCATGCCTTGAACACAGCAAGATCAGATATTTAATACGTGTTTGTTGAAACACAAGGACATAAGATCCTGGGGACATTGGATAGGAAATGGGTAAATAGGATGGAGTGACAAGGGGAAGCTCAGAAATTGGGAAATCTGATTATGATGCAAATGACCCTTCCTGTTGGAAGGTTTTCGTTGCAGGGTCATTAAGGGCTTCTAACCTCCTTAAAATATATATATATATATATATATATATAAATTTTAAATTATATGTAAATTAAATATAAGTATATTTATAATAGATGAACATTTTATATATACATATATATATATATATGTATATATATATGAAGAAGCCTGGGGAAGTCATAAGTCCTGTGTTCAAGACTTGATTCAATCTACCATGTGTTAGCTGTGCAACCTCCTTCTGAGCCTGTTCCCTCCTCAAAATAACCCTTCTGTGACCTCACACAGAGAACTGGTGAAAGAAAAGTGCTTTGTAACCCCCATACAACATAATAGAAGGGTAAGGTGCTCTTCATGGTATTACTCAGTCCTTCCTCTGTGTTTCCCTCTCCTGCTCTACCTTTCATGAGAAGCAATTGCCCCCTCCCCTGCCAAGCTAGCTCCACCACCTCTTCCTTCCCAGTTCCTTTCTGAGACTCACCTCATCCATGGAGTGCCCTGTGATCAGCCCTGCAAAGTTCAGCTACCCAAGGGCCTCCTGTGAGCTTTGTAAGTTTTACTTTCCTCAGGTTGGTCCTATTTTCTCACTGAAAGAACATAAAGACGCATTAAATGCATCACCCTTGGACATACCCGTGGTCTCCACACAGAATTCTTCCCACTCCTTCCAAAGTTATTAGTGCCCTCATTCCACAAATCTGGAGAAAGGATTTTAGTTTTCAAACTTCTCCATCTTTCTGTCAATAGCATTGACGGTCCCCTCTTGGATGCTGTTCCTTCCTGTGCCTTTCATGACACTGATCTGTCCTGGTCTTCCATATCCCTCTTGAATTGTGCCTTCTCAATCATTTTCATGGAATCCTTTTCTTCCTCCTGCTCTTTAAATGGAGGTGTAAGAAAGTTTCTTATTCTAAGGCCTCTATCCATCTGTTTCTGTGGTTTCTCCTTGGGCAACAGCCCCATTTGGCCACCTTGTAGTGATTCTCCATTGCTGAAGTTCTTAAATCAACGATGGGATAACCATGTGCTGACCATTTTGTAGTGGAGCTTTTTGTTCCCTTTAGAGTACAGGATTATCGGACTCCCTTCCAGCTCTGAGCTTGCATAATTCTTTTCATGTGAATATTAGCTCTCTCTATCCAGCCCCAATTACCCAATTTTCCTAGAGGACAGAGGGCTAGTCTTGCAGTTAGAATGACCTAAGTTAAAGTACTCTAATTCACATCAACCATGGACTAGTCAAGTCACCTCAAGGAAGGCAACTATAAGATCCAGATGAACTGTCCATTTATGTCAATGAAAGTGCTTTTGACACATAGGGGATTCTTCACATTTATGAAATAATAGACCTATGACCACTTGCCCCCCTCAAAAAATTCCTTGCAATGCTTTCACTGGGATTTTGCAATCGTCTGCTGAAACTTGTTGGTTGTGTCCATCAGCAATTTAGAGGCAACATCATCTCATTGTCATCATCCTCCCTAAACTTACCTAAGCCTCCAGTTTCCCCATATTCTTTGCAACATTACCCTTCTCCCAGGCTTGCCACTTCAGTCCTTTTCTGTGCCCTCTCCCTCTCCACCCAAGTGTAGTCAGTTGATAAATTATGTTGAGTCTACTTTTTCCGTGTTCTACAATTAGTGGTATGTATTAGATTTGCCATCAGGTCACCCAGCTCCAAGTCCAAAACTCTTTTACCCATACTTCCCACTCACTATACCTCTGGCTATCTTACCTGAGTATGGTGAGTCACTGAGTTAAGTTTGAGTCTCCTTTGTCTCTCCTGGAGCATTTCTTGGGATTCTGACCATGAGAGAAACCAGGAGAACAGATGGTGGAGGCCTGGATGTATGACCAGGTTGTAGATACTCAATAATTGAAGAACAGGAGATGCACAAAGAGCTCCCAGGTTAAGAGGTCCAGATGGAGATCAGGGCCATCATCTTCAGTCCCCTTCTCATTAACTCTGCCACTGGAAGAGTTGGTACCAGCCTGGCCCCTTGCATACTCAGTGATTAGAAATGGGTGATGGGTATGGTCTGGAAGATCATAGAATCTAGGATGTCAGAGCTTGAAAGGCTCTTAGAGATGATCAAGTTTCAGTCTTTATACAAACAAGGAAACTGAGACTCAGAGAAGTAAAGTTAGGAAACATGATGGGCTGATCATAATCTCACAGGATTTAGAGGATAGAGGGACTTCAAAGGTCATCTAGTTCAGACTACTTATTTACAGGTGAGGAAACTGAGGCCTATATATGTTAAGTCACACCCCCGATATCACACAGCTAGGAAATAGCATTGGAGCTCAAACCTAGGCCTGTTGACTTAAGGGCACTGAGTGCTCTGTTCACTATGACAGGCTGATGAAAGTTTACAGCTTCCATATCTAACAAACAGATGGACAGGAAACCTTAAACACGCATATATATGCCTATTTGGAGAGGTTACTGTGAAACCCTTGGGGGATGGCAAATCTGTGGTTACCAAAACTTTTTTTTTCCACTTCTTATTCTGAGATTGGAAAGGAGACAAAATTAATACTTAGGACCCATGGTTTAATTGGAAGGAATACTTATTTGTCATATAATCAGATGACAAATTTGATTTCCAAGTTAGTAATTTTAGAAAAATTATACAGAATGAGAAATGTACCACATGATCAAAGAGGGGGATGTGGTGGATTTTCTTTTTCTAGAAAGAGAATGGATTTTTCAAGCTTTATAGACCAGGGAGTTTAGAGATTCATTGTTGGTGTTGCTGATCCTTCACTATTTTTATTTCTGGGGAGGGCAATTGGGGTTAAGTGACTTGCCCAGAGTCACACAGCTAGTAGGTGTTATGTGTTGGAGGCCAGATTTGAACTCAGGGCCTCCTGACTCCAGGGCCTGTGCTCTATCTACCATACCACCTAGCTACCCCTGATCCTTCATTCTCAAAGAGGACCAATGGCGTTAGGAGGGTGGAATCTTGACTTGTGAGTGGATTGAATTTAAGTGAGGCAGGGCTATGCAAAGTCGTTAGCCTCACTCTCTCCCCCAGAATCACCTGAGTCCAGTGGCAAGACATAAGTCAAGATGACTGGTGATGGCCCCAGAGATTCTTAGTGAATACCAAGAAAAAAAATTTGTTGTCATGAAGATCCAGCATGGCTTCTTCAAGAATGGGTCATGCAGACGAGATCAAGCCTTTTATCTCCTCTTACCTGGACTAAGTAGCAACCTTCCTGATTTAAGAAAAATAAAATTTTATTCATGTCTTTAGTTTTTGACATCAACATAGTTTTCCTCAATATTCCTCCTCTTCTCTTTCCCATACAATGTTGTTGTTCAGTTATTTTCGCTTGTATCTGACTCTTTGTAAAACTATTTGGGGTTTTCTTGGCAAAGACACTGGAGTGATTTGCAATGTTCTTCTCCAGCTCATTTTACAGATGAGGAAACTGAGGCAAACAGGGTTAAGTGACTTGCCCAGGGTCATGCAGCTAGTAAGTGTCTGAGGCCAGACTTGAACTCAGGAAGATGGGTTTTCCTGACTCTATGCCTGGCACTCTATCCACTGCACCAACTAGCTGCCCCTTCCCAGAGATTCATCTCATATAAAAATAATGTTTTAAACACAAAAAAGAGGAAAAAATCAGCATCACTAATCACTAGATCAAAAAGTCTGAATATAAGTCCAAGTACACTTGTGACCCTCCAACATCTGCAAAGGGTGATTTGAAAGTGTCTTTCTATATCTCTTCTTTCAAACATATTTATTCTTAACAGTTTTGCAACATTCACTTTTAATTTTCTGTGTATGTTCTCTCTACTCTTGTCATCATTTTGTGCATTGTTTTCTTGGTTCTGCTTTTTTCAATCTGTATCAATTCATGTAGATCCTTTCATACTTCTCTGTATTTATCACATTCTTCATTTCTTACAGCACAGTAATAATCTATTACATTCATGTAGCACAATTTGTTTAGTCATTCCTTAACTGATGGGCACCTGCTGGGTTTTGTTTTTTTGCTCTTTTAGCAACTGAGAGTTGTACTTTGTCAAAGGATTTTGTTTGTTTGTTTGTTTTTACACAGCAATGGAGATAATCATGGTTTCGGGTAGTGTTTTTGTTTTTAATATGATTAATTATACTGATTGTTTTCCTAATGTTGAACCATGTTTGCATCCCTTTTACAAATCTAATTTGGTCACAATGAAGGATTTCTTGGAGAAATCAATATAGTATGTTGGATAGGATTTATTTTCAAATTGTTGAATCATTATTCGTTAATCCTATTTCTATAGTTTTCCCTTTCATCCTTCCTGGCTTCTGTATTAGGATGACATTTGTCTCATAACAAGATCCTGGTAGAGTCCTTTTTTCAGTTTCTGAGAGTATTTTATGATGTTTAAGTACTAATTATTCTTTAAAAGTTTGAAAAAATTCTCTTGCTGTGATTGCGTCAAGATTAGAAGGCCCCTCCTCCCCCTTTCCCCATTTAGGTAGTTCCTTTACAGCTAGTTCTATTTCCTTTCTGAGACTGAGTTATTTGAGAGATCAATCTTTTCTTCTGACAGGCTGGGTATTTTATATTTTTGAAGATCTTTCTCCATTTTTGTACTCAGTTTCATTAGCATGTAACTATATAAGTTAGGCTAAAATCATATTTTTAATTATGATGTTGTTGGGATTTCTCTTTGCCTGTTAGCTATTTTTATTTGTTTTTCTGTACTCTTTTTTTACTTTTAAAAAATATTTTATTATTAATTTATGGAATAAAACAAGAATTTCTATAACATAGTACAATAAAAAGAAAATGATTGCACGTGAAACTACAAATTTACTATGCACAACCTGCTATTCCTCTCAAATATAAAATAGCATTTCCATGTAAATTTCTTTTTATCTTTTTTTGTTCTCTCCTCCCCCACCTTAGAGATGGCTGCCATTAGACACAAATAGGCATATATATATATATACACATATATATATACATATATATACACACACACATATATATACACATATATATACACATACATATACACACACATACACACACACACACACACACATATATATATGTATATATATCTACACATACACACACACTCCCACACATATTATATATATGTAAAATTATTTTATACATACCTCTATTTATCAGTTCTTTCTCTGGATACAGATAGCATCTTTCTTCATATGTCCTTTATAGTTAATTTGCATATTTATAATAGACAAAGTAACTTATTCACTCAAAGTCATGCTTAAAACAATATTGATGTCACTGTATACAGTGCTGTCTTGGTTCTGCTCATTTCACTCTTCATTATTTCATGCAAGTCTTTCCATGATTTTCTAAAATCATTGAGCTCATCATTTCTTATAGTACAGTACCATCACAATCATATGCCACAACTCATTTAGCCATTCCCCAATTTATGGGCATCCCTGCAATTTCCAGTTCTTTGCTATATATTTATTTTTTTAACATAATAGAATGAAACTTACATTAAATAAAGTGCTACTAGGGGAAAAGTATTAAGATCAAATGAGGAGTAAATAACAATCACACAGAATGGCTGGGTCAAAGAACAAATGATAGCAATAATGGATGTCAGTAAAGACAATGATAACAACGAAACAGCATGCCAAAATTTTGGAGATGCAGCCAAAGCCATACTTTGAGGAAAATTTCTATCCGGAAACAATTTTATTAACAAAAAAGAAAAAGGACACACCAATGAATTGTAAATACAACTAAAAATAGTGGAAAAACAATAAGTTTAAAACTCCAGTTCAGCACCAAATTTGAAATCCTGAAAATCAAGAAGAGATTAGTAAACTGAAAACAATTTTACATATGTAAACTGAGGTATTATAAACAATAAAATACATAAACTTCAGCTAATTCAGCTGAAGAAAGGACAACAAAATTACCAATAAAAAATTCAGAACAAATTAAAAGGATATAAAGGATATTATTAGAAAACATTTTGCTCAACTATATGACAAAAAGCTGATGAGCTGAGGTCTTTCCTAGGTTTCAGTTTCACTGAGGCAATGCCTGATCAATGATTAAGGCTAGGTAAGAAACAAAGAATGGCCACTTTTACCTAGTCAAAAAAATCAATCTGGGAGGTAAAGAAATGGTTATTTACAAAATTAGTAAAAATCCCACATTAGCAGAACAAGAAAAAGAGAATGTAAATAACCTATTGTCAGAAAAAGAAATGGAACAAGATAGAAATGAACTTCCAAGGGAAAAAACCCTCCAGGACTAGATAAATTCACAAGTTAAGTCTATAAAACATTCAAAAAGCAATGAATTTTGACATCAAACTGCAAAAATAGAAAAAGAATGTATCCTAGGACATTCCTTCTGTGACACAGATGTGGTCTTGATATCGCAAAATTAAAACAGAAAGAGAAAACTAGAGACTAATATCCACAATGAACATTGATGCAAAAATTTTAAGTAAATTAATAATTTTAAAAAGTTAAAACAAGCTATCATAAAGATTATATACTATGACCAGATTAGATTTAAGCCAGGAATTTAAAGTTAGTTTAATGTTAGGAGAATTATAAACTTAATCAACCATATTAATAATAATTTTTAAATGATATGGTAATACTAATAGATGCAGGAAAAAAAATTAACAAAATACAATATCCATTTCTGTGAAAGGAAACTTAGGAATCTATGGCTCTCCCCTTAAAATGATATATAGTATATATCTAAAACTAGGAGCTGCCACTATGTAAGCAGAGACCAGCTTAATTTTTTTTCCAAGAAAGTCAGAGGTGAAACAAGGATGCTCCGTGGCACCACTTCTATATGACATAGTATGACAAATGCTGGTTATAGCCAGAAGACAAGAAAAAGAAACTGAGGACATAAACATAGGTAAGGAGAAACCAAACCGTCATTGTTTGCAGATCATGTGGTAGAGTACTTAAAGAAGTCTAAAGAATGAACTAAAATTAATTGAAACAATAAAATCAGAAATCTTGCAGGAGGTAAAATAAATCCATGGTTTTCAATGGGCTAGGAGGTAGGAGGGAGAGAAAATGGATTTCTGTTAACTAAAAAATGAAAAAAATAATATACAAGTAGAGAGGGACATTGCAGATATGGACTGTTGCATGCACTTTTTGAATATTATTAGTTTTACTTATTTATTTTGTTATAAGATACTTTTCATGGAGTACAGGCAAACCTAAATTCTTGTAATATAAAAACAAAATATAGAGGATTTTGTATTTCATCCTGGAGGCAATAAGGAGACACTGGAGTACATTGACTAGAAGAATGAGATGGTAAGATCTTCACTTTAGGAAAATCATTTTGGCAGCTGAATAGAGGATCAATTGGAGTTGGGAAAGATATAAAGCAGGATGTCAAAACAGAAAGCTTTTGTAATAGTCCAGGCATGAGGTGTGTCTAATCTACAATAAAAACCATTGAGGCAGAGCTCCAAGCCAATAATCATTTATTAAAGGCACATGACCCACTTTAATAAAAGGGACTTCAGATCTTCCTCACCATCTGAGATGCCTCTTACTCCAGGGCCTTAGTTTTTTTGTGCTTGATACCTAGATGACACAGATGATGGAGAGTAAAATACAGGATCTCATTGGATGACAGGCCTATACACTGACTTTCCAAGAGAGCTGAAGATGGCCAGTAGAAAGGCATATGGGCAGGGCTGATGGTTATGATGACACAGCACCTATATGGGCCAGTAGACAGGTTGGTAGAAGGGGTCATGCATTGGCCAAGTGCTCAGAGGCCTGTTGGCCAAGTGACTATAGGTCTGTTTCTCCATGTCAGGTAACAGAGTGGGATGATAAAGGGTAGAGAGACCATAAAAATAGCTGAGGGACTTTCCATATCATTAGTTCATCTCCATCACTTTGGGCTTGATCGCCTACTCATCAGGAAGAAAGGGTAGAGGCCCTCTAGTTAGCTTCCCACGGTTAAGCCATGTAACAAGCAAGTGAACTTATAACTTGTAGTTTAAAGTATGGGGCCTAACATAAGACAAGAATCTAGCTAGCCTTTTCTAATTAATAGACTAATATAACAGATCTAATCACCACACTGAATAATACTAATTGGAATAAAATGATTGGAATAAAATAGGGGTGAAATTAATATTTTCCACAGGTGATAAGGTCTGCAGCAGAATTAAAGCAGTTCTAGTGGACACAAATTCTAAAAAGAGCTTGTCAGATTTGGTAGTTTTTTTCTTTTCTTTTTTTCCCCCAATGTGGGGGAGAAAAAAAATAGATATTTTAGTTGAAAAGAAAAGAAAATGACTGGCATCAAAGGATATGAGAAATAAATTCTTTAACGAAGAATTGCAAACTATTAATGACCATAGGAAAGAATGATCCAAATCATTGACAATGAGAAAACAAAGTCAAGACAACTCTGTGGTTTCACCTCACAACCACCAAACAAGCCAAGCTGTTATCGTTTGTCCTGTCTTCAAAGAGGATCGTGACACGGGGAAGGTGATGCCATGACTTGCAAGTGAATTGGATTAAAGTGAGGCAGGGCTGTGCAGAGTCACCACCCTCACTTTCTCCTCTGGAGCCATTTGGGTCCAGTGGCAAGATATAGATCAGGATGACTGGAGATGGTCCTGGATGCAGTGGGAGACTTTGGCCTTTTTAAGTTGAAGTCTTTCCCAGGTCTCAATTTCACTGAGGCAATGCCTGATCAATGATTAAGGCTAGGTAAGAAATGAAGAATGGCCTCTTTTACCTAGTCAAAAAAATCAGTCTGGGAGGTAAAGACCCTCAGAATTTCTGGCCAGAGTAGAAACAATTGTTATTTATGTTCACTCTAAGCCATCAGAGCCCAAACAATGACCAGTTGGGGCTTAGGTTGGGATCTATTGTCTAATCAATCAAAGCCAGAGTAATTTGGGTAGAAGGCATGGTTGTTAAGAAAGAAATCTATCCAGTAAAGTCCAAGATATCTTTTGAGGTTTCGGTGATCAAAATTCACATTTCTCCGGACAGAAGCACCTGCAGGTAAATTCAATGTGAACAGGGAAAAGGGAGAGGAGGAGAGAGAAAAGGAGAAAAAGGAGAGGAGAAGGTTGGGGGAGGGCAATTGGCCAGATGGATCCCCAGTGGGATGGCTCTTGTACTACTCACAGGTTGTTGTTTGTTTTTAATTTTTGAAGAGGACCATGACATCAGGAAGGTGATGCCATGACTTGCAAATGAATTGGATCTAAGTGAGGGAGAGCTGTACAAAGTTACCAGCCTCACTTTCTGCTCCAGAACCATCTGGGCCCAGTGGTAAGACACAGATCAGGATGACTAGAGGTGGCCCCCCAGCCATCTGATGAAACAGGGAAATATCAATGATGGACAGGTTGTGGAAAGATAGGCACAGTAATGCATTAGGTGGTGGAGCTACGAAAATAAAACCATTCCAGAAAGTAATTTGGAATTGTGCAGAAAAAAAATGGCTATGATGTCCTAATCCTTTGACCCACAGATTCCACTGTGAGGCATATTCCTAAAGGAGATCATTGATAAAAAGAGAGGTTCCATATACACCAAAATATTCACAGTAGCACTTTTTATGGCAGCAAAGCACTGGGAAAAAGGTATAGAGCCATTGACTGGAAATGTAAAACAAATTGCAGCACATGAATATAATGGAATATTATTGTGCTGTAAGAAATAATGAACATGGTGAAATAGAGAAGTATGAAAAGAGAAATGGACCAAAGCAAAGGGAAGTCAGCAGAACCAAGACAACAGTATAAACCAAGGCTTTGACAATATAAAGGGAAAGCACAAAAATCACAAAGCAATGGGAAATGAATGTTGCAAAATTATAAAGAACAAGTTTCTTCCAAAGAAGATATTTGTAAAAACATCTCACCCTCATTCTTCAAAGAGGTTTAGGTGGTAGGAGCAAGGCTTATGGGGGCAGAACATTGCCACATTTTAAAAAATACTCATTGATTTCTCTAAATTTTTTCTTCTATAATAATAATAATGATTATCATTATTATTATTATTATTATTATTATTATTATTATTATTATTTTTATTATGAGGGATGGTTCCCTGGGAGAGAAAAAGGAGTGTTATCAGGGGTAATCTATGCAATGTTAAAACAAAATGTATCAATAAATATCTATTTTAAAATAGATTACTGGTAGCTTTGGAGAGAGAAATTTCAGTTGAATAATGATGATAGAAGCCAGATTATAAGAGGATAAGAAGTGGAGGCAACAAGTATTGTCTCATTTTGCCTATTTTTTTTTCCTACTTAAAAGTATTTTTTTTCCCAATTCCATGTAAAGATAGTTTTTAGCATTCACTTTTTATAAGATTTGATTTCCAAATTTTTCTCCCTTCATCCCCTCCGCCCTCCCCAAGATGGCAAGCAATCTGGTATAGGTCATACATGTACAATCATATTAAACATATTTCCACGTTAATCATGTTTGAAAGAAAAATCAGAACAGAAAGGAAAACCACAAGAAAGAAAAAAGGTGAAAATCATATGCTTCAATCTGCATTCAGACTCCATAGTTCTTTCTTTGAATGTGGATAGCATTTTTCATCATCAATCTTTTGGAATTGTCAATAGCTGTATTGTTGAGAAGAGCTAAGTCTGTCATAGCTGATCATTGCACAATGTTGCTGTTACTGTGTACAATGTTCTCCTGGTTCTGCTCCCTTCACTCAACAGCAGCTCATGCAAGCAAGTCTTTCCAGGTTTTTCTGAAATCTGCCTGCTCATCATTTCTTATAGCATAATAATATCCCATCACATTCATATACCACGACTTGTTAAGCCATTCCTCAGTTGATGGGCATCCCCTCAATTTCCATTTCTTTGCCACCACAAAAAGAACTGCCGTAAATATTTTTGCACATGTGGGTCCTTTTCCACTTTTATGATATCTTTGGGATATATACCTAGTAGTAATATTGCTGGATAAAAGGGTGTGAACAGTTTTATAGTCCTTTGGACATAATTCTGAATTGTTCTCCAGAATGATTGGATTAGAGGATAAGGAGGCATACGGAATAGGATAAGGGGTGGTACAGAAGGGTATGTAGATTAATGAGAATGGGATTAAAAGGAAACAACAGAAATATTTAGAAGGGTATAAAACTTTTCTATATTCAGAAAGAAATAAGAGGGGAAGCAGCTGGGGGGAGGAAGAGAATAACAGAGGGATTCTTGGAGTGGGGACAGGTTAAGGAATAGGAGGACAAAGTATTGGGTGGAAGTAAAGTAGAGGAGTGAGGAGGGATAGGAATAGTGTGAGAAGGATACTGAGGAAATAGGAAGGTGGAAAATATACAACAAGTAATTATAATTTAGAATGTGAATGGGATGAATTTATCCATAAAATGGAAACTGATAACAGGTTAAAAATATGAATTCAACAATATGTTGCTTTTAGGAAATGCTATAAAAATGAGAGATACACACAAACATAAAGTAAAAGTCAGGATTAGAATTTTATGCTAAAAAAAAGTGGGGATAGTAATCATGATCTCAGACAAAATTAAGCTAAAAATAAATTTAATCGAAAGAGAAAAAATAGAGAAACTACACTTTGTATCAGCCATATTAATCAATAATTTTAGACCATTAAAAATAACTAGACATGATTAAGAAATGAGAGTATACTTGCCAAAGACAAATACAGGAACTATATGAATATAAACAAAAAACATCTTTTATACAAAGTTAGGTCTAAATAATTGAAGCAATATCTATTGTGTATGAGTAGGTAAAGCTAATATAATAAAAAAAAAAGACAATTTTACCTAACTGATGTATTTACGTAATACCATCCCAATTAAATTACTAAAAAAAATTACTGAGTCAGAAAAAAATAATAACATGGTGCATTTGGAAGAGCAGTGGGCCAGGAGCTTCAAGGAAACCAGTGGGAAAAGATGTGAAAGAATTAGATTAAATAGTATCAGAACTTGAAGCATATTATAAATGAGGTCAGTGTTGAAGTGAAAAATGGATGATTCTGATTATTTTAAATTAAAAATTTCATGTATAAATAAAACCTATGTAGCCAAGAATAGAGGGAATGCGGAAAAATTGGAGGAAAAAAGTCTCATAGACGATATCCCAGATAGAATGTGATTGGGTCGTAATATTGTTGTGCTGCAGGAAATGAAGAGCTGGTAGATATAGAAAAATATGGAAAGACTTGGACTTATGAAGGAAGATGCTATCCACCTACAGAGAAACAGAATACAAGTGGAAGTAAGCATAAAATGGTCTTATGTACAAGTGAGTGTATATGTGTGTGTGTGTGTGTATGTTTATGGATATCCATGTATATGTGTGCATATGTATATACATGTATACATACATATACACATACACAAACACATGCACACACAAAAATGGTGTATAGTATGAATGCTAGCTATTCTAATTAGGAGGATCAGAGTTGTTAAGTCTTTCAAAGTTGTTTGTCATACAATGTTGCCCTTATGTAAATACTATTTGATCCTACTCCCTTCCCTCTGCATCAGTTCATATAAGTCTTCCCAGGTTTCTCTAGAACTACCTCCTTCATCCTCTGAATTTGAAGATTCTAGAACAGTAGTATTCCATTACATTTGTGTAAAACTATTTCTTCAGTCATTCCCATGGGTACTTCCTCAGTTTTCAGTCCTTTGCCACAACAAAACAAGCTGGTGTAATAACCATATAATTTTAATAACATATAATTTTATATTATATGTATATTTTTATATTTTATAATATATTATACATAAATATATGTTTTATATTTATGTATAATATATTACAACTACTTATGAGTCCTTTTCCTCTTATTTTGGTCTTTCTTGGAGAAACGGGGGGAGAAAGAAAGCATATGCCTAGTAGCTGCATTACTGTGGCAAAGGGTACACCCAGCTTGGTAGTTCAGGGAGCAAAATTCTGAATTGCTTTCCAGAATTTCCAGACCAACCCACAACTCCACCAAACAAGCATTAATGTACTAGTTTCTCACACGTCCTCCAACGTTTGTCATTTTCATTTTTCATCAACTTTGCTCATCTGATGAGGGTGAGTTTTTAAAAACCCACAGTTCTCTTATTTTTAATTTCTTGCATTATTAGTGATTTGGTACATTTTTTTCATGTGGTTATTGAATATTGAATTAACTTTCATCATAGCTCTTGCATTGGCTCCCTTCTTTCCTCTGAAGCTGTCACCTTCCTGATGTGGGCTTTCGGAAGCTTATGCCTTGACTATTCCAATAGCACTCTAGTTGTTCTTCCTATCACAAGTCTTTATCCATTCCAGTCCATCCTCCACTCAACTACCAAAGTGATCTTCCTAAAGTTCAGGCCTGACCATGTACCCTCTACCCCTACATTCAATAAAACTCCATTGGTTCCCTATCACTTCCTCTGTTTGGCATTCAAAGACCTCAGGACATGACCCCCTTCCACTTTTCTAGTCATCTTACATCTTACATCTTCGATCTACCTCCCCTTATTTTGAGATTCGGGGACAGCAGCCACCTTGCTGTTCCTCAGACAGAATCCTCCATTTCCCAACTCTGGATATTTTCACTGAATGTCTCCCATGCATCAAATGTTCCTCCCCAACTTCACTTCCTAGATCCCTGGATTTCCCTCAAGTCTCAGCTAAAATCCCACAATTGGCAAAAAGCCTTTCTGAACCCTATTAATTCTTGTAGCCTTCTGTTGATTATTTCCAATTCCTCCTGCAGTAGTCTGTGTCCTTATTTGTCCATAGTTGTTTGCATGTGTCTGTTCCATTAGATTTTGTTTTCCTTGAGGGCCAGGACTGTCTTTTGTCTTTCTTTGTACCCCTACTGACTAGCACATAGTATTTAGTAAATGTTTATTGCTTGTTGGCTGGGTGGTAGCTTTGACATTTTCTTCTAAATACTGCTTATTCATATCCTTTTATCTCTCATAAATTAGATAGTAGATTTGGTTTCTGTAAACCTGAATCTGGTGTAGGTATATATGTGTATGAAGGTGAGACTGTTAGTGGAGAAACTTGCTGCCAATATTTTTCCCAGTTACCTGCTTCCCTTCTCGTTTTATTTGCATTGGTTTTGCTCATGTAAAAACTTTTGAATTTTTACTTAATTAAAGTTGTTCATTTTATCTTCTGTTATTATGATGATGATAAGACCGATGACAATGAGTGGACTCTTTTATTGACATTCCCAGAGAGGTAACTCCTAAACCAACTTAAGTAAGGCAGAGCCTTGCATATAGTTGGTAATCAATACCTACTTGTTGATTTTATCATGTATAACTTTATAGCCTTGTATGATTGGCAGAGAAAATTGAAGTTTATTCCATAGGAAACAGGGAGACAATGAAGATTCTTGAGCAGAAGCCTGATGTACCAGATCTCTGGATAAGAAATGATTCTGGTAGTGGTTGTTGTTGTTCAGTTGTACCTAACTCTTTGTGGCCCCTTTTGGGGTTCTCTTGGCAAGGATACTGGAGTGATTTGCCATTCCTTTTCCAGCCTATTTCACAGATTAGGAAACTGTGGCAAATAAGGTTAAGTGACTTGCCCAGGATCACATAGCTAGTGTGTCTGAGGCCAGATTTGAACTCAGGAAGATGAATCTTGCCGACTCCAGGCCTAGTGCTCTATCCCCTGCACCACCTAGCTGACTTTTGTAGCAAAAAGGATTAATTGAAGTGGTATGAGTAGAAATGGAAATTACAGAATCAAAGATCACAGAGTATTTAGATTTATAAGGGATTTCTGAGGTCATCTGCCTCATCATTATGTCATGAAATGAGGTAACATTTGTAAAGTGCTTGTCTTAACGCCCGGCACTTAATGTTATTGAGTAAATACTTCTCTCATCCTCCTTCCCTCTATCTATTCCATACATCTATTCCATTTGAAAAAGAATCCCTTTCATAATAGAATAACTAATATTTATAGAGCACTTAGTGGTTTATAAAGCATTTTATCTATATTATCATATTTGATCTTCATAACAGCTCTGTGAGTAAGGGAGATATCTGTTGAGTTAAGAAGTGAACTGCTCTGTATCGAGATGGTTTTTGGATTTCTGGACTATGGCACAACTATTTCTCAGTAGGAGACATTGGGATCTGGTTGTCCTATGCTCACACTGTTAATTATGGTACTTCCCTAGAATTTCTGTAGCACCACCTTGTGGTCAAATATGAGGACTCCAACCTAATGCACGAAAGTGATGGAGGAGTCCTAAACACTCTCATTCTCCCTCATCATAGATAACTCGATATTCCCCAGTTCTCTTTCTCTCTGGGGAACTGCCCTCACTTCCTAAACTAGGTAGTATGTTTAATGTGGATTTTACTCCGCCTACATCAGCTGGTCTACTGGAAGAACTCTGCCTCTTCCTGGAGTGTGTACAGTGTTCCAGAGTCATTGTCTGATTTTCTGCCTTACTGGATGACTGAGTCCAACCTCACTTAGACCCTGCATGATGTTTCCTTTGCCCACTTACAAGAAGAGCATCAATGAAGCAAGCCATAAACCAAGTCTCCTCTCTGATTGGTGAGTCGTTCCCAGTTCAGGAAGGGCTTTTCCTGCCAGCCATGCTCCCTCCAAATCTGTCTTCGCCAATGACTCCCTGGACTTCTTAGGGACTCTGACCCTGCTCAAGTAGCTTCTACTCCTTCCTCCCTGCTCTTCATCTCAGGTTGATGCATTATCTTCCTCCATTATGTAGACTCCTTGTTGGAGGAACCGTCTTACGTTTTGGCTTGCACCTATACTCCCAGTGCCTAGCACACTGGCGTTTAGTAAGTCCTTAATAAATGTTTTATCTAATCTAATCTAATCTATATCTTCCTTCACACTATTGAATTCAGAGCTCTCATTTTCTCTCTAGCACTCTGAATCTTTGAAAGGCAGCTCCATGCATACTTGTAGACATGGTAGATATTCTATAACACAATGTTTTATTACTTTTGTTCTTACTTTGCTCAATATAAAATACTTTTTGCAGTTAACATTAGGTTGGGGACAAAACCCAAGACTGATATAATTTAGAAAGAAGTCTATTAAGTCATCCAACAGAGGGAGAGAGCTGAAAAAGGGATGGTAAATGTCTGTAAGTTGCACATTATGTTGTCTGTCCTTTGTTTTTCAAAGAAGACCAATGACATCAGGGGGTAATGTCTTGATTTGTGTGTGAATTGGATTGAAGTGAGGCAGAGCCGTACAGCGCCATAAGCTTCACTCTCTCTTCCTGAGTCATTGAAGTCCAGCAGCAGGACAAAAGTCAAATCGACTGTTGGTGGTGTAGGATTTAGTGGATGATCTTGGTGTCTGCCAGTTCCAGTCTCTAAGCTTTCCACAGCACCCGTTTTAGTCACCTTCATGGCCACGAACAATTGTTCTCATCCACCCATCCTGATGGGGAAAGTCTTTACGTACTTGGGGTAGACATCTCGATGGGAGATACCTACACATTACATGTGATTCAAACAAAGGAATAAGGACCAGTAGCTGATTGGCCAGCATGGAGGCAGTTTCCAGGTAAAACACGTGGGTTGCTTGAGATGTGAAATGGGAGAAAATTCTTCACATTTCTTGCATGAGTCTTTGGACCTGACTGGATTTCTGGTCAGCATAACATAGGTCGTGAGTTAAACATTTAACCAATCTGATCTCTAAGCAGTGGTTCTGGTTTCTCAGCCACACGGGGCTAGGTCCAAACAACACAAAACATTTCCTAACATTAAGTTTTTTTTAATTGGTTCATTTGTGAAGGTGGCTCTGTTTTGCCGAGGCTTTGGGACTAGACCTCAGTCAAATGGGGCAGCTAGGTGGCACAGTGGATAGAGTGGTAGGCCTGGAGTCAGGAATACTCCTCTTCCTGAGTTCAAATCTGGCCTCAGACACTTACCAGCGGGGTGACTTCTGGGCAAGTGACTTCACCCTGTTTGCTTCAGTTTCCTCATCTGTAAAATGAGCTGGAGGAGGAAATGGCAAACCACTTGCCCAAATGGGATCATGAAGAGTGAGACAACAATGAATAATAGCAACATGTGCCAGGCACTGTACTAAGACTTGGCAACACAAAGAAAGGCAACAGATGATCTCTGATCTCCAAGAACTCATACTCTAATGGAGAGACAACATGCAGGTGAGTGTATACAAATTAGCCATAGGTAGGATAAAAGGGGACTAGTCTCAGGGAAGGTGCTAATACTGAGGAAGACCAGAATAGGCTTCTTGAAGGTGGCAGGACATTTGAGGAGACCCGAAGGAAGCCAGAGGAGCCAAGAGTCCAAGAGGAAGAGGAAGAAGGTTCCAGGCATGGGGGACAACCAGCAAAAACACCCAAAGGCTGGAGATGGAGTGCCATGAGTGAGGAACAGAAAGGAGACCACTGTTATGTAACTATAAAGTATGTGAAAGGGAGTAAGATGTAAGAAGACAGGAAAGATCAGAAGGGGACAGGTTATGAAGAACTTTCAGAGCCAAACAGAGGATTGTTAGCATCAAGATTGCTGAATTTATCATCAGAAGAGTCCTCATTCCATTATTTACTGTGTGACCTTGAGCAAGTCAATTAGTTGTGTCTATGAAACTTAATTTTCTTATCAGTAAAATGATGCTAAAAATACTTTGACTACCTCCCCTATAATTTGTTATTGGGGAAGTCCTTTGAAAATGTAAAAGTCTAAGCTATGGAGTTTGAATGCAGATCAAAACATACTATTTGCTATTTTTTTCTTCTGTTGAGTTTTGTTTCCTCTTTCTGGTGGTTCCTGCAATTGCTTGTAATTCTTACTTACAATGTCACTAATGTGAAAATATGTTTAATAGGAATGTATATGCATAGCCTATATCAGATTGTGTACTGTCTTGGGGATGGTGGTGGGGAAGAAGGGGGAGAAAAATTTTAAACTCAAAAGCATATGTAAGTGATTGTTGATAAATAAAAATACATTAATTTAAAAAAAAAGAAAATCTAAAAGTCTAAAGGACATCTGCTGGGTGGGGTGGACATCTCGGTGGGAGATACCTACACACTATATATGATTCAAACAAAGGAATAAGGCTGCGTTTGAACTCAGGTCTTCCTATCTCCAGGCCCAGTACTCTATCCACTGAGCCACCGAGCTGCCCTTCCCAAATTATTACACACACACACACACACACACACACACACACACACACACACACATCTCATCCGCTGCCCACAACAACCCTGTGAGATGTTTAAGTTCAGGCATTATCATCATCTTTTTTCTTTTTAACAGATGAGGAAACTGAGGCCTGACAAGATTAAGTGAATCGCCTAAAAACAAACATCTAGCAAGTATCCTAGTTGAGAACCAAACATCTATGTCCTGGCTGCAAATCTGGTGATGTCCCACGATAAAAAACCATCAATATTTATCCCAGAACTTTAAATGTCCAGAAGACTTGACACTAAAAGAGTTCTACCCTGGGCCTTACAGGATGTGGTTCATTTTTAAGTCTGCGACCTTGGGAAATTCACTTACTTTCTCTGGGGCTCAGTTTCCTCAGTTATCAAAATGGGCAGGGGAGAATTGGTCTCTGAGGCCATTTCTTTCTATGTACAGTGTTCCAATGAGAAGTTGAGGTTAATGATTCAAATTTGTGCAGAATCATACATTTATGTAAGCCCTTTCCTTACAGCAATGTTAAAAGTTAGTGGCATAAATAGTATCAGCATCATTTGGCAGATGAGGAAATTGAGGTCCAGAGAGGGGAAATACCTGGCCTAGATAGTATTTAAACCCAAGTCTCCTCACTATTCCCATTATACCACCTTAATCATATCACAGGTCACCAAGAGATATCGTAGAGGGAACTGGGCCATTGAGAAAGACTAGGTAACTGCCCATATTATCAGCACCTAGGTTCTTGATTTAATAAGAAGAAAGCTCACTGCACTGGGAGCTTGGACTATGATTCTATTATGTACTAGCTGTGTGATCTTGGGCAAGTCATTAATACTTGTTGCTTCTGGAAACACTTGTCTAATCTATCAGGTGGGCATCATAATATACAGACCACCTACCTCACAGTGACAGCTAATAAACAGCAGTGTTAGTATTCCCATTTTTTGATGAGAGAACAGAGGCTGGAGGTCAGGGAACTGGCTCAGTGTCACACCGCCAGTGAATGTCTGAGGCAGGATTAGTATTTAGGCTTTCCTGATTCCAAGGCTGGGGCTCTTTCCACCATACCATCTAGCTAGATGCTGCAGCTAGGTGATGTTCTATAGCCATGTCTGGAGTCACGAAGAGCTGAGTTCAAATCTGGCCTCAGATACTTCTTAGCTTTGTGCCCCCAGTTAAGTTACTTAACCCCTGTTTGCCTCAGTCTCCCCATCTGTAAAATGGGGGTTATAACATCGCCTACCATACAGGGTTGATAAGACTGCCAAATGAAATAATATTTGTAAAGAGTAACTGGCACATAGTAAGTGCTGTATAAATGTGAACTATTATTATTATTTTAAATTATTAATATTTTATATTATCATTATATTTATTATTATATGGTATATTGCTATTTATTGTGTTACATAATAATAGTATGTATTATTATAGTTATTATTTTATAGCGGTGGCTTCCATCTCAAAACCCTGTAATCCCACACATTTGTCAGGATAACTGGTTTTATGCCCACTTCAAATTGTCAAGAGACAGCATGGGTGAGAGAAAAGAGCATGGACTGACTGGACTTGGCATCAGAAGACAGATTTGAAACCCTGGTCAGAAATTACTGAATTGTGAAAATAGGTAACTGATTTTATTTTTCTTAGACTCCGTTTCCTTATCTGTAAAATGGAGAGGATTACATTTTCACTATTTCTCTTGAAGGCTTGTTGAGAGGGAAACAATCTGGAAATGTGAGCAAAAAATGTACAATGACAGTGCCTGATTAGGCCAAGGCAGCCATGGAGGTTGATCAATCATCCTGGTAAATTACACAGCTTTGTTTGGTATGTTGTTGCCTCATCTGGCTTCTAACAGGGTGTTTTTCCCAGCTGGAAGTCACTTGGTTTACTGGAGGAGATAACAAGGGCTCCCTATGGAACTTCTCATTTAGTAACTTGGAGTAATTTAAATGCTTGTTGACTGGGCCAGGAAGTTCTTGCCTAATTCCCATTTCTAATCTGCCAACTTCTACTTTTAATGAGCACTCGGTCTCTGGGGATGCCTTTCCTTGCCAGAGGCAGCAGTAAAGAAAAGTGAAGGCTAATTACTCAGTCACCTGCCTCCTCTCCACAATTTGTCCCCTCCTCTGAATTTTGCTCCAGGCTTTCAATCACCTGGGCATTGCATTGGCCTCATATGAGGGACTGGGGGAGATTATGGCCTTGGGGAACCCATTAATAAACTTAACTTTTTTGTTTTCTTCTTGGAATTTCAGGAAATGAACTTCAGAAGACCAAGACCCTTTGGGTATTTCTAAAGTGAAGTCTGCACACTAGTTTCAAGCAATGGCTATGGAGGGTTTCCCAGCTATTGAGGTGTATTATGTGTGTTGGGATACACAAGATCCAGCTGAAGCTGGTGAGATGAGGTCAGAGGGATAGTAATGATGATTATGGAGATCAAAAGACTGGTTTTACTTTTAATATGTCTGTTGGCTAAACTGCTACCCATTTCTCCAAGCAGTTCTGGTTGAGTAAAGAATTCCTTCACCAGAAGTTTGTGTTTATGGGTTTATCAAATACTAGAAGCCTGCTATTCACATTTATGTCTGTCTTACTTATTTAACATATTCCAAGTCAAAATCACTCATGTAATACTGGATAGTTTTAATAATTATTACTTTGCAATATAATTGGAGATCTGGTTGTACTCTTTCCTCCATCTTTTTTTTTTCTTCCCAATGGTTCACTTGATGCTCATAATTTTTTTTTTAATTTGGTTAGGCAATGGGGTTAAGTGACTTGCCTAGGGTCACACAGCTAATAAGTGTTATGTGTCCGAGGTCGGATTTGAGCTCAGGTCCTCCTGAATCCAGGGCCGGTGCTGTATCCACTGTGCCACCTAGCTGCCCCAGATGCTGATAAATTTTTATTCCTCAACATGAATTTGTTATGAGTTATAGGATTATAGAGAGTAACTTCAAGAGTTTGATTAATTTAAGAATTAACCTCATCTTCATAATAATTGCTTTATTAGATCAATCTTCACCATCTTAGCCCAGCCAAACCATGAACATTGAATATCCTTCCAATAATTTAGAACTTCATTTATTTCTAGAATATTGTATAGACCATATAAGTTTTGTGTGTTAGAAGGCTAACATATTATATGTGTACATGTGCGTGCACATATTTATGTGTGCATGCATGTGTATGTAAAATGCATAAATAAATATTATATTTATTTTACATGTAGAAATATTTATTTCTACTAATACATTTTTGTTTTGTCACACTCTACAAAACCTCAAAATATTCCATCCTCACAAAGCAAAATCCTTCACAGGAATCAAGTAAAACAACAGAAAAGAGTGACTGTGACTAATAATTTCTGAATATTTATAATTCATTAAGTTTCCATTTTAATTTTAATTTTTTAAAATATTCCTAACATCCTATTTTTTTTGGGGGGGCAGTAGGAGTTAAGTGACTTGCCAAGGGTTCCCACGGCTAGTGAGTATCATGTATCTGAGATAGGATTTGAACTCAGATTCACGGCATCATTTAGCTGCCCTTAAGTTTCCATTTTTAAAAAAGAATATTTCTGCCCTATAAGTTAATACCAATGTTTTCTCTACTTTCATTCTGAGTTTTCTTGTTGACAAATGCTGTATTTATTCATGTGGTTGTGGCAATTGTGTATATTTTTCTTTTGCTTCTTCTTTGTTTACTTTGCCTCACTTCATGTAGTTCCCATAATTCTTTGAGTTCCTAATTCTTAACATTTGCAATGCGATATTATATTATGTGCATATCCCATAATTTGTTGATGCATTCCTTTATTGTAACTCCAAGTTATTTAATGCATTCTGTTGTCATTCAAAATGTCATTTTTCTTGCGTGGCAATTGGGGTTAAGTGACTTGCTCAGAGTCACACAGCTAGTAAGTATTATGTTGTCTAAGGTCAGATTTGAACTCAGGTCCTCCTGACTCCAGGGCTGGTGCTCTATCCACTGTGCCACCTAGCTGCCCCTCAAATATCATTTTTCTTTCTATCCTTTTCTTTTGCTTTTGTGAGGAATATATGGAAATATGCTTTGGAAATTAAAAAAAATTTCTGTGCATATATACTCTGCTAATCTGCTGAAACTATTTGCTATTTCATTTCATTTTTTTCAAAACTATATGATTCCATATAGTTTTCTAATAAAACCACCCCATCATTTGCAAATAGAGAATTTTTTTTTCTTCTTTGCCAATCAATGTCTATTCTCTCATTTTATTTTTTTCTTTTCTTATTAATGTACTTATTACATTTCTGGAACTATATTAAATTATAATTGGAATAGTGGACAACCTTGGTTCATCCATTTTATTACTTGGAAAGTTTCCAATATTTATCTATTACAAATGTTGCCAACTCTTTATTTTAGATATTTTTTTTTAGTCATAGAGAGTCATTCATTCTTGTGCTATTTGTTATTTTAGCATAAATCCATATTTTATTCCATTTTGTTTATATTAATCTGCATTGATACCAGAAAATCCAATTCAGCTTAAGTCCACTCTGGGACATATGAGGATGTAAAAGAAACTGTCCATAGTCTGATAAGAGAAATGTTTTGAGATAGCAATCTAGCTTTGCTAGAGCTGACTTGTACTATAAGTGGTAATGTAGTTTAACAGTTTAAATGTGTTGATAAAATCATAATTTCATTGTTGTTTACTACTGCATTAATAATCAAGAATCTGTGATTTCATCAGTTTAGGAATGCCCAATGGAGGCACTCTATCAAATGTTACTGAGTATGAGATGAGAATAACCTGCCCATGGTCACATATTGTGTCAAAGGTGGAAACTAAATAGATATTCTTTTTCCTAAGTGAGTATTTTATCCATCACACCATTCTGCCTCCTACATTATAATATTAATATTATTTTTGTACCATCTTTCCCTAATTTTGAACTATCCTTGCATTCCTAGTATTACTCAAACTAATTTAAAATGGCCATAATTTTGTATATGTTGTTATAATAACTCTACCAGTATTTTATTTAGCATTGGTATACTTTTGCATTTTTGTGATAACATTTTATAGATCTCTTTCTTTGCTTTACCTTTTGCTGGTTTGGGTGAGACAATCATGATTGTCTCATAGAAAAGGTTGGACAAAGGGCTCCAGTTTCTATCAATAGAAACATTTTCTATAGCAAAGTTAATATTTATCTTAAATATTTGATGAAGTTCACTTAGTGAAAACTATCTGTTCCTGAAATTTTTGTTTTACTTTTAGGAGATCATGAATAATTTGTTCAATTCCCTTCTGAAGTTGCTCAATTTTTTCTTCATTTTATTATCTAGGCTCTATTTTGTTGATGCCTTAAATCTTGTTGGTACATAATAGTGCATATTTTCTTTTCCTTCCCCACTTTTGATTTTGATTATTTAGTCCTCACTCCACCCCCTAATTATATTTGGATTTTCTATCTCTGTTTTGCTTTTTAGTATTTTTTTGGCATTTAAATTTTGTTTATTTTACTTCAGATTTTCAAAATTTCACATTGCATTTTTTGGAATTTAATATTTACATGTTGGTTTTATTATTTCAAAAGTATCCCTTAAGTGTTGTCATTAATATTTAATTAACAGTAATGTATAATTAATGTATCAATAACAGTAATTCTTACTAATTAATAATGATATTAACAAAGTTTTCAAGATATAAATTTTCTTTATATAATTTTTATAGATAAATTCATCACATTTTGGCATTTTGTCTATTTTTCTACATAGCAAAAATGTTTCTATGATTTTGAGTTTGACACATTTGGGAGACAACATTATACGGATGAAAGAGATTTGTCAGATTATGGAGGAAAAAACAGCAGGATGCCTTACTATCTATGACTTTTTGCATTCCATTTAACATTTTATTTAAGTACTTAGTTATAATACTGCTCAGTATATATTTACCAAATGATTTTTTAAAAAATCTGTTTCTTTTGTTGGTATCTATTTTTGTTATTTCATTTTCTGAAATCATGATTGTAATGATGGCTTTAAAAAATTCTGTTAAAGCATAGTAAACGATTCCAATCCACCCAATCCCACTTTACATTTTTTTCTCTGGATTTAGATGTGTATCCTATAGGGAATATACTATTAGATTCTATTTTCTAGTCTGTTCTTCAATTCACTTCTTTTTCTTTTGGATGAATTCAGTCCCTTGACATTCAATGTTACTGTTAATGTTTATTTTTGCCCTCATCATATCTTATTAGATTCCTTCAAAATATAACTCAAATATGGTAAAGTATTTCTTCATAACAGTGTGGTTTAAAGAATCACCCTCAACCTCCACCCCTACCTTTAAAACTTGAAATGGGTAAGTAGAAAGTAATGTTTTATAGTGGAAAGCACGATAGGCTTAGAGTCAGGGCAACCTGGATTCAAATATTGCATAAGATATGTATTGGCTGGAAGATCATGGTCAAAAAACATACTATCTTTGAGCCTTATTTTTCTCATTTGTAAAATAAGAGCATTGGACATGATGAATTCTAGGTTGCTTTCCTAGGAAGTTATGATTACAAGCTTTAACAAAAATAAAAGGCTGTCATGTTTTTGAAATCCCTCTTTATATTATACTCATTGAGAAAACAATGGACTAGATTGAAGGATATTGTTATTGTTGTTGTCATGGTTCATTCTTCCTTCTTAAAGAGGACAATGACATCATGAGGGTGATGTCTTCACTTGGACATGAATTGGACTTAAGTGAAACAAAGGTGTCTTCAGTAGAGGTTGGTGTTGAGGAGATTTGTCAGATACAATCTCTATCCCCTATACAGGCTAGGTATGGAGTGTAAAGATGGTATGAGCCATGACTATGTGATTATTTTCCTATATTATAGCTATAACATGTAACTTGGCAATTATGTGTAGGCCATTTTATTCCTCCGCCCTTCATTTTTGGCCCTTTTTAGTAAGCTTCTAAAGGTAAGCAAATACATTTTTTTCCTTCTCCCCGCTTTGACAGGTGTACTTTCTCTGAGGCCAGCATCTTATTGTTCCTATATTTTAAACCATTTCCTAGATAGTCGATTACCATCCTCAAACCTCCTCTTCTGAAATCACTTTTAACTTCTCAAATCTATTTTTCTTATCTATGTCCTTTGCCACTCATGAATAGTGGAGATAAAAAGTCTCCTGTATTCATATGCAAATTGAAAGAACAAAAACAGCAAAATCAGAACTGCAATTCTGATGAAATTACAAAATGTGAAATTATAAGCAAGCATGGCCCTAAGAAAAATATCTTTCTCAGTGGTATGGACCACAGCATATAATGCTTGACTTTGTTGGTCAACTGATTAGTTATAATTGCTCCCTTTCTCCTTCTAAGGAAAGGTGGTTTGCATCACCCTCCTTTGTTATGTAAACATTGTACCATCTATCTTTTCTCATCCTCATTAACTAGTCTTGTGTTACTTAATTTGTTGATTTTTGATACCATGAATTATTTTCTCTTGGGTGTTCATGATATTCTTTCTTTGACATTGACATTACAGTTTATTGAAAACATTTTTGGGTGAGCTAAAATTGGGTAAAATTAGTAAAAACAATTATGATTATAATCTGTGAATTTTTTTGAATTGTCCATTTCTCCATGTTTCTAGTATTTCAAGGCATTTTGACATGATTTCCTTGAGTTTGTTGTGTCAAATTTTTCTTTCTTCACAATTTTCTTGAAAACACATAATTCATTGAGCTCTGGAATCTATTTCCTTTTGTTAGTTTATGGAGATACCAACTTAGCTTCTATTTGTTTTTTTTTCTTTTAATTTTTATATGACTTCTATGTTCTGGCATTCTCTCAGGACCGTTTTACCCCTCTGAGAGCCTATTATTTAATTAGAATTTTCCATTGAATGATAAGTGCTGTCATATCCAGCTTTCCTTTATGTGTTCGCCTATTAGTGTTCTTATATCCATTTTTATAGAGGCTACATATTTCTTTGTAAGTCTTTTTGAGATTGTGAAGCACCCTGAAGGATATCATGTTAAAATTCCCAGCAGAAGCATCTTTTGACTGTGAAAGACAATTTAAAAAATGTTAGCATGGAGTGGAAATTTAAGATAAATGAAGAGGTGGTGGGAGTGGATCTGTTTTTACTTAGTTCAGTTCACTCTGGCCCTACTATGTGCAAGGCACCGAAAATTCAAAATAAAAATGAAATAGTTCTTGCCTTTCAGGAACCTAAAGTCTGCTAGTTTCAAGTTACCAGACCTAGATGAATCATACCCTAGGCTACTGAAAAATAGGCAGCTAAAATTGCTAAGCCCATCAGTGATTTTTGAAAAAAAAAAATACATCAATTAAGCCAGATACTACAAGAGTAGGCAAAAGTAAATGAATCAATTTTTTTTTAAAAAGGAAGAGTGTGGAGCTTGCAAACTTTAAGACAATGACCATGACTTCTATTACTAGAAAAAGATTGAGACATACTAATAGATATTTTATGAGAATCCAGTGATGGAAAACAATGATTTCAAAAAGAATTTATGACTTCACCAAAATAGATCATGCATTTGGATTTGGGCCATATTTCTTTTCTTTGTAGCCCAAACAATTAGCATAATTATGGATATATAATAAAAGTTTCATAAATATTTGTTTACTGATTGATTGAAAGACCCCACTTCTAGAAATATACCATCAAAGACTACATATTACCATAAATTCATAGCAGCACTCTGATAGAAAAAAGACAAACCTGGTGTGGGGAGATTGGGGAAACATTAAAAAAAATGGTATATTAATGTCATGGAGAGGGTAGTTAAGTGTCACAGTGGAGAGAGTACAGGGCCTGGAGGCAGGAAGGTTCATCTTCTTGAGTTCAAATATGGAGAAAGACAGACAGACAGACAGACAGACAGACAGACAGAAACAGAGAGAGACAGAGCCAAAGGCAGAGAAGATTTGATGCTTTGTTGAGAGCAGGCCAGACAGAGAGGCTTGCTATTTGCTAGGTGGCACAATAGATGTTGGGCCTGGAGTTACAGAGATGAGTTCAAATCCAGCCTCAGATACTTAGTAGCTCTGTGACTCTGGGCAAGTCACTTATCCTGTATTTGCCTCCATTTCCATAACTGCAAAATGGTGATCATAAATTCACATACTTCCCAGAATTTCTGTAAGGATCAAATGAGATATGTGAAAAACACTTAGCACTGTGTTTGTCACATAGTAGGGGCTTATGTTTCTTTTCTTCCTTCCTTTTCATGTATGATAATTACACTGAGTTGGTCATTAATCAAAATAACACAATTAACACTTCTATCATTCTATTGTTCTTCTATAGAATTTAAATTAAGTTAGTGACCAGCTATTTATTCATAAAGTTCGTTTTATCTTCATGTCCTGACTTTTTGAAATATCAAAAAAATCATTAAGATTCGGTTGATCCAACACAAATTTTTGAATTTCTGATAGATATTTAAACGATCCTGTTTTTGTCCTAAAAATTATCCTTTTTTTCCCCCTGGGTAAGTTATTTTGTAATGAAATCTAATTTCCCTTTATTTTAGGGAGAAATTACAACTCTTTCTGTCATTCTTTGTTTCAAGAAAAATATTCCGAACAATCCGATTTTTTAAAATGAGGATTTTCTTCTTGGTTGTTGACTTACATGTAAATTATATGTTGTTGCTCTTTGGAAGTTTGATGACAATGTGTGTGAATGACTTGAAGCTATTTTTCCTCTAGTCTCCCCACCCTGGATAACCTCCACGGCACCTCTGGGTTATGACAGGTGTGCCTTTTACCTTATCGAGCCAGGAGTCTGTTAGAGTGTAAACTCCTTGAGGGAAGGGATTTTCTTTTTTATTTGTATTTGTATACCCAGTGCTTAGCCCAGTGCCCGGCACATAGTTGTTTGTCCTTAGTTCTCAAAGAGGATCATGACCTCAAGGAGGTGATACCATGACATGCAAGTGAATTGGATTTAAGTGAGGCAGGGATGTGCAAAGTCACCAGCCTTACTTTCTTCTCTAGAACCATTTGGGTCCAGTGGCCAGATATGGATCATGATGGCTGGAGATGTCCCTGGATACAGCTGGATACCTAATAAATATTTATTGACTGATTATTACCCAAGTGCTTTTCCTTGCTGATGGACCAGCTACCACAATCCTCCCAAGAACATGGCTTTTAAGTACGTTGGAAGTTTAAAGGGAATGCACTTCTGCTGCCTGAGCAAATCCAGTCTCCATTTGAAGATCTCCAGAAAGGGGGAATTCATTCCCCATCTTATCCCTTTTATGGAATCATAGCATTCTAGAGTCAGAAAGCACAACAGAAGACATATAATCCACCCTGAATCTGATCAGGAGTAGCCTCTATAGTAAATGAGGTCCATTTCAGTTCTTATATTATTGGTTTCTAAGGGTGTTAATGAGTTCCTCATCATTTGAAGTCTTAAAAATGTACAGGGAGTTCAATGCTATATAATTAAACCAATATGTCTTCTGGCAACCCATTCCACATTTGGGTAACTTTCATTCTTAGGGAAGATTTTCCTCACATCAAGTCCAAATCTGTGTCTTTATAATTTCTTCCATTGCTCCTGATTTTGTTCTGTGGGACATAGAGGCTGCTACTTCTCACCATGTGTAGAGCACTGTGTCCGCAGGAAGAACTAAATTCAAATCAGGCTTCAGACACTTCCTAGATGTGTGACCCTGGGCAAGTTATTTGACCCATTTGCCTCAATTTCCTCAACTACAAAATGGGGATAATAATAGCACCAGGGTTGTTGTGAAGATCAAATGAGATAATATTTTTAAAGCATTTGTCATATTGCCTGGCATATAGTAAGCACTTAATAAATACTTATTTCTTTCCTTTCTTCCAAGAAAAAAAGAACAGTTGAAGTCCATCTTTCACATGGCAACCCTTCAAATACTTGTGGCTATCATGCCTTCCTTGTCTTTTTCATCTAAATGCAACAATTCCTTTGACTGATCTCCAAAAGATTTACTCTCTAATCCTCTCATTACCCTGGTCATTCTTTTCTAAACAAACTCTTTGTTTTTGTTTTTTCTAATAAAGAAACTGGGGTACACTCTCATATGTGGGCTCATTACCTAAGTTGCCCTAAGTTCAAAATACTCTGAGTCCACATCTAGTAAAAAGCGTAGTTCACAAATGTGTTTACCATTAATAGTCAGCCTTAGGATGCAATTAGTTCAAACCAAAGGCTTTAATGAAATAGCGTAATAAGAAAATTAGCAACTAAACATTATTAAAAGCAGGGCTTTTATTAATAAGACTTGAATAATTAGATTTGAGTGAGGAAATAAAGGAGGAGGAGGAAAGGAAAGAATATTCAGAAAGAATATTCCATAGAAGAACAACAAGAACACATAAGAGTTAAGGATGAAAAAAAGAAAGAAAAAATAGGGAAAAGGGTAGAAAGAGACAGTGGATTGTGACAAATAGCTAGTTTAAAAGTAAGGAGGAGAGAAGGGGAATTTTTAAAACTAGTATTGTTTAATAATAGATAACACAGTAGCTGTGTTTAATGGTGCGTGTGCGTATGTATACGCATGCTTGTGTGTGTATAAGTATGTATTTCAGTGCGTGCTTGGGTGAACATGTGTTCAACTATTGGAACAGGAGTAGTACGGGTCAAATAAAGTAGACTATTAAATGAATCATAGAACCTCAGAGTTGGAAGGAAAGGTGCCCTGAAGGCCATTTAAGTCTCTCCTTACAAAGAATCTAGGCATATTTCTTTGAAACTGCTGTCCATTGTTCATGGTGCTACCTGCTGGAGGAGGAAACACAAACCTAATCTCCTTCCATGTGGGAACTTTTAGATGATGGGGACAACCATTGTGTCTCCCCTAAATCTTCTCCAAGCTAAATGTTGCTGGTTCTTTAAGCTGATCTCTTATGGCGCATTTAGCAGTAATGCCACCATCCCAGCTGTCATAAGAGTTGATATTTAGATAACACCTTCACATTTGGACCATTCTTTACATGTATTCTCCCAATTGAGCCTTATGACAGCCCTGGAAAGTTAGCAATAAAAGGTATTCTCATTTTACAAATGAGGAAACTGAGGCTCAAAATGAAGTGACTTGGTCTTGGTCACACAGCCTGAAAGTATCTGAGGGGGGATTGGAACTCCTCCTTCCAAATTCTGAATCCACTTCTTCATACACTGTGCCACCCTGACTCTCTGGACTCCAATTTCTTTTTACTAGATACACTAAAGATTGTTAGTGTCCTTCCTAACAAAATGAATAATATCACATGCTACAAAAGAGGAAAAAATGAATCTAACATTTATAACTTAGAATCAATCAACTAATAAGCAATTTATTTAGCACCTACCATGTGTCAGACATTGTGCCAAATGCTAACCATACAAAAAGAAATGTGAAATTTTACTGGCCCCCAGGAGCTTACATTCTACTGGGGAGAGGGAATCTGCATATGTTTATATATGTTTGTGTGTGTGTATATATATACATACACACACATATATATGCACATATATACATATATACATATATACAAGACTCTGGGTAATCTTGAATGCAAATCTATGGAATTCTATTATAAAAAGAAAAAAAAGGAGAAGACAGACTTAGGCTTACTAAATGGCCAAAATATACAACCCAACAAAGTATTGCTCATACAAAACACAATTTGGATAGCTAGACACATATGTATATAAATAAGATTGAAAAATAACTCCCTTTTTATAATAACTGCCCTCAAAGAGCTTATATTCTGTTGGAGGGGCATGTATGCCCCCCCACATACACACAAATACACATGCACACATGTATGTACACATGTATATGTGCATATACAAGACAGGGCAATCTTGAATGCAAATATGTTAAATTATATTTTTTTTAAAAGGAGGGGGAAAGGAGAAGTAAGCTTACTAAATGATCTAGAATATACAACCACACAATGCCTTGGTTACACAAAATACGATTCAGATAGCTAGACAATATGAATGTAAATGAGAGATTTAAAAGAATTCCAGCTGTTTCAGCTGACTCCAAAAAAATGAAGAGTTGCATTCAATTAAATTTCAAAAGCAGATAGTCAAACGAAGGAACCAGATTTCAAGATACCATAAACAACGAAATAATATCCACCTTAAATATCTATATGCCTAGGTTTGTAATAATGTAACATATAAAGTCAATGGGATTGCAGTGTTAGATACAAAATATGAATAGTATGATATTGAAATGTCCCACAAATTAAATGTAGAAATCCAACAAAATGACAAATAGGAAAAGGGAACTATGTAGAAGAAACTGGATTTTATGTATTTATGTACATATATATACATATATATGCATATACATACACACATATGTGCATATATATATACATATACACACACACACACAAAGAAAATTAATAGGATAAGCAGAGAATGGATTTATATTCAAATGCTACAGATCATAGAGTTAGAACTGCAAAGGATAAAGTACTTTATGACTATCAGGTCCAACCACCTAGTTTTACAGATGAGGAAACTGAGGCACAGAAAAGTTAAGCAACTGACTGATGATCATAGTCAATAAGCTAAGGCAGTATTTAAACTCTGCACTTATTGACTCCAAGTCCAGCGCCCTGTGCACTGAATCGCTCCACCTCCTTGAAAACCAGACCTTCTTCAGGAAGGCCATCCTTGATCCACCCCTATCCCAAGTTAGTAATTATATTTGCCTCCTTGCAACTCACATAGAACTTGGTTTGGGCTTCTCTTATTTACTTATCTAAATGGAAACTAGATCCTGGCCCACATCCGGAACATCAAGAAGGAGGAGAAGGAGGGTCACTACAATCATCTCACTTTATAAATTTATGCTACACACTAGGGGACCACAATGAAATCCCATTTGGCTATGACAAGGGAAACTCTAGAGCTCCTCCAAGTGCTGCTCACTCAATTTATTTAGCTTGACCACAGTGTAATTGACCAAACACTGAATCAGCCCTTGGTCATGTTGACTGCAAGGCTTACTCCACCACTAATTAGGTGATGCGACCTCAGACAAATCATTTCTGAGACTGGATTAAAATGAGGGATCAGATTGTAGTTTCTCACTAAGATCCTTTCTTAATCTGACATTCTAGGAATCTCTGGCTTTGGATCCATTGTGGTTCTGGCCATGAAGACATTCATAAAACAACTATTGCCTTTCCTTAGGGCAGGAGACTCCATGTGTTCACATCCTGAGCTTTCCCCTATTTTTGGCTTTAGCTGACAATTTGCTCACACTGATGGAAAACCTCACACTAGCTGCGTGACCCTGGGCTGGTACAGAGTATATGCTGGTACAGGCTGGTAGAGATACAGCCGTTGCCCCAGGCCTGGCCCCAGGGTTTGCAGCCCCTCACTTCTAGGCTATAGTTGCCCAGGCCATTGACCAATAAAAGACCTCTGGCTTCTGTATTCATTGTTTTGACTCTCTTTGCTTAGTTTTTTTTTGTTTTTTGTTTTTCGGGGTTTTTTTGCCACACTTGGGGAGGGCATTTTGGCTGTGATGGGGAGGGGCTTGAAATGATTGGCGATAAAGACAAAAGATCTTGATAAAATCATAAGAAGATCTTTGGCACATTGGATAAGCCACTGTAGAAGAATCATATGCAATAAGATGTGGACAGTTTTCCATCTGTACCATCAAAAGTGCAGAAACTGATGAGATCATAGGTCCACCAAAGCAACTTTTTTCTCAAGCAGAGTGTTTCTTTGATGCCTAAAGGATGGAAGGCTATAGAATCAGTGGAATTGTAGTCAGATGACCTAAATTGAATCTTGGTTCTGACACTGGCTATATGATCACACCCAGTGTGGAAATGACACATCACCTCAGCCTTGGTTTCCTCCTCTTCTGTAAAATTAGGATCATAGCAGTAATAGTTAGCTCCCTGCATTATTGTAGAAATAAATAATATATCTGAGTCGGACCATTGATCAAGAGACTCCTCAGTTCAAATGGTGAAATTACAAGGTTTTGGATTTTGAAGAATTGAATTTGTACATTTTTAGGGTAAAGGGGTAAAAAGGGGTAAAGTAAGTAAGTAAGGGACAGTTAACAGAAGTGACAGAGATTGTAGGTAGTAAAGATTCCCCCCTTTCAGTGTTTGAATGGTCACATTTGCCTATGAAAAAGTCTATGCATCATCTCTATGCACTCAGTTATTTGTTTTTTTGGTTTTTTGTTTTTGATTAGGCAATGGGGGTTAAGTGACTCGCCCAGGGTCACACAGCTAGTAAGTGTTATGTGTCTGAGGCCAGATTTGAACTCAGGTCCTCCTGACTCCAGGGCTGGTGCTCTATCCACTGCACCACCAAGCTGCCCCTCACTCAGTTATTTGTACCAAGTGAAACTAAAAGTTTTACTGGGGAGAAGGACCCCAGCTGAGACTGTTGAGAAGACAGTGGGTTTTTCGAACCAAGTTCTAGGGTAGCTCTGCGCTCTTGACTCGCTGTTCTAGGCTCTTGCAATGAGCAGCCAGGGTGAGAAGGTATCTGTTCTCTTCTTCTTTCCTACTGGCAATCACATGTTGTAGCAGAAGCACATGGCCATTGGCCATGTGCTTAAAAACAACATGAAAGGAAATTTTAGGGCAATGTTTCCTGGAACGCAACCATCTTTTTAGATGAGGAAATTCAAACAGAGCTGAAAGTAAGTCTTCTGAGAGTATCAGATGATAGGCCTCAGAGCCAAGACTGCAAGGCCACAGAACTAGGAAGGCTTTCTACTCGTCTAGTGTTCTCTGTGTTCAGTTATTTTTAGTCCTGTCTGACTCTTTTAGACCCCATTTGGGGTTTTCTTGGCAAAGGTACTAGAGTGGTTTGCCATTTCCTTCTCTGGCTCGTTTTACAGATAAAGAAACTGAACCAAACAAGTTTAAGTGACTTGCCCAGTGTCACACAGCTAGTAAGTATCTGAGACTGACTTTGAGCTCAGGTCTTCCCGACTCCAGGCCCAGTGCTGTGTCCACTGTACCTCCTAGCTGCCTAGAGAATGCTTCTTTCTGTTGTTTCTGAAAGAGCCTAGCAGGGCCCTGGCCAACATTTTTAATTTAGCTCATAATTAAGACCAACCAATATGCTCTACAGAGAGCCCAGGAAAGCTCAGCTAACATGACTCCCCCCGATGAGGAATAGCACTGGGACATGAGTGTTCCTTACTTGTGGACCCCTTACTTGTGTGATCTCTGTACTTACTGACTTTCTCATTTTGTAGTGTTCAACAGGAGATCCTGTCCTAAGTTTAGGATTGGGCCTGGGTTGGGTTTTCTGTTGTAAATTTTCTTGATATGATAACCCAGTAAATTCCTGTAATGTGAGCTAATTTCATCCTCTAGTGGACTGCTGACAAGTAAACACATTAGTGGGAATGCATGAGCAATATTTTAGGAATGTGGACCTGCAGAATAATTTCAATATGGGGTAGCTGATCCTTGCAGGGACCACTCCTATGAACCAGTCAGCAAATAAACATTTATTAAGTGTCCACTATGTACCAGGAACTCAAGAAACTCACAGCAAGCCAGCAAGTACGTACGGACAAGGTACGTCCAGGAAAACAGGGAAGAAGAGAGAAGGCACTAGAATTTAAGAGGGGTTGGGGAAGGTTTCCTGTGGAAGGTGGGGCTTTAGCTGGGGCTCAGAGGAAGCTAAAGGAGTCAATAGGTGAACAGGAGGAAAAGCATTCCAGGCCTGGAGGACAGCCAGAGAAAACACCTAGATATAAGAATATTTCATTCATAGAAAAGCCAAGAGTTTAGCATCACTGGATGGAGGAGTAGGTGGGCATTAGGTGTGAAGAGACTGGAAAGGAAATGGCAGGGTTGGTTGTGAAGGGCATTGAATTCCAGAGTAATTTGTATTTGATCCTGGAGGCAATAGGGAGTCACTGGAGTTTATTGAGTGGGAGGTGACCTGATCAGATCTGAGCTTTAGGAAAATCCCTTTGGAGGCTGAATGGAGGATGGATTGGAGCAGGGAGAGACTTGAGTCAGGCAGAGCCACCAGCAGCTTTTGCTATAGTCAAGTTGTAGGGTGATGAAGGTCTGCAGTTCATCACAGGATTGTCCACCAAGTGATGGCTGAGTTGCTTCACAGAAAGTAAGAAAAGCCACTTCTTAAGACCTAGAGGAGTTACTCACTTTATGGGGTCATCACATCAAGGGATTTTAGAATTGGAAGAGACCAAGTTTCTTTTCTGTTTACATCTTGGGTTCCCAGTAGGATGGAGATGAAAGAATGTAATTTGTTTTAAAAAAATTGTTTTCAGTCCCAATGCTTACCACAGTGCCTGACATATAGTAGGTGCTTAATAAATGCATGTTAAATTAAATTGCCCAAAGAGATGATACAATGGTAATAATAATAGTATTTATATAGTGATTGACATATATTATCTTATTTGTCCCTCACTACCACTCTATAGGGTAGGTGATATTATTATCCCTATTTTACAGATGAGGAAACTGAGGCAGACAGAGATTGTAACTTGCCTCGAACCCCACAATTAGTAGTTTCTGAGACAGGATTCAAACTCAGGTTTTCCTCACTCAAAGTCCAGTGTTCTAGCTACTGTATCACTTCATGTTACAAATATGGAAATTGACCTGAAAAGGGAAAATATTTGTCCAAAATCTCCCAGGTATTAATTGAGAAAGGCAAGATTTGAATTCTAAATCTGGTGCAATTTCACATACCCCACTTTGCTGTTCTTATGCCATTGAAATGACTGATCTTTTTTTAAGAATTGAAACTAAGGGAGGGGGGCAGTTAGGTGGCACAGTGGATTGAGCACTGGCCCTGAAGTCAGGAGGACCTGAGTTCAAATCCAGCCTCAGACCAAACACTTGACACTTACTAGCCATGTGACCCTGGGCAAATCGTTTAACCCCAATTGCTTAAAAAATAAAATAACTGACACTAAGGGTTGACCATGTCCATGACCTTGAGACTATCACTAGGGTGAGCAGAGCCATCTCTAAGCCAATCTTGATGCCCAATAGACGTCCGAAGTGGATGGACCCCTGAAGGTACTTCTGATATTCTAATTATCAAATGTTTAATTCCTAAGGGTTGGATCCACTATTGAATTAAAAGAACAATTTCCCAGAGGTGTGCTCAGGAAAATTCCCATGAATCAGTTTGAAGAACATCACTGTAGGGATTCTGTGGGCTTAGATCCAGCAGCTAACCAGACCCCTGGAGTCCTGACTCTATGTATATGTCTGGGGACCACCATACCACACCCCACTCATTCCCAATTCCTCATAATATTCCTAATTCCCACTATCTTATAATAGTGACTTATTATTTAAAAATAAAAAAGACTTGATTACTCTCACTGACTTCTATTTCTACGACCTTTCTTCAGTTCAATTTGAACCTACTGGAGACAATCACAATTTCCATTCTTGGCAGCAAATTCCCCAGATCGTCCTTACAAACTGACTTTCTGGTGACGAGGTGGGATGCTGCCACCAGGTATGTATTTAGATGACCCCTTCACAAGAGTCACCAAGAGACAATGATGCAATTGCTTGTGCCGGTTCAGAGATCCAAGTTTGAACCTCATATCTAAAATTCATGAGCAATGAGAGTGGAAACATCACGTAAGTTTTTAGAGACTCAGCTTAGCTCTTTGGGGGGTGAATGAATATTATCTAGAGTGTCTTTATCATGAGGTTATTGTAAGGAGTAAGTAACATCATGTGTATAAAGCACTATGTGTACCACAAAGCTCCTTTGTGAATGTCGGCTTTGTTATTATAAGCTATTCAAGACATTCTATAATGATGATGATACTAATACTAATTATTACTCTTAGTACGATTATTCACAAAATGAGCTAATGTTTATAAAATACTTTGGAAACTTCAAAGTGCTACATAATTATTCATATAAATAATTAAATATTATCTTATACCTCTTTATGCTCTATGATTATTAATATAAATAATTAAATGTTAAGTAATTATTATCCATATAGCACTTTTAAGTTTGCAAAGGGTTTTATAAATATTATCCGATTTTAACCTCACAACAACCTTGGAGGTAAGCACTATTATTACCCCATTTTACAGATGAGAAAACTGAGAGAGAGACAGAGGTAAAATGAATTGCCTAGGGTCACACAGCTAGTGTGTGTCTGAGGCTGGAATTGAACTCCAGGTCCAGCATTCTATTCAGTATACTATCTAACTGTCTGCAATTCAAGAAGGTCGATCAGTCATGGTGTGACTTCCTCTGTGTCAGATGGCTGTAAACAGCAGAAATACCATGTTACATTGGTTTTATATTCCAGTCAGCTCTGGTTTCTGTCTCAAATCATTTGTTTGGAGGGTACCCTAGTTGCTTTCACTGCTCCTAGCCTCACAAAGAAGGAGGATCCCCAGACAACATTTTTGAGTAAATTATGGATGAACTAAAAACAACATTAACCTGCCCCCAAAAGTAAAAACCAAACCCTCTTCTTGAGTCATATACGTTCAGTCCAAATCATGATCTAGGAGTTGTCCTCTTTGACAACTCTTGCCACCTTTTCCCCTTTTCTGTCTGCCTTGGCCTTCCCTTCTTCCTTTAATCATCCTTTCATTATATTCCTTTCCTCTACCCTTCTGTCTCCCTCACTCCTCTCCTCCTCTCTCTTCACCCTTTCCTTCTCCCCTTATCTCTGTTCCTCATCTTTCCTCTCCCTTCCCTTCTTCTTCTTTCCCTTACCTCTCTTCTACTTCACTTGCATTCCCCCTGCTCTCTGTCTACTACACTACATGCAAGGCATGGTAGTGTAGTATTGACAGCTGGACTAACTCCATTAACTACTTTTGACTTGTTTCTCTACCCCTTTGTGCACTCCATATTCTACTCAAACTGGCCAACTTGCTGTTTGCCTAAACTCAGGATTTCCCCTCCGTGTTCTCTGCCTTTGCATTGGCAGTCCGCCCACATGGAAAAAGCTCCTTCACCTCTGCCTCTTAGAGGTTTTTGCTTTCTCTTTCATTAGAAAATAAATTAAGTACTTTTATTAATCTGTTCCTCCCTTTACCCTCTGCACTGAGCAAATTAAAAACCAAACCAAAACAAAACAGAAATCCCTCAATGCAAATCCACACAGTCCAGCAATAACAAATCCCCATATTAGCCATAGCTGAAAATATGTCTTGTTCTGCATCTTAAGCTCATCACCTCTCTGTCAGGATGTGAATATTGTATATCATCTTCACGGTTTTCAATTGCACTGATGAGTTCTAAAGTCTTTCAAAGTTGGTTTTTCTCTGCAATTGATATACTGTACAGGATCTTCTCCATGCATATGTCTATAGCAGACATATACACACATCCTATATTTATTTAATAGCATTGTGTGTGTATAGTTATAGTCATACAGACACATATTTATACTTGGTTTCCTTTGTCATACTATATATTTTATTTTATTCATTTAAAATTTTATTTTGAGGTGTCTATTGGTTTCGCCAGACTGGAAAAGGGATCAAGGACAAAAAAGGATTAAGAACTCTGGAGGGATTATCTCTAAATTTAGGTCTAGATTTTACTGTAGTCCTTGGAGTAAACCAGGAACTCTGAATACCTGGGCTTCAGTAAGGCACTTAACAAAGAGCTTCACAAGAGAGATCCTCTTTGAGAAGGTTGGGAGATGTCAGGTTGCCTGACAACACATTCATTGGATTCAGAACTAGCAGAATAGTGATTAGTGGACTGACTTCAATTGTGATGCAGATCTCCAGTAGTGTGCCTCTATCCTCAGTTCTGTCCAGTTGTTGTTGTTGTTAATGACTGGGACTTTCTCAGATTTGTGGGTGACAGAATGCTAGGTTGATTAGAGGATGGAATGTGACGGAAGTTTTAAGACAGCCTTTCACACACTATAAGAAATAATACATTCAAGCAGTCTAAAAAGAAAAGGCATTATCTCCTAAGACAGAGATATTCCAATAAAACTAATGATTACTATTCAAATGGCTATTGTATACAGCCCTGAGCTAGGGAACTAAGGGAGATTAAAAATTTAGATAAGAGCCCTCAAATAACTTAAATTATAGTGGATTCAGCTCAACTACATGCATGCATACATAATATATACACACATAAATACAAATACACATATACACATAATAACCCATATACACAAGTCCACATGTATGCTTATATACATATAAGTGCACACACAAATAAACCTACTTATATACGCATATGTTATATATGTTTGTTTATATATATACACACAAGCGTCTTGCACAGATATTGTTGTTGTTCAGTCATTCCGTCATGTCTGACTCTTTTTGGCCCATGGACCATGGCACATCAGGTACTTCTATCCTTTTTTGAAGTCTGTCCAAGCTCATGTTTGTTGCTTCCAAGATACTATCTATCCATCTCTTCCTCTTCTGCCCCCTTTTCTTTTTGCCTTCAATCTTTCCCAACATCAGAGTCTTTTCTAATGAGTCCTATCTTCTTGTTATGCGGCCAAAGTATTTAAGCTTTCAGCTTCAGTATTTGTCCTTTCAATGAATAGTCTGAATTAACCCCTTTAAGTATTGACAGATTTGATCTCCTTGCTGTCCAAGTAACTCTCAATAGTCTTCCACCACAATTCCGAAGCATTGATTCTGTGGTACTTGGCTTTCCTTATAGCCCAACTTTCACAGCTACAGAGTGCTACTGAAAAAAATAACCACAGCTTTGACTATATATAGATATACAGATATACTAAATACATGTTGGACACCGAGCTGTGCACTATGGATAGAAGTAAAAAATAAAATCTGAGCCCTCAAGAGAGGGATACAACATGTACAAAGATACCTTAAGGGTAGAGACTGCTCTTCATTTTTTTTTTTGTATGCTCAGTGCTTAACTTAATGGCTGACATACAGTATTAAATGTGTGCTAATTAGCATAGTATATGTGCTAATTGCTTGGTACAAAGTAATTTAAGGAGAAAGAACATTAATAACCAGCAGGATCAAGGAAAGTTTCATTGGGTGTAAAAGAGCAGGAAATGATCCCCTCCCCACCCCCAGCCCAACCCAAGCTCAGCAAATGTAATAAAAAATATATAGTTACACATGATGAGATCTGAATGTGTAAACAAGATGTGTCTACGTCCTGTGTCGCTTTATGAAATGTGAACCTATTTGAGTTAAAAGGGAAATGGACAATTGCCTTGGCAAACAGGTATCTGGAAGCTTTCAATGGCTACTCCCATTTCAGGAAGTTGAGTTTGAGTTCAATATCAAGAATTCTTCGTCAAGGACTTTCTCTTCCATCTCTGACAGCCTTTCCCCAAATTTCCCCCCACCCAACACACCCATTGGCCATATTGTCAATGCTGCTAGACCCTTAGGAGACAATGCATCCAGCCTTGAGCAGATGCATACACCACATCATAACACCTATGGGGAAACTGGGGGCAGCTGGGGGACACAGAAGATGAAGCACTGGGCTTAGAGTTAAGAAGATTTGAGTTCAAATCTGGCCTCTGTCACTAGCTGTATGACCCTGTGTAAATCAATTAAATTCTTTTCCTCTCCGTTTCCCTGGTGCATAGTAAGCACCATACAAATGTTAGTTACCACCATCATCATCATCATCATTATCATTGTTGTTGTTGTTACTTTAGGGGTGCTATACAAAGAATCTACAAAGAAAGAACGAGCTAGTGACTTGTCTTTTTTATCATATGCATTTTGCATATTACTTCACTACCAAAATACAGTAAGTTTAAGACCACTCTTCCCATACGTATTTGTGGGAGCATGCATCCCAGGCTGTTAGAATTCAAGAGAACAGTTAGGATGATTAAACATTCTAGACACAGGGTCAGCGAAGGCAACTCTTTCTAGAGGTTTGGCAATAAAGGAGAAAAGAGATATAGGAAAGTAGCTTGAATAGGTGGCAATGTCAAGTGACAGATTCTTTTTTCTTTAATAGAATGGAAATAGGTGATCTAAGTGATTTAACAGCTACAGTACTGCACTTTGACAAAAGTCTGAGTTGTAAGCATGCATTGACTGTGTAACTCATGGAAAATCATTTACCTTTCACAACCCCAGTTTCCTCATCTGTAAAATGGGAAGAATAGTAGTATGTATCTCCTAGGGTGGCTATATCAATGGTAATCATGCATGTAAAAAATAGTAAGCCATAAAATACTCTATAAATATTAGTTATCATAATCATTATCATCATTACTGCTACTACTATTACTATACTACTACTACTACTACTACTACTACTACTACTACTACTACTACTACCTGAGCATACTTGTAAGAAGCAGGGAAGGAGTAGATGGAGAAGAAGGGATAAGACATAATCACAGCTAGGCTAATGTATTTGTAATGAAGTAACACAATGTGTAAAGTGCTTTGTGAACCTTAATGCAGTATAAATATGAGCCACGCTGCTGCTGCTGGACAAGTCAATAAACATTTATTGAGCACTTACTGCGTGCCAGGCACTATGCTAAATGCTGGAGAGCAAATATAAGAAAAAGACAGTGCTTGCCCTCAAAGGTCATAAATTCTAATCAGGAAAAAAAAACACATGAAAGGTAGGTGGGAAGTGGAGGGAAGGTACCAGCACAGGACATAGTATCAATGTTTGGAGTTTCAGAAGTAGGGTCTAAAGAGGATTGAGGAATGGCCAGTCTGGGACCTTCCTCACAATGGCTATTCCAGGAAGAACTCACCAGTGGCAAAAGAGGCACAGGGGTGGAGGTGTGTTCCGGGATAACAAGACCACAGAGGACTTCCAGGCTGAGAAAGCAGCTGAAGCATGTAGTGAAGTCCAGAATCCAAAGCAAATATGGGAAAGGATGATGATTTCATCAGAGAGGTGAAAACCAAATATGAAATGAAAGGGAAACATTACCAACCAGGGGGATTCTAGATACATTTGAGTTGGATTTTAAAGGGTGATTATAAATTCATCACATAAGGAAGAGGAAGGAGGGCCATTCTAGACACAGGTAACAGGGTCAGCAAAGACATGGAGGTTCTGCTGAAGGTAGGTTCTGCTAGAGGTGATACATGGAGGTGATGGTAGATTTACTTGCCTACTGAATGAACTATGGTGAATAATCACCATCTTTTCCCTTTTAAATAAGTGCACTCTTCTTTTCCTTTAGTCTGGGTGTCATAGTCAGACCACAAATGCATCATCTTTCATCCCAAGCACAGCTTTCTAGGAGGTACTTCATCAAACTGGAGTGCATTCAGAGTAGTGTGACAACGTGAGTGAGAGGTCGGGAAACCTTCCTATTGAAAATTGGTTAGGGGAACTGTTTTTTTTTTTTTAATTTATCAAAGATATGTCATTGGGGAAGAAATAGCTGTCTTCAAGCATTCGAAGAGCTGCCATGTAGAAGAAAGATTATAGGATATAGATCTGGAAAGGGATTATTATTATTGTTATTATTAATTAGATTCTCTAGTCAGGTCATTTCATTTTATCAGTAAGGAAACTGAGGTGAAGTGATTGGCCCAAGTTAACATGGATGGCCAAGATAAGATTCAAACTAAGATCTTCCAATTCCAAACCCAATGTTCTTTCTACTGCGCATTGCTACTTCATATTTCTTTTGTATGGCTCCAGGGACATAATCGGATACACATTTATAGAAGGAAGATTTTTGGCTAGATATAAGGAAGAATTATAAAATGGTAATACAATTCCAAAAAATGAAATGTGCTAGCCCTCATCACTTCAGGAATCCAAGCAGATGACTGTGAGGGACATGATTGTGAGGGACATGCTGAACCAGGAAGCGGCTGGGTTGGAGGTGAGTAAGGCTGATGCCAAGAGGAACTGGGAAGTGCACTGTTGAGTGTGCTGAACTCCCATGGCATCTCCTCCCTCTGTTATGGAGGTTGAGTTTAGGCTACTGCCAAGAGGTAGTGCGAAGTGCCAACAAGGTGTGCTGAATACCCAGGGAATTTCCTCCCTCCAGGGGGCTCTGCCTGGGGAGGCAGGCTTCTCACAGGGGATGATAGGGACAGTTCTTCTGGTATCAAGTTAGTTGAAGCAGAGCAACGCAGAAGGCAGAACTAGCTTCTAGGTGCTTAGTCGCTTGAGCTAATGGCTGAATAAACTGTTTGAAATTCCACTTCTCTGTCGACTCCACTCCTTCGTTATCCGGGGATGCCCGAAGACTGCAGATGAGTATGACCCAGGCAGCCCTCCTCGAGTGATGAGGACGTTACAGATGACTGCTTGTTGCAGAAGCCTACCATGTGTAGGAGGGGTAGGGGATATGATATAACGCTGAGCTCTTCACAAGCTCTGAGAGTCTACATTGTAGGGAGGACTCTGTTTAAAGGGGAGGGAGTGAACAAAAATACCTTCCACCTCATAAGATTGTGATGTTCCTGGACCTTCATTTCCTTCCCAGAATTCTAATGCAACTGTTCCAGTCGATCCCCTATGGCTGATGGACTTCTCATAGGACAGAAAATGATCAATTGCACCAGGGTTCCTGGGTTCATTCTCCAGGGCTTCTCGGTCATTCCTGAAGTGCAGACTTTCAGTGTGGCTATCTTCCTTTTCATCTATATATTCTCTTTGCTTGGGAACATCTCCATCATCACAGCAGTGACTCTAGATTCTCATCTACACACACCAATGTACTTTTTCCTTAAGCATCTGTCATTCATTGACTTGTGTTCCACCTCCACCACACTGCCCCAGGCACTCTTTGCCACCCTGGCTGGCTCAGAATTCATCTCTCTCCCAGAATGTGCAGCTCAACTTTTTGTTTTTGTCTTCTGTGGAGCTACTGAGTGCTTTCTCATCACTTCCATGGCCTATGACCGCTATCTAGCCATCTACCAGCCCCTGACCTATGGGGCCACCGTGACCCAACAGTTCTGCTATGCACTGGTGGGTGTGGCCTGGGTGAGTGGGCTCCTCTTCTCCTCCTTCCACACAGCCAACACCTTCACCCTCTCCTTCTGTGACCCCACGGTGGAACATTTCTTCTGTGACATCCCACCACTCTTACGATTGTCATGCACTGATCCTCACAAACACGAAGCAGCTGGCTTTATTGTTAGTGGCTGTGTCATCATGAGCTGCTTTGCACTTACTGTTCTCTCCTACATCCGGATCGTAGCCACTGTGGCCCATATGAAGTCAACAGAAGGTCGTCAGAAGGCCTTCTCCACCTGTTCCTCCCACCTCATCACAGTAGTCCTCTTTTATGGGACTGGAAGTTCAGCCTACATGAGGCCTGCTAATGGCTACTCCCCACTTCAAGGACGCCTGGCAGCCATATTTTACTCCATCCTCACCCCTACCATGAACCCCATTATCTATAGTATGAGGAACAAAGACATGAAGGCAGCCCTAAGGAAGCTTTATGTTCATGGACCATGATGAAACTCACAGTCTTGGGAAGAGAGAGAAATTAGGTCTCCCATAGCATATTCTCATAACTCTTCCTGTGAAGTGGCCAATGTTGTACTCTGAGAATTGCCACTAATATAGCTTTGTGATCTTCATCAAAATGTTTCTTCTCACTGGGTCTCAGTTTCTTCACCTGCCAAATGGAAATAAGAACCCTTGCTCTTTAACTCATGGGGACTTTATAAGGATAAGACTTCAAAACATAAAGGATGCATTATTTCCTAAGAAGCGACATATTCCAGTCTGTGTAGATCACCACCTTTCCTTGTTATAGTTGACAATCTCTATGAGTTTCTGTGGCTTAAAAAATGTTTTTTTTTTCAACTGTGAATGATTTAGCTATTCTCAGCAATACAATGATCCAAGACAATTTCAAATGACTGATCTACTCCACTATCCATTATCCACCTCCAGAGAAAGAACTGATGGAGTCTGAATGCAGACTCAAGCATACTTAAAAACAACAGAAACAGAAACAAAAACTTCCTTTATAATTCTTGTGGGTTTTTTGCTTTGTGTTTTCCTTTGAAACATGGCTAATATGGCAGTTTTGTATAACTGCACGTGTATAATCTATATAAAATTGCTTGCCTTCTTACGGAGGGGGGAGGTAATGGAGGGAGGGAGAGAATTTGGAACTCAAAAATTTTTAAAAAGGAATGTCAAAACTTTTTATTTACATTTAATTGAGAAAGAAAAAATGAAAAAAATGAGATTTTTAGTGGGAATAATCACAGGCTAGTTACATGAACTGAAGAAAGAAAACCAACAGTTGAAACATGGAGAAGAAAGAATTTTAAGTTCAAATGCGGTATATCTGTAACCCCAGAAGTATCATTAACTGATGACTATTTCTGAATCTTCACCCTTCTTGACCTCTCTGCAGCCTCTGACACTGTTAATCCCCCTATCTCCTTGACACTTTCCTCCCTTTGGGTTTTCATGACACTACTCTCCCATGGTATTCCTGCTACCTGTCTGACCACTCTTTCTTAGCTTACCCTATTGGCTTTTAATCAAGATTATGCCTGCTAACCATGGCCATCTTCTAAGACTCCAATCAGCTCCAATTGATTCAATTATCCAAACTGATGATTCCTAAGTCAGTTTTCCAGCCCTAACTTCTCTTGACCTTCGGTCTTGTATTTCCAACTCTCTATTGGACATTTGGAACTGCATATCCCACAGACATCTCAAACTGAACATGCCCAAAACTGGACTCATTGTCTATTCCCCCAGACCCTCCCATCTTCTCAACTTTACTATTATTGTAGAAGGGGCCACCATCCTCCTAATAATCTAGGCTTGTAACCTAGGCATCATCATTGATTCCTCATTGTCTCTCACCAATATCCAATCAGGTGCTAAGGCCTGTTGTTTCCACCTTTGCAACATTTCTTGGATTCACTCCCTTCTCTCCTCTGACACTCCCACTAGCCCATGAAGGTCTTCATTTTTCTTCTCTCCAGTTTCTCCCTATTCCAGTTCATTTCAATTCAATAAACATTTATTAAGTGCCTAATTTGTTCCAGGCTCTGTGCTAAGCACTCCATTCAGCTATCAGATTGATCTTCCTAAAGTCTAACCTCTATTCAATAGACTGCAGTGACTCCCTGTTGCCTATAGGATCAAATATGAAAATCATCTGTTGGCCTTTTGAAGCCCTCCATTAAAAAAAATGGAAATACTTGCATGGAATAACGAAGAGTGAAAAGAGCAGAACCAAGGGAATGTGACATATAGTAACTGCAATATTATTTTAAGAACAACTTTGAGCAACTAAGTCATTTTGACTCTTATAAATAACCAAATGAACTACTAAAGGCACATGAAGGAAGACACTATCTGCATCCAGAGAAAGAAATGATAAATAGGAGTGTGTACAGAATGGCTTTACATATATATGTATTTATGTCTAATGGTAGCCATCTGAGGGATGAGTGAAGAAAAAAAAAGGAGAAACAAAGAAATTTACACAATTACTTTATTATATATTGATAAGGAATAGCAAGTTGTATACAATAGATTTGCAATTTCATGTGTAATCACCCTTTTTATTATACTATGTTATGGAAATGCTTGTTTTATTCCATAAATTTAAAATAAAATAAATTAAAAAAAACAATAAAGACAATAACTACAAATAAATACAAAGTGCTTAAATACCAACTAGTTTAAGGGAGATGCCACTCACAGTTGGAGGGGTCAGGAAAAGTCCATGGGTTTCAAAGTGAAGCTTGAATTGCATCTTGAAAGAAGAGATGGGTTCAGTGAGGCAGAGGTGTGGATGGCCAGTGCAAAGGCAGAGAGCTGGGGGCTGATCAGAATCAAGGAGCTTATTTTGACATCCAATCAATTTAAAGTTCCCACTTCGTCAAAATTACGGTAGCTGTAGTATCTGGACACCTGAGTCATTTTCCCTCCTTTCTCCCTCAGCTCTCATGCCATGCTCTTATGGGTGAGTCCATTTTCTGCTTATTTTAAAATATTAGTTATGATTCTTCTTGCCTCTATCCTTTTCCTCCTTTATCAAAATGGTCTAGTTGCAACTAGACTCGTCCATACTAAACACAGAGCAGCAGTATCATTTCCTGCAACATCGCCATTTCAGGGCTGAGGAGGGAATAGAAGCCAGTTTCCCTTAAGTGATGAGGTACGTTGGACTTTCTTTCTTTGAACCTTACATAATTCTCATGGTGGATGGCATTTCTGACCCCAGAACTCTATTTGGGCTCCAACTGCTGGCCACAATAATTCATTAATGAGAAAGCATTCCTTAAACAGTTACAATGTGCCATGCACTGTGCTGAGCCCTGAGAGTGCAAACACAAACAAACATGACAATACTTGCATTTAATGAACTTATAATGTGGAAAGACAAGGTTTAAAAGGAGGGCAAGAGAAAGGGAGAGGGATATTGCTGAGTGTTGAACTTAACCTGGAAGTGAATTGAAGGCATGTTCTGTAAATCAGTAGTTCATCACATCAGCGTCCAGGGACCCAGGGTCACAATTCCAGTAGTTCCAGTGTGAGGGCAGGGGGTCGTTGTTGAGTATCATTAATTTAGAGTCAGCATGGGCAAATTCACTTCTCTAAGGACAATAATTAAAAATCATAGTTAGAAAGCACATAGCACTGTAAGGTTTGTGGAGCACTTTACAAATCATTTGATCCTTACTAAAACCCTGGGAGGTAGCTGTTATTAACCCCATCATACAGATGAGGAAATGAAGCAGATAGAGGTGAAATGACTTGTCCAAGGTCACACAACTAGTAAGTGTCTGCAGCTACATTTGAACTCAGGTTTTCTTGAATCCAGGTTCGGTGCTCTATCCACTGTGATGCATATCTGCCTGTATAACAGCACCAGGTAAAGAGAGAACTAGGATCCAGTGGGTTGGCGAGAGTAGTTATAGCTCTACTTGGTACAGGTGCCAAGCTTGGCTTCTGCCAAGGTGATCTTTCCCCCATCTCTAGACTTTGTGTTTCACTGAAAAATGCCCCACTCTCTTTCAGCACAGAAATGAAAGCCATCCACCTTCTTGCATGTCCCTGCTTTACTTTAATTCGGTAACTCATCAGTGATACGGAACGATAGCAGTCAGTCCTGAGCTGAGGAGAGGCATGACACTTTTGGCCCACTGCTCCCACAGATGCCTTTCAATTCCCCCCCCCCCACCCCCGCCCCAAAGGGTTTCTATTGATGAGCCTACGTAGTTACAAGGGTCGTCTAATCCAACCCCTTGTTTTCAAATGAGGGAATGGAGGCTCCGAGAGGGATTGTGACTTGTTCTAGGTCCTACAGCAGCAAACACCAGAGATGGGCGTTGCTGCTGGTGTCAAGGTCACACCTCTACCCCCTTTCTGTCAAAGTCGCCACATCCAGGCTATAGGGAAGTGACGGTCACACCCTCCTTCCTCCCCCCAGGCGAGTTGGTGAAAACTAATTAGGTTTACAGCCTGCTGATTATATTCATTGTCGGGCTTTTTATTGTCTTGCTGTGGCTGTGTAGGCATTTCCCTTCTATAGGATTCTCTGTGACCCCACTTGGGGTTTTCTTGGCAAAGATACTAGAATGGTTTGTCATTTCCTTTTCCAGTTCCAGACAAAGAGGGTTAAGTGACATAGCCAGGGTCACGCAGCTAGTTAGTGTTTGAGGCCAGATTTGAACTTAGGTCTTCCTGACTCCGGATCCGGTGCTCTATCCTCTGCTCCAGCTAGCTGCCCAATGACTCCTTATCTAGTGACTAAAAACATGCCCATACCTCCCTGATTCCTGAAACAAAAAAAACCCTGACTTGAGCCATCCCTTTCTGCTAACTCCCAGCCTGTATTTCTTCTGCTTTTCCTGGCTAGATTCTGTGAGAAGGCTGTCTACAATAGGTGGCTTCACTTCCTCTCCTCTCAAGCACTTCTTAACTCCCTAAACATTGGCTTCTGTTCTGAAATGGCTCTTAATTGATCTCTTAATTGCCAAATCCAGTGGCCTTTTCTCAATCCTCATTCCTCTTGCCATCTCTGCTGCTTTCCACAGTGTTGCTCACTCTTCTTTTCAATATTCTCTTCTCTCCAGGTTTTTGGGCCACCATTCTCTCCTGGCTCTTATCCCCCCTCTCTGACATCTCCTTCTCAGTCTCCTTTGCTGGATCCTCCTCCAGGTCAAGCACACTAACTTGCATGTCCCACAGAACTCTCTGCCTTGGGCCCTCTTTTCTTTTCTCTCTGTACTATTCCACTTAGTGATCTCATCACTCCAATGGATTTTGTTATCAGCTGTCTGCTAATGATTCTCAAATCTGACAATCCAGCCCTTAACCTCTCTGCTGAATTAACTGCCTTTCAAACAGCTCAGACTGGACACCCAGTAGACAGACATCTTAAACTCAACATGTCCAGAGCTGAACTCAGTATCTTTCACACTAAACCCTCTCCTCTTCCTCATTTCCCTGTCACCATTGAGGATAGCACGGTCCTCCCAGTCCCCAAGGCTCACTACCTAGGTATCAGCCTTGACCCTTCACTAGCTCTCACACTTCATATCCAATCTGCTGCCAAGACCTTGTTGATTGTATCTTTGCAGTATCTCCCAGATGTGCCCCATTCTCTCCTCTTCTAGTGCTACTATTAGATGCAAGTCTTTATTCCTTCATTCCTGGACTATTGTAATAGCCTGCTGGTGGGCCTCCTGCTTCATGTCTCCCCCTAATCCAGTCCATCCTCCATTCAGTCACAAAAGTGACTTCACTGAAGCACCAATCTGACCATCTCTCCCCACCTTATTCAGTAATTCTCTGTCACCTCCAGTATCAAATACATAAAAAAAGAAAAACTGTTTGGTATCCAAAGCCCTTCATAACCTACCCCCTCCTTACTTTCGCAGTCTTCTTATACCTACCACCCTCACATACTCTTCCATCCAGTGACACTGGTCTCCTGGCTATTCCATGAACAATACACTAAATATCTCTGCTTTGGGTATTTTTTTTTCTGGCTGTCTCCATGCTTGGAACACTCTTTCTCCTCATCTCCACCTCCTGCGTTCCCTGATTTACTTAAGTCCCAGCTAAAATCCAACCTTCTATAGAAAGTCTATCCCAATCCCTCTTAATTCTAGTGCCTTTCACTTTTACAGTGGAGGAGAAAGGGGGAAGGTGAGAGGGAATGAGTGAATCTTATTCTCATAGGATTTGGCTTAAGGAGGGAATAACATACACACTCAATTGGGTATGGAAATCTATGTTACCCTACAGGAAAATAGGGGGGGGAAGGGGACAAGAGAGCAGGAGGATGATAGAGGGGAGGGCAGATTGAGGAAGGGGGTAATCAGGAGCAAACACTTCTGAGGAGGGACAGGGTCAAAAGAGAGAATAGAATAAATGGGGGGCAGAATAGGATGAAGGTACATATACTTAGTTTTTCACGACATGCCTACTATGGAAGTGTTTTGCATGACTACACATGTATAACCTGTATTGAGTTGCTTGCCTTTTCAATGAGAGTGGGTGGGGAGGGAGGAAGGGAGGAAATTTGAAACTCAAAGTTTTAAATGCACATGTTAAAAAAATTGTTTTCACATGCAACTTGGAAAAAAGAAATACAGGAAATGGAGTATAGAAATCTATCCTGTCCTACAGGAAAATAGAAGGGGAAGGGGATAAGAGAAAGGGGAGTGAGATAGAAGGGAGGGCAGATTAAGGGAAGGGGTATACAGAATGCATGCCATCTTGGGGTGGGGAGAGGGATGGGATGGAAAGAAAATTTGGAACTCAAAATCTTGTGGAAATAAATGCTGAAAACTAAAAACAAAAAAAAGGGGGGGGAAGAGTGATATCACAAGTAAATTAGAAGAACAAAAAAAAAATTCTAGTGCCTTCCCTATTTTAATTGTTTCCCTGTTTATCCTGTATATGCTTTGTACATGTTTGTTTACTTGCCTTTCTGACTAGATTTCAGCATCATCAAGGGCAGGGACTGTCTTCTGACTTTCATTGTATTCCCAGTGCCTGATAGGTGCTAAACAATATGTTTATTGATTGACTGACTGATAGTCTGAAAAACTTACTAGCTATGAGACCCTGTACAAGTCACTTACCTTCTTTGTGCCTCAGTAGCTTTGGAGGAAAGGATCCTGGCTTCACAGTATGCTTATCCTCCTATGTGGGTAACGAATAATTACTTAAACTTTCTGAGCCTCAGTTGTCTCTTCTATCAATTAAGGGAACTGGAGCAGATGACCTCTGAGGTCTGGCCTACCTCACTTTCATCATTTGAGCATACTTCTCATCTCCATAGTCCAGTCAAATTAGAGTTCTGTTATTCCTCCAAAATGTTCCCTTTGCCCTCATGATTTCTTGCCATTCTCTGTACCTGCCTGGCATGTCCTTCCTCCCCTTCCTTGTTGTTTATTTCCTGGTTCTTCTGGCTGTTGTCCTTTGTACTTGAAGAGGACCCAGAATGATGTCATTATGCCAGGGTCAATGGACATTGTGGTTTATCAGAGCATTGTGAGCTCAGATGGCTCTGTCATAGATTGGGCACAAATAGTTCATATGAGCATTTAAGATGGAGATGTCTCTAAATTTGGTCATCTCACATTACTTTTGAGTTACTGTTATTCAATTTTGCTCATAGAGCATAGAACCTTCTTTGAGTGGGCAGGCCATGATGAATGACACTGTATCAGTGTATCCCATGTCTTAGAGAGACCTTGAGAGTGCCCTTATTTCACTTCTTTAGACCTCCACGTGAGCCCTGGCCTGGTGTGAGTTCTCCATAAAATAGTCTTTTAGGCAAACATATGTTTGGCGTTTGAACAATTTGGTCAGCCCAGCTGAGTTGTGCTCTCTGCAATAGAGTTTGAATATTTGGCAGTTCAGCTGGAGGAAGGACTTTGGTGTCTAGTACCTTATCTTGCCAGGTAATCTTCGGATTTTCTAAGACAATTCAAATGGAAGTGATTCAGTTTCCTGGCTTGGCTCTGGTATATTGTGCAGGTTTCATAGGCATACAATGAGGTCAGCACAATGGATCTGTAGACCTTCAGTTTAGTAGGCAGCCTAATACCTCTTCTCTCTGATACTTTTTTTTGGAGCCTCCAACGCTGAGCTAGCTGTGGCAATGTGTGTGTCAATCTCATCGTCTATGTGTACATCCCTGGAAGATATACTGCCAAGGTATATGAACTTATCCACAGTATTCAAAATGTCTCCATTTGCTGTAACTGATGGTTCCATGTATGGATGGTGCACTGATGGCTGGTGGAGACCCTTTGTTCTATTGGTATTAGTTGTCAGGCTGAAATTATCACAAGTGGCAGAGAATCAATCCATACTTTGTTGCATCTCAGCCTCAGAGACTACATTGAGTGCACAATCTTCTGGGAACAAAAAGGCACATACCAACTCTCCTCCACTTTAGTCTTGGCTTGTAGCCTTTTCAAGTTAAATAATTTACCATCAGTAGGGTAGCTGACCTTGATGCCATTTTCATTTTCCATGAAGGCACCCAACACCATCACTAAAAACATCATGCTAAAAACCATGGGAGCAAGCACATGACCCTGCTTCACTCCATTGGTGACTGGGAAAGTATGAGAGCATTGTCCATTATCCAGAACCCATGCAAGCATACCATTATGAAAATGGTATACAATAATGAACTTCTTTGGGCAACCAAATTTTGCTCATCTCCCACAACCCTCACAACTGACAATATCGAAGTCCTTGGCCAGATCGACAGTACAGACCTTTGTTCTGCTCCTGACATTTCCCTTGGAGTTGTTGGGTAGCAAACTGTAACATTTTATCAACCATTCCTCAGCTTTTTCTGAACTTTCAATGACTCTCGGATAGATGACCATCTTCTAAGGGAAGGATCAGCTGCTTAAGAAGGACTCTGGTAAGAATCTTGCCAGCAATGACTAAGAGACAGACCCTTCCCCCCCATTACCATAATTGTCACAGGGCAACCTGTTTCCTTTTTTTTATGGAGATGGACAATGGAGGCATCCTTGAACTCCTGGAAGATAATCTCCTCTTGCCCTATAACCTGGAAGATTTCAGTCAGCTTTTGTATGAGCAGTAGACCCCCGACTGGCAAATCTCTGCTCGAATAGAATCAGCATCAGGCACTTTGCCAGATCAGAGGAACCTAATGGCATTTGAAACCTCTTCTTCCATTGGAGGTGTGTCTAAAGAAGGATTGACTTCAACTTGAAGTATATAATCAACTGCTTCAGCATTGGTTGGTGACAGTCTGTTGAGAATGCTGTAGAAGAAGTGTTCAGCCTGTCTCTCCAGGATCATGTCTTTGCCACTAATCAGTGTGGCTCCATCAGCGCTGAACAGTTGGGATGCACCATAGGTGCACCATAGCCCATCAGCTGCTTCCAGGGCATCATCAAAGTGCTTTGGATTATCCTTATCAGTGTAAAACTGAACTTTACTACTGTTTTGTTTGTTTGTTTGTTTGTTTTTACTGAACAAGAATCCTGTCTCTTTCTGAGCTTTGCTTGCACTTTACTTTTGATGGAGTTAAATGCTGCCTTTTTAGAGATGGATGAACTATCCTGCTGGTAAACCCTGTGGAGTTCTTGTTTTGTTTTGGTTTTTATTTATCAGTTTCTGAATTTCCCTATCATTTCCATCAAATCAATCTTGATGTTTGTGAATGTTCTGGCTGAGATGAGTAAACGCATCTCTGAAAGATGCACACTTTTTTTCAGCTCCAACTGTGCTTCCACAAATGTGTGTTGGCTCAGCTTTTCCTTCAAGTTAGCAACAAACTTTGAAACCCTCTAATCTGTGGATATTAAGTGTGCTGGTAGTCATCTTGCCTGGGAGCTGCTGATGTTTTTGAATGTGAATGCTTAGCTTGGAGAGGATAAGTCTATGATCAGTTCAGCACTCTGTGCCACACATCGCCTTTATCACTCTAACATCCTATCTGTCTCTTCTCTTTACATTGACATAGTCTATTAAATGCCAATGTTTGCTGCGAGGGTGCATCCACAAAATTTTATTGTGTTTTGGTAAATGGAAGACAGTATTGGTGATGAGAAGGTCATGAGATGCTCAAGTCTTCAGTAATATGTGACTGTTGCTATTGCTGTTTCTGACCACATTCCTCCCAAGGACTGGTGATGGCTCAAAATGCAGTTGATGACCTTGGAATATTCAATGTCTAACCAACCTCTAAGTGTTCCATAGAGCCTGCTTTCACCACATTTGTGGCCCATTGGAACAAATTGTTCACATCTGCCCATCCTACTGGGGGAAGTCTTCACATGGTTGGGGTAGATACCTGTCTAACTCACTGACAAGTTTGAGGCCCATCACTTACCCTCAACTTGGGTTAGCTGGCAATACAATTTTATTGGGGTATAGCTGCTGCACATGCTACAGTTTCTTGGAGCCATAGGTGAAAGTTGGGTGGTGAGTGGATGTGGGAGGTGTAAAGCATCCCTGAAACAAAAGTGCTTAGCAGTCTTCACATCAGAGATATAAGTATGCCCTGAATACCTATACATCCTGCTTATTTTTATTTCCTACACATTATTCAAAGGATAATTAAAATTGTCCTTCCAGGAAGCCTTTCTTGGCTCTCCAGGTTAGAAACAACCTCCTACCTCCAGACTTCACACATCACTTTATTTTCTATTACTCTGAAGCAAAATAATCAAAACATACAAACTAAAACCAAGCCCTCTAATGTTTCTTATGTTATTTGTTTATCTGGGTATTTCATGGCAACTGATGGTACAATAGATGGAGTGCTGGGCCTGGAATCAGGAAGACATTAATTCAAATCCAGCCTTAGACATTTTCTAACTATGTGAACCTTAGCAAGTCACTCACTTAACCTCTTTTTGCAACTGTAAAGTGGACAGAATAATAGCACCTACTTTGCAAGGTTGCTGTGAGGATCAAACAAGATAATATTTATTAAAAAGGGAAAACAGTGCTTAGCACATAGTAGGGCTATAGAAATGCTTCTTGGCCCCACTGGCCTCTTGACTCAAAGATGATTGATCACAGCTAACTTTCCATTTCTCCCCAGACCCAAACCTCATTCTCAGAAGGCACTGGACCCTTATTTTATGATTATTATAGTGTAAAGAGCAATAGATTTTAATATTTTTTAAAATTTATTTTAAAATTTCAGCTTTGTTTATATGGATTGTTCTGACATTAGAAACACTAACCAACTACTCATGCTTTATTGGAAGTATCTTGTAAGAAAGTAAAAGGTTAGGAGTAGCTAGGTAGTGTAGTAGATAGAGTTCTGGCCTTGGAGTCAGGAGGACCTGAGTTCAAATCCAGCCTCAGACACTTGACACTTACTAGCTATGTGACCCTGGGCAAGTCACTTAACCCTGATTACCTCACCAAAAAGCAAAAAAAAAAGTAAAAGAGTTATGTAAAACTAATACTACAGTAACCCCCATTGAGAGGGTATGCAACATGATTTGGAAAACTTAGTGTATTGAAATTTGCAGGTGAAGAAAGAAAGACTGATTTTGATATATCCCCCATCCCCCTACCCCAACACTGATTACTGAAGCAGCTTTTAAATGTTAAAAAAAAAAAAAAAGAAAATTTTTTGAAAGATCAGGTCTAGCCAAAGAAATGATTTGAGGTGTTTTTTTTTTCAGCCAATTGCTCTACTAAATGACTTAAGCTTTGCTGTAATGTTCTTGCTATTCAATGTGTAATGATACAGGAAAGAGGTTGAAATGAAGTGGTGGTAATGCAGGGAAGCATTTTAAATTGTAAAAGTAAAAAAGTGCTTTTTTTAAAGTTATGATATTTCTAATTTTGACAAGTTTAATTTTATTTTTGCAGGGAAAATATTTTCCCCTTAAAGTTGTTTCTGAAATGTCAATTTTTGCTTCTCCTTATAAAGTTGTAGCTGTTTAAAAAGCAAAGAAAAAGTGCATGCAACATTTCGTATCTGAAAGAACCATTTCCCTCTCTATACCTCTATTAAAAAAATAACAGAAATCTATTTTCTCTGTATCCCACTCCCACCCCATTAGGGGAAAAAAAAACTACAGCAGACATGCATGAACAAGAAAAACAAATTCCTTCAGTGGCAGTATACAGAAAAGTATATGTATATGTGTATATATCCATATAGGTATTTATACATATGCATACATACACACATATGACTTATTCCATACTCTAAATCTATCACTTCTCTCAGTTAGTTTAAATAAACATTTTTAAAGCACCTATTATGTTCAGGCAGTGTGCTGAGGTCAGGGAATACAAGCAAAGGCAAAAGACCATCCCTGCTCTCAAGGCATTCACAATCTAATGAGGAGACAATATACAAACAAACTTCAAATAAAATGTATTCAGAATAATCAACAAAGATAAGTATCAGAGTTAAGGTGGGAGAGGATCAGGAAAAGCTTCCTATAGAAGGCAGACTTTGGAAGCTGAGATGTGATAGAAGCCAGGGTAGCCAAGAGGCAGAGATGGGCAAGGAAAACACTCCAGGACTGAGGGACAGACAGTGGAAAATGTCCAGAGTTGAAAGATGGAGGTTAATATTCAATGAACAGCAGGTAATGAATAGTACAGTTCATCATCTGTCCTCTGGAATCATTACTGGTCATGAATTTGATCATGGTTCTTATATTTATCAAAGCTGTTTCTCTTTACAGGGTTCTCACATAAATCATCTTCCTGGTTCTGCTCATTTTACTCTTTACCAACTAGTAGAAGTTCCCCAAATTGTTTATTTTCATACTATTGAGTCTATAGAATGAATTGTTCTTCTGTTTCTGCTCACTTCACTCTGCATCAGTTCATATAAGTCTTCCTGTGTCTTTTTGAAATGATCCATTTCCAATTTTTTTACAGCACAATAATATTCTATCACATTCATATACTACGCAGACATTCCCAGGTTGATAGATATCCCCTTATTTTATAGAGGTTTCTCTTAACTATCACAAAAAGAGTTGCTATAAATATTTTTGTAAAGGATCTTTTACCCATTTTTGCTCTCTTTTGAGTATAAATCTAGCAGTGTTATATCAGAGTTGAAGGGGACTCAATGTTTAGTAACATCTTGTGTATAACTCTAAATTGATTTCCAGAATGGCTGTATCCAGTCGCAGCTCTCCAAGCAGTGGATCAATGCTCCTGTTTTCCTACAATCCCTCCAACACTTACCATTTTCCCTCTTTGTTTTGTTTTGGGTTTTTGGTCATCTTTGAAGTTTCAGTTCTGATCAAGGACAAGTCATGTTTTGTGAGATGTAAAAATGAGTACTCTGACCCTCCCCTCCCCCACACACAGCCAGAAAAACAGGTATGTTCCATTTCACCCTTCCTTCCTAGGGTTCTTCGATACCTGTAAGAGTGCCTCATGGTATCTAGACTCTTTGCCATTGGCTCCAACCCCATTGAGGATTTTCCCCTAATTGTGTAGGGTCCATGGTACTCTAGTTTCATGTAGTCGATTAGCAAATTAGCTTTTACAAGGGACTATTTATTTCAAAATTATAATAAGAAATATACAAACATACTCCCCAACACATGAGACATAATACCCCTCTTCACCACCTCACACTCTGAAGAGGAAAGGGAGATTGCATTCATTGGGTACTTGCTTTTTATGTAGCATAACCCCAAGTCCAAAGCCAATTCTCTCTTTGGTCTTCAGTCCCAGGCATGCTGACTTCTCCAGATTTCCCCTCTGGGGTGGCTGGCTGCAATATCCAACCTGGAACTTTGCTCTAAGGCCACCATGGCTCAGTGATTCAGGGTCTGGTGGGCACTACTGTTTGTACCTAGAAACTGAGGACAAACTAAACAGAACAAATAGAAATGCCCCAAGCCCTTTACTGGGAACCAAAGGGAACAACAGAAGGCAAAGAAAGAAATCCTCCTCCAATGCCTTTGGTCAGTACATGACTCCAACATTATGGGTAACTGTGACCTTCACCTTCTCTGGACACCTCTAGGAAGAGCACACAATAAGGAGCAAAAATGTCCTAGTCTGTGGGAGGGGAAAAATTATATGTATGTATACATAGATAGAGGGCACAGGGTGAGTTGAAGATGAAGGGGTGATATCTGGAAAATAAAATTAAGGGGTGAGAGAGGATTATACTGGGAGAAGGACAAAGGGAGAGGTAGAATGGGGTAAATTATCTCACATGAAATGGACAAGAAAAGGCTTTAACAGTGGAGGAGAAAGGGGAGAAGGTGAGAAGGAATGAATGAATCTTATTCTTATAGGATTTGGCTTAAGGAGAGAATAACACACAATGGGGTATGGAAATCTATCTTACCCTACAGGAAAATAAGGGGGGAAGGGGACAAGAGAGCAGGGGGTTGATAGAGGGGAGGGAAGATTGGGGGAGGGGATAATCAAAAGCAAACACTTGTGAGGAGGGACAAGTCAAAAGAGAGAATAGAATAAATGGAGGATAGGATAGTCTTAAGAGAAACATACTTAGTTTTTCACAACAGGACTACTATGGAAGTGTTTTGCATGACTACACATCCATAACCTGTATTGAAATGCTTGCCTTTTCAATGAGGGTGGGTGTGGAGGGAGAAAGGGGGAAAATTTGTAACCCAAAGTTTTAAAAAAGGGTGTTAAAAATAAAATAATAATAATAATAATAAATGTCCTAGTCTGGGCAATCATATAAAAGTGCTATTCATTTGTGAAATGGTAACTATAATGTAATGCACTATTAAACAAGAATTGGCAAACTACACCCACAGGCCAAATGGACCCTAAAACCTACAACTCATGAATTAAGAATCATTTAAAAATTTTTGAATCATTTTATTGAATTTGAATATATATATAAAGACCATTCTTAGCTCATTGGATGTATGAAAACTGGAGGTGAAATACATTTAGCCAACCCCTGCATTAAAAGTTTAGCTTCTTTTTTGATATGAATGCTGCAAAATTAGGAATTTGAACTTAGAGACTTCTGCCTGGGAGATGGCGACATTCTGATTAAAGACTGTCTCACATATTCAAAGAGGTAGATCTTGTTTTATAAAATAGCAATAAGCACTTTGTATTTGGGGAAAGTATGAAAGATCTCAGGAAGTCTCATTATCTATAAAATTCTGTGAAACTCTGATAGATCCTTTAGATTTCTAGCTTTGACAAAGTCATAAAATTTAATGACTGTATGAAAGAAATTGCAAGAATGTGTTTGACTGATGAGAGCCTTGTAAATTCTAATGTAGTAAATTAGTTTACCAAGAAACTAAGACCCCCTATTCCCACTCCCCTAAACACACACTTACAAACATGAAAGGTGAAAGTGGGGATGGCTTAGTAATTTGATTATAGTGTAGAAATGACTTATATGATAAAGTGATTACTGATTGTGAAATCTATGGAGACTAACTGGAAAAATTGTACCCCAATTTATGCATCTCATAGTTACAGCTTTAAGACAACTTTGGAGCTAAAAATCCCAGTTTAAAAGATTTTTTTTGTCTCTTGATATGCAGTTTATTAAGATATCTGAGTTACCCAGTAACCAGTAACTTACCGGGTTTTGAGTGAATTATCATGTATTCATTTAATGTGTAAAGTTCCAGGTGTGATTACTTTTTAAATTTCTGATAACTTATTCTGAATAGAAAAGTTTTAAACTTTATGGAAAAAAAAACAGAAAACTTGCTAAGGAAAACATTGTATATCCTTAATAAGTACTTAATATATGTCCTTATCCTTGTATATCCTTAATAAGTACTAAGTATAAATGTTTTACTAATTGTCACTTATTGTAAACTTACTAATACAATTGTACATTGCTCTAATAGCTTTACAAATATCATCTCATATCATACAACCTTAGGAAGTAGAGTGCTCTTATACCCATTTTATGGCTCAGGAAACTGAGGCAAACAGAGGTTAAGTAACTTGTCTAGGGTCAAAAAGCCAGCCACTAAATGTCTGAGGTTGGATTTGAACTCAGGTCTTCCTGACTCTATATCCAACACTCTATCCATTGCACCACCTAGCTGCCCCAAGATAAAAGTAATGGAACTTTCTATGTGATGTGGAATCTCTTGGGACTATAATTTGATTTGTTCTAGTGCTGAATTCAGGGATAACTATATGGTGTGGACTTTCCAAGCAGACCCAGTTCTAACTTGGAACAACCAATGTCCTCTGACACATGGGTGGTGGTAGCTTCCTTAAATTGACTGCCTATGTCTTTAAAACTGGTGAGATTGAGGCATTTACTCTCTTTTCAGGCTCCACAAACTCCACTCCACCTCTCACATGGGTAAGGAGCACTGATCTTCATCAATGAAAAGAGAGTCTTATACCAATGGGCTCTGGGGACTCAGATTGCCTTTGCCAAAATTCTTTACTGTTCCTTTGCAAAGATCAGCAGGTGGGAAGTTCCAAACCTGGGTGCTGAAAAGAGCAGCTGAAGGACAGGAGAAATGCGCATGGCCAGAAAGAAATTAAATGGTTCATTCTTGCCAGTTTTAAAGGTGCAGCTTTCTAGGCAAAGGAGACTACTCCTACCCACCTAGTAGAGAACCGGACGTGCTTGAAGATCCCAGGTTATAACTGTTTGTTTATTGGATCAGGCAGTACTCTACTGTTCAAGAGATAATGCCAAGAGATGCTCACAGAGAATGTCATCTCCATTTGCTAAGTTGTGCAGGTGGACAGAGACAGTTGATAAGTTTGAAAAGATGGCCTTCAGCTAGGTGGTGCAGTGGATAGAGCACTGACCTTGGAGTCAGGATGGCCCAGAGTTCAAATCCTGCCTCAGACACTTGACACTTACTAGCTGTGTGACTCTGGGCAAGTCACTTAATCCTGATTGCCTTGGGGAAAAAATGGCATTAAGAAGATAATGACAGGGACCTTTTGACTCACTTTCCCACCATGTGCTATTTTTTTCCTTTCTGGGCATAAAAAGTTCCCCACCTCTCAGATTGTGAGCCTGACTAGGAGACCCATTAATTAACATAGAGCTCTGTTGCATAATTATAGCTCTTCTAAAAGGTATTTATGAGTTACCTGAAATCAGAGTTAAGGGAGTTTAGTCCTGTTATACTGATGATAAATTGGTTTGTGCCTTTAGACTTAAGCCTGATGGAATGATCTTAGCATTGTTACAATTGTAGAGGGCCAGCTTTGGGGAGTTGGAGGGCTTAGGCCATCTCGGGTCTTACCTATAGATTGTACTAAGCCTGACAGCTGTGAAACTCAGGATGTCGGCTCACCACCCCCCTGTTCCGTCTCTTGAGAACAGGATGCAGGGAGGGAGGAAACGGATGGGGTACAGGACAGGACGCAGGAGAGAATGGAACAGACAAGGGACAAGGAAGGAAGGAAATCACTTAGATTTGTACTTTTCATGAATAATAACGTTACTGTTGCTTGATCCAGTACTCTATAAGCCTGAGCCCTCAGATCCATAAACAGAGTTTGTTCTTCGCTGCCCTCACCTGGCCCGTGATTCTTTCTCTCTTCACACTCTGCCGGCATCAGACCACAGCCGGGGACGCAGGCACTCCCGGCATACAATTATGTCCTTCCTCCTTCCATAGCAAATTTCTCCGGCCATTTTAGGAGAACAAGTTTTGCAATGATCTTACTGTTATGGATCACCTGGCATGACTAAGCCTTCCATGATGAGGATGTAGGGATAAAGGACCCTACTACTTGTATTTCTGCTCTTCTAAACTGGTGAACATCACTTGTGTCAACTAGACAATAAATCCTTTCTTAGAATGTTATCTCCTTGCTTATTGGTTTAATGGTTATGTATTCATGTGTAAGATCACATCCTTACAGTCTTACATTCTTTCAGTCCACATAAGGCTTCTCCCTTCTGTGATATAGAGATTAAATGAGGAAGCCTGATGAAGATAGAAAAAACCTTAATTCTTAATTGAGTAATAAATCTTGCATTGAAAAGGGCAATAAGATACTATTTCCCCTTGGCATATAAAGTTATCCCTTCCACATTACAACTTTCCCCATTGTGGTTTTGATATATTGCAGGTTGGCATGGGGAAACTAGATTGAAAGTTTGGGGGAGTTTTGTGAAAGCTACAGATGACATAGGCCAGCAGATGACACAGAAGTTTAGAAAATCAGAAATGCATAAAATGTATGTATAATATTGTATAATAACATATTTTAACTTTTTGTGCCGTAATAATGCAGATTTCTTTGGTACCAAGGGAGGGCCAAAAGTTAATGCAGATTTTCCAGATTATGGGGGTGCCACACCATAACCTTTGTGTCAGTTGTTTTCCAATTGTTTTCCAGAAGATAAAGGATATACTTAAAGGACTTACAGTACTTGTGTTTGTATTAGCAGCCTCCGAAAATGCCTACAGTTGTGCCACTGAAAACAATGACAAAAGCCCAAGCAAAGATGATGGTACTAAATGATATTTTAATTTTTATCCTGGAGGTAATAGAACAAGACTGTAAAAGGTAGACTGAGGGATCAGACCTCCTCCAAGTCAAGAGAGTAACTGCTCTGGGATTCTGGTCTGCCGAGGAAGCTTCTGGCAAGAATTCTACACCAGAAGAAATTATGGGCTACTTCCTTGTTTTAATTTTCTGTGCTCTCCATGTCTATGAAGGATTCATCATCAGTAGTTTCCTCCGTAGAGCTACTGGAGTCACATTCCTGAGTCTGATGGAGATATTTGCTCATTCCTTGTCGGGGAGAGATAGAATGTAGATACCCCAAAGAGATGCATTCAGGACGGTCTTCTGGGCAATGGACATGTGAGATGGAGGATGCGGTATCTGGCTCAGATTTGATATCTTCCAGGAGATAGCTTCGTCTTTTGGGGGCCAGGTCAGCCTGTAGCATATCAGAGAGGTTTCTCAGAGGATTCTCCTCAGAAGCAAACAAAGAATCTGGAGGAGTTAAGTTGTATCTGATAGGTGGAGGTGATGGGAAATTCTGTATGAAAAAAAAAGAGTTAGAGATTAGAGGTAGGGAACTGAAGGAAGCTTATAAAAATCATCTAGTTTAACTCCACTTTTTTTTTCTAGATAAGTAAACTGAGGCCTTGAGATGAGATGATTTGACCATGATCACACAATTCATCAGTAGTCAAGTTATTGAACCACATTCTCAGTGTTCTTTAGCTTCTAAAACACTCATTAATTTATCCCCTTTAATTTTATCCCTAATCCTTACTTGTTCTACTAAAAATTAGGGATGTGTCAGATTCTCCAGAAGCAATAGCATATTTATGTCTTTTGCTGTAGTTGAGGTGTTTCAGTCCAATTCTTTATGACCCCATTTGGGGTCTTCTTGGCAGAGATACTGGAGTGGTTTGCCATTTGCTTCTCCAGTTCATTTTACAGATGAGGAAACTGAGGTAAACAGGATTAAGTGACTTGCCCAGGGTTACACACTAGTAAGTGCCTAAGGCTGGATTTGAACTCAGGTCTTCCTGACCACAGACCCAGCACTATTATCTGTTGCACCACCTGTAGGTGCCCCTGGATATTTTATATATGTTCACATGTATACAATATATTCACATAGAAATAGACATATACATACATATATGGAGATGATAGGCTGATAGATTCTTATAAAGAATATATACATACAGAGAGCGAGATAGAGATAGAGAGAGAGAGGAGAGAGTAATAAGTAGCACCTTGAACCACAAGTTCACCTCAGTTGGTAGGTAATGAGTTCTCCGTCATTTTTTTTTAAAGGGTTCAAATAGAACATGGGGCTCTTAATCTTTTCTGTCATAAATTCCTTTGGCCATTTGATAAAACTTATGAACCATTTTCCAGAATAGCATATTAAATCCATAAAATTAAGCACATGGAAACCATTACAAAGAAAACAATAAAAATGTTGAGCCTGATTACAAAGAAACCATTTATATTGAAATATGATTTTCATTTTTTTTTTTTTAGTTCACAGACCACGGGGAAAGAGCCCTTCAATAGAGCCAGAGTGACAAATAAGGATGCTCTGTATTATCATCAGATGTGAGGTTGGAATAGATGACTTCCAAAGGCCTTTCCATTTCAATATTTGAAGCAGTATGGTAAGACAGCAAAGGAAGATATCTGAATGATGTGAGAAGGAGAAGGGAGGAGGGAAAGGGGAAAGAACAAACATTTATATAGTATGTATTATGTGGCAGGCATCATGCTAAGTGCTTTGATAAATATTATCTCATTTGCTCCTCACAACAATCCTGGGAAGCAGATACTATTATTATCCCCATTTTACAGTTGAGAAAATTGAGGCAAACAGAGGCTTGTCCAGGGCTAGGCTCAACACTCTGTGCCACTTAGCTGCCTGGCATAAGATATATGGTTATACAGAGTAGTTCCTGAGGTTGGATTTGAACTCATGTGCTCCTGACTCCAGATCCAGCAATCTTTATACTGTTTCACCTAGCTAGAGAGGAGTTCCTAGTAAACAGCCTCATTTTTTCAGTGAAGTATATAAGTTGAGGTTCTTAGCTGAGAGTTTGGCATGGCAGAAATTAGCCTTGAGGTATCATCTGGAAAACTCAGCAGAGTGACATCTACATTTATCCCTTCTGCATCTCAACTTTTCCTATTGCAATTTTTCTATATCACGAGTTGGCATAAGAAATTAAATGGGAATTTTGGGAGTTTTGCAGAAGCCGCAGACAACACGCAAAAGCCAACCCTAACCCTAAATGTCTGTGAAGACAACACAGAAAAAGTTTAGAAACTCAGAAATGCATAGAATGTATAGTATTGTATAATACTAGCATATTTTATCTTTTAATGCTATAATAATTCCAGCTTCTTCTCTGGCACCAAAGGAAGGCCAGAAAATTTTATGTAGATCTTCCAGACCATGGTGACACTGCATCCCTAATCTCTATGATGTGGAAGAGATAACTGTATATCTTTTCCAGGGCTCACAAGTTTGAAAGAACCCTTATCTGAAGGATATCTAATTCTTATCCTTGTATGGATTAAAGAGAATGTGGGGTTGAATGGTTGCAAGAAATTAAAATATGACTTTGAAAATTATTCTTGTTCATTCATAATGGATTTTTTTCCATTGTAGTCCTTCTTCAAACCCTGCCTTAGCTTTGTGTTTGGAGTGGGAACTGCAGGTTCTGGAAGGCTCTATTGGTATTGTACAATCCCTGGTATAGTTCACCTTCATAGAGTTGCTGGACTCATGCCCCTGCATCTAGAAGGATTGTCAAAAAAATCCTATTGAAGAATTACGTTGATGTGCTGTGAGCCAACCTAAGAACTCAGAGGCTCTTTGAAGGAAGTTTGGCAACTTAAGTGATGAATGGGTTTTAGCCATGGCAATTTGGGAAGATCTACCAGTCACAAAACTACCTGAATGGTGGTCTACTTATGTGGGAAGACAGGCATGAAGAAAGGAAGCTGCACAGTTCTGTAGTATTGAGATGAAATCTTCAAATCCAGCCTAAAAACTTAGCACAATGTCTGGCATAGAATACATAATTGTGGGTTGATTAATTAAGGAAATACCTATTAAAGACAGAATAGTATAAATGTTGGAGATACAAAAAGCAAAGAGCTGTCTCGCATTATACTAGTTACTTACAGTGAATAAACAGAAGCTTATGTATATGATAATGAAGAGGGGGCAAATGGCAACTAAAGGATCAAGAAAGGATTTTTGTAGAAGAGGTGTTGGACACTTACGGCATTGAAGGAAGCCCTGGATTGTTAGATATAGGAAGGAGCAGGCATTCCAAATGTGAGAATCATCCTGTTCATGGCAATGAAGGAGACAGGTAGGGATAGAAAGAATCCATCCCACCATGAACAGGTAGGAGGCAGAAAACTTAGGTGGAGGAGAAGCACGTAGGTCAGTTTATCTGGAACATGGAGTGAAAGAAATTGTGAAATAAGTTTACCCAGAGATGCTGAAGGGCTTCAGATACAGAGCTGAGGAAATTTCATTTAATCATAGAAGTAATAGGGAGTCAATAAAGATTCTAGAGCAATGGAATGTCACGAGAAGAATTGCTTTGGAAACATTTTTTGTTGGCTTTGTGGGAGCTGGATTGGGGAAGGGAGAAACTGGAAAGAATTTGGGACCCCTATTAAGGAGATATTTGAATAATCCAAACCAAAGTTGATGAGGACTGGAACTAGGGTGGTGGTCATAGAAATGAAAAGAAGAGAATGAATGTAAGAGATGCTGTAAAGACCAAAATGACAAGATTTGGTAACTGATTGTATATGTATGGGAAAGGAGAAAAGTCTAGGATTAATAAAGGTTAATCTTACCTGATACTTTAAGGACAGTTGTCTGTCCGTTGGAGTCTCTGGTTTCAGAGGGACATGGAAAATTGGTGGGTTATGGTAGCTGGAGTCTGGGTTATAAGTAGGTGCAAAGTGCAACATTGTAGAGGATGAAGCATAACAATCATTAAAGTAATTTCTTGTCCCAGAAACACCTGGAAAGAAAGAGAAGAAAATGAAGACCTTATTTGCCTTGATTTATTCAATCTTATACACCAGAGAGATTGAATTTGGAGTAGAGGGAAGAAGAAAACAGCAGGGGCTTTGGAAGCACAGCTTACCTGGGTAGCCAGATGATACAGACTAGTTTAATCCAAGGTCTATGCTCATATATATGCAAATCCCAACTCTCTCCTCTTCTCCCCCACCAAAATAAAGCAGAGAGTTCATCAGTGCTAATGGAGCACCATGAATGTTATACCAGGATTGGTGCTGTTGCTATTGTTCGATTGTTTCAGTCATGTCTGATTCTCTGTGACCCCATTTGGAGTGTTCTTGGCAAACATACTGGAGTGGTTTGTCATTTCCTTTTCCAACTCACTTTACAGATGAGGAAACTGAGGCAAACAAGGATAAACGACTTCTCCAGGGTCACACAGCTAGTAAGTGACTGAGGTTTAATTCAAACTCGGGTCTTCCTGACTCCAGGCCTGGCACTCTATCCACCGTATCACTTACTCACCCTTTTGCATACATAAGATTGAAAAATGGGATATAGTCCCAGGATCGTCCTGAAACATCTCTATTCAGTTTGCCCAGGTATCTGAACCTAACGCCATTCTACTGAAGGGTGAGAAGGGAATTGGCAAACAGTAACAGGCAAAGATGGGATATTTTTGTTCCTCTCCAGAAATGCCATCCATGTCCAGTAGTGTAATAGATGATTTGTTCTTATTTTGTCTGAATATCGAGTATTAAAGCAAATTATTACTACAAATAAGAACTCTTATACATTTGTGTATTTTTCCCTCAACCCTCCACTGTAATGGTCAAAAAAGTGGTTGGATGGGTCTTTTTTAAGAGCCAAGTGATAAGGAAATACATCTTTCAGGGAGATTATTTTAACAACATGGAGCTGACAGAAAGCTAAACAGGTCAAGTCACTGAGAAAGTTCTCAGTTACCCAGACTAAGGGCTCCATTAGGAATGTGAGCTCCTTGAGGGCAGGGATTGCTTGTGCCTTTCTTTGCATCCCCAGAACTTTACTAGTGGCAGGCACATAGTACACATTAATGTTTGTTGTTTGGCTTTGGCAACTATCAATGTAGAGGGGAATTTTGACTAAAAGAAAAACTCTTAACTTTGCTAAGTAATAGAGTCATTACCTTCTCCAAGTCTTGTAACTTGTACCAACGGCTGAACCACTCTAGGCTCAAAGGCTCTTGAATGATGGCCCCTTTCACCATCACATTCCATTAGTGGACATCTTTGGGGTGAGACCCAGAAGGAGGAGGGCCACAGGAATGGGTCTGGCTGACAACTCAGGGATGAAGCTTCAGCATTTTCAGGTTGCCTTTGGAGGAGATGATCAGCATCATAAGGAAGATGTTGGGGCAGTGGAATTCTTGAGTTGGAAAAATTGAAGAGGTAGATAGGGATGGCAGGTGGATAGGGTACATAAGATACTTGATTTAACTTGTACCTGAAGGAAGCCATCAAGCAGTGAGAAGATATGGGAAATGTAAGAGGTTCATAAAAATAAAGAAAATGTTGGTGTCTAATTGGGTCTTCCACGAACTGTGGAAAGTTTGAGACCTGCAGAAGAAAAAGAATGGAAGATTGGTGAGAAAACAAGTGTTGACTCAATCCCAGACTTCACTCTTAAGCACCACCTTATACTTCACTCTTCAGTGTCTAGTACTATTCTGGCAATAACAGATTTGCAGTTTCATGTGCAATCATCTCTTTTTAAAAAATCAGATTGTTATTGAAATGCTTGCTTTATTCAATAAATTAAAAATAAAATAAACAAATTCAAAAAGATATCTGTAAGCTTCCCAAACTTGTATTTTGCCGACTTCTAATACGCTCCCATTACCACTCATCCATTTCCATTACACACACACACACACACACAATCTTTTCTGCACATTGTGTGTAGAAATCCCAGCTGACCAGGTCTTTCTATAAGAAATGCTAAGCTATGCTAATGTCATAATTCCTTGGAGAACATAGAGCAATATTATGTAGTGGATTGAGTGCTGGGCTTGGAGTCAGGAAGATTTGGATTCATATTTTTTTCTACTTGGTAATATTTTATTTTTCCCAATTACATGTAAAGACAGTTTAACATTCACTTTTATAAGATTTTGAGTTCCAAAATTTTTTTTCTACCTCTCTCCTCCTCCTCCCTCCCCAAGATGGCAATCTGATATAGGCTATACATGTACAATCATATTAAACATATTTCCACATTAGTCATGTTGTGAAAGAAGAATCAAAACAAAAGGGAAAAAATACAAGGAAAAAAAAGGAGAAAATAGTATGCTTCAATCTCCATTCAGACTCCATAGTTCTTTCTCTGGATGTGGATAGCATTTTCCATAATGAGTCTTGTGGAATTGCCTTAAATCGTTATATTTAAGAGCTAAGTTGGGACAGCTAGGTGGCACAGTGGATAGAGCATTGGCCCTGGAGTCAGGAGGACCTGAGTTCAAATCAGGCCTCACATACATAACACTCACTAGCTGCGTGACCCTAGGCAAGTCACTTAACTCCAATTGGCTCACTTACATCAAAAGGTGATGTGGGTGAAGCATTTTTGTAAACTTTAAGGCAACATCTAAATGGAAAGCATATTCTTTGTCTTTCCTTACCATCCTAGGAGGTAAAACAGACCCAAACTTTAGCCCTACCCTTTTTAGATAATGAAACTGAGGCTCAAGTTGACTCTGCAACTTGTCCAACATCACATAGTCAAACCAGAATTGAAAACCAGATCTGCCTCTGTCCAGTACTTTTTCTATCCCATCCCTTTGGACATATCTTTGAATCTGTGATCTGCCTTTTCCATTATGCATTAATGAATAGCCTTCATGCATTGTAAGACTTCACCCTTTGGAAACCATCTCCTGAGAATGAAACACCTCCTGGCTAGTCTTAATCCCCAAATCTAATGTTGTGTGTTTTTTTCTCTATCCTCTTCCTTTTTGTCCTCACTGCAGTCTTTGATATTGACTATCCTCTTCTCCTTGATACTTTTTCTCTCTCTCTAGTATTCCATGACACTGCTCTATCCCAGTTCTCTTTCTGACCTTTCCTTTTCATTCTCTTGTATCCAGGTCTCATTAGCTAATGTGCTCCCCAAGGCTCTGTTCTAGAGCTTCTTTCCTTCTCCCTTTATTATTTAATTTAGTGACCTCATCAGCCCCCACAGATCCAATGACTGTCTCTATGCAGATGATTCTCACATAGAAATATCTGATCCTAATCTCTCTCCTGACCCCCATTATCAAATTTCCAGCAGTCTGTGTTGGACATCTCAAACTGGAAGGAAGTCATGTAGACGACTTACACTCAATGGGCATGTAATTGAATTCACTCTGTTTTCTCCAAAACCTTCTCTTCTTAACTTCCCTGATATTATAGAAGGCCCCAGAGATCATCCCACTCTCTAAGGCTCATAACCTAATGTCTTTAGCTTTACATCCCAAATCCAATCATTTCCCAATCCTGTTTCTACTTTTGCAACATCTGTCTTATTCAGCTCCTTCTCTGCCACTGCCACTGCCCTGAAGCAGGCCCTTATAACCTCATGACTGGACTACCCCCATAGCTTTCTCCTGTTTTTCCCAAACTAAAACCTCTCCCCACTGAAGCCCACTATCCAACAATTTACCAAAATGATCTTTCTAAAGTGCAGGACTAATGAGGTCACCCAATGATTCAATATATGCCAGTGCTTTCCAGGATCAAATATAAAATTCTCTGCTTGGCTTTTAAAGCCCCTCCTAGCCCCTTTCAACCTTTCCAGTCTCCTTACACACCACTCCCATCCAAATACTCTGACCCTGGACTTGCTGTTACTCACAGGATAAGTACTCCATCTTTCAAATCCAGGCTTTTTCAGAGGATGACTGGAATACTCTTCCTCCTCCTCTCCACCTTCTGGCTTCCTTCAAGTTTCAACTAAAATTCCATCTTTTGCAAAAAGGCTTTCCTGGTGCTCAGTTTCAGTGCCTTCAGTAGATTTGTTGTTTGTATATTATCTCCTTCATTAGTACTGTGAGCTTCTTGAGAGCAGGGATTTTTTTTTGCCTTTCTTTGTATCCCCAGAACCAGTAGCTATTCAACAAATATAATAGTCATTTAATAAATTTAGTCACTTATGTAGTCATTTAATAAATGCCTAATGACTTCTTTGACTTGAGGCTGCTCTGTCCTGGAAGCCCAAGGTCTCCCCTAGCCCTAGCCCTCAGTTTCTCCTTTCTGGTATACTACTTTAGTTAACTGACTGGAGGATGGGGTTCAGTGTGTGAGGTTTGCCAGGGTAGAACAGATTTTCTGGTGGAGGAGAAGGTAAGCATTGGGGAAAAGGGCAGGGAAGCAGGAATCCTCACATACCTGATTTCTGGTCTCTGAGATGTTCCTTGTACCAACATCCATGACTGAATGGACAATGTTAGTACTGTTAGCCATCCTAGGCTCATCATTCCTGCTCTTCCTGGTCACTGTTGTTGTTGTTGTTGTTGTCATTGTCGTTGTTGTTGTCTTTGTCTCATCATGGTTGTTGTTGTTTGCATTCTTCATTCCTAAGGAAAAGAAGATCCATGGGAAATTGGAGGGGGGGATGAGTTAGCTCTCTGTACCCTGCTGCAGGCCTTCAGGAGCAGGGGATGTTAAAATGAAGCTGGAGGAGAATGAAGAAGGTGGGCATGGGAAGTGGTTGGCAATTTACAGCCTACATTGATATGCAATTCATTGATTTTTAATTCCTAGATTCCTTCATTCAAAGTCTCATTCTACTCTCCTGCCTCACATCATTCCTGAACCTGGAAGTCTAGCTGTGGACAGCTCCTTCTGTTAGTCATTCTATCAAGCACCAGCTCACATGCCCCTCTTACACCCTCCTTCCTTCTCATGGAAACCATTCTCATGGCTGTAGGTTGTCTTAGACCTTTCCCTGGCTCTCCTGTGGGCTCCTCTCACTGTCTGCTTTATCAGACTAGCCCCATCTCCATGACCCTTCCCCAGTCCTCTACCCAATGCCTGAGCCCATCAGCTCTTACTGTTCATTGCTCAGTCCCAAGGAGTGAAGGTGACTGCTCACAAGGTCTGTTGCTGCCCCCAAAGCCAGGCTTCTACTGGGGAGGGAGTAGGCAGTATTTATGCTATTCTATGCCCTTCTTTCCTGCCCTTTAGCAAAGGTTTGGGGGCTGGGCATAATTTAAAAGTAGGCAGCCCTCTCATTGGCCACAAAATGGGAGTTTTAAGCCTCTTCTGTCCCTACAACAGCATGATGGAGGCACTCCCTCTCTTAGAGACTCAGTGCCCTCCTTTCCTGAGTGAATGGATCAAGAGTCAAAGGCTTTTATCACTAAGTGTTTAGTATATGCAAAGTACTATGGACAAAGGAGGTTGGATGTCAAGACAAGTCCTTTCAAGCTGATGTCCTCAACTTCAAACTACTCTAAATTTATCATTTTTATATTTATGTTCCCTACATTCTCTCCCCAGTTAGGAGCTCTTTGTGAGTAGGATTATTTCATTTATTATGTTTGTTGCACCAGCTTCTGGCACTGAGCCTTTCACAGATAGGCCTCTAGCAAAGGCTTGATTAACTCAAACAAGATAATAAGGCTTTGTCTAGGGATCCAAACCTGATATTCTCAGAGGGAGAGGCCCTCTTCAAGGCCTCAAGTGAGAAACATCTTGGCTTTTAATGTGTCTCTTCTTTGAATATATCCCAAGCTAAGGACAGTGTATCAACTTCTTAATGCACAGTTGAGGTGTAGGCCTCACCCTTCATATCATACTGTATCTAAGTCTTCGCCAGTCATACCCACCAGCCTCCCACACACATATACTTCATCTGCAAAATGAAAAAAAAAAGTCTTCCTTAATTCCTCAGCAATCTTCAGTCTTCACTAACACTCAGTACTTTCCCTTGGAACACAAGTTTCCATGCTCTAGTCTCTCTTGATTTTCCTCCTTCAGTCATCCTTCAAGCCCTCTCTCCCTCAATTCTCATTTTAATCAGTTTCTACGTCTTCCACAGCCTACCTTCAAACATTTAATGCCTCTTTTCTCTCTCACAGTCATCCCATTAACTCAGACCTTCATCATATCTCCAGCCCAGACTTCTGAAATAGTCTCCTAACTAATTACACATACACACACACACACACATACACACACACACGCACACACACATACACACACATCTTACACATATACATATATAGAATGTTATTCCAGGTAGGGGTTCTTAAGACTAGGGTTCCAAGAGCTTTTTTTTTTTTAGTATTTCTATAGTTGTATTTCAATGTAATTTAGGTCCTTTTCTAATCATAGCTATTTTATTATTATTATTATTATTAATATTATTCTAAGAACCAGTCCATAGGTTTCCCTAAGTTTCCCTAGGTAGAAGCCATACACAAAAAGTCTAAAAACCACTGATATAAGGGAGATTCAGAACCGTCAGCCTGGCATTTAAAGCTCCCCATCTACTTTTCCCATCTTATTTTATTATATTACCATTACTAGTCTTTCCTTTCCAGTCAATTTAGGCTGATTGCTGTACCCCCTATGATATTCTATCTCCCACTTCCCTGCCTTTGTCCTGCATCTGCAACATGCTTACACTTTGTTTTCCCTTCCTACAAAGAACAGCTTAGGAACCATCTCCTAAATTCCCCAGTCCTGAGCATTCTCTCCCTTATGAACATCTTGGATATATAGGACAGAAGGAAGAACTGAGTTTCCCAATGGGAAAAAAAATTCTTTGATGAAAGTGGGAAGACTTGGGTTCTGACACCAGCCAATCCTACCAATTCTTAATTTCCCTAACTGGAGTATGACAATGACTGGGTTATGAATGTTCAGTTGCGTCTGACTCTTCATGATGCGATTTTGGGGTTTTCTTGGCAAAGATACTGGAGTGGTTTTCCATTTCCTTCTCCAGCTCATTTTACAGATGAAAAAACTTAGGCAAAGGAGATTAAGTGACTTGCCCAGGATCACATAGCTACTAAGTTCCTGAGGCCTGATTTGAATTCATTTGAAGATGAGTTCCAAACCCAGTGCTCTATCCACTGCTCCACGTAGCTAGCCTTAGGGTCTGAATCATCAGAAGGCAATTTTATTCCCATCACTTAGCACAGGAGTTGGAATTTAGTAAGCACTTAATCAATTCCTAAAAACAATCCCATAAAGACTAGTCATTTTCTATGGAAGGTGTGCCCAGAAAAGACCTGAGTATAGCTAACACCCTGTTAACAATTTTGAAGAGCGAGACTTTTTGTCTGGTTTGGTTCTGGTATTGTATTGTCAAATCGACTAATCAATCACTCACTGGGATACAAAGAAAATTGAATTGCACCTAAGTAAGATAATACTCCTACTCATTTGGACTCTCAGGGTTCTTAGGTGTAAAGTTGATAGAATAATACTTGTACTACAGGTCTCCTAGAGTTTTGATGAATCATAGAATTTGAGAATAAGATAGTTTAACTTACTGTAGCAACCACTGAAGTTACTTTTGAGGATCAAAGGAGATGATAATAATAATAATATTCAAATCAATAGGCATCTAAGCGACCATCTAAGTTCCACCCACACATAGATGAATCCCCATTATAATGTATCAATGGGTCAATGTCCAGTTTAAATTCTTAGGTAATTTTCTTCCTAACAAGTGTGCATTGCCCTCTTTTCAACTTTTATCTCATTTTACCTGGTTCTACCTTCCCACAGCAAAATCGAATAAGTTTGATCTCTTGATCCCTTTTCGCCACCACAGCTCTGCAAAAACTTGAAGACAGCTGTCTCTTCCTCACTCCCAAACTCTAAGCTTTTTCTTTTCCAAGCTAAAAATACACAGGAAAGTCTTCGACAAGCTTCAGCGTTATAGAAATATGTTATTAATTTTATTTTTAACATTCTCATATTAAATTCACTAGAATACAGTTGGAATCTATTATTGAAGGATTCTATATCTAAACAATATTCATTGTTTTATATTTCAGGTTCAGAAAACTACTGCACAGCTGGGTAAAATAATTATTGTTGCTTTTTTGGTTTGTTTTTCAAGGCATACTGGCCTTTCCTCTGTAGAGTTACTGAAAGCATCTTTGGGAAAATTCTAGGAGCAGAAAGAATCATGGTGTCATTTATCTTGTTCTCACATAGTTCAAGTCAATTTAAGAAACAATTATTAAGCACCTACTTTGTGCCAAGCATTGTGCTAAGTGCTTGAGATAGAAAGAGACTGTCTCATCAAGGAACTTAAAATCTATGGGAGGGAAGACAAAACACAAAAGGAGGGTGAAAAGGACACACACACACACACACACACACACACACACACATACACGGAGGAGCTAGTGGGGAAGGGCTTATTCTGGGAGGGGCATCTTGTTCCAAAGAGCTGCTTTGCGGTCTCTTCTGCAAGTTGTCTGCTTCTCTTTTCTCCCTTCCCCTCCCTCCCCCCAAACTATTTATTCTATCTGCTTTGGAGGTTCTATGCATGACATAGGGTGATACCTGTTCGAAGTGTTCCCATTTTATTATGAGCTATTGATTTGAGTATCGTTATTATCATTGTTATTATTATTGTCTCCTCTGATCCTCAGAAGTAACTTCAGTGGTTGCCACAGTAAGTTCTACTCTCTGCTCTTGATTGGCCAGAGAATTCCTCATCCCTAGCCTGCTGCGGACTCATTGTGATGTTCTTTTCCAACTATTGACAACCTCGTATTATGCTGACCCTTCCTGTTCTCAGCTTTGGTTGCTGAGCAATCAGAACATTATTGCAGTTCTTAGAAAGGATAAGTGCCAAGCAATTAGCTTGTGGTTCCACTCCTTTATGACTTCGCTGTCCAAAATATTCATCCCTGGCCACCACTTCCCTGTGTATGTTGTCTTCCCCTTCTGTGGGTAGGAACAGCCTTGCATTTGTATCCCTAATGCATAGTGCCCGACATATTAAATATTTAATAAATAATTTTTCATTCATTGATTCACATTTTCTCCCAACTCTACTCTTGTCTGGACTTTTTCACCTCTACTCCAGATGCCTCCTCCCCCTGGACATGCTTCTGGCAGCCAGTGCCTCAATTCCCCCCAAAGTGAATTCCTGCCTGAATCCTCCATTTAAGGAAGCTCTCAGACAAAACAGAGTTCTCTTCTTCCTGCCCTGTTCCCTGCTCTGATCTGCTTCTCTAGAGGTCCTTTGTCTCCACGGGTACCTTGTCCTTCACCTCTCCTTTTTTGCTCCCTCTTATGCATTGTCTTCCTCCATCAGAATATAAACTTTTTTGGGTACAGACTGCCTGTTTTCCCTTATATTTGTATTCCCAGAAATTAGCACAGTGCCTGGCATATAGCAAGTGCTTAATAAATCCTTGCTCTATGTATGTATGTATGTATGTATCTATCTATCTATCTATCTATTGGAAGATTTAGGCAGAGTGAGAGAGATCATGTTGTTTCAGAGCTAATAACTAGCACAGCTTGGACTAGAAAATATATCTCCATGTGTTCTAGAAAAATCGGAGACCTTCTTCAATGTAAGATATTTCCTTAACTTTCTTCTAGGTTGCATTTGAATTCATGATAATTCCCTTCAGTTTGACAATGACAAAAACTACTCTCAGTTTTCATCATAGAGTGCCTCATCCTCAACCATCAGAGTTTCCCCTCAGGAATCTAGGAGCGTGGGCAGGCCTGGACTAAAGCAGACATGCATTCATCCAATATTCTGAGCAGAACCACCAGATCCCAAGTTTTAGAGCGTGTAATGTACTAGAGGCCCCAAATGTAAGAGAATCCCCATCCATTAAATACATCAGACACCTCAAGTTTCAGAATACTGAAGCGTTTGGAGGGTCTACACTGACAGGGATTGAGAGAACCAGAGTGAAGGCTTGCTCCATCTGGAGTGCCTTATGGTTTTTATCAAACCTGCCATCTTGGCTGAGCCTACAGTGTATGACCTAGGGTCAATTCAGTCCAATCCCCAGGGAGCTGGAAGTCATTGATTTCATCTTCCACCACCCAGGGCCTCAGAACAATAAGAAAGCTCTAGCCTTAGGAAACTAGAAGCATCTCAATGCTAATTATATGAGTCTTCTGGCTACCTCTTATCCATTGTTGCCTTGGGATGACACTAGGGGGTGTTTGCTGATTGTGAGTTTGGGCTGACCAGGGGGATACAAACAGTGATTTACTTAGCCACCAGTGAAGAGGATGCTACTTCTTTTCACATACTTAATTTTCTGGCATCAATCTGAAATCTGCTTCTCTCCCTGGCCACCAATGTCACCAGTGACCTTATGCTCTCCCTAATGGATGTCCCTTCTTTCATGTTCCCTGACACACTTGAGCAGGAAGAGGAAAAATCATGCTATGTGCTGTTTACTGTCATTTCCAGATCACATCTTTGTTGTCATTTACACAGAAACTTCCTCTGGCATTCCTTTTCACAAGGAGCAGTTAGTGATATAAAGGGCATTAAAAACTTTTGTGTAAAGGAAGAGATTTGTATTTGTTGCTTGTTTGTTGTTTTTTTTGGGGGGGCTAAACAATGGGGTTAAGTGACTTGCCCAGGGTCACACAGCTAGTAAGTGTCAAGCGTCTGAGGCCACATTTGAACTCAGGTCCTCCTGACCCCAGGGCTGGTCCTCTATCCACTGTACCACCTAGCTGCCTCAATTTGTATTTATTGTCAAAGGATGAAAGACATTGCCAATGTTGTATATTATTATTTTTGCTGTGTAATATGAAGGGCAAAAGAACTTTGTTTTAATATTAAATGTGAATATGTATGAAGAAACAGCATTTGAGATGGGATTTTGAACTTCATATTTGATCTCATTATCTTATAATTTTTATATTATATTTATATTATAAAATATATAGGCAAAAGTAAACATTTTCATTCATAACTATATATACATGCATGCCATTATAACAGCAAATAGACATCCAAATATATATATCAAATATAAAGTATGAGAACGCAAATACAGAAATAATACATATATATATAGCAACATTTTATAATCAGAAAACACAGAACTCAATAAGCAGAAAGATAATATCAAAAGACAGTAATATTATCAAAAGATAATAATTTAAAATCGTATATCATATACTTCCTGTCAGAGAATTTTTTGGCTCTTTGAACAATTGGGTAGCTAGGTGGCAACATAGTAGACAGCAGGGAGCCTGGAGTCAGGAAGACCTGAGTTGAAATCTGGTCTAAGACACTTACTAGTTGTGTGACCCTGAGCAAGTCACTTAACCCTGCTTGCCTCATTTTACTAATATATAAAATGAACTGGAGAAGGAAATGGCAAACCACTCTAGTATCTTTGCCAAGAAAAACACAAAATGGCATCATGAAGAGTCAGACATGACTGAAACAACTTAACAAAGACTCCAGATTGATCCAATGCACTGTTTGTCACTTTAACAACTTGTTTGCTGTCTTTTACCCTCTTAACCTTGGTTTCTAAATTTCCAAGTGTTTTATTATCACTATTCAGTGATGATAACTCTATACTCTTAGATAACATAAGCTACTTATTACAATTGCCTGTTGATATACTCAGCTCTGTCTCTACAACTGGGTTATCTGGGAGGAAAAGGGGTCATTTTGGGGTTCAATCTTCCCTGATTGTCCTTAGTGCATTTAGTCCTCTATCCTTTAAAGTGAGATGCAGCTGGTGAAATGCCTGGAATCTCTGATGGGTATTAGCATCGAATGAAATAGTCATCATTTGAACTGGAATCTTCCTCAGTTCCAGAAAGAGTGAATGAAGACAAAATGTGGGGGGAGACATGAAATAGTATCTCTAGAAATTGAATGCTGGAATGAAAGTTAATCATACAAAGATGTGAGGGAAGGGGAAAGAGTGATTCCTAAACCCAGATCTTACTTGAGATACTCAAGGAAGGTTAAGCAAACAAAAACTTATGTCAGGGTAGAAGCCCAGGGAGGGTGTGCGTGTGTATGGGGCGGGTGGGAAGGTAGAGTGAGGAGGAGCATTGATGAATATTAAGAGTGGATCAGTACAAAGCAAAATAATCTTTATCTGGGTTTTGGTGTGGGTAAGTGGGTAGGCTTTTTTATTTGTCAGTTCAGGGACATCAATGGAGTTGCTCAACAGAAGATCAGAAAATAATTGGTAAGATACTTTGTGCTGCAAAAAAAAAAAGAATAAAAGAAAAATGTATACATACATATATGAAAATTAAGCTATTATTACCTGGAATGTTAATGAACTCTGTTCATCAATAAAAAGGAATTCTGCATTCAAGTATAAGAAATTACAAAACAGATAAGAAAACAAAATCTCTACATTTGCTTCTTTCAAGAAATACATCTATACAGTAGTAAACCATAGAAATTCAAAGTGAAACAAAGGATAATTTTTGTTTTTTTTTTTTAAAGTAAGAGTTGTAATTCTCATCTTAGATGAATGTATGTATGTATGGCTCCATGTACATACAATTGTTATTGCCTTAATGGATGAGGAGGGGAAACTACATAATAATTAAAGTCCTCATAGATAATGAAAAATATAAATATTAACTATATTCAAAAAATAAGTACATGAACCAAGCCCTTGAAGCAAAAGCAAATCAAAATGACAAAGGAATTCATAGTAAGACATTAACACTAGACATCAATCTTTCTTTTTCAGAGATTGACAGAACCAACAGAAAAATGAAGAAAATCATAATTTTCAATAAAATAAAGGAAAAAAAATAAATTTGATAAGAGTATCAAAACTTCTAAATGGGAACTTTATATGTATAAGTATATAGGTATAGATATTTCTCAGGTTCTCATGGGATTTATATAAAAATCTATCACATAGTATAATACAATAACAGTTACCATTTATACATCACTTTAAAGTTTGCAAAGTGAGTTGGAGCCAAGATGGTAGAGTAAAAGCAGGGACTTGCTTGAGCTCTCCCCAAACCTCTCCAAATACCTGTAAAAAATGACTTTAAACAAATTCTAGAGCAGTAGAACCCACAAAAAGACAGAATAGAACAAATTCCCAGCCCAAGAAAAGGTGGATAGTTGATGGGAAGGGTCTGTTGTGCCATGCTGGGAGAGGAGCAGAGTTCAGCTTGGGCTGTGCCACCAGCAAAGGCCCAGCAAATCTGGAGCAGGCCTCATGGGACTGAATCAAGGGGAGCTGTGGTGGTTTCCATGACTCTCAACCCACAAATGCTAAAGATAACTTAGAAGGTCAGTGGGAAAGGTCTGTCAGATCTGAATGCCTAGCCCTGGTGCCTAGTGCAGCCCCAGGGTGGTGGCCACAGCTGCTGCCAGAGCTCTCTGCCCACAGATGGTGGGGGAATCAAGCGGCTGATCAGAGGCGGATTGCAGGGATCTCTTTGCTGGCTCTGAGGCAGGATTGTCTTGTTTTGCCCGTGCTTGGATCTGGGTCTGGTCCTAGGTGGTAGTCCTGAGTTGAGGAGAAATGCTGGCATAGCGAAGCTTGTGGCAGCAGTCAAGAGGGAACCCATCTCTCACTTACAGGGCAGAAAAGAATGCTTGTGGTCACTCATAGACCAGAGCACAGGCCAGGAAAGGAGTGAACACCTCTTCTTAGATTGTACCACCTTGGAAGAGCTGAAAACCTGCAGGTCCCTAGAAGTATCTCTGAAAACAGCTGCACAAAACCCCTGAAGCTTGGGACAGTACATTCTCCACATTGGAAGCAGACCCCTACCTTAACAAAGGGTTAAAAGGTGAAGTGACTGTCTGGGAAGATTAGAAAACAGAGGGAAAAAGCTCAGACTATGGAATCTTACTTTGGTGACAAGGAAGATCAAGATATACAACCAGAAAAGGACACCAAAGTCAAGGGTCCTACATCCAAAGTCCTCAAGAAAAATATGAATTGGTCTCAGGCCATGGAAGAGCTCAAAAAGAACTTTGAGAAGCAAGTAAGAGAAGTAGAGGAAAAATTGGGAAGAGAAATGAGAGTGATGCAAGAAAATCATGAAAAACAAGTAAACAATTTGCTAAAGGAGACCCAAAAAATGCTGAAGAAAATGACGCCTTAAAAAATAGACTAACCCAAATGGCAAAAAAGGTCCAATGAGGAGAAGAATTCCTTAAAAAGTAGAATTGGCCAAATGGAAAAGGAGATCCAAAAGCTCACTGAGAAAAATAATTTCTTGAAAATTAAAATGGAGCAAATGGAAGCCAATGACCCTATGAGAAATCAAGAAATTATAAAACAAAACCAAAAGAATGGGAAAAAAATAGAAGACAATGTGAAATATCTCATTGGAAAAATAACTGACCTGGAAAATAGATCCAGGACAGATAATTTAAAAATTATTGGACTACCTGAAAGCCATGATCAAAAAAAGAGCATAGGCATTATTTCTCAAGAAATTATCAAGGAAAACCTCCCTGATATCCTAGAACCACAGGGCAAAATAGAAATGGAAAGATCTCCTGAAAGAGATCCCAAAAGGAAAACTTCAAGGAATATTATAGCCAAATTCCAGAGTTCCCAGGTCAAGGAGAAAATATTGCAAGCAGCCAGAAAGAAATAATTCAAGTATTGTGGAAACACAATCAGGATAACACAATAGTTAGCAGCTTCTACATTAAGGGTCCAGAGGGCATGGAATATAATATTCCAGAGGTCAAAGGAGATAGGACTACAACCAAAAATCACCTACCCAGCAAAACTGAGTACAATGCTTCCCGGGTTGGGGGGGGAGAAGGGTGAAATACACATTCAATGAAATAGAGGACTTCTTTTTTCTTAAGTGAGGCATTTGGAGTTAAGTGATTTGCCCAGAGTCACACAGCTAGTAAGTGTTATGTGTGTGAGGTCAGATTTGAACTCAGGTCTTCCTGACTCCAGGGCCAGTGCTCTATCCACTGCACCACCTAGCTGCCCCTGAAATAAAGTATTTTCAAGCATTCTTGATGAAAAGACCAGAGCTGAATAGAAAATTCAATTTTCAAAAGCAAGACTCAAGAGAAGCATGAAAAGCTAAACAGGAAAGAGAAATAGTAAGGGACGTATTAAAGTTGAACTGTTTACATTCCTACATGGAAAGATATTTGTAACTCATGAGACCTTTCTCATTATTAGGGTAGTTGGAGGGAATACATATAGACAGAGGACACAGGGTCAGTTGAATATGAAGGGACGATATCTAAAAAAAGAAACTTAAGGGGTGAAAAAGGAATGTACTAGGAGAAGGAGAAAGGGAGGGGTAGAATGCAGTAAATTATCTCACATAAAAGAGGGAAGAAAAAGCTTTTACCACGGAGGGGAAGAGGGGGGAGGTGAGAAGGAATGAGTGAACTTCATTCTCATCCTATTTGGCAGAAGGAGGGAATAACACACACACCCAATTGCATATGGAAATCTATCTTATCTTACTGGAAAGTAAAGGGGAAGGGGATAAGAGAAGGAGGGGTGATAGATTGGGAGAGGGGTAAACAGAAGCAAACACTTTTGAGGAGGGACAGGGACAAAGGAGAGAATAGAATAAATGGGGGTCAGGGTTGGGAAATATAGTTAAGCTATAACAACATGACTATTATGGAAATGTTTTACATGACTGCACATGTATAGCCTATGTCAAATTGCTTGACTTCTCAATAAGGGTGGGTGGGAAGGGAATTTGGAACTTAAAGTTTTAGAAACCAATGTTAGAAATTGTTTTCACATGCAACTGGGAAATAAGATACACAGGCAAAGGGGCATAGAAATCTATCTTACCCTGCAGGATAATAGAAGGGGATAAGAGAAGTTGGGGGTGAGGTAATAGAAGGGAGAACAGGTTGGGTGAAGGGGGAATCAGAATGCAATCTGTCATGGGGTAGTGGGGAGGGGAGGGATGGAGAGAAATCTTGGAACTCAAAATGTTGTGGAAAAGAATGTTGAAAAATAAAAAAAATAAATAAACAAACAAATATGGATGAGCTAGTACAAAGGAAAAAAAATAAAGTTTGCAAAGTGCTTTACATATATTAACTCATATGATCCCCACAACAACCCTGTGAGGCCAGTGCTATTGTTATAATACCCATTTTACAGGTCAGGAAAATAATGGAGAAAGAGATTAAGTAATTTGCCATGAGTCACATAGCTAGGATTTGAGGCAGAAATTAATCATGATGCAAACTCAATTTTTCCCTCCTGTACACCTCACAAAGACTCACAAGGTAGAAATTTTATATGCATCCTTGACAAAGCATAATATAATGAAAATTATAATCAATAAGAAAAATATGAGTAAGATCCAGGTTTAAATGACTGGTAGGATGACATCTGCAGTAAGATCAAATTATAGATACACTTACATTAAAAAGAATAGTTAAAAAAATGAAAGTTTATAGGATGTAGTTAAAAAGTCTTTTTCTTTTTTAAATTTTTAATTTTTTTTAAAAATTCTTTTAATTTTATTAATTTATTTTGATTTATCAACAATCACTTCCATACGTTTTTGATTTTAAAATTTTTCTCCCCCTTCCTCCCCTCTACCATCACCAAGATGGGCACAATCTGATATAGGCTATACATTTACATTCCTATTAAACATATTTTCACATTAGTGAAGTTGCAAATAAAAATTAAAACCAATAGGAGGAACCATCAGAAAAAGGAAACAAAATTCAACAGAAGGGAAAAAAATGATAGCAATTCAACTTCCGTATTTCTTTCTTTTGATGTGGATAGCATTTTCTATCACAAGGCCTCTGGAGATGTCTTAGATCCTTGTAATGCTGAGAAGGGTTAAGTTTAACAATATTAGTCATCAAACAACGTGGCTGCTATTGTGTACGAAGTCCTCTTGGTTCTACTCCCTTCACTCAGCATCAGACCGTATAAGACCTTCCAGGTTTTTCTGAAGTCACCCTGTTCATCATTCCTTATAGCACAATAGTATTCCATTACATTCAAATACCACAACTTGATCAGCCATTCCCCAATTGATGGACATACTCTCAATGTCCAATTCTTTGTCACCACAGAAAGAGCTGCTATGAATATTTTTGTACATATGGGTCCTTTTCCCATTTCTATGATCTCTTTGGGATATAGCCCTAGAAGTGCTATTGCTGGGTCAAAGGATATGCATATTTTTATAGCACTTTGGGCATAGTTCCAAATTGTTCTCCAAAACAGTTGGATCATTTTACAACTCCACCAACAATGCATTAGTGTTCCAATTTTCCCAAATATTCTCCAACATTTATCATTTTCCTGTTTTGTCATGTTGGCCAATCTGACAGGTGTGATGTGGTACCTCAGAATTGTTTTAATTTGCATTTCTCTAATCAATGATGATTTAGAGCATTTTTCATATGACTATAGATGGCTTTAATTTCTTCATCTGAGAACTATCTGTTCATATCCTTTGACCATTTATCAATTGGGGAATGGATTGTATTCTTACAAATTTGTCTTAATTCTCTATATATTCTTTCCCAATTTTCTATCTTCCTTCTAATCTTAGTTGCATTGGCTTTCTTCGTGCAAAAACTTTTCAATTTAATGTAATCAAAATTATCCATTTTGCTTTTCATAATGTTCTCTATCTCCTGTTTGGTCATGAATTCTTCTGTTCTCCATAGATCTGATAGGTAAACTATTCCTTATTTTCCCAGTTTACTTATGGTATCAGCCTTTATATCTAAGTCATGAACCCATTTTGACTTTATTTTGGTGTGTGGTGTGAGATTTGAGTCTATGCCTAGTTTCTGCCATACTGTTTTCCAGGTTTCCCAGCAGTTTTTTTCAAAGAGTGGGTTCTTATCCCAGAAGCTGGGGTCTTTGGGTTTATCAAATAACAGATTACTATAGCCATTGACTACTGTGTCTTGCATATTTAACCTATTCCACTGATCCACCTCCCTATTTCTTAGCCAGTACCAAGCAGTTTTGATGATTGCTGCTTTATAATACAATTTAAGATCTGGAATTGCTAGGCCACCTTCCCCTGCATTTCTTTTCATTAGTTCCTTTGATATTCTGGACCTTTTGTTCTTCCAAATGAATCTTGTTATTATTTTTTCTAACTCTATAAAATAATTTTTGGTAGATTGGTATGGCACTGAATAAGTAAATTAGCTTAGGTAGGATTGTCATTTTTATTATATTAGCTGGCCTACCCATGAGCAACTGATGTTTTTCCAATTATTTAGATCTGATTTTATTTGTGTGAAAAGTGTTTTGTAATTGTGTTCATAGAGTTCCTGGGTTTGTTTCAGGAGGTAGACTCCTAAATATTTTATAATGTCTACAGTAAGTTTAAATGGGATTTCTCTTTCTATCTCTTGCTGTTGGGCTTTGTTGGTAATATATAGAAATGCTGATGATTTATGTGGGTTTATTTTATAGCCTGCAACTTTGCTAAAGTTGTTTATTATTTCAAGTAGTTTTTTACTTGATTCTCTAGGATTCTCTAAGTATATCATCATGTCATCTGCAAAGAGTGATAGCTTTGTTTCTTCTTTGCCTATTCTAATGCCTTCAATTTCTTTTTCTTCTCTTATTGCTAAAGCTAAGGTTTCCAGTACAATATTGAATAACAGTGGTGATAATGGACATCCTTGTTTCACCCCGATCTTATTGGAAATGCTTCTAGCCTGTCCCCATTACATATAATGCTTGCTGAAGGTTTTAGATATATTTATTATTTTAAGGAAGACTCCATTTATACCTATGCTTTCTAGTGTTTTTAATAGGAATGGGTGTTGTATTTTATCAAAAGCTTTTTCTGCATCTATTGAGATGATCATGTGGTTTCTGTTGGTTTTGTGTTGATATGCTCAATGATGCTGATAGTTTTCCTAATATTGAACCAACCCTGCATTCCTGGTATAAATCCTACCTGGTCATAGTGTATTATTCTTGTGATAAGTTGCTGCAATCTTTGCTAGTATTTTGTTTAAAATTTTTGCATCTATATTCATTAGAGAAATTGGTCTATAATTTTCTTTCTCTTTTTGACTCTTCCTGGTTTAGGTATCAACACCATATTTGTATCATAAAAAGAATTTGGTAAGACTCCTTCTTCACCTATTTTCCCAAATAGTCTATATAGTATTGGAATTAATTGTTCTTTAAATGTTTGATAGAATTCATGTAAATCCATCTGGCCCTGGAGATTTTTTCCTAGGGAGTTCATCAATGGCTTGTTCAATTTCTTTTTCTGAGATGGGGTTATTTAAGTATTTTACTTCCTCTTCGGTTAATCTGGGCAATTTATATTTTTGTAAATATGTATCCATTTCACTAAGATTGTCAAATTTGTTGGCATATAGTTGGGCAAAATAATTCCTAATTATTGTTTTAATTTCCTCTTCCTTGGTGGTAGCTTCCCCTTTTCATTCTTGATACTAGTAATTTGGTTTTCTTCTTTCTTTTTTTAATTAAATTAACCAAAGGCTTATCTATTTTATTGGTTTTTTCATAAAACCAGCTCTTAGTTTTATTTATTAGTTCAATAGTTTTCTTAATTTCAATTTTTAATTTTTCCTTTGGTTTTCAATATTTCTAATTTGGTGTTTAGTTGAGGATTTTTAATTTTTTTTTTCTAGTTTTTTTAGTTGTATGCCCAATTCATTAATCTCCTCTTTTTCTATTTTATTTATGTAAGCATTTAGAGATATAAAACTTCCCCTAAGAACTGCTTTGCTGCATCCCATAGTTTTGGTATGTTGTCTCATTATTGTCATTCTCTTGAATGAAATTATTGATTGTTTCTATGATTTGTTGTTTGACCCAATCATTTTTTAGGATTAGATTATTTAGTTTCCAATTTTTTTTAGTCTATCTTTCCATGGCCCTTTATTACATATAATTTTTATTGCATCATGATCTGAAAAGGATGCATTTAATATTTCTGCCTTTCTGCATTGGATTGTGAGGTTTTTATGCCCTAGTACATGGTCAATTTTTGTGTATGTGCCATGTACTGCGAGAAAAAAGTATATTCCTTTCTATCCCCATTCAGTTTTCTCCAGAGGTCTATCATACCTAACTTTTCTAATGTTCTATTCACCTCCTTAACTTCTTTCTTGTTTATTTTGTGGTTAGACTTATCTAGTGCAGAGAGGAGGAGGTTCAGGTCCCCCACTAGTATAGTTTTGCTGTCTATTTCTTCCTGTAACTCCCTGAACTTCTCCTGTAAGAATTTGGATGCTATACCATTTGGTGCATATATGTTTAGTAATGATATTACTTCATTGTCTGTGGTGCCTTTTAGCAGGATGTAGTTTCCTTCCTTATCTCTTTTGATTAGATCTATTTTTGCTTTTGCTTTGTCTGAGATCAAGATTGCTACCCCTGCTTTTTTTACTTCAGCTGAGCATAATATATTCTGCTCCAGCCTTTTACCTTTACCCTGTATGTGTCACTCTTTTTCAAATGTGTTTCCTGTAAACAACATATTGTAGGATTATGGTTTTTAATCCATTCTGCAATCCATTTCCGTTTTATGGGAGAGTTCATCCCATTCACATTCACAGTTATGATTACTATCTGTGTCTTTTTCTCCATCCTTTTCCCCCCATTTATGCTTTTCTTTCTCCTTTTTCCTTTCCCCCCTTCACTAGTGTTTTGCTTTTGACCACTGCCTCCTTCAGTCCCTCCCCCCTTTTATTATCCCTTTCCCTTTTCTTCCCCTTTAGTCTTACTGCTGCTTCCCTCCCTTCTTTCCCTCTTTCCCTTTTCTTTCCTCCCTCCCTTTCTTTCCCCTTTTCCCTCCTACTGCCTAGAGGGCAAGTGAGATTTCTATACCTAACTGATTATGTTATGCCCTTCTTGAGCCAAATCTGATAAGAGTAAGGTTTAAACAATGCTAACCCCCCTCCCTTCTTTCCCTCTGCTGTAATAGGATTTTGTGTCTTTTCCCTTGTCTGCCTCCTCCTTTCTCAGTACATTTTCTAAGATTAGATTAATGCACTTATTTGGATCCACTTAACCCACTTGATTAGATTTTTTTAATCATTAAATCAAAGTCAACTAATATCCACCTTCTTTATGTACACTCCTTTAACATGGTGTAATAACAATACAGTTCTCAAGAGTTGCAGGTGTCATATTCCCTTGTAGAGATGTAAACAGTCCGCCCACATTAACAATATATTGTGTCTTTCTGTCCCATTTACCTTTTTATGTCTTTCTTGAGTCGTGTTCTTGAAGATCAAATTTTTTGTTGAGCTCTGGTCTTTTTATCAGGAAGGTTTGGAAGTCCCCTATTTTGTTGAATATCCATCTCCTCCCTTGAAAAATGATGCTCATTTTTGCTGGGTAGTTGATCCTTGGCTGTAATCCAAGCTCCTTTGCCTTATGGAATATCATGTTCCATGCCCTGCAGTCTTTTAATGTAGAAGCTGCAAGGTCCTGTGTAATCCTGACTGTGGTTCCATGATATTTAAATTGTTTCTTTCTGGCTGCTTGCAGCACCTTCTCTTTCATCTGGTAATTTTGGAATTTTGCTATTATATTCCTTGGCATTGTCAATTTGGGATCTCTTTCAGGTGGTGAGCAGTGCATTCTTTCTATGGTTATTTTACCTTCTGGTTCTAGGACTTCAGGGCAGTTTTCCTTTATGATTTCCTGAAAGATACTGTCCAGGCTCTTTTTTTCATCATGATTTTCAGGTAGTCCAATAATTTTTAAATTGTCTCTCCTGAATCAATTTTCCAGGTCGGTTGTTTTACTGATGAGGTATTTTATGTTTTCATCTTTTTTTCATTTTTTTGTTTCTGTTTGACTGATTCTTGCTCTCTCATAGAGACATTAGTTTCCATTTGTCCAATTCTAGTTTTTAACAGATTGTTTTCTTCTGTTAGTTTTTGTACTTCCTTCTTCAATTGGCCAATTGTGGTTTTTTGGGACTTATTTTCTTCAGTGTACTCTTCTGTTAATTTTTGTACTTCCTTTTCAATTGGCCAGTTGTGTTTTTTAGGGACTTGTTTTCTTCAGTGTACTTTTTTTCCAATTGACCTATTGTTTTTTAATGACTCTTGTACCTCTCTCATTTGACTATTAAAATCCTTCTTGAGCTCTTCTAAGAAGGCTTTTTGGGCTTCAGACCAGTTCATATTCCCTTTTGATGTTGCAGATGTGGGTTTGTTGACAATGTTGTCCTCTTCAGAATTTCTGTCTTGATCTTCACTCTTTCATAATATGAATCTATGGTGCATTTCTTTTTACTCATGGTGTTTCCTTATTCCTGGCCTTTAAAGAGATTGAGCTGTCCTGCTGGGGAACAGAGGGCACTGACCCAAGCTTCTTGTGTTGGGAGCCTAGGTCTTGGTCATGGGCTTTGTGTGCTGGGGCCTCTTATGTTGGCAATTGGAGGCTGTAGGGTTCCGGCAGCTTTCCTCATTTTGGGCTGGAATCAGCAAGGCTGGAACTTTCAGGCAATTCTAGGTTGCCTGTTTTTCCTTTCCGTTAGCTTTCTTCAACTCCTTTTAGATGGGTGCTGCAGGGTGGTTTTCTGCCTGTTGCCCCCTGCAGTGTTGTCTCCCTTGTTTCTGCTAATGCACTGGGAGATTCATTTGTGGTAGAATGCTGAGGCACTTGGTGGTTTTCTGAGGTGGTTTCTACCAGTTCCCCCTGCCCTCACTGAGTTACTCAGAGGTCCAGGTGTTGGTGTTTGCCTATTCTACCACCTGGGCAGGCCGGGGCTTTGGGAAGACTTTAGGATGCTTTCTTTACCTCCTTTCAGATGAATGCTTCAGGGTACTTATCCTCCTGGGGCTCCTTGTAGTTCTGCCTCCCTTATTTTTGCTGAGGCACTGGGAGACCCATTTGCTGGGCTGTTGCACTGCTGCTCCCTGTCTTTCTTCTAGTTCAGCTGCTCCAGGGTTTTTTTCTGGGGTGATATTTTCTGGGTTTTCAGAGGTTGATAGGAGAGAGTGAGAGAGACTACCTTGTCACTCCACCATATTGGCTCCCAGAAGTGGAAGTCCCAAAAACAATATTTAGAAGAAAATGTATAAAAGTGAACTAATGAAATGAGTTTCTAATTAAAAAAAAACCCTAGAAAACCAAGAAATCAATGGCAAAATGAGAAAAGGGAAATTTTTTTTAAAATAAAGGTGAGAAAAATTGAAAATAAAAAACTTTAAAAGTTAAAAAATGCTTTTAAAATAAAATATTAATAACGCAGATTAAGTTTAAAAGTGTATTCCACGTAATTCCATTCCCCACTCCCTACTTCTCAGTCAGTTCTTCCAGTCTTAGTGGATACACTCCTTTTTTTTTCTTGAGCTGGAGTCTGAGTAATGGAATCTTCTAAGGAACATTGGGGAGGGGCAGGGAGGATTTGTTAACTACTGATCACAAGCTTCTATTTCCTAGTTTGCTTTCTGGTTATAAAAGGTACCACCTGTAAGGAAAGGACTTCTGAGGTAAGATTAAGAAGGCCTGGGAGAAACTATCCAGTCAGATGATGTGCCTCTTCTAATTGAATTATGTTCAAAACGAGTTTGTCATTCTTCTTATTTCTCTTTTCTGCTGTAAAAATTAACTGGGTAAATCACTCAGGTCTCTGACATAGGAGGAGTCAGGTGATCTGATTTGATATGCAAATGCTAACTTTGCAAATTAAATCGTAGATGGCTGTAACTGTGTCCTCAATTTGCTTTTTTCATTTTAACAGTACCATATGGCCAAGTGTCTAGTGGACATTTTGAAAGTTGATAGATGACTCAACATGTCCAAAACATTTTCTTCCCTTCAAACCCATCGTTTTTAGATTGCAGGAACCCCATCATCCAGCTCCTCTCTCACTCCACATATCCTCATTTTTATCCCTCCAGCAGCTTTCTCCCCCACTCCTCTCTCCTCAGACAATCCCGGTGCTACTTCAGGCCCTCATTACCTTTTGCCTGCACTGCTGCACTAGCCGCCTAACTGGGCGCCCTAGCTTAAGTATTTACCCATTCCATTCTATTCTTTACCTAACTGTGAATCGATTTGCCTAAAGCGACTCTAACTGGGTTACTCTTTTATTCAAGAAATTCCTGTGGCTCGCCATTACTTCAGAGAGTAAATATAAAGCCCATGGTATTTGAAGGTCTTCATAATGTGGTCCCAGCCTAACTTTGTTACATGTTGTCCCCTTCACATATGCCGAGGTTCAGTCAAATCGTCTTTCTTGTTGTTCCTTACATGAGATATTCTCTACCTCCTACTTTTGTGTTTTTATAATAGTCCCCTCCCCCAACCTGGTATTTATTTCCTCCTCACCACCTCCTAGAGTTCTTAATTTCCCTTGAGCTCAAATTTACCTTCTACATGGAGCCATCCCTGACCCTCCAGCTTTTGCCTTTCCCACAAAATTACCTTGAATATAAATGGATATATGGATATATTAGTATGTACCTATATACTATTTCTAAATGCTCTCTCCCTCCCTCTTTATCTCCCTCTCTCCTTCCTTTCTGCCCTTCCTTCCTCTCTCTCTCTCTCTCTCTCTCTCTCTCTCTCTCTCTCTCTCTCTCTCTCTTTTTCTCTCTCTGTTTCTGTCTCTGTCTCTCCTTCTCTCTCTCTGTCTCTGTCTCTCATTCTGTCTCTGTCTCTCCATCTCTCTATCTCTTTTTCTTTCTATTTCTCTCTGTCTGTCTCTTTGTCTCTCTGTATCTCTCTGTCTCTATCTCTCTCTGTCTCTGTGTCTGTCTCTCTCTGTGTGTCTCTCTGTCTCTCTGTCTTTGTCTCTCTCTGTCTCTCTGTCTCTATCTCTCTCTGTCTCTCTCTCTCTCTCTCTCTCTCTCTCTCTCTCTCTCTCTCTCTCTCTCTGAATGCATGCTTTCCTGTCTATGCACCTATTCACGTAGTCTCCTGTATCTAGACTGTAAGCTCTCTGGGGGCAGGGATCGTTTCGGTTTTATTTTTCAATCCCCAATACGCACCAAACACCGTGCTTGGCACATCGTAAGTACTTGCTAAGTGCTTGTTGGTACACTAATGACCTAAGTCCTCTCCCTCTCAGCAATGCCGCTCTCTGTCCTAGGGGCCGGTCCTGCCTCCCTCCCTCCTTCCTCCCCAGCTCAGACCTTTTAAAAGCTCCTTCCCCACCCCCTATCCCCCGACCCCCTTCCCCTTCGCCTTTCCCGCTCCTGTCTCCATCTCTACTCCCTTTCTTTTGTCCAGGCCGGCTCTGCGCAGGCGCACCTGCCGCCCGCTCCGGCCCCTCCAGGCTGCTCGCTCCTGTTCCGAGGCCACGGGAGCCCCGACCGCTTTGGTCCGGTGTGTCCAAGGCTCTTCTCTGCGCGCGCTGGGACCAGGTAGGTGCCGAGCCAGGCGCGCAGCGCCGAGATCGCGTGGTCAGTCCGGCCGGGGTGGTCATCGCCGAGAGGGGCCTTGGGGATCGCGGCGCCTCACTACCGGTCTTGTGCAGAGGGCGAAACTGAGGCCGGAGAAGGGGCAAGAGAGTCCAGGGTCACAGGGATAGTGAATGTATCTCCAGTTCCTGACGTAGAGGAGGCGTTTCGTAAATGCCGCACAAACCCAGGTCTTCTGACTGAAGACCCCTCACTTTACAGGTGGGGAAAACTGAGGTTCCGAGAGTCGGTATCCTCCCTCCCCGCAGCCCCCCCCCCAAAAAAAAAAACAAACAAAAACAACCCTACCAGGCCTGGGACAAAATAGACACTTCATTAATGCTTGGTTGTTGGAAGAACAAAGTGACCTGTCCAAGGTCGCTCAGGGCTTTAGCTGTATGGATCTGGGATTGGAACCTGCGTCCACTTCCTCCAGCGCCGCCCCGCCCCTCCTCCCCGTCGCCACCTGTGTGTTGGTGCGGCACTCTAAGCGCTCTCCAGCATCTGAAGTTCTGAATTCTCCTGGGGGCGGGGCAGGGAGAGGTTGGAGCCTGGGGAAGGTCAGCTAGCAGTGAGTAGGGGGAGCGCTCTTCTCTCCGAAGCTCGGCCAACCTCCTGCTCTGTTGGTCCCCCAGCATTTAATAAGCGCTTACTAACTGCAGAGCGCTGGGGCTGCCAAGAAAAGCTCCGGGGTACGAAGATGCCCTGGAGCTGAGCTGACGGAGAATAGCGCCAGGCTGGGAAGTCTGGAGAATCTAAATTCTCATTCAACACCTGCCATTGCCGGGCTGTGAGACCCCTTTCCCGCCTCATGCCCTCGGGCACTGGGCCTAGTTTTCCTCTATCGGGTTTTCAGTTTCGTCCTGTGAAAGAGAGTAGGGGAATTTCTCCACTCTGGCCTTCTGCGACTCCCACAATGAGCCCAGGGGAGATGGTGTCCTTTGAATCTCTCTAGCTGTTGCGGTTGATTCACGGCGTTGGGTCTGCCTATTTGTTTTTGTCTGGGAAAGGTGGTGAAGACTCTGCCCTAGGCTTGTAAAACCGGTCCATGTGTGCTTTCTCGCGGAAGCTATAAGGGAATGGGTGTTTCTCCCTAAAGAAAGAAGTCTTCAAAAACGCAGTTTTCTTGCTCATTGTTAATAACGCCTTCAAATGCCACCACTCGTCCCGTGTCTCGTGTTTTTAGCCTTAGGGTTGCTTTGGGCTTTTCCTCTTCTTCCACTCTCCAATCAGTTACAAACTGTAGCAGTTTCATCTCCCAGACCTCTCTAATTTCTGTCTAGACAATCTGCCTACTAGTGGTCCTTCTTTCTGCCCTCCTCCACTTCTCCGCCTTAGTCACCTTTGAGGTCTTTCCACCTAGGCTGTCATCCAGTCTCCCATGCAATCCTTCCTTCCTAATCTTCCAGACTTAAAAATAAGTAAATAAATTTCGCAACCATTAACAAACACACATTTCAACTATAAAAACAAAGACAAAACTGTTACTGAAAATGTATGCGCGTTATTCCCTCCAGACTCCAGAGGTTCCCTTTTTCTATCATGTTATTTTTACAGGTTCAAAAATGTAAACAGTAACCTTTACAAGGAAGTAACAAAATCACCCTATTTCTGTGTCTCCTTCTGAAATGTCATATATATGTGTGCGTGTATACACATATAAACATGTTTTTTTGTTGTCATGTCTGATGCTTTATGACTTTGTTTAGGGTTTTCTTAGCAAAGATACTGAAGTCGTTTGCCATTTCCTTCTTCAGCTCATTTTACAGATGAGGAAACTGGGGCAAACAGAGATTAAATGACTTGCCCGGGATCATACAGCTGCTAAGTGTCTGAGACTGGATGTGAGCTCATGTTTTCCTGACTCCAGGCCTGTCTCTCTGTGTATTGCCACCTACATATATACATACATACACATATTTGTATATATGGTGTATATATGTGTGTATATCTATTACTTCTAGTGCCATTCTAATTCACTGAATTTAGGGAAGACTGGGAAGGTGCCTCTGTCCCTTTATGTAGATTCACAATAAACATAAAGAAGATGAATGCAAATCCAAAGTAGTCGACTACCAGGTCATGGCAGAGAGAGAACACCAACCTTTTGGATCAGGAAAGCCTTCTTGCGGTGGTGCTAGTGCTGTATGTCAAAGTGTAGAGAGGATGGAGACAGGATCAATGAGGAGCTGAGAGGTGGCCAGTTGGACTGAAGCAGAGTGAAGGAGGAGAGTATTGCACACAAGTCTAGAAAAGGAGATTGTTGCCAGGCTGTGGAGGGCTCTGAGAGCTAATCAGAGTGTTTATAGTTATTCCTAAGGGCAATTGGGAGCCACTGGAGTTGACTGAGCAGGGAAGTGATGAAGACAGATTCCTCAAGAAACAATTGCTTTAGTAGCTGTATGGAGCATGGAGCAGAGCTGTGAGATGCTTGGGAGTGGGGAGGCCAATTAGGAGGCCATGGCAACAATCTAGGTGAGTGGTGATGAGACCTGAACTAAGGTGGTAGTTGTGAGGTTGGATTTGAGAGATTTTGTGAAGGTGGAAGCAGCAGATGTGGCATTAATCTGGGGCAAGGGAGAGTAAGAGAGCAAAGATAATCCTGAGGTTAGGACCTGGAACCCTGGAAAGACGGTGCTACCCTCCGAGTCATGTGGATCTGGGACAGGGATGTTCTGGGGCCAGCTCGATAATGTGTGAACCTCTACACGGCGGAAAAGTCAGAGCTTGGCTGATTGTCTTGTATGATTGAGTTTCTAGTCTTAAGAAAGCATGGAGCATGTGTTAATATTTCACACTGAATGTAAAAGTGTGTCATATACAACAATTTTCTTTTTCTGGAGAACCAGCGCACTGCTGGGTTTTGTTTTGTTTTGTTGTTTGAGGGAGGGGTGTGAGGAGGAGCTGCATTTTGCACATGTTGAGTTTGACATGTCTCTAACATGTCTAATATGAAATGGTGTACGGTCAATTGGTAATGAATTACAGGGGCTCAGGAAAGATCACAGGGCTAGCTATATGGGGGAGTTTTCATCAGAGAGTTGGGAATTCAACTGTTGGGGGCCATGAGGTCACCAAGAGAAAAACTTGAGTGAGAGAAAGGCCAGGACTGAGCCAGTAAATGAGAGGGGGGATGGAACGGTCAGAGAGCTAGCAGAAGAAAGTGAAGTGGTGTCAAGAGATCCTAGGGAGGAGGCAGGAGCCAGGAAGGGAGTCAGTGTCAAATACAGGACATGTGTGATTGACAAGTGTGAGCATGGAGAAAAGACCGTCAGATGGGCGATTAAGAGATCACTGTTAACTTGTTTCATTCCTTTATTTGTGTCATCTACCCGACTAGGTGCTGTAGTGAATAGAGCTCTGGACTTAGAGACAGGATGACCTGAGTTCAAATCCAGCCTCAGGTACTTACTAGCTATGCGACCCTGTACAAGTCACTTAACCTCTGTTTGCCTCAGTTCCCTCATCTGTAAAGTGGGGATAATAATAGCACCTACCTCCCAAGGTTGTTCTGAGGATCATATTTGGGAAGCACCCAGTGAACTGCCTGGCACATGTTTATTGATTAAAAAATATTAAACATCAACACAACTAATTTAAGTTGCTCAGTAACATACATTTTAACTTATGAAATGACATCACTTTTCAGTCACTTCCTCTAAGCTTTCAGCAGAGTATTTTACCTATTCATTCTCATTCACTTCTCCTCTTAGATGGCCACAATTAGTATATTCACTCTTTTTCTGGGTCAAGGGATATTCTTGGATTTCTGAGGAGAGATATATTGGAAAGTGAAGGTGATAAAAAAAAGAAATAATCTGCAAAATGTCAGTGCTTATAGCAATAATAATATTACTATTCTTCCAGTCCTCAGATGTGGCTGACCTGGGGAGCTCTGTGTTCAGTGACCAGGGTTCACAAGAAGGAGAAGACCCTGAACTTGCTGGTGTTGGCTCAATTTCTAATTGTACCTCAGGGAGGAGATCAGGACTTGGGTGAAGTCACTGCACCCCAAGAACATCATGGAGGTGGTGAGCCTAGTGGAGGACCCATCTCAGTTGTCTGAGGAAGAAGGTAAGAAGCATAGAGGGTTGGGGGAAGAAAGGGCGTAAGCTTTTGAAGGAGATACTTCTATTTCAAGCCTTTGAGGAGATGCGGGCACTTCCCAATTTGACCATTAACTCCCTTATGTTCTCAATGGAGGAGATACAGAGGGATATTGACAAGAATTCTATAGACTGAAGAGATATAGTTGGATGGGGAGCTACACCTCTAGATTTTGAGTCATTTAATAGAACGATGTCAGACTCACATAGAAAGAAACAGAAAAATCGCCTAAGGCAGCATATTTACTCGATTTAAAATATATTATCTACGTTTTATTGCACGTTTATTTATTTTGTTCACTATTTACCGACTACATTTTAATCTGTTTAGTCCTCACTTGGGAGTATTGCAGGTCCCATACACCATGTGTCTTCTGATTTAGTAGAAATGGTATTGAGGGGATGCACAGGTGTTTAAGCCTCATTAGGCACATTGTCCTGGGCCCAGAGATTCCCACCTTTTGAGGTGGGAAGAACCAAGATTCTTCAACCAAGAGGATGCTGTGCAGCCAATGCCAAGGATTGGAAATGAATGACTCCCTGCCCCATTTTTGCCTTTTTCTATGACAATTTTATTAGAGGTAGAAGTGTCATGGAGCAGAGTGATCATGAATGTAGAGCTTGAAGGGACAGAAGAGGCCATCTAGTCCACCCCCCCCATTTTACAGATGAGGAAACTGAGGATGAGTTGAAGTCAGGTGATTTGCCCAAGGTCTCTAAAAGATCATAGATTTAGAGTTGGAAGAATTCTCAGAACCTATATGGCCTTTCATTTTACAGAAAAATAAGCTCTAGGGAAATGAAATGATTTCCCCAAGTCACCCAAGGAAAAAGCTTCAGAGAGAGGATTTGAATTCAAGCCCTCTGAGTTCTGAGCCAGTGCACTTTCCTCTGTGCTGCAAGGTCAACATCAGCTTGTCTCTCCACCTTGTAGCCATGGGAAGGAGCCTAACAGCATTGGTCCATCCAAGAGTTAGCTGGGCTCAGGTTCTGTGAGCACTAAGTTTCATTATGAGACACAACAGAATTTGGAAACTAGATGTAAAGGAATCAACCAGGGGATTCAGGAATCAAGCAAATAAAATAATTAGGATATCTTCCACTCAGAGATTTGTTACTTCTTCAGTACAACCACCATGGTAATGCTAACACTAATAACAGCGAGCATTTATGTAGTTCTTTAAACTTGACAGAGGGGTTTATATATAGAACAAGCATTTATCAGGTGCCTACAACGTTTTAGGTACTTAGGACATAGGTGCTAAGCTTTGAGGATACAAAGAAAGGGTAGGAAAAGGGGAAGGTGGAGTAAGAGGAAGAGATCATTTGATAATCACAAGCTGTGATTCAAGTGACTTGTAAGCTAAATACTGTTGTTATCCCTGTTTTGAAGTGAGAAACTGAAGCATAGACAAGTGACTTGACTTACTCATGATCACACAGCTATTAAATGTCTGAGTCAGGATTTGAACCCAGGTCCTCCTGGCTCCAAGATGGCTCCACCATCTATTGAGCTCAGCAAGAATTTTTTAAATACTCAGGGTTCAAATAAGGCTGTCCCTGGCCTTCAGTATGTGACAACTCCTTGAGACAGGCTCTGCGTTTGAAGTCATGCTCTGCAGACTCTCACAGTATACCTCTAATTTTCTGACTTTGTCTTCCTTTACTTTTCTCCAACCCTTTATACTCTTTTCACAACTGGACAAGTCTTTGCCCCCTGAATGTGCCCTGTTCTCTTCTGCCACTTTGCCTTTGCTCATGCTGAACTCTTTGCCTAGAATGTCTTCCCTCCTCCTTTTGCTTGGGGTACTCCTATGGAAAGCCACTTCCTCTAGGAAGCCTTTCCTTTTCCTTTCATTGTTCTCCCGCTGATAACAATACTCCCTTTCCCCCACTGCTCAGACATTTCACTTTGTCCTTTTCTAATATGTGGCCTCTAGGGCAGCTGGCAGTGCAATGGCTAGAGTCAGAAAGACTCATCTACCTGAGTTCAAATCTGGCCTCAGACACTTATTAGTTGTATGACCCTGGGTAAGTCACTTCACTTTGTTTGTCTCAGTTTCCTCATCTGTAAAATAAGCTGGTGAAGGAAATGGCAAACCACTCCAGTATCTTTGCCAAGAAAACCCCAAATGGGGTCAGGAAGAGTTGGACGTGACTGAAACAACTGAACAACAACAATGGTAAAATAAGTCACCTGTTAAATAGAGCATTGGACTTTGGAGTCCTTCCTCAGATATGTGCTATCTGGGTGTCCCTGGGCAAGTCACTTTTTTTCCCCAATTTTATTAATTTATTGATGTATCAACAATCACTTCCATATGCTTTTGAGTTGAAAATTTTTCTCCCCCTTCCTCCCACCCACCCTCCCAAAGACAGTGCACAATTTAATATAGGTTTTACATTTACATTCCTATTAAACATATTTTCACATTAGTGAAGTTGTAAGTAAAAATTAAAACCAATAGGAGGAACCATCAGAAAGATGAAACAAAACTCAACAGAAGGTAAAAATAAGTGATAGCGATTCGACTTCCATAGTTCTTTCTTTGGATGTGGACAGCATTTTCCATCCTGAGGCCTCTGGAGATGTCTTAGATCCTCCTGGGCAAGTCACTTAACATCTGTTTACCTCAGTTTCCTCGTCTGTAAAGTGGGGATAATAATAGCATAGATTTCCAAGGGCTATTGTGAGGATCAAAGGAGAAAATATATCAAAAATCATTTTGCAAACCTTAAAGTGCCATATCAATATTTGCTATGATGATGTAATAGGATGCAATTTAGTCATATCTTTGTGTCTAATCCAGATGTGCAAGTGAATAGGATTTAAGTGAGGCAGGGCTGTGCAAGTCACCAGCCTCACTTTCTCCCCCAGAGCCATCTGGGTGCAGTGGCCAGATATAGACCAGGATGACTAGAGAAGGCCTTCCCAAATCATTGGTTATTAACAAATTTAAAACAGAATCACAATCTCATACATCTCCAAAGGAAACAAACCTAGTAAAACAGTCTCCTTAGGTAAACTGAGTCAGGTTACAGATTCAACTGCATTTGGAGGGCTCACAATTGGCTGATTGAGAAGGGAGATTTGCATGTCTCCAGGGAAGGCTGCAGATATAACTAAATCATAAATAAGTAAATCACTTAGGGCAGCTTAAATTCCCCTCTGGCTTTTACCTGAGAATATCAAAAGGTCTTCCCATAATTCTATCATTACACAAATTAGCTTTTAGCTAAGTGAGGTTGATATTAACAGGAAACACCTAAACATCTATGACATATTTGACATAATAGAACAGAATAAAAGGAAAATGAAAGATCCCCATTATAGAACATAGATCTCCCTGACTCCCAAGTCCAACATTCTGCATGACACATTTGCCTTTCCTTTATTAGAGGGAGTGCAATGGTCCTTCCTTAGCTTGTGTGGGGAGATTTCTAGCATGGTAAATCTGGGGTTCATCATCTTGGCTCCTTTCTTTTCCCTAGGTTTGCCATCTGAGGATGGTTCACTTCTCCAGGAGGGCACCAGAAGAGGAGAAGGCATGGCCCTGACAGCTGAGTCACAGGCAAGTTGAGATTTGGTTTTATTTAAATACCATCTGGGGTGTCAGACTGGTGTTTAAAATTCTGAGAGACATAATTTCTAGTTAACTTAATCATTTTATTAATAATGCCAGCATTTTAATAAAAGGATGGTCATTTGGCCATCTCTTTCTTAGACCAAAGACAGTCATGGCGGGCTGTCTCCTGACTTATATGACCATTGGAAGAGGGGTGTTCCTGAGAATGGTGGTCAACTTTGATTAGTTAACAATGAGAGAATAAATATTACAATGAGGGGTTGAACCTATCCAAATAAACTTTGATTATGTCATTTACTTCTAAGTTACCCCCAGCCTTGGGCAATGTATTCAAATAATTTATTCCCAGCCCAACCTGAGTAAAACACAAAAACTTCCCTACCTGGGTGGGGTCTAACTGAGATTGTTAAGTAAGTTAATCCAATCTCGTTATCAGTAATGTCCTTCAAGAGACTGGACTTTTGAAATCAGGACTTTAGAAAATAGGGGTAACTCTGGATCTCCCCTAACCATTGGCTATTAATAATCATTTCTCTCAAGGCTGTACACATTCTCTCCTCTGGGACTTCTCCCCAGGACAGCCCCTGTAGGGTCTTGAACCTCAATTTTTCTCTGCTTAGTAACCTAGGACCATCTTAGCAGATGAGGGACTCCAAAAGGAATGCTCTCTACTTGTCTAGGGTCCCTCTCTTCTCCAACCAACAGTCTCTCATTCATTCAACAAACCCATTAGGCCAGCTGTCTGTTTAGCCCTCTTTCAGGTGCTGGCACAAGTTTCATTAAAATACGAGCTGGTACTCAAAATCAAGGAACTTAAAGATTCACTAGGGATACTAAGCTGACCCAGTGATGAAAGGATATGAGGAGGTCTGTGAGTAAAGGCAAAAATCAGTCTGAATAAGAAATACATGATCTTTTTATCTTTTTATCATTTATCTTTGTCTATCCCTGAAAAGAGACTGTGTAGGCTGTTGGCATCAAACTCAAATAGAAACACATTGACATTTATTGACCTAGAGAACCACAAATAAACATTATCTGTGTTGCATCATATTTTTATTTATTTTTTTAAACATTTCCCAATGAGGTTTTAATCTGATTGGGGGCAGATTCTAGAGTTTTGCTTTCCCAGCCTGGCCTGGGGCCCTCCAGCTAGAGTTTGGCACCTCTGAAACCCCAACAGCAACTGGCCAGGCAGAGGTGAAGGGATTTGCCCAAGCCAAATAAAGCAGATTTCAAGTTCATGTCTCAGGACTTTTAATCCTTGACTTTCTGGTCTGTGCCTTGACTCAGAAACAAGGAGACCAGGGTAAGCTTAGAGGAAGTACGGAAAACTTTATGAAAAGGTAAAAGAAGCTGGTTAGTTAAAGAGGATGCTGAAGGAGAGTCCAGGTGGGGAGAACAGCATGAGCAAAAGCTCAGAGGTGGGACTGTGGCAGGAATGATTTTTTTTTTTTGCCAGTGGGGTTAAGTGACTTGCCCAGGGTCACACAGCTAATAAATGTGTGAGGTCAAATTTGAACTCCTCCTTACTCCAGGGCCAGTACTCAATTCACTGAGCCACCTAGCTGCCCCAGGAATGAACTCTTCACTGTAGACCATGGAAGGTCTTGAGGGACAGCCTGAAGTGTTTATTCTTTATTCTGATTCCAGGGAGGCCACTGAAGGACTTTGCATGAAGGAATTTGAAAACGGTAGCCATCAATCAATGAATCTGTCTACAGGCATTTATTAAGCTCTTACTCTGTGTCAGGCGTTTGTGCTAAGGATGTCTGAGGGTACAAGAAAAGCTAAAAAGATGTCTGCCCTCAAAGGGCTTACTTTCTAATGGGGGAGATGCATGTACTTAGATACAAGAAACATAAACAATGCAACCTGAGAGGGCAAGATGGGGGAGGGGGAGAGGACCCCCTGCGTCAAGGTGTCCGGTGAGCTGAGTCTTAAGGCAAACCAGAGATTCTATGAAATGGAGGTAAGGACAGAGAGTTCCAAGCATGGTGTGAGCAGATCTAGCTTCAAATCCTGGCTCTTACTCCTTCTGTGACCTTGGCACAGTCTCAGTCTGTCCTGGGATGGACAGGAGAACATGAACCTCAGTTTCCTCTTCTGTAAAATAGGGGAGTTGGGCTAGATTTACCAGGTCCCTTCTTGCCCCTGATCTCATGAGCTTGTTAGAGTGACTGGTCGGGTAAAGGATAGGAAAGAAAAGGCGATAATTTCATAGCTTCTGGCCTGTGATTCTGGAAGAGACAGAGAATTTGTATTAGCAGTGACTGCATGGTGGTCAGGGATGGAGAACTATCCACACAGTCAGGAAGACCTGGGTTCAAGTCTCACCTTGGACACATACTGGCTGGGTAACCCTGGACAAGCAACTACCAAAGGCCACTAAGACTGTTAGAGAGAAAGTGGTGCCCTGCATTGGCGGATGGAGTTTCCTCCTTGGGGAGAACCCCATCTCAGTAACATTCCTTCATATCACTCTCCCCTCCCGGCTTCCTCCCACACCTCACAGCATAGAAATGGAGTTGTTTAGACTGAAGTAGGGAAGACTTAGAGGGTACGTGATAGCTTGGAGGCAAGTAGCAGACAGACCATAGGTTCTGGAGTCGAAGGACCTGGATTCAAATCCTGCCTCTGCTATTTAAAACCTGTGTCACTCAGTTTCAGTGGGCCTCGGTTTACTCATCTGTACAATGAGAGTGAAAGCAGGTGACCTCTGAGGTCCCTTTTCAGCCCTAATTCTATGATCCTGTGTATTTGATAGGCAGCAATGTGAAAGAGAGCTTGTTCGGCCTGGCCAGTGCCCAAAAGTTAGGGAGGGCCACCTTCTGGCTCTGTATGAGAACTTCTTAGCAGTCAGAGCTCTCCCAAATCAAATGAGCAGATGTGGGAGATACTGCATCCCCATAGCAGGCAGAGGCAGGATGCCCCTTGATGTTTGAGGTTCTCGGATTCTGTGATATGGGGAGAAACGTGCTCACGTACAGGTTGGGCCAAATGGTATCTCAGTGCTTTCCAGTTCCAAGATCCTATGAGGCTCAAAGTAGGAAAACATGATAAAATCCCTGTAATTATTGATAGGAGAGCTGGTGAGGTGAGCACCGCCACCTGGTGTCAGCTTCTTGTTATTGCAGCTGCAGCTCGGCTCCCAGCTCCCTTGGCTTCAGAATCTGTGCTGTTTCCACTGTACAATATAGCTCCAATCTTTGCTTTTGTCTTTGTACCCCCCAGTGCTTAGCAAAATCTTGACAGATAGCAAGTGTTTAATGTAGGGTTTCTTCATTCATTCAACTAACTAATAATTGGTTTTATTTTATGCATTTAAAAACATTGTTCTGAGAAGTAATCCATAGGCTTCATCAGACTGATTTTCCAGGGGGTTCAGGACACCTAAAAAGTGAAGAACTCAAATTCTTTAATGACAGAGGGAATCATATATGCTGGGGCAGTGACATCAGCCTGGTCTTTCCAAATTCTAGGGAGTTGGGGATACAGGTGGAAGGAAGATGGGGGTCATTCTATCAGGGATGGCACATACACTTCCTGCCTAATCTGTCAGGCACTGTGCTGGTTTTTTCCGTTGCGTCTGACTTTTTGTGACCCCGTTTGGGGTTTTCTTGGTAGAGAAACTGGAGTGTTTCCCATTCCCTTCTCTAGCTTATTTTGCAGATGAGGAAACTGAAGTAAACAGGATTAAGTGACTTGCCCCGCGTCACACAGCTAGTATTTGAGGCCAGATTTGAACTTGGGAAGATGAGTCTTCCTGACCCCAAGCCTGATGCTTTATCCACCGTACCACCCAGCTGCCCCATACGCATAAACAAAGAGTTAAAGTCGTGGTAGTTTGGGAGAGAAGGCATTAACAGTTGGGAGCATCAGCAAAGGCTTCATTAGAAGATGGTGCCTGATTGTTTCTTAAAGGAAGAGAGGGATGGCAGAAGATAGAGGTATACTCCAGATATATGGGACATACAATGCAAAGCTCTGAAGATGAGACATAAGAGTGTGAGGAACAGAGAGAAAACCAGGGATGGCGGGGAAATCATATCAGATGAGGCTGGAAAGGGTAGGTTCACAACACAGATTATGAAAGGCTGTAATACTTAAACACCATCATTTGTATTTTATGCTAGAGGCAACACGGACCCATGGCATTGATTTAATAGGGGAGTGATGTGGTCAGATCTGTGCTAAAGAAGAAGCTTTGTCCAATGTGTAAGCTAGGCTGGAGTGGTGAGAGGCTTGGGGCTTCTGCAATAGTGTAGGTAGGTGATGGGGACCTAAGTCAGGCAGTGGCTGTGGGAGTGTGGAGAAGGGGTCAGATCTGAAAGATTCCATGAGGTAGAAAGGACAGTTTTTGACAGTTGCTTGGATATGGTTGTTATTGTTTGTCTTTCATTCTCATAGAGGATCAGTGACATCATGAGGGTGATGTCTTCAGCTACAAGTGAATTGGATTGAAGTGAGGCAGAGCTGCACAAATTCATTAGCCTCACTCTCTCCTCCTCCAGAGTCATCAGAGTCCAGTGGCAGGATAGAAGTCAAAATGACTGGTGATAGATGTGTGGGAGGAGGGGGAGTAAACAACCAAAGAACCAGGTTATGAGCCTGTGATACCGGAATGATTGTGGTGCCCCCCTCCCCCACCCACACACTCTAAAAGGGAAGGTTGGAGAGGGAGATAATGAATTTCCTGAATTTGAGATGTCCTGAGGACATCTTGTTAACCGAACACCCCCTTTATGCATTTTTCTATGTGTCAGGATAGTGGGGGGAAGACCCACACCCAGAAGTTACACAAGATAGATGCTTGACTCCTGTTTGGGGCTAGTGTCTGAGCCTCTGGTCATGGATAGAACCAGTGGCTAGAAGGTCAGTGCCTGAATACTAGAGTCATGGAGTACTAAGGTTTTTCCTAATACAATTTAGTGACACAGAGAAAAGTAGGCCCCTAACATGTGGCTTTAGATTCCACAGTGAGAAGGATTTCAAGGCACAGGTGTGGAGAGATAGTGAGTCTAGGCTGCCATGATTCCAGGTCCAGTGGTGGTAAAGGGAGGGATCAGTTCAATGGCTGGGCTTTGTGGTAAGTGGCTGCTCCCAATATGCTTTGCTTTCAGTGGTAACAGGACCGAGCTATGCTTGTTTTCCTGGGCAGTTCATCTGTTTTAACCAAACCCAATACTAGCCCCCATCACCTTTTGCCAAATACCCTTAGGATGCTTCATTTCTAAGATCCTTTCAATGAACATATTCTAGTAAGGTGAAATTTAATAAGTATAAATGTAAAGTTCATAATCTGGGTTCAAAAAATCAATCATACAAGTACCAGATGGAGTACTTAGCTAGATGAATGGTGTAGGAAGAAATTGTGCTTTTTGGAGGACTATTTGCTCAAAATGAGTCAAAAGTGTGATGTAGCAATCAGAAATGGTCACAAGATCTCTTGAAAAACAAACAAATGAACAAACTTGTAACTGATTATTTGAGTAAAGTTTAATTTGGAGAAAGAAGCTACCATGATGTGGGGGCTGCTTTGGGAACCATATGACATGATCTCATTACTGTGATTCCTCCAGTTACCCCAGGCACTCTTGTTCTCCCTCTTCAAACTTCCTTGTGTTAATTTCAAATTTATTTTGTACATTAGTATTTATGTGCATGTTGTCCCCCTTGTTAGAATGTAAACTCTTTGAGGCCAGCAACTGATTCATTTTTGTCTTTGTATCTTTCCTTTCTTTCTTTCTTTCTTTCTTTCTTTCTGGCTCAGATATGAACTCAAATCCTTGTGATTTCAAGGCTAGTGATTTATCCACTGCACCACCTACTTTTCCCCATTGCTTTTCATAGTGCCAGGAACATAAGATGTACTTCATAAATGCTTGTTACTGATTGTAGTGAAATTGCTAATTAGCACATTGGTTATAGAGTAGAAATCACTTTTGAGCAGTAATGGATGATGTAACTTGTTGGAAAAATGGATGCAAGGTCTCTTAATTTTTTGTTGTTGTTGTTTCTTGGATCCCTTTAGCAGTCTGGTCAAACCAAGGGCCCCTTCTTAGAAGAATGTTTTTAAATGCACAAAATAAAATACTTGGGATTATAAAAGAAACCAATTATATTGAAATATAGTAAACAAAGTATTTTAAGATGGTGATAGAGTAATGCATGGTTCTTTATTGATGCATTAAATAATGAGTCAATACATTTAAAATCTAGACAAGACAAAGTGAAATTCCATTTATTAAAAACATAAGTATGTGGGTTGTTCTTGACAAAGCGATGCACATGTCTTATTGGACATCTGATTAGTTCTCATCTGTAATAGAAGATGAAAATATCCATGATTTCAATTGGTGACAAAATCACAAACACTGCTATTTCTATTGTATTTGTTGCTTACATTCATAATTGAAGGAAATGTTCAGTTTAGGGTAGAGGTTTAGTGAAAATAAGGATTCATTTTATTTTTTGTATCCAAGTTCATGCATCTCCCCTGAAATGTATCTGCAGATACCTTTGGGGTTCATGAACTTGGGGTTAAAAATCCTGGTTTAGGGCATGATCAGATATAAGAATATATCCAATATTTCCATGATACCTATTTCCATGAAATTTGCTGATTATATAAATCAATTAGTTTTGTTGTATCCACGAAGTACCTACTCCCTTTGTGTCTGGCTCATTCCCACCAGAAAAATGGGAGTCTAAGGGTGACCCTGAACAAGAGTAAACACCTAATTGTTTATTGCTGCTCCTCTGAAGTCCACCTCTCATGCCTCATCATCACATTCAATTGACCCTGGGATCCTGAGGTGTTCAGTCAGCAGAATATTAGCTTTGGAAGGTCCTTCCAAGGGAGAAAATCCTCTACGATGGGCCCAGGTTGTGAGATTATCTAAGCACCAATGGAGATGAATGTGGAGAGTTCAGCCCTCAAGTAATGGCTACAAGTCTTGGCTACAAGACTGTCTATTTAAGGCCTGGCAGGGTTGTGAGCTGTATTGGTGAAGGGAGTCCCCACTCCTCTGAATCGGGAAATATTAAAGAGACAGCTGGTGTTATGGAAAGAGTATTGGCTTTATAAGCAGGAAACCTAGATTTGAATTCTAGCATTGACTTTTCTTAGCTGTGCAACTGTGGGCAGGCCACTCTCTCTCTCTATCCCTCAGTTTCTCCATCTATAGTATTCCTATTCACTTTATGGGTACTTAATAAATGGCTGGTTTTTGATTGATTGATTGATATCGCGTCTGTCCTTCTGGACACCGATTCTCTTTAACAAAGCCTACTATCACTTTAGATTCTGAGGCTGCTTTGTATATTCTGAACTCAGGACGCTGTCAAAAACACTGGGCCTGGTGCTGCCCACTGAGACACATGAAGGGATGAGTCCTGGGTGAGCAAGAATGTGTTTGGTGTTTCAGGAATCAGTGACATTCCAGGATGTGGCTGTGGAGTTCACCAGGGAGGAATGGGAGCACCTGCGCCCTGCTCAAAGAGAACTGTACAGGGACGTGATGCTGGAGAACTATAGGAACCTGGTGTCTCTTGGTAAGGAACCCTTTGGCCCCATGACTTGGCATCTGCCCATTGGCGAATCCTGGCTTTCTTCTTGTCATAAGCTGTGGGAGTGCCTAGGTGAGATGGGACCTGAAATTCCTAATCTGAATTAACCATGAGATCATTGATGTAGACCTGGAAGACCCCTTCATAGCTTTCTAGTCTTGTATACTGCTCAGCTCCATGAACGTTGCAGTACAACCATACTGGCCTCTTTGCCATTCCTCACATACAACTTCCCATCTCCCATCTCTATACCTTTGGACTGTCTGTTCTCCATGCCTTGAATGCTCACCCTCCTAACCTTTGGCTCTTAATTGGGTTTGAGGCTGAGCTCAAGGGACACTTTCTGCAGCAGGCCTTTATTATTCTCCCTGCCCACATGTGCCTACCTCTCTAAGGTCACCTTCCATATACTTTGCATGTATCTCGATTTACGTACATGTTCTCTCCCCGATTAGAAGGTAAGTTCCTTGATTTCAGGTACTTTGTTTTTTAATCTTCATCTCCTAATACAATGCCTGGAACCAACTAAGTGCTTACTTAATGATTGTTGTTTGATTGATTAACCTTACAGGTCATCTAGTCTGACTTCCTCACTCTACAGATGAGAAAACTGAGGCTCAGAAAGGTCAAATTTAGTGCTCAAGGTCACAAGAGTATTAAATAGCAGAGCCGACATTTCAGTCTTGGGCATGAGTGTGAATGCTATCTGATTCCAGTTCAGTGCACTTAAATTCATTAAATATTTATTAAATGCCTACTCTGTAGGCATTAGCTGGGGATGAGGGGTAGGAGGAAAAGGCTTCCTCTTCTAGATGCCACCTGACCTAAGCTTAGATGGAAAAGATTTTCAATTGTCTGAAATGAGGGAAGAAAATGCCTTGGGGAGGACTTTAAATGCCAAGGAATTTGTATTTGTCCTCATACACAAAAGGGAACCACTAAGGACTCTCTTGAATAGGGGAATGAGTGGTATTATAGTTGTTATACTGAGTAGTATTATAGCTATTATAGGCTGGGATTCATGAGAACATAGAAAGAATCTTACCTACCTTGAAGTCTATAAGACTGGTGGTCAACAAGTGAGTAGCCAGACTGAAAGGAAAAGAAATTTATTAGTTCTCTAAGGGACAGCTAGTCAGCACTGCCTTGGATAGAGTTCTGGACCTGGAGTCAGGAAGATTTATCTTCCCAAGTTCAAATCTGGCTTTAGACATTGACTAGCTGTGCGACCCTGGGCAAGTCACTTAACCTCATTTGTCTCAGTTTCCTTATCTGTAAAATGAGCTGGAGAAGGAAATGACAAACCACTACAGTATCTTTGCCCAAAAAAACCCAAATCGGGTCACAAAGAGTCAGATCTGACTGAAAAGAGCCTGAGCAACAAAGTTCAGTGAGGAAAACTGCTTCTTAGGCTACAGACTGAGTTTTATGATATTTTTAGTTTTTATAATGTTTTAGTGTTTTTAGAGTAGACAGACAATGGCTCCCCATGTAAAATAAAAATGGACAAAATGTGTAAGCCTTAGAGTCACAGGAGGTACTAAAGGTCAGATTTGTTCCTGTGGAGAAATGCACTTTCTGAGGTTAGTCTTATCAGAATTCCCTTTATTGACAGGAAATCTTTTAGATGATGGAGGCCTTTTTTTAAAAGTAGTGCCATTCCTGGTGCTCATGTTGTTGTCGATGGGGAAGGAAATAAAGTACAACTTCCATAGTTCCGGCTCCTTTATCTGGGGAGAACATGTTTCCACAAAACTCAAAGAGCTCATGTTCATTCACCTCCTCCACAATGGCATGGTTAGTTGAAATGGAGGTGTTCACTTTATTGGTCTGGACATGAGCAGTGTGGCATGGTGGACAGAAAGCTGGCCTTGGAGTCAGGCAAGATCTAGGTTCAAGGCCTGCCTCTGACCTATATTAGCTCAGTGACTCTGGGAGAATCGTTTCACCTCTGGGTGCTGCAGGCACCTGCCTCACCTGTGAGTTCCTGATACCAATGGCATTGCAGGTCCAGTCCCATCCATATAGCCAGGAAAGGAAAGGTTCTGAGACAATAAAGATTAAAGGGAAAATGTGTATCTATTTTGGGTAACTTATTACCCTAGGAAAAAGATTCAGAGATCAGGTTAATTTTCTTCATAGAGAGCTGGCTGGAAAGAAGGAAATGGACCTCAGTCCTCCCTGTTCCATATCTCACCTAACCATAGATCAGCATTAGAAGCATTTGAGGATTTTTAACTACTCTAGGGTTGACTCAACATTTCCCTTACAACAGCCATGAGATGTTACTAATGAAGGGGTTACTTTACCTATTTTATGGTTGAATACACTGAATCTTACAGCCATGGAGGCATTTGTTTATGGTTATGTCTCATAATTCTCCAGATTCGAGTGCCAACAAAGTTTCCCAACACTGCCCCCCTTTTATTGATGTCTTTTTATAACACCTTCCTTTCTGAATGTTTCTGAATATATTCCCCTCTTCTCCAATACCCAGTGAGCCATCTTTTGGGAAAAAAAGTAAATTCAGCAAAACTAACCAATGAATCCGTTGACTTTAAGCATCCTGTATTGCCTACCTCTCCAAAAAAAGAAGTGATAAGTATTTAAAGAAATTTTTTCAAGGACAATATTTTTATGCAATATTAATTTTCTATTTGTTGTCATTTTTCTTTATATTTCCATTGTTTTGGTCATTGTGGGTGCTATTTTCCTAACTTCATTCTGTGTCCTTTATCTAGATTCATCATTTCTTTATTTTTCATCATTTTGTTTTGGACATAGAAATGTCCATTTATTCATGTACCACAAATTATTTAGACAATCCAATCCAATAAACATGTTTTAAGTGCCTGCCATGTGCTGGGTACTGTTCTAAGTGCTGGCGATACAATTAATAAAAAGACAGCCAGTCTCTTCCCTTAAGGATCATACAATCTCTTTTTTTATATTTTATTTATTCATTCATTCATTCATTTACTTTATTTGCTTATTTTATTTATTTATTTATGTGCTATTTATTTATTTAACTTTGTTCATTATGTTTATTTATTTATTTATTTGAGTTCCAAATTTTCTTCCTCTCTTCAGCTCCTCTCCTACCAACGGAGAAAACAAGCAACTTGACACCCATTATACCTGTGAAATCATGTAAAACATACTCATATATTAACCATGTTGCAAAAAAGGCAATAAATTTTTTTTTAAAAGGTGAGAAAATTATATGTTTTGCACTCAGAGGTCTTCAGTTCTCCCTCTGGAGGTGGATAGCAATTTTCATCACAAGTTCTTCCAAATTGTCTTAGATCATTGTACTGATCAAAGTAGCTAAGTCTTTTATAGTTGATCATCATTACAATATTGCCGTTACTGTGTACAATGATCTCCTGGTTCTGCTCCCCTCATTCTGCATCAGTTCATATAGGTTATCCTAGGTATTCCTGGGAGACCATTCCCCTTATCATTTCTTATAGCATAATAGTACAGCATCATTATCATATGCCACAATTTTTTCAACTATACCCTAATTGATGGGCATCCTCTCAATTTCCAGTTCTTTACCGCCACAAAAAGAGCTGCTGTAAATAACTTTATACATATAAGTCTTTTTCCTTTTCATATGATCTCTTTGGGATATGGACCTTGCAGTGGTATTGCTAGGTCAAGGGGTGTGCAGACTTTTATAGCCCTTTGATCATAGTTCTAAATTGTTCTCCAGAATGGTTGGACCAGTTCACAACTCTACCAACAGTTCATTACTGTACCTATTTTCCCACATTCCCTTCATTATTTGTCATTTCTGATAGATGTGAGTTGGTACCTCAGAGTTACTTTAATTTGCATTTCTCTAATCTCTTATGATCTAGAGTATTTTTTAAAATGACTATAGATAGCTTTGATTTCTTCTGAAATTTGCCTGTTCATATTTCTGGACTCTTTATCAATTGGGGAATTGCTCTTATTTTTATAAATTTACTTAATTCCCTCTATATTTAAGAAATGAGGCCTTTATCAAATAAATGTGATATAAAATTTTTACATTGCTTCATTGTCCATGGTAGCTCTTGTCAAAATGTAGTTTCCCTGATTAGCTTGTTTAATTGGGTCTATTTTTCTTTTGCTTTGTCTGAGATCATGATTACTTTTTTACTTCAGCTGAAGCTTACTAGATTCTGTTCCAACCCCTTATTTTAAGTTGTGTGTGTGTGTGTGTGTGTGTGTGTGTGTGTGTGTGTGTGTGTGTGTGTCTTTCTGTTTCAAGTGTTTCTCTGCTAAACAACGTATTGTTGGATTCTAGTTTCTAATCCATTCTTCTATTCACTTCCACTTTATGGGAGAGGTCATCCCACTTACATTCACAATTATGATTACTAAGTATATATTTTCCTCCATCCAGTTTTCTTCTATTTGTCCTTCTTTTTCTCTTTGTACCCTGTCCCTCCTAAAGAGTCTGTTTTGCTCCTGACCTCCATTAATCTACCTTCCCTCTCCTCACTACCCTTCTTTTACTTTATCTCTTTCCCTTCCTACTTCCCTGTTGGGTAAGTTAGATTTTTATACCTAATTGAGTGTCTATATAAGTATATCCACGTATGTATAGGTATGTATCTATATCTATCTCTATCTCTCTGTCTAGTGAGTGTGTGTGTGTGTGTGTGTGTGTGTGTGTGTGTGTTATCTCTTTGAACCAATTTCGAGAGTGATGTTCAGGTGCCTGCTACTCCTTATGCTTTCCCTCCACTGTAAAAACTCTTTTGTGCATCCTTCTTTTTTTGTCAGATAATCCCCCCCCACCTCTTCCTCTTTTTGAGATCATTGCAACATAATTGACTCATACACATGCCACTTATTAGATTCTTAATTGAATTAATGATGATAAAGTTCTTAGGAGTTACGTGTATCATCTTTCCATATAGGAATATAAACAATTTAACCTGAATTCTCACTCATGTTTCCTTTTTTTGTGCCTCTCTTAAGTCTTATGTTTAAATGTAAGATTTTCTATTCATCTCTGGTCTTTTCATCAGGAGTTCTTGAAAGTCCTCTATTTCACTGAATATCTTTTTTTCTCTATGAAAAATTATTTTCAGTTTTTCTGGGTATGTTATTCTTGGTTGTAATTCTGGCTGCTTTGCCTTCTGGAATATCATACTTTAAGCTCTCTGCAAGGAGCTCATAATCTGATGGGGGAGAAAACATTACTGAGATAGATATTGGGATAAATGCAATGTTTCTCAAAATGTTTTCTTGCCTCACAAGTCTATGGTCTAGTGGAAGGATTAGACACAAACACAGATTATTATAACATCCCACATCATGAGATAACTACATTATACAAAAACAAAACAAAGTACTTTGTGATTTCTATGTGGGGAATTTTGACTGTCAGAAGGAATCAGAGAAGGTTTTGTGGAATAGGTGAATAGGAAAAAAAGGAGAAAATATTGGGCATAGGGAGCATTGGGAGCAAAATCTTGGAGGCAGTAAAGTGTGAGGTCTATTCAAGGAGCAAAGAATAATCTTCTTTGGCTAAAATGTATACTATACAGGGAATATTATAGCCTAGGAAGGTAAGATGTTACCAGATTGTGGAAAGCCCCAAATGCTGGACTTAGAAGTTTTAATTTTACTTCATATGTCTTAAGGAGTCATTGGGGATTTCAGAGTGAGGGAGTAACGAGGCCAGATTTATGGCTAAGGAACACTTTTTCTTGATTTATGGATCAGAAGGCAGAAAAAAGGAATAAAGATTTGTTGGATGTCTAATGTGATAGTACAAAAGAAATGTGAGATGTGGAAATTTAGAGACATCTCCAGTACAAATGTTCATATGGACTATTTGTGCCAGACCCATGGTAGAACCTTCCCAATTTGTATTGGTTTGATCAGCCACAGTTAGACATACTGTACTTTGACCCCAACATAGTAATGTTATTTTGGTCCTTTTGTAGAATGAAGGACAACAAAAGGATAGCAATGAAAACTCTTGAAGAAGTAGGAATAGGTGCTACAGGTATTGTAGAGACAGAGGTACTTCACAATTCATTGGATATGAGAGGTTGAGTAAAAAAAAAAGAGTTTATGAACATAGGAGATAGTATGAATGGTGGTACCTTAGACAAAAATAGTGAATGGAGGAGGATTAGGTTAGAGTGAAGAGACACGAAGTTCAATTTTTGATGTATTGGGTCTGAATCAGTGTTGTGGTCTGGGGGTCTTGGGAACCCTGAAGTGCAAAGAAAAAGAGTGCAGGTCTACCTTGAAAGAATTTGGCCATTCAAGCCTTCTTTCAGTACAAATAATGAGTTTATTAAAACATAAGTTGGGGTGGGTGAAATTCCTAGTGAGTCAGTGCTATTTGTGACACCAATACAAGTGGATCAGATTTTAAGAATCTGAGCAATTGATGAGGGTAAGATTGATATTTTATACAGAAAGACTGTGGGAAGATCTGGATGGGATTAAGGGGTGCCAAGTAGCCTGGGATGGGGCCAGGTACAGACAGTGGAAGGAGTTAAGTGGCAGGAGAGCCCCAGTGAAAAGGCAGTTAAAAGGATTAAACTGGGATGGACTGGATGCCTCAGGTGAATGCCAGGGACTGGGCCATGTGGGAAAATCCAGGGCCTTTTAGGGGTTCATCATTAATGCCCCATCGAGGTGAATGCTAGGGACTGGACCATGTGGGAAAGTCCAGGACCTTTTAGGGGGCCATCATTAGTACCCCATCAGTGTCAGTGAAAAAACCAGGTGGATATTTACTGTGGACAGCTGAAGGCATGGATCTAGAGATCAGTGGAGAAGTCATGGCTAGAGAGAGAGATTTGGGAATCATCTATGTTGTAGTGGTAGTTGAAGCCATAGGTATAAGGATATTTCTGCAAGGGAGAGAGTGTAGTGAAAGGATGAAGGAAGATAAATGATAAAGAATAGATTATAGGGGAAATATCAACATTAAATGATCAAAAAGAAAAAGAAATAGGGTCAGCACAGAAAATAGAGTAATTAAATAAGACTATTTTAAAAATAATTGGGAGGCATATATTAAGCACTTAATAAATGTTTCTTTAATTGAATTCTTTATCTCCTCTTAGCAGGAAGGAGGACAAATAGGCTAATTGTTTTCTTGGGTTCAGATCAACCCTGTGACCCATCTCTCCATACTTCATTGAGAATCCTTAAGAAGCCCTTTGCACATCCCTCTGGATTTTTCCTATAATGTCAACACTTCCCTGGGAAGGAAAGGGCTGGAACTGAATTCTGAGTTGATTCCTTCATACAAGCATCTTTCCCAATGAGCAGGGCTTCCATTTTCCAAACCAGAAATGATCTTCCATTTGGAGCAAGTGGAAGCATTATGGAACGCAGAGAAAGAAGTCCTAACAGTAGTCAACCATCCACGTGAGTAAAAAAACAAAAACAAGAACAAAAAACAAAACAAAACAAAAAGCAAAAAGCTAAGCATATTGCATTTAAATCATAACCAATAGCTGAGTCAGAAAGGGGAAATTTGGGGTGGAAATTCTTTTTCAGAGCCCTCTAGGACTGTGGAGAAGGTATGAGGCTATTCAACAAAAGCTATCAATATTTTGCTGCTCAGGCATCTAGTAATAATGATAATGAAAAAAGAAATGGATATGGCTTTTATCTATACCAAGTCAGAAAAGTAGTTGTTAGACAGGCCTAGAGCAGTGTCACCAGAACAAAGAAGCACTTGCCCCCTTGTACCACTTGGACTTTTCTAATTCTGTGGAAGTCAATAAGTCCTGCCTCTTTCACAGGGTTTCCACCATGGATGCCCGTAATGAGAAACGGTAGGATCTGCAGGCTTCTGCCTTTTTCTTGAGACTGAATGACTGGGTGATTATGGAGATTGGAGGATTTCAAATTTTAGAGGTGACAAGAAACTGTCAAAACATTGAGGAATTTGTAATGACCATCCCTCTTCTGCCCATTCTTATACCCTCTTCTTTCTACCCCTCCATAGATTGGGACATAAATTAGATCAACTTTTCTACCTCTTTACCCTGCTTACCAAGCAGGAAATTCTTGGGCCTTTAGAGAGAGAAGTGAAAAGTTTATATAGCCTTGGATTTCTATAAAAACCTATTTGAACGGTTTCATTGTCTGAATTTTGGCTACTTAGCAATGTGTCTTCCATTGATAACATTATTCTAATGGTGCTAATTGCAGTGTTATTTTCCCTAAATCAATCACTGACTTTTCCTAGATAGGCCTAGAGCCTTACAGCTTCATCAGAGAACAAGTGCTATTGATAATCTTTACCTGTCTTTCAGATTCCCAGAGTCAGGAGACAAACTTTATTGCCATGGAGTCAACTAGTAATCTGAGTATTTCTATAGAAGAATCATTGCAGGAAAGATGGAGCAGAAAAATTCCTTGGGATTACAAGTTAGGAGAAGTCTGGGAATGTGATGTCAAATTAGAGAGGAAGGTGGAACCTTCCAATCAAGTAACAATTACCCAAAGAAATGCCCCTAAAATGTCTACTGTCCATGAATGCAATACATTAAAGAAAAGTTTCAGTCTGAACTCAGCCCTTATTTCACAACAGAGAGGAAAGAACTGCTATAAATTCAGTACAAATGGAAAGAGCATAAAATGGCATTCAAGTCTATTAAAAAATAGCAGAATCTCCTTAGACAAGAAACTTTGTACATGTTATAAATGGGAGAAAGACTTCATTTACCACTCTGATTTTACTCAGTATGACACCACATCTAATGGAAAAAACCTTTATGAATGCAGTAAAAGTGACAAAACCTTATTTCAGAGTGAAAACTCTAATCAGCACCAGATAACTTATAATGGAGAAAAATCCTGTGAATATGATGAATGTGAAAAATTCCTTAGGAATAGTTGCCACCAGAGAGAGTACAGTAGAGAAAAATCCCATAAATGTAATGAATGTGAAAATTTCTTCAGCTACAAATCATCTCTTATTAAACATCAAAAAATTCATACTAAATATAATGCAAGCGGGAAAGTCTTCAATAACAGCAGATTTCTTCTTCAATGTCAGAAAATTTATACTGGAGCTAAAAAGTCCTATGATTGTGATGAATGTGGGAAATCCTTTACTCATAGCTCATCCATTAGTAAACATCAAAGAATTCATACTGGAGAGAAACCATATAAATGTAGCGATTGTGGGAAAGCTTTTACTTATAGCTCATCTCTAACTCAACATCAGAGACTTCACTCTGGAGAAAAACCATATAAATGTGATAAATGTGGGAAAACCTTTAGCTACAGTGCATCTCTTACTCAGCATCAGAGAGTCCACACTGGAGAGAAACCCTATAAATGTAGTGAATGCGGGAAAGCCTTCAGTGACAGTTCACACCTCACTCAACATCAGAGAATTCATACTGGAGAGAAACCCTATAAATGTGGTGAATGTGGGAAGGCCTTCAATGACAGTTCACACCTTACTCAGCATCAGAGAATTCATACTGGAGAGAAACCATATAAATGTGATCAATGTGGGAAAGCCTTCAGCCACAGCTCATCCCTTACTCAACATCAGAGAATTCATACTGGAGAGAAACCTTATGAATGTGTTGAATGTGGGAAAGCCTTTAGCCATGGTTCATCTCTTTTTCAACACCAGCAAATTCATACTGGAGAGAAACCTTATGAATGTAATGAATGTGGGAAGGCCTTTAGTGACAGCTCATCCTTTACTAAACATCAAAGAATACATACTGGAGAGAAACCTCACAAATGTAAGGAATGTGGAAAATCTTTTAGTCATAGATTATCCCTTATTTTACACCAGAGAGTTCATACTGGGGAGAAACCCTATGAATGTAGTGAATGTGGGAAAGCCTTCAGTGACAGCTCCTCTCTTACTCAACATCAGAGGACACATACTGGAGAAAGACCTTATGAGTGTAATAACTGTGGAAAAGCCTTTAGCCATAGCTCATCCTTTGCTAAACATCAGAGAATTCACACTGGAGAAAAACCTTATGAATGTGATGAATGTGGAAAAGCCTTTAGCCATAACTCATCCCTTATTAACCATCAGAGAATACATACTGGAGAGAAACCTTATGAATGTGACAAATGTGGTGAAGCTTTTAGCCAAAGTTCATCTCTAACTCAACATCTGAGAATTCATACTGGAGAAAAACCCTATGAATGTAGTGACTGCGGGAAAGCCTTTAGTAACAGCTCATCCTTTACTACACATCAGAGAATTCATACTGGAGAGAAACCTTATAAATGCAGTGAATGTGAGAAAGCCTTCAGGTCTCGAGCATACCTTACCCGACACCAGAAAACCCATACTGGAGAGAAACCCTATGAATGTAATGAATGTGGGAAAGCCTTTGGTGATAGCTCATCCCTTAGTAAACATCAAAGAATTCATACTGGAGAGAAGCCCTTTAAATGTAGTGACTGTGGGAAAAGTTTTAATGAAAACCCCTCCCTTACTCAACATCGGAGAATTCATACTGGAGAGAAGCCATATAAATGTGATGAATGTGGAAAAGCCTTTAGCCATAGCTCATCTCTTACACAACATCAGAGAATTCATACTGGAGAGAAACCCTATGAGTGTTGTGAATGTGGGAAAGCCTTCAGTGATGGCTCATCCCTTACTCAACATCAAAGAATTCATACTGGTGAAAAACCCTATGAATGTCATGACTGTGGGAAAGCCTTTAGTCATAGCTCCTCCCTTATTAAGCATCATAGAATTCATGTTGGAGAGAAGCTTTGTAAATGTAATGATTTTGAAAAACATTTTAATCATAGTTTACCTTTCATCAAACATCGATATTAGGGTTTAGCTATAATATTTTGGTAATATGAAAACATTTTATGAACCCAAAGAGTGAGGACTACTAGGCCTATGCATAACTGTTAAAATATATCCTTATCTGTAGTTTTGTTTCAGTCTCAAATTCTCTTCTGACTATAATGACTCAGTTTTCTTATGTAGAAGATTTGGGCATTGGGCTGTGTGATTTGAAAGGCCCCTCCTAGGTCATAAATGCTATGACCCTGCAATCTTAGTTCCCTACTCATATCTTCTGCCTGCCTGCCTTAATTCTGTCTCCAACATCCCCATGACTTCCAACTATCCATGTATTCTCCTTAACCTCATTGGTTCTCCATCTCTGTAGCTCTGCCTTGGACCTTGGTTCTTTACTGAATCAATAGGCTTTATTAAAATAAATGTTGCCAGCCCCTTCGAAATTTTGACTGGCTTTCCCCTAAAATAGAAACTGATCTCCATGCTCTCATTTCTGAAATCTTCCATTGCAATCACAAGTAACCTTAATTTGACTGAGTGTATATGATGCCTCCTTTTATGCCTCTTCCCATTACAGCAGTTGAATGTTTGTACTTTTCACTGCCTATGCTATATCCTACTCCTTTCCTTTATGTCTCTGACAAGCCCAGAAGAACTCTGGCATAGGTTGTGACAGGTTTACACTCACCAAACCTCTGAATATGGGAAATAAAACAAAACACTTTTAACCTTCTTTCTTCCATTGTAGACTTATAACACTGCCTTGTGTACAGAAAATTAAACTTAGGGTTGGATAAAATAGTTGACGAAGGAAAATTCTACCTTCAGACTTGTGCAACATTCCTGATTAACGACCCCACTTGTTTCATGCTTTAAATTCCTCACCTAGAAGGAACTTGCTAGTTATTTTCATCCAACCATGGCTTATGGACTTCTCCATAGGCCACCTGAAAGTGAAATTCTTTATCAGTGTTCACACTATTCACTCAATGGGCTACCCCATGTTTTTTTAAAGTTTGATGTATCAATTGGATCACTTTGAGAACTTTCTCTAGATATTTGTGCATCCTCAGTACAAGTATGCCATCAATTAATGACCATGCAAATTGGCACAAAAGAAAGGATAATATGCAACTATGCCAACACACTTCATTTGCTAAATCAGGATCTGGATTTGAATGAAAATTCCGTAACTGACTGGTGTCTTCAACTCAACTTTGTCCATTCTAGTCCTCATTTACCAACCTCTGTCAAAAGAGGGCTGATTAAACTTTTGTCCTAAGTTGTTGACTCTTTTTTCTTTTCTGCACAACTCATACCCGAAAGCTTTCATTGCCTCTACCTCTAGACTACATGCCACAGGATGAGAATCATCTTTCTCTGTACTCCTCAGAAAAGGGTTGGAGACTAGAAAAGGATTTCCATACTTTCTATACATGATACTACTGAATGCCTTAATTAGAATTCTATGGAGGAAATGGAGAGATAATAATGAAGTTAGGCCTGTAGTAAATCCTCTTCACCAGAACTATCAACTTGACAGTCTCTTTTAATGCCCCTATACATTCCTTTCTTTAACCAGTGAAGGCTCCCATGGTAAGATGTTGACTCGTTGGAGTGCAGAAATTTGCAGCAGGCAGAGTATGATGGGGAGAGTGGGAGGCAGTGAGTAACTTTAAAGAGGCCTATTGCACTGAGAGCATAAGAACCGTATACCCTTAGAAAGAGTGGGAATTAGAATTCTTAACCTGAGTGGGAGAGTGGATGAAGTAATGCTGATGTCTCCCTATGGGCAGTATTACCTAGCACTAGTTATTAATGGATGTCCAGATTAGGCCTGTCTGTTACATTATGCCCCTTATGAAGATGGGTTAAAATGACCTTTACTGTAGGTCAGACTGCATTCTGTCTGGTTCCTGGGATCTCATTCCTACTGCTGATATTCAAAGGAAAATGGAATATTTTTGGTGCATTCGTTTATAGAGGATGTTAACTCTTCATAGGCAGGATGTCAAATGAATGAAACTGCTACTTTAACTACCCCCCTTGGGGAAATCTAACAGATTTTTCAATCCTAAGAAACTTACTATGTCCAAGTATTTCTCCTTTCTGCCCCCATATAGTTAGAACCTCTGGACTTATCCAAATTGACCAGGCTGGTGAACTTCTATTGTATTATAAGAACTGGATAGTTGGAAGCTCCTTTCCATTCAAATTCCAGCCAGTTCAGCTAGTTCTTGGCCCAAACACCAAGTAATATGGAATATCCCTGATTTCCTTGACCATGGAATTGCACCAAAGGAACCTCAGTTGCTGTGAGAAGTACTCTATCACAACTATTTACTAAAGAGATGTTTTGCTCATTCAGCTTTCTTACTCATTGTATTAGGAGTTGTTGCATTACTTGTAACTTTGAGTTCACTAAAGAGAGAAAGTATCAGTCACTAAGCATTTTTATGCTAAAAACTTGCCAGGTGCAAAGCTGGCCTGGTGACACAAATATACAGGTGAGCTAGTCACTTTCCTTAAGAAGATTACATTTTGAAGAAAAGGTGAGAGTCTTTGAATAGATAGATTGAAATGTGAGAGAGTGTTAGGATTGGATAACTTCTTAGGCATAAATGTGGTGAGGGGGAGGTCATTTTGAGACAGATTAAGTAAGGGAGAATGTGAGTGGTGAATCAACTTTTCAATGGGAAATATCAAATGATGACAAGAGATGGGTGATTACGCATAATTTGGATAAAAATAATGGTATCAGAAAACACTTAATGTTCTTCCAAACTTTACTATACTTAATGCTCTTTAATTCTTATTTGTCAAGGTAGAATTTTTAGCCAAAGAATTCTTTTGTAGGAAACAACATCTGCTTCTAAGGGCTTCAGAGTAGCACAAGGGTTAAACACAGCAAAAACTGTGAGGGAGATGCAAGATTTAGGACTTCTTTGCCCCAAAGTTGGATACATATGTTAATGATTAATAACACATATACGCAAAAATCATGGGCATGAAAGGATGAGTTGGTAAACATAAATTTGTGGAAGACATCTAATTGCATGTCATCATTTCTGCCATTATGCACAAAACTGACTTTTGACCTGGAGCATATACTGAGTATTGAATAAAGTTTTATCAGTTGCTTATAACTCCCTCCTTTTGTGTGGCCATGACTAGGATATCTATGTATGGGGATATGAGTGCTAACAAGGCCCAAGGGGACATGACTTGGTGCTGGGGTTCCAGGAAGACCATAGGGTACTTGATCCATGACATCACATTGAGATTTAAGCTCTCCCAACCTTGCCCCAATTATACCTGTCCCAGTTGTCTGAAGTCTTTGTGAACGCAATGTCTGATGCCCATGATACCAATCACTCTGTACTAGTGCAGAGCAAGACAAGATCCCCCTACAACTGCAGATCAGATATTGATGTTAGGCCTTTTCTTAATCTCAGGTGGATAGATCTCTGGTCATGAAAATGTATAAAGAGGAGGTCAGTGCCTCACGAAAGGGCTCCTTTTTGAAAGCCCTGTGCTGTGTAACAGTTTTAAATATTAACTTGAGTAAACATGTAGATGGTGAATTTATCAAATCAATGCTGACATTTATGTGGAAGGAAGAGTTAATAAGAACTCAGTGATTGTAGTTGAAAGTCCAGAATTTAGAATCAAAAGTCTTGAATTCCATTGTAACTCTATGATATGACTTCGTGCTTTTGAGCAAGTATTTTTTTTTTAATATTTCACTCCTCATCTACAGAATGAAGTTGGACTAGGTAGGCTGATGATGCCCTATCCAGCCCAAATCTTGTGAAGAGACTTGGAGGCTTTAAAAAAATATGAGTCTGGAATGTGGAGGTAGTGATGGTATCTCTCTTTCCCATTGAGGGACTAGGGAGGATGGGTATCAAGAACCCAAGTCTAGAGCCCCTCCTGCTTCTCAGGGACTAGGAATGTACATCTTAGGAGATATAGTCATTGGGCCTCTGTTCTGAAGCTTGGTACACTAATTATACATTTGGAATATTCCCATTAAGAACATGGAACGTATTTGGAACTTAGCATAATTCATTACAATTCCATGTTTACCAGCAGATAGTTATCCATGGATTGATATGTATAGCAATGGATAGATATACCCACATAGGAATGCAACTCAACAAGCATTCAATAAGCACCCATAGTATACATTGAACTGTACTCAATGTCAGAGATACAAAGACAAAACAATCCCTGTTCTCCAGGAACTTACATTCTACTGGCAGAAAACAGCATACACATAGAAAAATACAAACCACATTCAATAATTGCTTGACCAGAAGAGTTCAAAGAGGACAGCATAATTTTTGTTCGTAAGTGTTTGAAAGGTCACAATGAAGAGGAATGAGACTTATTCTGCTTGGCCCAGAGAACAGAACAAAGGACCATGGGTGGAAGGTACAAAATGGTAAAATTAGGCTTGGGGTTAAGGCTAAACTTTATAGATCTCTCCACAAACAACAGCAAAAACCAATGGGATGTCTTGCACTTGATCAGGTTCTTGAATCAGGATCATAGCTGCAGTACTGGAAGAGTTTTCAGAGACCTTCTAGTCCCATCTAATTTTTTACAGATGATGGAATAGGTCCAGGGATGTTAAGGGGCTTGACCAAGGCAACAGGGAGTAAGCAATAGATACAGGATTTGAACCCAGGTTTTCTGGTTTCAAGGGCAGTGCTCATCCCATTTTATTACACTGCTTTACATTAAATTGTAAGGTCCATGAGGGGATGACTGTCTTCTTTTTTGGCATCCTCAGCCCTTAGCACAGTGCCTTGTGCATAGCAGTCGGTTAATAAATGTTTATTGAACTGAATTGCCACACTAGAAGTGTTCAAGTTAAAAGCTGGATGAACGTCTTCCCTCCAGTTTTTGTGTAACCATCAGAACAGCACAAGGGAGGAAGAGTGAGAATTAGAAGGTTTATCCTATTTGCTCAGATTAAGAGCTCCAGGTAATGTCTACTGGCAACACACACTGGCTTCTGAATAGTTGCCTGATGCAGATTAGACCTGTCTTTAGTAGTAGAAATCTTTGTGGATCAATTAGTAGGGCCCTTATTGTAGGGCAGCCATGCTACTGACTGGATCTGAGAAGTTAGTTCCTGTAGTGGCTACTCAGAGGGTAAGAGAATATCTGAGGAGTATTGGTCAATGAATGAGTATCCCTACCTTTGCTACTTAGCTCAAGAGTAAGCATAGTGTAGTGGATAGAGTATATATAGCCTAATTTGCTTGAAATGTCTGGTTTTTTATCCCTTGTATGAGTTGGATAAATTTATTATGATTCAAAGAAAAACCCTTTGTTGAGTCTGCTGAGATGAGTAGGTTCCATCTTCAATCTGCCCTTGGCAAAAAGTGATTTTAATTTTCTTCCCTGTCTTGAACTAAGAAAAGTCATTCTCCCTGTCTCAATCCCAGAACTTTCCTCCACTCTCATGCCACAAACAGAGGTACATCAGATGTGAGGACTGGCCTACTGCTAGGCTCTGGTAGGCAGAAGTTACTTCACATTCAATAATTGATGTGCCTGCCTGCATCCTGGGAAGTTCCTATGTACCAAGCTTCATTTAGATAATGAATGAAAATCCCTCCTAATCATAAATAGTTTAACAAACTTCATCTTGTCTAGATATGGAAGGTTGGCCACTTTTCACAATCACAATCTCATTGTTATCCATGAATGGGGAATTGCCATCTGGGTTACCCATTGATTAACTCCTTACAAGGTGCCCCTCTTTCTCAGTCCCTGTGAACCTCCCTGGCAACCAATATCAGACATAACGGCAGAGACTGAGCTATCAGCTATCAATCAGTCCATGTGTACATCACACCATAAGTCCTTCCCACAATTTGTGCTTGCCCATGGGACTAAAGCTATAGAAAGTCCCACAATCACATGTCTGTTAACAATAAACTACCTGACTTGTGATGCTCTGAGTGCTTATATTTCTTCTCAGGACCTCATCCACAATCTCCTTACTCCAGTCAACTCAAGTCCTAAGATCAGTCGTAAATGTTTATGAAAAAAAAATCTTACAAGAATATTCTTTAACAGAACCAAAAGACACATAATTAAGTATACACAAGCAGGGGCAGGGAAAATGTGTCATATTCCTTTTGTCTTTTCTTTTCTCTCTCTGGGCATTTGCTAAGGCCATATATATCTTGACTTCTTCATTGAGAGGTTGTAGCTCATGGCCGCAGATGTCACAGATACTGGCTGCTGCTGTTGCCTTATTTGCTCTTCTCCTTTCTCTTCTCCTTTTTTCCCCCTTATGGGGAGTTCCTCAAAAATATAATGTCTTACACAGAGCAGGAAAGACCTCAGCCTTCTGATCTCAGGACTTTTCTAATAACAGCAATAAGAACAACAGTAATAATAAGAATTGGAATTTATATAGCATTTATACTATGTGTCAAGAGCAATGCTAAGTGCTTTGTAAATTTTATCTCATGTTATTTGTTGTTAAATTCCTTTTTTTTTTCAAACTGAGAGGAAAAGTGATTCTCTAGGAAATTTTGACTACGCTAATGCCTGGGGTTCTTACACAAACAAAAGGAGAGAATTTCTGTCCTCAAGGAATTGATATTCTAATGTAGGAAGCCAAAGCAGAAAAGGACACTGAAAGTGGGAGGGAGAAGACCACTCTGGAGTAGGAAGGAAGTGAAACTGTCTGGAAAGTTAAGTTTGATGATGATAAAACTGAGTCCCATAGAGGTTAAGTGAATCAATCACCCATGGCCACACAGGTCATAAATTTCAGCTGCTTTCACTCTAGACATTGCTATTTTTCTATGAGTTATCTCCAATGACCATCATCAGTCAATTTTATAGAGAAAAAAAATAAGATTCAGGTTAGTTGCCTTTGTTGTGATCAAGAAACTGCTAAGTTTCAGAACTGGAATTAGTACAGAGTGCTTCCAATTTCAGCAATCTTTCCATTAAAGATTTTTCCATGGAGGTAAAATAGAATGCTGCTGTTGAAGTGGATCTGTTCTCCCTTTACGTGCCTAAAATCCACACTTTCACTTTGCTGCTGGTGCTTTTTGTGTCTTTGAGTGGAGCAGAAGGTTTTGAAAATTGAGAAATTTGATTAATGATTTCTGTGCGCACATGACAACAGAGCGTCTTTAATGATATTGACCCTAAGCAGGAAGTCATGGCCAATGACTGAAATGGCAGGAGAGGGTTTGAAATGAATAAGAGGGAAGATTCTCAGCAAAGGAATTTCAGGAAAGGCTTGAAAATCCAGGCCAGCCTGAGAAAAACCCTGATGGTGCCCTCAACTAGGCTTCACTATTCTCATTTCCAACCCTCAGTGATGTTGTTGAACACTCACATCCCTCTCTCCCTGGGAACCTGCAAAAGTTTCTCTCTCAAGCTGCTCCCAGCTGTATTTTTAAAATTATTTCTTTGGCCAGACTCATTTTTAATGCATAATTGTTGATGGATGTATTATCATTAATCAACAAAAATAGCTGATGATGATTTTCACCTGGGACAAAGTTCAAGCCTTCAGTGACACTCCTGAGATGCCATGAAGTCAATGTTCCTTGTCTTGCAGCTGACAAGATAATCCCAACTCTTGAGGCAGACAGAATCTTGAGTCTATAACTAAGTTCTGTCTGCCCCCTCCCATATCCATCCTCTGAGTGTCAGAGCCCAGTCCTACACCTCAGGAGTAGAGACGAGTCTGGTGAGTGTCTTCCTACATCTGATTCTTAGAGTCAGGGAGTTAGAGGCAGAGCATCACCTCTCTTTCTGGAGGTAAAAATGGAGGCAGAGTGGGATGCCAATCCTCTATTTTCTGCCAATAGGAAAGGCAATCTAAAGAAGGCTCTGGAACTTTTAAATTTTATTTTCAATTTATGAAATAACACAAATATTTCCATAACATAGTAAAACAAAAAGAAAAGGATGATTGCACATGAAACTGCAAGTCTATTATGTACAGCATCCTATTCCTTTATATATATAAAATACCTATTATACATATATATTATACGTATATGTTATACATATGTAGTAAAGTTATCATGTAACTTTCTTTTTTCTCCTTTTTTTCCTTCTCTCCAACCCTTGAGATGGCTACCATTAGACACGAATTTGTGTACCTATCTGTACAAGTAAAATATGTATATGTATGTAAAATACATATCTATGTATATCTATATTTAATCATTCTATATAAACTTCTATTCATCAATTGTTTCTCTGGATGAAGATAGCATCCTTCCCTCATAGGTCCTTTGTAGTTAATTTAGGTATATGTAATAGTCATAACGACTTAATCACTCTATATTGTTTTTAAAAGGACTTTGCTATTACTGTGTACAACATTCTCTTTGTTCTGCTCATTTTGCTCTTCATTATTTCATGCAAGTCCATCCATGTTCTTCCACATTCGACAAGCTCATCCTTTCTTATAGCACAGTAGTATTCCATCACAATAATATACCACTCCCTGTTCAGCCATTCCCCAATTGATAGGCATCCCCCTAATTTCCCATTCTTTGTCACCACAAAGAGAGCTGCTAGAGATATTTTAGAATATAAAAGTCATTTTTCTTTTTTCCCTAATCATCTTTGGAAGTAGAACTACTAGTGATATTGTTGGTCAAAGGGCACACGCAGTTTAATAACTTTTGGGGCATAATTCCAGATTTCTTTCCAAAGTGGCTGGATTACTTCAAAGTTCCACCAACAGTGAATTAGTGTCCCAATTTGTCCACATCCACTCCAACACTTGTTGCTTTCCCCTTCAATCGTTTGAGACAATCTGAGATGTATAAAGTGGTATCTCAAAGTTATTTCAATTCGCATTTCTCTAATCAATAATGATTTAGAACATTTTTTTTGACGGTAAATTGTTTTGATTTCTGCATTAGAAAACTACCTGTTCCTATCATTTGACCATTTATCAATTGGGGAATGTTCATTTTTTAATAGATTTTATAAAGTTCTTTATATATTTGAGAGGACCTTTATTTGAGAAACTGGCTTTTCCCTCAGAATCTTAGTGAGACATTGTCTTTGTGGAAGTCTTCCCTCCTAGTCCAAGTGCCATCGAAGCCCTCGGGCTACTGCAGTATTCCCCTGATTGGTCTTCTTTTGAGTGCCCCTATCACTTGTTGTACACATTCTGCCAGGTATATTTTGAATCTCAAGCCCCACTTTCATCATATCTATGCCCTTTTGTTACATAGATCCAGAGAACACAGCTTTAAGAAAGTGTGTTTCTTTCATTCTATTTGTCATCCTTGTTGACTAGTAGATATAGAGTGAGATGGGACCTGAAAAGTCATCTAGCCCAACCCTCAGAAGGAGAAAAAACAAACCAACAACAACCCAGGTGACCTCCATCACTACAGCAAAATGAAATGCAAAATTCCTTCTACTTTGCCATCACTGAATAGACTGCATCTGTAACAGTTGTGAGTTTCAGTAAGTTCACCTTCCCTTTTCTATCATTGAACAAAGATTGTATAGTTCCCAATGATATTTAATTTGCTTCCTGAATGTTAAATACCTGACTAAACCCCTCTTTTCTGACTCCTTGGCATCCTCTCCTTCAAAAAGTATGATTATTGGACCATTATCTCCGTAGAATACTCTTAATTGTGTATGTAACTTTTTTGGAAAGGGCTCAATATTGAGCCTCAAAGTCTTCCTAAAGAAGGACAAATTTTTGGATTGCAGAGTCACTTTCTAGTGGGTGGCATTGGAGGTAGTTTTCAGTAAAGTTGTGCTTCCTTTTCAGTTAGTCTCTGAAATGATTCACTGCCAGTTAGCAAGTGCATGAGACAGTCACTCCTAGAATTAAGGTTAACATTTTCCTTACATTTTAGAAATGTGATGACTCCAACTCCTCTGAGACTACAGAGGCTTCAAAATGGAACCAGCACTTTGGAGGCGAATACCCTGGGTAAGATTTCTTATCTCTTCCAGACTTCCCTGCTTCAGTTGAAGGTTTTTGGTTCTCTGGGGTAGTAAGTACCATTTTCCCTTCAATGTGCCCCTGGGAGGACATCAAAATTTATCGTGATCCATTTTATGGCCAGCCTGAATGGGTCAATCAGAATTATCTATAAAATCCTAATCTTTCTTCTGCCATATGTAGCATAGGTATACCGTGGATGATTTCACTTAGTAATGGAAAGATGGAGGGTCATTTGAATTGAATAAATTGGCCTATTTACAGGATTTTTAAAAATTAATATGGCTAGACAAAGAGATGAATTGTTCATTAATCTTTTATTTGAAGCAACTGTCTATCTGTTCACCATTATCTTTTATTTTTTGGTCTAAATTCCTATATTACCCCTGGTCCTGGGAATTTAAGACTGTAATAAATTATTTTCTTCCATGATCCTGTAAGGAGAGTAAAAGACATCAAGGGCTGTGTTTCTTTTTAATTTGTTTGCATTTGTCACAGTGTATATGCCGTCAAAAATATTTATTTAAATTGTGGATTCATAATTTTAAGAGGCTTCCTTTTATGTTTACCTTGATCATCGAAAGGCAAAGGGTGGAAAAAATGAGAACTTTCCAGGAAAAAAAAAGTTAAAGATTTCAAAGATATAATTATATGTCAGAGAGATAGAGTGAGAGAGAGAGAGAGAGAGAGAGAGAGAGAGAGAGAGAGAGAGAGAGAGACAGAGACAGAGAGAGAGAGAGAGAGAGAAAGAGAGAGAGAGAGAGAGAGAGAGAAAGTGAGTGCACCTTTTTTCACCTGCTGTAGAAATTTATGACTTTGTAAACTATAATGACTGTATTTGGGACTCAAGTATAATCTGTTCAATGTGAATTTTCAAATTATAATGCAGAGCATGTTTTAACTGTTTTTCATAAACAGATATTTTAGTATATTTTTAAACTCAATAGTTCTACTTCCTAAGAGTATATGAAATGAAGACAGTTGTATACAACTATACACCCAGATCTCTCTCTCTCTCCTTATGTCTTCTATCTTGCTTCTTCGATCTTCTAATCTGATAGTTCACATACAGCAATATATATAAGTATTAATGTATTTAGACGTATGTAACTTTGTAAAATTAAATCTGTTGTTTTCTAACTCCACAAAATATTTTCCCCCCTGCAATTGAGAGACATGTTTTTTTCTCATTTTTAATTAAAATATAGAGATCATTGACAAATACAGTACATTTTGTGTATGATGGAAAGACCAAAACTTTTTATTTTTTGCACTCTAAGGTATCCCCCACATATAATTCAACAAAAAATTTAAGAGCTAAAGTTGACAAGACCAACCAGTGAAACCTTCCCAATTCTTAGAGAACACTCACATCTGCTCTTCTTGCTTGAGTTATAGAGAAAATACACTGAAATCCCCTGCCTATACTCATTTCAATAAGTGGAGATTTGGGGAGCTTATTTCTAGACCTTGTGTAGCTGAGGGTGTTATGCCTGTGGCAAAAAGTCTCCCAATTCAATGAGGAATCAGCAGGACTTATGACTCAAGAGGTGTTGAACAAAGACAGGGTTTGCATACAACAGGGATATCCTTTCTTAGATGGGATGTCCCTTATTCTTAGAAGCAGCCCTGCTTTGAGTTGGTGAATGGGAAGATTTGGCAGCTGTCCCCATCCCACCTAGTTAATCCATGCTCTGCGAGCACAATTTACTTCTATTTCTCTTGTGTTTATTTTTTACTGAAATTTGCTGAGCTTAGGTTCAAGTAGGTAGTTGTCAGGTGACTGGAAGTTCTTTCAGAGCCTTCAGAGTTTTCATCTACAACTAAAGTCTTTAGAAGAGTCATTAGTGGCAATGGTATCTCTAGAAAGGTACCAGTATGATATGAATTCTTTTCATTATTATTTCTTGTCATACCTTCTTGAGAAGTCCTTTTTCTGAAAATATAATTGAAATATCCCAACTGATTTATTATAGAGACCATAGCTGATAGAGAATAGTGAGTGTCCTGGAAAACTCCAATGCTTCAGAGTAATCCTTAGATAACTCAGGCGAGTCATCCTGTAGAGACCCAATTTGTCAGTGCAAATGGAAGATAGAAGAATGAATTGTCTAGTTGATGGTGATAAAAAGAAGCATAAGAATTTTTGCTTCCAAAAATATACTCTATTTTGAGTAGTTAATAAAATTTTATCAGAAAATAATGGGAAAAAATCCTTCCCATATGTTTTCATTTTTTTGTCTGAAAGAAACAGTTATTTCTCTCTTATATTAATAACCAATTACTATTGGGGAGACCCATGATTTTTTCCCTTCCTATTTAGTCCTTCTCTACTAGGTCAAATTAGTCTCTCAAGAATAGGGCTGATAATGAGATCAGATGTAACATTCTCCTCAATCTTGTTCTGAAGTCACCAACTAGGATAACTTAGATCTGATCAAAAGGGACCCAGCTCATTGTCTTCTAGTCAGACAGGTCTGGGGGGACACAGACTCCCTTTGTTTAGATTGCCCTGGGTAGAAGTGGTTTGGGTAGAGATAAGTCTCTTTGTCTAAGATTGAGCGGGCAGGGTCATGTTCCCCAGCCACTCATTAGAATGGGCCCACCTCTCATTGCAATAATCATTCTCCCATTAGTTGTTAACCAGTTAGAGTTGTTTGCTGCCTGTCAGGAACACCCACTCTTCTGATGGCATGTGAGTGTGAAGAGGTTGCCATGATCCATCTTTGGTACATGAGAGAAAGCCAAATGATCATCCTTTTATTAATTATTCACTAGCCACAATTAATAAAATGATTAATTACTCAGAAATTATGTCTCTTTAACTCTTCATACATCACATGTCATATATTTTGTAAGATAATTAGATTTGGATCCTGAAGGTGATTTTGGTATAATTTACTCCAGTATTCTCATTTTTAATGATGAAAGGGAAGGTCAAAAGTATTTATATAATGCCTTCTGTGTGGGCTATATGTGAGAAAATTCAGGCTAGAGTGATTGGTGCAATGTCATATCAGTAGTAGTTTTTTTGTCCAACATGGATGTGGACCCAATTTGCTCTTACTCCACATATAGCACACCTTTACATGTGTTCTCTACAAGAAAACAAACTTCCTAGACTGATTCCCCACATTCCAATGTAATTTAATGCACCTGCTTCCTTCCTCTATGTTCCTTCTTGCCTGAAAATCATGAATCAATGCTTCCACATGAAATCTTTTCAGTTCCATTTAAAAATTATTTATTTGTTTTTGCTTGTCTGTTAACATTAATAACAGCAAAGGAACAGCAACAGCAAAAATAACACTGCTACCAACAATGACAACAATTATAATTAGTATTCATTTCTGCTTGCGATTGCTTTGGTATAAGGAACTCCCGCTGAGGACCTTACCTTACTACCACAGTCCAGTACCTTTTCTGCATGTTTGAGTCCAAGCAACACGCTTGGGCTGGTAAAAGGGTGAGTGAATAGTTTAGGATCACACAACCACTATGTCTCACAAGTTACACTTGAATGTATTTGTTTCTGATACCTAGGCAGTCTCTCCATCCACGGCCCCCCATTGTTCTCTAGATTGTTTTAATACATATTGCCATATTACAATTTCCTTGGTAAAGGAAATACTACTTTTCAGTCCTAATGTTCCTATTTTTTTTTATTTCCTGTCCATTGTTTTTATAGGAACTTTGACATGGCTTTATTTATTATATCAAGCAGCTTACAATTTTTTGAATACTATTGTTTTAAATCTCTAAATTAATGTAGGAACCTCATTAATCCAGATAAGCTATATAATCAGCCTGCTTGTGTCATCTACTTCTTGTCGTGCTCAATTTGGTGCTGTGAATCTCTAGAACTAACAAATGTATCTAAAATGACTAATTTCATGGAATATTTATTGGATAATTTTCATTTTAGCCTTCTTTTATTCTCCCCTTTCTCTTTTCAAAATCTGGTCATGTGAGTTTTTTTATTAAAGAAAACAACTTTGGGCAATTACCTATCATTTCATATAGTTTTTTCTTAACCAACTCTTGCTTTTGTTTGAATTGTTTTGTTATTTTATATTTGCTTAATTTCTCTTTTTGTTTTGGCTGTTTACTTCATTTTCTGTGGGTACATAATTCTGTTTGTTCAATATTTAACGATGCACACATCATCAAATTTCATATTATTTTATAGGTTTTCAGTAGGATAATCTTAAATCAATTTTCCATTTTAGCAACATTCTACTAATTTTTACATATGGTATTTGTTTTCCTGATATTGGATGTAATCTGATATTTTATAATTGATCTTTTACTGATGCATTTGTCATCTATTTTAAATATGCCACTATTGATTAAGTTTTGTTATCCTTAGAACCATTATTTATTTGTTGCAATGTGATCTTTAGTATAGGATTCCTTCATGTCTAAATATATCTACATATTTTTGTCCTAGCACATGAATAATGCAAATTTTTCTTCCATGTTAACTTAAATAACATATTTTATTTCCATTAAGTTTTCTTTATGTAGGTATGAGATATAGTTTCTTTAATAATCTATTCAGCTCTATCATTTATTCCTTTAACTGAATTTTAGCTTATTTCAAATGTGGATTGTTTTGTTTCTCTATTCTGGACTTTTGGATGAAAACTGAGCATTCATTTTCCCTACCTCATTGGTCACTGTCATTGACTGGAAAATGTCTCTTGACAGCCTGGTTAAATTGTGGTGCTTTACCTATATTGCTTTCTAATATTTAGGTATCTGTTCTCTGCTTTCTACCAAAGGAAAATTCAAAAACTATGAATCAGGTTGAGTATCACAATTCTTACTCATTCTCTATAGTACATGGTCTTCAGGAATGTTGGAAAGCTTTCCTTCTTTCTTTCTTTTTCCTTCTCTCCCTGGCTGTAGAATAATTCTACTTTAGTCAGTGAGAGAATTAATTATTTTTCTTGACTTAGTTCTAGGTATGGTCTTCTTCATGCAGACAGGAGCTGGTCTACTGGGAAATTTCTTCCTACTTTTCCATTTCACCTTTACTCTCCTAACTGGCAAGAGGCTGAGACCCATAGACTCCATTTTTTTCCACTTGGCCTTGGCCAACTCCATAGTGCTAATTTCCAAGGGAGGCCCTCAGACAATGGTTGGCTTGGGGCTGACAATCTTCCTGGATCGTATTCGGTGTAAACTTATTAGTTTCCTCCACCAAGTAGCCCATAATCTTTCTGTCAGCCTCACTTGCTTTCTGTGTGGTTTTCAGATTATCACCATCAGTCCCTTTTCTTTTTCTATGTGGCCAGAACTCAAAACCCATACCTCAAAGTACATTTTCCCATTATGTCTCTTCTTCTGGATCCTACACTTAATGATAAATATCTTTATGTTTGTGAATATGAACAGCTTTACGGAACACAGCAACAACACAAAGATATGGAATATGGGATTCTGTTTAGAATATGCTTCAACCTCATTTAAAATCTTACAATTTATAATTATGTACTCTATTCCTGATTTCCTGTGTGTGGGATTTATGATCATGGCCAGTGGTTTCCTGGTGCTTCTCCTACAAAGACACCATCGACAAGTCCAGCACATTCACAGCTCCAGCCTCTTGTCAAGAAAGTCACCTGAGATTAGAGCCACCTGCACCATCTTGGTGTTGGTGAGCATCTATGTCTCCTTCTATTCAGTTAATTCCATTTTGTCATTCTATCTTTTTCAGTTTGATAAATATGATCAGTGGTGGATTCCCATATCAGCATTCTTGGCTGCATGTTATCCAGCCTTCAGCCCATTTGTGCTTATCAGCTCTGATTCCCAAATTCTTTATTTCTTTTGCTCACTTTGGGGAAAGAATAGATCCTAAGACTCTCTTTTCCCTGGATGCTTCACTGTCCAGCATTCTATTCCCACTCTTCCTGATATCTTTAAAAAACTGATGAAAGCAGGTCAGCACCCCATAAGATGAAGGAATTGTAGGGTTTATATCTATAATGTCCCTATAAGGGACATCAATGATATTATCAATCTTTATCACACTCTTATCTAACTTTTCATATGAAGCTTTAAAATTTGAAAAAATATTTTAAGTTTAGCTTATTCTTATATTCTTTTACCGTGTGTAATGCAGAACATTATTTTACCATTTAGGTAGTAGGGCCCTTTAGGCAATGGAAAGCAGAAGTTGCTGCTTAATCTTGCCCCAGACCTCTTTCCTCCTAAATCTAAACAATAGTGAAATGTACTCCTGCATGGCTTAAGCACAGCCCATACCTCCAAAGCAAATGGATAAGAAAACTTGCAATACAATGGCTTTAGATAATTATGTTTATACCAGAAACCAGGACACCTGGTCTGGTTTGTGTGATCCCTGACCTGTAATGATGGGGTGCTCGGGTGCTTGTGCTTATACTTTTGCCCCAAAATGCCTCCCTAGTCTCAGAAACACTATCTCTAACAACCACTCCCCAGCCCAAGGACGCTGTGCCTAGCAGTATTCATGCATGGGCCTCAGCAAGATCCTTATCTGGCTGCTCAGGTCCTAGCCCTCAGATCATATCTCTGGAAAACTCCAAATTCCTTAGCAAGACCCTTATCTGGCTGCTCAGGAAAGTTTGCAGAGCATTATCATATCTACACAGAGGGAGAAGGGTGTCCTTGACCAGCCAGACTTCAAAGATCCATCCCCCTCCCTGTCCTGTATACTCCCTATATAAACCCTAGCTCAACCCCTGATGGGGGCTGCTTGATTTGGATGTGAATATCCCTGGCAGCCGCGCGCTAATAAAGTCCACAATTTAAAATTAGCTTGGGTCGTCAACTCGCTCATTTCTCGGTATAACACGTGAAGTTCCTTCTCTTACTTCCTTAAGACCATTTTTACTTCTCATTCCTGAAATATTTATTAAATATCATCATTCCACTTTAGAAATTGTGTTTGTCATGGAACCCAATGGGATGTTGAGGAAAACAGTTTGCGTTGACAATAGAGGGACAGTGGAGAAATGTCTACCAATTGATTCGGTGTATGGATTAAGAGAGAAGGTTTATATTTTACCTATAATCTTCTATAATAGATAAGTAATATTTGAAGAAGACACAGAAGCGTAAGGTTTTGTGAATCTTGTACTTCACCAGCACTGATATAAGTGGTGCATTGTCACAAATTTAACAAAAGTGTGAATTAAGGTAATCTTTTAAGCAAGATTACATTTATTAACAGGGGCATGCTGCTTGTTAATAAATGGGTCAATTAATATCCATTTCTGCCAAAGATGCAGAACAAAAAGATAATTCCCTTTTTATAGGTTTTTTTGGGGAGTGCAAAGCAAAGAATGGTACAGGATAGGTGACATCATTTGGGTGAGGGCAACATAATTGACTACAGAACAGAGGCTCAGGGAACCACAGAATTGTCTGGAAGCTTGGTAATAGGGGTTAGTAACCATCCCCTCCTTCCCTCTTAAGTGTCCAGAAGTGAGGCAACAAGGCAGACATTCTTGAAGGATAGCTTGATTTGATAGAGATATTAGGCCTGACTTGTGTTCACTCACATCTCCCAAGGTCAGCTAAATTCCTTGAGGAAGAATAGATCTGCAAATAGCAGGACAGGTGGATTTCCAAAATTAAGTCATTATGGGAAAGCTGAATTCTGAACTAAGGTCGGTGACAAAGAACCATGTCTTAAACTATTAAATTGAAAAAAGAGTTACAAGACAAAATCAATTGTAAATAGGATCAATAAGAAAAAGATACAGAATTTCTATTGATCATTTCGTTTTCCCCCTTTGATCAATATGAGAGATGCACATTTCTCAAAAACCAAGTAACTCTAAGCTAATCCTAGAAAATCTTTTACCTAGTTTTCAAGTGTAGGGTGGTCTGGTAAGCTTTTCCGGTGGAAGTTCAAAACAGGCTTTCACACAATACCTAATGCAACACTGAAAAAGGATAGCAACAGCAACAACAAAAACAAAAAAAAGAAAAAAGAAAAAGAATAACGAGACCAATGATGCGCAGTACAAGCCATAGTGAAAGCACTTAAAACAAAAGACTAAATTCAGAAGGGAGCCTGCTTTCTCTGAGAGTAAGCCAGAGCCAACAGACACAAACCAGACTGCTGTCAGCCCCTCAGGGAGCTTTCCAAAACCCTCCTGCTCTTCCCGGCCACCAGGACCATGAAGAAGAAAAAATGAAGGATCTTCTGGATGGACAGTGGAGGCTCAGGATTCTCATCTCTCTCATCCAGCCCCTACCTTTCACCCTTCCTGAACTGCAGAAAAAGACACAAGATCTGGTGGCCTGGCCCAAAACTTATCAGGTCTTCTGCACTGCTCCCTGCCACCATGCCCCTGCCAGGCCTGCCAAGGAGTTCAGTGAGTGTGCGTCTCCATGGCTCTGTATTCTAGGGCACGTACATGGATAGATAGATTTTTTTTCCCCCAATGCAATCTCAGCCCTTGCTGCTTTATTGCTAAAAATCAAAATCCAACCTCCAATGTTTTATACATAGTTGCAGAGTTTCCAACTTAGATTTTTAAAAACAGTTCCTCTTTACACTTTCAAAAGAATAAAATATCTTCTTCAAACTGCCAAAGACATACAGATATAACAGCAAGCTGCCTTTTGCAAAATTTCAGGTATATACAAGAAATTATTGCAATATTACTCTGAACAATATAATAACTGTGCAGTGGAATAGAGAGATGACAGGGCTGCATGTGCATACGGTAAGCATGTGCACTAAAGAAAGTCCACATAATATATGAGCATTGGAAGTGAGTTCTTCAGTATTGGATCTTTCTAACTAATGCTAAATTGTTTTATTTTACATAGAAGAGTTGAACAATTTAAAAGCCAGATCAGGATTTAAATATTCTACTAAAATTGCTTGATGCAGTCACAGTTAAACCTCTGCTGCTAACTTAAGGGAACAAAACAATATGAATTTACTTATCACCTAGCTTGTTGTCTCTTTAACCAACTTTCAGGTTGACAGTCCTTATCTGCCCATAAAAATTATCACACAATCTTTCTTTTTAGTTTTTAAAGCCTTCTCCATTCACTGATAACAACAAAGCACCAGCAACAAAGGAAAATCTTGGTAGAGAAGGAGAGAGGAGACCTACTCCTGCAGTAACAAGTGTGTGTGTGTGTGTGTGTGTGTGTGTGTGTGTGTGTGTGTGTGTGTAAAAATCTTCAAGGGAAAAATTCTTCAAGTTGGAAGTACTGTGTTAGAATTCCAGCTCTGAAACTTAACAGCTTAATGCTCCCCCACTGAGTCAACTAATCTGAGTCATGTTTTTTTTTCTTTCCTATAAAATTAACTAATGAAAATTGTTGGAGGCACTTCATAGGAAAAAAAAAAAGAAGAATAGGAAAGTGGAAAAGGCAGTATCTGGAGTGAAAGCACCTGGGTCCAAACCCTCCCTCTGGTACTTATAACCTTTGTGACCATGGGTGATTCATTTAATCTCTCTGGGACTCAGTTTCTTCATCATGAAACCTAACCCTCCAGACTTTTCCACCTCTTCTCTAGTGGTCTGGCCCAGAATGGTCACCCTGTCCTCCCTCCCACTTCCAGGCCCCTTTTATGTTTCAGTTTCCTCCATTAGAATACAGCTTCCTTCAGGGCAAAAATTGTCTCATTTTATCTGAGTAAGAATCCCAGACAAGCATCAGCTTAGCCACAAAGTCCTTGAAAGTCATATTCTCTTCTAGTTTGGGAATAAAGAAGCTAGCACCAGATCAAATGAGATCGTATTTGCAAAGCATTTAGCACAGTGCTTGGCACGTAGTAAACTGTTGTTGTTGTTAGATAAACCCTCAGGTGGGGAAGGGTGACATTTTTCATTTTCCATGTAATGCAGTAGATTTTTGAGAAACTCTCCAGAGGAAAAAAAAAGAGAAAAGAAGAGAGGGGTAGACAGAGGACAACTGTGGAAACCAGTCTGTGCAACACCTGCAGTTCCTGTCTTCAAGACTATGAGATATGACCCCTCTGTGGTGAAGTCAGGATGTGTATGACTATAGAAGAAACTCAAAGGGGAAAAAAAAGACTAAAGGAATGGGCAGTCTTTTCCCTGCCCCTGCCTTGTGTCTACTTAATAATGGATGTTTTAATTCTGTTAAAGAATATTCTTGTAATATTTAGTTTCTCTTTTCATGAACACCCTTGGATAATTATGTCCTTAAAAAGACTGGAGTGAGGAGATTGTGGATGAGGAAACGGGAGGAAACAGAAGCACACAGAGCCAAGTCAGGCAGTTTATTACTAGCAGATATGCAAGTTGGGGACTCCCAAGTCCTTAAGTACCATGGGAAAGCAAAAATAGTGGACAGGGCTTCTGGTGAGATGCAAACTGAGACTGAGGGCCCAGAGCTCAGTCTCTAACTTCACATCTATTAAAAGCAATTAAGACAAAATTATAGAAATCTGCCTGAGTGAGGGGGTGAATATAGGCAGTTATTATTTACTAAAAGAATGTCTTCCAGGTTCCTGGAAGAAAGTCTGGGGATAGGTTTCCTTTGGAACTTGTCATTTTGATCCTTTCAAGGTGGCCCTGTCATGGTGACTCCAGTCTACAATGAGGATAAACTAGATGAATGTTAAGATGAAGTTTTCGGAGACTCAGGTTTAGTGTGAGGATAAAGCAGACTATGAGTAATCAACAGAGTAATCTCAACCCTGGCAGGACCTTGAAATTTATATTGAAACATTTTATGGGCAGCCGGGATGGGTCAGTCAGGATTAGATAGATACAATGGAAAGTTGTATGGTCATCTGACTTGGATAAGTTGACCTATTTATATGATTTTTTAAATGAGGATGGCAAATCACAGAGACTGATGGTTCTATTGGAGAGATCTACTATTTAAAGCAACTATCACTGTATTCACTGTTATCTCTTTGCTCTGTTTTTACTTTGATTTGCTTTTGTCTAAATTCCTATAGTGACACTGGACATGGGAATTTAGGACCCTAATAAAAGATTTTTCAGCCATGAGCCTCTAGGGAGAGTAAAAGAGATCAATACTGTGCTTCTTTTTAATTTGTTTTATTTTGGCATTGGGTATAAGCTGTCAGCAATATTTTTTTTTTCATTTTGTATTGGTATAGGTATTGTATTTTGTATTGGTAATTTTGACAGGGTTCTTTTTACCTCTATTCTGGTCATCCAAGGTGAAGGGTAGAAATATTGAAAATTCTTCAGATGAATGATTCAAAGATTGCAAAAGATATAATTCCATCTCTTGCTAATTCTGTTAGGAGAGAGAGAGAGAGAGAGAGAGAGAGAGAGAGAGAGAGAGAGAGAGAGAGCTTGTTTCCACTTCTGTAGAAATTTATGACATTGCAAACTATAGTGACTCTATTCATGACTCAAGTACTATCTGTTAACTGTGAATTTTCAATGTGTTTTGGTTCTTCATACATTGAAATGTTCTAATGTATTTTTTTTAATTCAGTGATTCTCTTTCCTTGAAGTTAAAAAAAACCAGTGGTATCTGTATTCAAATATACATTCAGATCTTTCTCCCTGTCTTTTCCTCATTTCCTCTTTCTTCTTTCCTCTTTCTTATAATTTGATAATCAACATATCCCAATATTTACATAAGTATGAGTATATTCACATCACATAACTTTGTAAAATTAAATCTATTTTCTGTATTCACAATTATGATATCTGAAAGATAAAAATGTTTCCCTCTCTGAAATTGAGAGCTATATTATTCTAACTATTTAATTAAAAAGATGAAGACTATTTACCAAATAGAGTATGTAGTAGGTATGATAGACAAAGCAAAATCTTTTAGGTTTTAAGCTCTAAGCTATCCTGTTTTCCCCACCACATAAAATTTAATGAGAATTTTAAGAGTTATATTGATAAGACAAACTAAATTTAAAAAAATATATTCCTATCCTCAGATGCCTTTTGCCCTTCTTGGCAGGTAATAGAGAAAATGTACTGAAATCCTGTACCTGCACTCATTCCAATAAATAGAGCTTTGGGGAGCTTATTTGTACATATTGTGTAGCTGAGGGTGCTTTGCCTATTGTAAGTCTCCTGATTGATAAGCAATCAGCAGGACTAATGACTCAAAAGGTGTTGAATCAAAAGTGGGTTTTCATACAATATGGAGACATCTTTCCTAGAGCTTAGCACATGAAGCCCTGCTGTGAGTTACCGAATGGGAAGATCTGATACCTGCCCTTGTCCCACTGAGTCAACATGTGTTCTGTGAACACAGATCACTTCTATTTTTCTTGTGTTTAATCTTTACTGACCTTAGGTTAACTTAGACCCAAGAAGGCAATGGTCAGATGATGAGAAGATCCATCAGAGACTTCAGAGTTTTCACCTACAACTGGGTCATTAACAGAGTCATTAGGGGCAATAGTACCTCTAGAAAGGTACCAGAATGGTATAGATTCTTTATGTTACTTCTTCTTTTTACTTCTTCTTAGGAAATCCCTTTCCTAAATGAGCACTGGATTATCCCAATTAGTTTATTGTAGAGATCATAGCAGATAGAGACTCATGGGTATCCTAAAAATAACTCCAACCCTTTAGAATTATCTGTAGATATCTAAGGAGAGACATCCCCTATCTTCACAATCTCCCAGTGCAAATGGGAAATGGAAGAACTATTTGTCTCATTGATGGTGATAAAAAGAGAAAAGCAATGTTTGCTTTCAAGAAACTTACACTCTATTTTGAGTAGTTAACATAAAACTTTATTAGAAGATGAGGGGGGAAATCCTTTCTGCTTGTTTTCATTTTTCTTTTGTCATAGAGTTTATAGGATCATTAGATTTGGATCCAAAAGGTACCTGTGGTATAATTTACTCCAATCTCCTTATTTGGTGTATGAAGGGAAAGGGGGAAAAGCATTCATATATCACCTATTATGTGGGCTACATATGAGAAAATTCAGCCTAAAATATCATGTCAGTAGTAGTTGTTTGCACAACAGGGATGTGAACCCAGTTTGTTTTTGCTCTGAATATAGCACTCTCTCTACATGTGCTTCTTAATAAGAAAACCAACTTTCTCCATGGATTCCTCACATTTCAATGTAATTTAATGCACCTTCTTTCTTCCTCTTTGTGCTCCTTCTAAAAATCATGAAACAATGCTTCTATACAATTTTTTTCATTTCATTTTTGAATTATTTATTTTCTATTAACATTAATAATAGCATCAACAACAGAGCAACAAAAATAACACCACCACTGATAATAGCAGCAACAATAATAGTGAACAAGAAAGAAGTAGTAACAATTGTAGTGGTAGTAGTAATAATAGTAGTACAGTATGGTAGTAGTGGTAGTAGTAGTAGTAGTAGTAGTAGTAGTAGTAGTAGTAGTAGTAGTAGTAGGCAATAGAAATAGCAGTAGTAGTATTTGTCTCTGTCTGAGATTTCTTTGGATTAAGGAACTCTCAGTGAGGAAATTGCCTTACTACCACAAATGAACCATTGAGTCTAAGGTAGGTGTATAGGATGGTGTGAAGGTGAGTGACTTATCCAGTGTCACAATCCACTGTCTCAGAGGTCACACTTGAATATATCTGTTCCTAATTCCTAGACAGTCACTGTATCTATGGGACCACACTTTTCCCTTACTTTTACTGGCATATTAACACTTTTACAGGCTTGGGAAAGCAAATACTATCTCTCAATATCCAGTTTTCATATATTTTCTTGATACTCTCATATATTGTTTTTATTGGAAGTTTGATATAATTTTATTCTATCAAGTTACCTAATAATTTTTGAATGCTGTTTCTTTTGAGCTATAGTTAATCTATTAACCTCATTAACCCACATAAGCTCTATGACCAGCCTGCTCATGTGAGCTATTTCTTGTCATGGTGATTTTAGTATTTTGTATCTCTAAAATTATCAAATTTATTTAAATCATGAAATTTCATGTAATATTTATTGGATAATTTTCATTGTAACCTTGTTTTAATCTCCCCCCTTTTCCTTTCAAAATATGATCATTTGAATTTCTTTTTCTAAAAGAAAAATATTTTTGATAGTTACCTTTCATTTCATGTTGTCATTTTCTTTATCAGCACTTGCTTTTATACAAGTTGTTTTATTGCCTTATATTTGTTTAATTTCTGTTATTGTCTTGGCTATTTTCTCCTATTTTTTCTGGGTACATCATTCTTTTTGTTTAATGTTTAACAACATACTCATCATTAAATTTCTTATTATTCTGATGGGTTTTCAGTGTGATAAATTTTACCCAATTTTCCAGGTTAACAACATTTTTGAGATTTTTAATATGGTATTTGTGTTGCTGATGTCTGATGTAATTGTATATATATTTATGTATATATATATAACATATATATATATAAAATTGACTTTTTACTGAGCCATTTGTGTCGCACAATTTAAAATATTCAATATTTATTTAACTTATTCTCCTTAAAAACCATTATTTGCTTGTTGCAATATGATCTTAAGTATAGCATAGGATTCCTTCATTTCTGAGTATATCTATATGCTTTTGTCCCAGAACATGAATAATACATATTTTTCTCCCACCTTTACTAAAATAATGCATTTTAATTTCATTAAGCTTTCTTCATATAGGTATTAATAGTATCTGGTTTCTTTAATAATCTATTCAGTTCTGTCATTTCTAATTTTCATTTTTTATTAAATTTTTGCCTGTTTCGATAATGGATTGGATTAACTGTCTTTTCATTCTGCATTTTCGGATTAAAATTGGGCATGTAATTCCCAGTCTCATTGATCACTCTCAGTGACTGAAAAAAAGTCTCCTGATAGCCTAGTGAAACTGTAGTGCTTCACCTCTGTTACTTTCAAGTATTTAGGTATATGCCCTTGCCCACAACCAAAGGAAAAATCAGGAAATACAAATCAGATTAAGCATGCTCTCCAACAATATTTGAAAATTTTCTTTTTTCTCTTCCTTATTACTTTTCTCTCTGGCTCTTGGAACAACTCTATTTCAGTCAGTGAGAGAATTATTTTTCTTGACAGTTCTAGGTATTGTCTTCTTGCAAACAGGAGTTGGTCTACTGGGAAACTTCTTCCTCCTTTGCCATTGTATCTCCAGTTTCCTAAGTGGCAGCATGATGAGGACCATGGACTCCATTTTTTCCCACTTAGCCTTGGCCAACTCTTCAGTGCTTATTTCCAAGGGAGTGCCTCAAACAGTGGTTGCTTTGGGGCTGAACATTTTCCTGGATCCTGTTGGGTGTAGACTTATTGTTTTCCTCCACCAAGTGGCCCATAGTCTTTCTGTCAGCATCACTTGCCTTTTGAACGGTTTTCAAGTCATCGTCATCAGTCCCATTTCTTCTTCCATATGGTCAGAACTCAAAACCTGTACCTCAAAGCACATTTTCCCCTTCCGTCTTTTCTGCTGGATCCTACACATACTAATGAATATCTTTATGCTTGTGAACATGCAGAACTTTACAGAAAGCAGTAACAACATAAAGATATGGAATATAGGATTCTGTTCAGATTATGTGCAAGCCTCATTCAATGTCTCACTATATGTAACTGTATACTCTATTCCTGACTTGTTGTGTGTGGGTTTTATGGTTATGGCCAGTGGCTACCTGGTGCATCTCCTGCAAAGACACCATCGACAAGTCCAGCATATTCAGAGCTCTAGCCTCTTGTCAAGAAAGTCACCTGAGATTAGAGCTATCTACACCATTTTGGTGCTGGGGAGCACCTACATCTCCTTCTACTTAATCAATTCCATTTTTTCTTTTTATCTCTTCCAGTTTGATAAATATGATCAGTGGTTTATTCCCACATCAGCTCCCTTGGATGCATGTTTCCCAGCCATAAGTCCATTTGTGCTTATCATCTCTGATTCCCAAATTCTACATTTCTTTTATTCACTCTGGGTAAAAAAAAAAAATAGATCCCAAGACTCTCTTTTCCTTAGGTGTTTCACTGTCCAACATTCTATTTCACTCTTACAAGTAGATATCTTTAAGAAGCTCATGAGAGCAGGTCAGCACCCAAAAGGATCAAAGAATTGTAGGGCTTAAAACCTTAAGGGATATCAATGGCAATGTTAACCTTCATCATATCTAGAATTCATATAGAGCTTTAAAGTTTGAAAAACAATTTCATATCTGTTTCACATCAATTTCATGTAGCCTATCCTGATGCCTTTTTGTTGGGAACTTTCCAGGTTCGATTTTTAAACACCATTTTGAACTCTCATTCCTGAAATGTTTATTAAGTATTCCCATTCTATTTTACAAACTGTGTTTTTCATAGAATCAAATGAACTCTTCAGAATAGCAGTTTGTAGTAACAGTGGAGGGACCGTGGAGAAATGTCTATCAATTTCTTCTATGTATGAAAGGAAAAATATGTTTTACCTATGATCTACTAAGACAGATAAGAATGATCTGGAGGAGTCTGAGGAGAAGGTTTTGTGAAACTTGTCCCTCATCAGGACTTATATAAGGAATGAATTGTCAAAAATGAAATTTAACAAAATGTAAACTGAGGCAATTCTTCCAGCAAGATAACATTTATTAACAGGGCACATTGTATGTTAATAAATGAGTCCATTGGTTGCCTCCATTTTTGCTAAAGACCCAGAGAAAGGATCTTTCTCATTTTATAGGTTTTCCTAGGTACAGATAAATGAACAGAACAGGGTAGGTGACATCATATGGTTGAGGGAAACATAATTGGTCACAGAGCTGAGGCACAGGAAACAACATGACAATTTTAAAGTTTGGTAATAAAGGCTAGCAACAATCACCTCCCCTTCCCTTCTAAGAGTGCAGGTGCAAGATAACCAACCAGAAGTTTTTCAAAGAGCATGGTGGTGTAAAGATATTAGACTCAACTCCTTTATGTTCAAACACTTCCCCCAAGGTCAGCTAAATTCCCTGAGGCAATAATAGATCAATAATTAGCAAGAGAGCTGGATTTCTGCAATTAACATATTACGGGACAACTGAATTCTGAACGAAGTTCAGAGACAAAGAACCATGACTTGAACTGTTACAGGACAAAAGCTGTTGTAGACAACACAAGCACTTTTAAATAAGATCAATAATAAAATGATACAGAATTAATGTTGATCATTTCAATTTCCCCCTTTGATCAATAAGAGATACATATTTCTCATAGCTCACTTAGCTATAAGTTAATCCCATAAGATGTTTGACATTATCATTATCAAATGTAGGACACACTAAAGAAAGACTGTTTTCTGGTGGAAGTTCACAACAGTCTTTAACACAGTAACTAACACAAAGTTGAAAAAGAATAACAAGGTTTATTAACCAAAGCACACTTCATAATTAAAAAAATAATCTAAAACCATAGACTTAACTTAGAAGAGTTTTTCGTGTCTAAAGGCAACTGAGAAAACTCAGCAAACATAGACACTTGTGAAGTGAAAGGCCAAAATAATAATTTAAGAATGAACACTAACTAACATCCTCTTCTCATATCTAGTAACCCACTCCCAACATCCATTTAATCAGTATGTTTTATCTTGGATCCCAGATGTCCCACATAGTCTCCTGGCCTATGAGTAACAATTCTCTTCTACACTCTGGCATGAATCTCATGCTCAGGGTATCTCTGAAGGGGGATAGTCTTCTGTAGAGTTGTTTCTCTGCTACATATCTCTTTTACATTTTTAGAAATTCTTGCTATACCATCCTCTAAACTACCTGGTACTGGCTAAGAAATAGAGTGATGGATTAGTGGAATAGGTTAGGTATGCAAGGCACAGTAGTCAATGACAACAGTATTATTTGATAAACCCAAAGACCCCAGCTTTGGGGATAAAAACTCCCTATTTGACAAAAACTGCTAGGAAAACTGGAAAAGAGTATGGCAGAAACTAGGCATAGACCAAAATCTTACACCATATACCAAAATAAAAGCAGAATAGGTTTACAATTTGGATATAAAGGCTGATACTGTAAGCAAACTGGGAGAGCAAGGAATAGTTTACCTATCAGAAGGATTAGAGAACAGAAGAATTCATGACCAAACAGGAGATAGAGAACATTACAAAAAGCAAAATGGGTACATTGGATTGAAAAGTTTTTGCACAAACAAAGTCAAGGCAACCAAGATTAGAAGGATGATAGAAAACTGGGAAAGAATTTTTACAACCAGTCTCTCTGATAAGGGCCTCAATTCTAAAATATATAGAGAATTAAGTCAAATTAATAAGAATACAAGTCATTCCCCAATTGATAAATGGTCAAAGGAGATGAATAGGCAGTTCTCAGATGAAGAAATTAAAGCCATCTATAGTCATATGAAAAAATACTCTAAATCACTATTGATTAGAGAAATGCAAATCAAAACAATTCTGAGGTACCACATCACACCTATCAGATTGCCAACATGACAAAACATGAAAATGATAAATGTTGGAGAGGATGTGGGAAAATTGGAGCACTTATATTTTGTTGGTGGAGTTGTGAAATGATCCAACCATTTTGGAGAACAATTTGGAACTACGCCCAATGAGCTATAAAAATGTGCATACCCTTTGACCCAACAATAGCACTTCTAGGGCTATATGCTAAAGAGATCATACAAATGGAAAAAGGACTCATGTGTGCAAAACATTTATAGCAGCTCTTTTTGTGGTGGCAAAGAATTGGAAATTGAAGGTATGCCCCTCAACTGAGAAATGACTGAGCAAGTTGTGTTATATGAATGTAATGGAATACTATTGTGCTATAAGAAATGATGAACAGACTGGCTTCAGAAAAACCTGGAAAGACTTGTATCGTCTGAAGCTGAGTAAAGTGAGCAGAACCAGGAGAACATTGTACACAGTGACAGTCACAGTGTGTGATGACAAACTTTGATAGACTTAGACCTTCTTAGCAATGCAAGGATCTAAGACATCTCCAAAAGTCTCATAATGGAAAATGCTAATCCACATTCAGAGAAAGAACTATGGAGTTTGAATGCAGATTGAAGTATACTATTTGCTCTTTTTTTTCCTTCTGTTTTGTTTGGTTTCTTCTTTCTTGTGGTTCCTACTATTGGTTCTAATTCTTCTTTACAACATGACTAATGTGAAAATATATTTAATAGGAATGTATATGTAGAGCCTATATCAGATTGTATGCCATCTTGGGGAGAGAGGCAGGGAGGGAGAGAAAATTTAAAACTCAAAAGTTTATGGAAGTGATTGTTGAAAATTAAAAATAAATTAATTAAAAAAGAAAGAAAAGCTCTTGCCATAGTCTTTATAAGTGAAACCTCAATACAATTTAATTCATCCTCTTACATTTTACTTTGCCAATAGATGGTTAAAATTTGCTCAAATTTAATGGTTTTGATATTATCAATAATAGAGGTATAAAAAGATCATTAAGTTAAGAAGCAGTATGTTCACTGCAAACTTCAGAGTATTTGAGGTCTTAACTACCTATTGCTGTTTCTATCTTTATCTAACCTCTGTACTTGATTTAAAACTGCTAAGAACAAGCTAAAGGAAGAATCTTTAATAAATCTATGAGAATCTGACTTGCAAAATGATTCCTTCTAGTTCAGAATTTAATATTTACCAAGGTAAAGCTAATAGTGACTTCCTAAATGATCATTGACTTTATCATTAATTTTCAGTGGTGTAAGTTAGCAAATTGTTACACTGACGAAATGCTAATACTAACTGAAAAGTTAAAGCTAAATATTTTAAAATGTCACAGAAGGCACAACTCAGAAAATCTTGTAAATAACATAGAATTGTTTTTATTTTTGTCTTAAATAAATTTTCACAATCTCTTACTCTAATTATTTAGAACTCAATTTTTCATATAATTAATTATTTTTCCTTTAGAATTCTAATTAATTCCAATTCATTTTCTACTGTCCAAGTAATTTGTTTTTGGGGGGGAGCTAGGCAATGGGCTTAAGTGACTTGCCCAAGGTCACACAGCTAGTAAGTGTTATGTGTCTGAGGTCAGATTTGAACTCATGTCCTCCTGAATCCAGGGCTGGTGCTCTATCCACTGTGCCACCTAGCTGCCCCCCTCCAATTCATTTTCTTCCTTAGGAGGAGTAGAGAGCGATCCTGAGGATCTAAGCCTGACAACACACTTTTTTATAAGGAGGTGACCCCTAATATCCAAATGAATTTACTTCAGAGTTATAAAGTGTACTCTAATCTAGAAAAAAAAAGTTCTGGGATATCATGAGCAAATAAATTTATTAAATAATTCCAAATTTTATATATTTTATCAATGTACATCAAATTTCTTGTCTTATATTAAGATATATCTTCACTTCAGGCCACTTCACTTCTTCTACAAAAAATTGTTAAATTCCTAATAAATAATAAAACTAAGTAAAATTGATTTTTCCTTTGGGGTAACACAAGTTTTTCAATAACTTACTCTCCTCTGAGGAAAAAAACAAAACAAAGCAAAACTGATGCACTGAAATTCTTTTTTTTTTAAATTATAGGACAAAATGGAATGAGTTTCTGGTTTTAATTTCAACTAGTTAATAGATTTATATTTTGGTTCTACAAACTTTTACATCATTGATTTACTATTCCCCTGCCATTTTGAGAAATTTCAAGAATTGTATCTAACCCATGAACATACAACTATGAACAGTTATAGGTCAAGGCCAAGTACTCATCTGCATAGTTTTTTAGGGTATGGAAATGACTATCATCTCAGATTGAAAAGTGTAAGAGCTTATGTGTTTGTATCCTAAAGCTATGCAGAGGTACCACAATATAACAGCAACAGGATATATCATATCAGAACTCAGCTTGCATTAGAGAGATTCATTAAGAAAGGAAGAAACAGGGACATGCATAGAAATAGGACTACTGGTCCTTCAGGCCTAAGCCCAAGTGGCCACAATGATTTAGCACATCTATAACAGAGTAAAGCTTCCTCAGGTCCATTTGATTTCAGGTAAGATTAGTATAAGCAGCCAAGTGTATGAGAGGATTCCATGACCAGGCTCAGAATTAACTAAGTGAGAAGATTTCTTTTAGGTGAAGCTGTCAAGAGGGTCTTACCTTAGTCTTCCAAATGTCATCCCCCCAACTTTGTTGGTTTTTTTTTCCCCCCAAGGACAGATATTCTCTACCTTTACTCCCATTGAGCTGCTGGCATTTTTCATGAAGTGATAAAACATTGGCTCCAGGACCCAAGAAACCTGACGTCAAAACTCAGAATATCATGAGATTATTATCTCTTGAGATTTTACTTTATTTTTTTTAATTCAAATTTTTTTATTTTTTCCATACGCTTTGGAGTTGAAAATTTTTCTCCCTTTTCCTCCCCCTCCCCTTCCCCAAGACAGTACACAATCTGATATAGGCTTTACATTTACATACCCATTAAACATATTTTCACATTAGTGAAGTTGTAAGTGAAAATTAAAACCAATACGAGGAACCATCAGAAAGATGAAACAAAACTCAACGGAAGGTAAAAATAAGTGATAGTGATTCGACTTCCATAGTTCTTTCTTTGCATGAACAGCCTTATCCATCCCGAGGCCTCTGGAAATGTCTTAGATCCTCATAATGCTATGAAAGGTTCAGTTTAACAATCTTAGTCATTGCATAACATGGCTGTTACTGTGTACAAAGTCCTCTTGGCTCTGCTCACTTCACTCAGCATCAGACCATATAAGTCTTTCCAGGTTTTTCTGAAGTCAGCCTGTTCATCATTTCTTACAGCATTCCATTACATTCATATACCACAGCTTGCTCAGCCATTCCTCAATTGATGGGCATCCTCTCAATGTCCAATTCTTTGTCACCACAAAAAGAGCTGCTATGTATATTTTTGTACATATGGGTCCTTTTCCCATTTGTTTGATTTCTTTGGGATATAGCCCTAGAAGTGCTATTGCTGGATCAAAGGGTATGCACATTTTTGTAGCCCTTTGGGCATAGTTCCAAATTGTTCTCCAAAATGGTTGGATCATTTTACAACTCCACCAACAATGTATTAGCGTTCCAATTTTGCCACATCCTCTCCAACATTTATTATTTTCCTGTTTTGTCATGTTGGCCAATCTGATAGGTGTGATGTGGTACCTCAGAGTTGTTTTGATTTGCATTTCTCTAATCAATAGTGATTTAGAGCATTTTTTCATATGACTATAGATGGCTTTAATTTCTTCATCTGAGAACTTTCTGTTCATATCCTTTGACCATTTATCAATTGGGGAATGGCTTGAGATTTTACTTTACATAGCAAGTTTTACTACTCATGTTTAGGACTTGGTATAGTTATTATCAACACTCTCCATGTCATAGCAACGAATTAGGTAGCAACTCAAAATTTCAGGCCTTCTAAAATATCACACAAAAGACTTTACTTAGAATTCTTTTCTTCTATATTTCTCTTTCTTAAATACAGCTTAAAATTCATCCTGATGTAAAAGGCAGTCATCAGAATTTGACAAAGCAATCAGATTATGTACGTGCATTTAGATATTGAATAAATGATTGTTTTCTAACCCCTTTAAAACAAAAATATATTCCCATGACTGGAATCTGTTAAGGCTAATTTGGTTCAAGATGTAACTTTAGCACAGAGTATTTCTAGTAAAACTTCATAATTATCATGACCAAAAATCACATAATACATAGCAATTCTATGTCCACACAGGTAAAAATTTTTAACAAATTTTTTTCCCCTTATTCAAGGGATGTTTGTAATGGGATAAGGGGATCATGTTTCAAATAAACCAATACACATCCTTTCACATAATTGGTCATGATTCATGACCTGAAGTTGGCAGATTTACAACTAAGGAGCATTATACAAGATTTTCCTTTCATACCCCTTTTTCTTTCCAAAAAATAAGCAATTCTTATTTTCCCTAGAGATCTGCAGTTTCGTGCACAATCATTTACAAAAATTCTACTATGCTATCAAAATGCTTGTTTTATTTCTTAAGTTCAAAACAGAACAAATGAAATTAAAAAAAAAAAACTTAGCCCAATTAAAAGCTTCATAGGCTTTAACATCATGACAATAGTCTAAAATCACTTAATCAAAAATTTGATGACATCCAAATAAAAAATCAAAACCTCCAATGATATAAATTTGATTAAATAATCTCATGATGCCCTAACCTGACCAAATCTTGTGAAGAGATTCAGAGCCTTTTAAAAATTTAGTCTGGAATGTGGAGGCAGTGATGTCATCTCACCTTCCTCCAAAGGGATTAGGGAGAGTGGGTATGATGAAACAAATGCTAGAGCTACACCAGTATCTCAATGACTAGGAATGTACTCATCATGGTTTGGAGACATGATCACTGGGCCCATATTCTATAGCTTAGTAGAGTAGCTATTCTGATTTGGAATTTTCCCAAGGTAGGTACTTGGGACTCAGCATTACAATTCCATGCTTATTAGCAGATAGTTATCCTTGGAGATATATATAGATATAGATATAGATATAGATATAGATATAGATATAGATATAGATATAGATATAGATATAGATATAGATATAGATATATACACACACATGTGTGTATATATCTGTATCTATATATGTATATCTATATAGATATATATATATATATCTATACACACACATATGTATATATATCTATACACACACACACACACACACACACACACACACATATATATATATACACATATATATATATATATATATATATATATATATATATATATACACATAGAGAAATGCAACTCAACAAGCATTCATTAAGCACCTATAGTGTAGGGGCAGCCAGGTGGTACAGTGGATAGAGCACTGGCCCTGAAGTCAGGAGGACCTGAGTTCAAATCTGGCCTCAGACACATAACACTCACTAGCTGTGTGACTCTGGGCAAGTCACTTAACCCCAATTGCCCTCACAAAAACAAACAAGCAAACAAACAAACAAAAGCACCTATAGTGTACCTGGAGCTCTGCTAGATCTTGGAGTTGCAAAAACAAATTTGTCCCTGTCCTCAAGGGACTTATAGTCTACCAGCCATGAAAACATGTATGCAGAGAAATATGAGTCATATTCCATAAACAATTGAACAGAAGAAGAGATCAAGGGTAATTACATGATATCTATCTATCTATGATACAAATGTTTGAAAGTCACAAGAAGCAGGTATGAAACTTATCTTGCTTGGCCCAGAAGGCAGAACAAAGGGCTGTGAATAAAAGGTACAAAGTGGCATAATGAACTTAGGGTTAAGGACAAATTTTATATATCTATCCACAAACAAGAACCAAAACCAATGAGATGCCTTGGGATAGATCAGATTCTTAACTCAACCTCAAAGCTACAGATGTGAAAGGGTCCTCAGAGACCTTTTAGTCCCATCTAATTTTTGCAGATGGCACAATAGGTCCATTGATATTAAAGGACTTGACAAAGGCAGTGGGGAGTAAGCAATCAAGGCAAGATTTGAACTCAGGTCCTCTGATTTCAAGGTCAGTGCTTATCTCATCATACTATATTGCCTTACATTAGGTTGTAAGCTCCATGAGGGCAGGGATTGTCTTTGATTCTTTTGTGCCCTCAGCACTTAACACAGTGCCTACCATAGTCAGAACTTAATAAATATTGAATGAGCTGGATTGCCTCACTAGAGGTATTCAAGTGAAAAACTGGGTGAACACCTTTTCCCTAGTTGTTGTCTGACCATGAAAAAAGCACAAGGGAATAGTTGCCTAATGCAGATTTGGTCTGTCTGCAGCAATAGACATTTTGTGGATTGCTTAGGTGGACTCTTGTTGTAGGGCAGCCATGTTTTTGACTGGCTCTTGGGAGCTGGTGCTTGGTTGATACTCAAAAGGTAACAAAATACCTATGGCCATGTTTATATGGAAAATGTGAACTTTTAATAGCCAGAGTGTTGGTGAATGAATGAGAATCTATTCATACCTTGACTATGTAGCTCAAGATTAAGCATGGTGGGGGGTGGAGCCAAGACGGCAGAGCAAAGGCAGGGACTTGACTGAGCTCTCCTCCAAACCCCTCCAAATACCTTAAAAATGACTCTAAACAAATTCTAGAGCAGCAGAACTCACAAAAAGACAGAGTGAAACAAATTTCCAACCCAAGAAAACCCTGGAAGATTGACAGGAAAGGTCTGCTGCACAAGGCTGTGGGAGGAGCTCAGTCCAGTGCAGGCTGTACTGACACAGAATGGGCCCTGGAAAACCCAGAGCAGGCCTCAGGGGACTGAATCACTGGCAGCAGTGGTGGTTTCCAGATTTCTCATCCCACAAACACCAAAGACAACTTAGAAGGTCAGTAGGAAAGATCTGTCAGACCTGGGTGAGAGAGTAGCACAGTCCATTCTCAGCCCCAGCACAGCCCTGGCCCCAGCAAACCCAGAACAGGATTTGGGAGTGACTGAATGAGCAGCAGCAGCAGTAGGGCTACTTCTGGAGCTCTCAGCTCACATATGGTAAGGGGATTGAATAGCTGGTCAGAAGGAGATTGTGGGGGTCTCTTTGCTAGCACTGAGGCAGGACTCTGTTGCTTTGTCCATAGTTGGATCTGGGTGGCAGTCCTAGGGTAAGGAGGAGCACCAGTACAGCAGAGCTTCTGGCAGTAATGGAGAGGAGATGACACTCACAGTTCCAGGGCAGAAAAGAATGCTTGTGGTCCCTTACAGACCACAGCACAGACCAGGAGAGGATAAACATGTTGCTAACATGTTTATCAGGATGAAATTGAAATATTCAGATTGTGGGTCCACTTAAGAATTGAAAGGTGTTATCATGGAATTCCTCATGGTGGTCAGAGACAAAATGTCTTTGGACCTCATCTCTACCTTGATTTGAAGGGTCCTGATAAGCAGTATGCAAAACAAAAACATTTCTTTTATGTCACTTTGGCAATAGAGGAGAATTTTGAGTTACTTTTTGGGCATAACTGACTATCGCTATTCAAGTAGCTTGTCAACATCAGTGAATGACTTACATTTTTCCTGTTTTGTCTGAAAGCTAGGAATCATCTCCCATACATTGGGAGTAGAATTTGGCTACAATAATTACATAACAATAATCATAACTGTTGCAGTTTAGAGGTGTTGGGACCCCAAAATAGTGACCTGAGGGTTCTGCCCAAATCAATTTGACCGAAGCCTTCTTTCAGGCAAAGACAAGATTTATTTAAGATCCACCAGACTGGCCAGACTCCTAGGGGATTTAAGTATTTGTATCACTAAAGCAAGTAGGCCAGATTGAATCTGGGAGCCTTAATGGTTACAAGATGGATCTTATACACAGAAAAGCTAGGAGTGGCCAAGTAGTTTGGGGTGACTGGAGGAGGAGTCTAGGGAGGACCTTGATGGGACTGGCCAGTAAGCTGGGGTGACTAGAGGTTCAATGTTTGGACCAAGAAAATGGAGTCTAGATGAGATCAAGGGTAGGAAGTAGCCAGAGGTGACCCAGAGGTAATAGACAATGAAGGGCTGTGCTAGGTTAAAGGTAACAAAGAATTGGGCATAGGTGATAACTAAAGGCCAGTTGAGAGGTTTATAGCCTCAGGCAAATGCCAGAGAAATGATCAAGTAGGAAAATTCAAGGAGAGTTCAAGGGAGGTGAGGGGATTACAGAGCCTATAGACAAATGGGACCCAAATTATTTTAGTGTAGGAGGCAAAGGTCTCAGCTTGGGCCTTACTCCATCGATAATGAGTAATAAAAGGAGGAAAAAAACCTGACCATAGAAAGATACAATGTAGAAAGAGGGGGTTCATACTTAGAAAAAGATTGTAAAGTTAAAAAAGGTGCTCCTATGTCAAAGAAAAAAAAATATCAAAGCCCAGAAAGGTATTTTTGAAGAGCTTTAAAAGGATTTTAAAAATGAAATAAGAGAGATTGAGGAAAAATTAGAAAAATAAATAAGAGCAATCCAAGAAAATTGAGACAATTATGAAAAGAAAATCAATCAATTAGAAAAAGAGATCTAAATTTTTAAGGAACAAAATAACTTCTTAAAAATTAGAATTGGGAAAGGGGAAGGTAATGATATTATATGAGAACAAGAATTAATAAAGCATAATCAAAAGAATGAAAAAAATAGAAGAGAATGTGAAACATCTCATCAGAAAAAAACTGATCTGAAAAGAACAGATTGAAGAGAGTCAATATAATAATTTTTGTGCTACCTCAAAATTATATTAAAAGTAGTCTAGATACTATATTACAAGAAGTTATTGATGAACGTTGCTCTGATTTTCTGGAATGAAAGGGTAAAATAGAAATAGAAAAAATCCACCAATCACCACCTGAAGTAGATCCCAAAATGAAAATTCACAGGGACATCATTGCCAAGTTTCAAAGCTCCCAGGTCCAGGAGAAAATACAAGAAAAATATAATTGAAGTACTGTAGGGCTAAGGTCAGGATAATATAAGACCTAGCATCTTCTACTGTAAAAGACTGTAGGGCTTCAAACACATTTGAGAGAGCAAAGGAAGGGATAAAGAGCAGATATTTAATGAATTGGAAGACTTTCAGGTATTTGTGACAAAAAGACCAGAACTCAAAGAAAAATTTGACATATAAATCCAGGAGAAACATAAGATAAAACATTAAAGATCAATTATAAGGGACTCAGTAAGGTCAAACTGTTTATTTGTTATGGGGGGAAATGTTATGTGTACTATTAAGAGCATTATCTTTGTTTAGGTAGTTTGAATGAGTCAATTGTAATAAAAGGATGATTCTAAAAAATAAAACTGGATTGGGAGAGGTAAAATAGGGCAATTATCTCATACAAACAAGGTATGAATAGAAGAACTGTTAGAGTGGAAGTAGGTAAAAAGAGAGGGAAGGTAATGCTGGGACTTTATTCTCATCAGAACTGGTTTAAAGAGTGAATAACAGATACAAATAGATGAGTATAAAGGGGAAGGAGGGTGGGGAAGATGATAAGGGAGGGAATCTTAAGAGGGTAGGAATTGGAGGGTAAGGGAAGAGGATGAGAGGATTCTTTAAAAGAGTGGGGATTAGAGAGGTTGTAGTTAGAAGTAAATTAGACTTCTATTATTATTAGAGGATTAGGGTAAAAAAAGAGAGTGAGAAGAATAGTATAGTGAAGAAAACTAGGATGAGGGGAAACACAAACACTAATTATATCTTTGAATGTCAATGGAGTGAATTTAACCATAAAGCAGAAATGGAAAGGAGAATGGATTAAAAATTAGAATATGATAATATGTTGTTTATAAAAACACATTTTGAAATGGCAGATACACACAGAGTTAAAATATATAGGCCTGGAATAGAATGTATTATGCTTCAGCATATGTTAAAAAAAAGAAAAAAGGCAGGAGTATCAATCATGATCTCAGAAGATGTTAAATCTAAACTATATTTAATTAAAATAGATAATATAGAAACTACATTGTAATGCAGAACATTATTTTACCATTTGGGTAGTAGAACCCTTTAGGCCATGGAAAACTCCAAATTCCTTAGCAAGACCCTTATCTGGCTGCTCAGGCCACAGCCCTCAGATCATATCTCTGGAAGCCTCCATTGTGAGAAAGTTTGCAGAGCATTATCATATCTACACAGAGGGAGAAGGGTGTCCTTGACCAGCCCCCCCCAAAAAACCTCTTCCTCTTGCCAGACTTCAAAGATCCATCCCCCTCCCTGTCCTGTATACTCCCTATATAAACCCTAGCTCAACCCCTGATGGGGGCTGCTTGATTTGGATGTGAATATCCCTGGCAGCCGCGCGCTAATAGCTAATAAAGTCCACAATTTAAAATTAGCTCGGGTCGTCAACTCGCTCCGTGGAGTATGGAAACTACCCGGAGGGCCCCAAGGTTTAGGGACAGGTGCAGCCAGGCACAGTAAAAGGTCAGAGCAAGAAAAACAAGGAAGATTTGGAGTGCCAAACGGGATATCTGTGGTCATGCACCTGAGTCCCCACCCCGGACTTATGCAAACAATTCCCAGAAATAGCTGAGCTCATAACAGTTTCTAGGGTGCCCCTCAGCAGTTTCTAGAACCCTCTCGTGACCGGAGTTTTTATTCAAACTAACCAATGATCTTGCTCCTCGCTTCTGTACCCGCGCTTTTTTGCTATAAAATGAGACCAAAGAATCCACCCGGCGCGCCAGTCCCTCTAGGTGACTGAGTCGCCCGAGTACTCGTAAGTTCAATAAACCTCTTGCTATTTGCATCCGGAGTTGTGTTCGCGTTGATCCTGGGAGGGTTTCTCAAGGTCGGAGGACTACCCGAACATTGGGGTCTTTCATTTGGGGGCTCGTCCGGGATCTGAGATTCCCACCCAAGGACCGCCGAACCACCGACGGGAGGTAAGCTGGCCAGCGATCGCTCTATGTTCTCTCTGTGTCTGACTCCGAAAACTCTGACTGTCTATTCGGTGTGCGCGCATTTTTGGTTTCAGTTTATTCCGGGTTAATCGATCTAAGATCGAGGCGTGAGTAGCGGACAGACGTGTTCGGGGGCTCACCGCCCGGCAATCCTGGGAGACGTCCCAGGATCAGGGGAGGACCAGGGACGCCTGGTGGATCCCACGGCAAGGGATAATTCTCTTCTGATCTCACAGTTGCACTGTCTTGAGAGACATACCCTACCTTCTGACTCTTTTTCCTGTCTTTTTAATATACGTCTACGCCGCCATATAATTTTTTTCCTTTTTATTTCAATAATAATCATTATCTGGGTCGTAATTCCACTCTTCGGGACCCCCAGAATGGGACAGGGTGAGTCGACCCCTCTCTCTCTTACACTAGATCACTGGAAAGACGTGAAGACAAGGGCTCACAATCTTTCCGTGGAGATAAGAAAGGGAAAGTGGCAAACCTTCTGTTCCTCCGAGTGGCCCACGTTCGAAGTGGGATGGCCACCGGAGGGGACTTTTAATCCTTCTATTATTTCTGCAGTCAAAAGGATTGTCTTCCAGGAGACTGTTGGACCTGGTGAAAGGGTCTAGAAAGAAGAAAGATTTTTTTATTGGGTCAATTGTATTAGTTATGTTGCTGGAAGGGCAATTTCTTTTATAATCTGGAATGTTAAATTAATTGTGTCTTCAAAAAAAAAAAAAAAGGGAGTCAATTTGGCTGTTGGGGCATTTTATATGATCCTGTTTTGTAACATTTCCTTTTAAATATTGTAATTCAAGGAAGTATAAGATTTTCAAATTTTGTCTCTATTGAAAGGGAATTTTCAGTTGAAATTGTTTTGTTATAATTTATAAAATTTGTGAGATTGTTAACTAAGTTTTGGGGTTATTGTTTTAATATCAAAACCTAAGATTGTTAATTGATTACTTGTGTGTGAAAAGGAGGGGCACATGGCAATTCCCCTTATTTTGTAAACTTGCCAGGATCCCTGAAAACTTCTCCTTACTCTCCTGTCTGTAATAGTACTGTGGTTGTTCCCCAATCCTCCTCCTCTTTTTATTCAGGGCCATCCGGCACTTGGTGGGCCTGTCTGGATGGGATCACACAGTGTGTCTCCGCTGCAGTGTTCCTAAAAGAATCTGAGCCTCTATGTATATTAGTCTCCATTATCCCCAGGGTCTCCCTTCTTCAGGGCCCGGAGGGTTGGGAGTACTTCAGTCATGAGGGCAGTGTGTCCTACTGAAGCAAGCGAGCTGTTCCCCTCCTCATCCCTATCCTCAGTGGGGTTGGGGTTAGTGGGATCACCTGCTGTGGGTACCGCTGCCCTAGTCCGAGGAGAGGCCAGTTACCAGGAACTTAGTGCTCAGGTCGACGTAGACCTCAGTCATCTGGAGCACTCTATATCCCAACTGGAGAGACAGGTCAACTCCTTGGCGGAGATGGTTCTGCAGAACCGGAGGGGTTTGGACTTATTGTTTCTCAGGCAAGGCGGCCTTTGTGCTGCCCTAGGGGAGGCCTGCTGTTTCTATGCCAATAATTCAGGTGTGGTTCAGGAGAGCCTTTCCCTAGTACGGAAAAATATTGCAGACAGGCAGAGGGAACGGGAAGGGAACGAAAATTGGTACCACAGCCTGTTTTGGACTTCCCCATGGTTAACCATTCTTATTTCTGCCTTAGCCGGGTCTTTGCTCCTCCTTACTATAGCCCTAATTCTTGGTCCTTGTCTAGTTAATCGGCTCCTTGACTTTGTTAGATCCTGTATTAATTTAGTTAAGTTACTGTTGGTTAAAGGTCCCCGTTATCAGACCCTGGTGTCTGCCTTCTTTGCACCCTATAATGAGGCAGCCCCAACCACGTCAAGGGTTTGACGTGGTACACAAAAGAAGTGGGGAATGTAATGCAGAACATTATTTTACCATTTGGGTAGTAGAACCCTTTAGGCCATGGAAAACTCCAAATTCCTTAGCAAGACCCTTATCTGGCTGCTCAGGCCACAGCCCTCAGATCATATCTCTGGAAGCCTCCATTGTGAGAAAGTTTGCAGAGCATTATCATATCTACACAGAGGGAGAAGGGTGTCCTTGACCAGCCCCCCCCAAAAAACCTCTTCCTCTTGCCAGACTTCAAAGATCCATCCCCCTCCCTGTCCTGTATACTCCCTATATAAACCCTAGCTCAACCCCTGATGGGGGCTGCTTGATTTGGATGTGAATATCCCTGGCAGCCGCGCGCTAATAGCTAATAAAGTCCACAATTTAAAATTAGCTCGGGTCGTCAACTCGCTCCGTGGAGTATGGAAACTACCCGGAGGGCCCAAGGTTTAGGGACAGGTGCAGCCAGGCACAGTAAAAGGTCAGAGCAAGAAAAACAAGGAAGATTTGGAGTGCCAAACGGGATATCTGTGGTCATGCACCTGAGTCCCCACCCCGGACTTATGCAAACAATTCCCAGAAATAGCTGAGCTCATAACAGTTTCTAGGGTGCCCCTCAGCAGTTTCTAGAACCCTCTCGTGACCGGAGTTTTTATTCAAACTAACCAATGATCTTGCTCCTCGCTTCTGTACCCGCGCTTTTTTGCTATAAAATGAGACCAAAGAATCCACCCGGCGCGCCAGTCCCTCTAGGTGACTGAGTCGCCCGAGTACTCGTAAGTTCAATAAACCTCTTGCTATTTGCATCCGGAGTTGTGTTCGCGTTGATCCTGGGAGGGTTTCTCAAGGTCGGTGGACTACCCGAACACTGGGGTCTTTCACATCATGATAAAAGTTGCCATAGACAATGAAGTAAAATCAATACTAAACCTATATGCGCCAAATGCTATAGCATTTAATCCTTAAAGGAAAAGTTAAAGAATTACAGATGGAAATAGATAATATTATAACACTTGAGGACTTTAAACTTTCCCTCTCAGATAAATCTAACCAAAAATAAATAAGAAAGAAATCAGGGAGTTGAATGGAATGTTAGATAAACTAGATATAATAGATATCTGGAGAGAACTGAATGTGAACAGAAAGTAATACACTTTTTTTCAGCCAAAAACAAGGTTTATTAAAGATCCACCATATTAGGCAGACTCCTAAGGAATCTGAGAGTCTGTGAGGTATTGGCCAGATTTTAAGAATCTCAGCATTGGCTAGATCACAAGAATCCGAGCCAGCAAGACACTTTTTTCTCAGTGGTATATAGTACCATTGCAAAAACTGATCATACAATTAGGACATAAAACTTTTGCAGACAATGCAGAAAATCAGAAAAGTGAAATGCATCCTTCTTACATTACAATGCAATAAAATTATTCAGTAAAGGATCACAGAAATAGAGACTAAAAACTATTTGGAAACTAAACAATAATCTTAAAGAATAAGTGAATGAAAGAACAAATAGAAACATTCAAGACTTTCATTAAAGAGAATGACAATAATGAGACTGTTGTGGTTTCATGATTTGTTATGGTGGAACCATCTCAAAGAATTCAGAGTTAGACCACCTCCAATCGAAGTATAGGTATTTATTGAGATTGATGCCTCGCGTGAAGTGGGCTAAGTTCCAAGAGGAACCAGCCACTTCAGAGAAAGCAAGATGGATTTTTAGAGGGTAAAGATGCCATTACAGTAATTATGGATAATTCCATAACAGAAATTATGATAAATCAAAAAGCAGGAGGGGGTTTGCTAAGGGATTAGGTGTTAGGAAAAGGGTCCCAGCTTCAGGGAATTGTGCATGTGACTACCCACAATGCACGCAGAAAAACCCATTTAGAGGTGGGATATGTATATATGTAATGATATTATAATAAACCTCTTTATGTCATAAATCACCAAAAGGACAACTTTTGATATCACTGAACAAGTGCCTACTGAAGGAAAGTCCCTTCTATTATTTAGGGGTCTACATCCTGCTAGAGCTGCTTTCTGATTGGCTGACTATTGTGGTCCCATCTGAGGTTAGGGGTTGCTGTTGTGATTGAGTGCATGGACATACCTGCTGTTTCTGTGGGAAATATGAGTACTGGGTCTGGAGGCAGTGGCTAGCTAGAGGCAATGGCTGGCATCCCATCACATGGACATATCTGTGGTTCTGTGAGAAATATGAGTTCATGGACACAACTGTTGCTCTGGTTAGCAGTGAGCTATATATAAGGAAGTTAGGATATTGATTCAAGAGGAAGGAAGGGCTAGGTAGGGGCAGTTGGCTAGCTGTTCAACAGGGCCTATAACAAAGTTAGAATATTGGGACTTGGGTCAGCTTTATTAGTCTTCCTTCAAGACAACATACCAAAACCTCCTGGGATTCAGCAAAAGGAATAATGAGAGGAAAATTTATATCTCAAAATACTTATAGCCATAAAATAGAGAAAGAATAGACAAGTGAATTGGGTACACAATAAAAGGAAAGTAGAGAAAGATCAAATTAAAAATCTATAATTAAACACTAAGTTGCAAATCTTAAAAATTGAAAGTGAGATTAATAAAATTTGGCATAATAAAAGCATTGAATTAATAAACAGAAATGATACAGACTGGGGTTGCTAGGAACCCGGAAATGTCAGGGTACAGCTTCTGCCTGGAATGAATTCATGCACTCAAACCTTCTTCCAGTCAAGTGACAAGGTTTAATATCATGCCAATAGAAACCAGCAGAGTTCCTAGTGCATCTACAACTTCATGGGCTGAGACTGATGCTTATATACCCAAAGGACAGTGAAAGGAATCTGGATGGGATTATGGAAAGGGAAGTACTCTGGGGTATGCCATGTACAATGGTGAAAGGAGCATTAAGTAGTCTGGGGTAGGCCAAGAGCAACAGTGAAAGGACCATCAAGAAAGCTAATTAAGTGATCTAGGTGGGCTGGGGTAGGCCAGATGCCTTGGGCAAAGTCACCAATGATCTGGGCTGCTGAAATGCATGTGAAAATTGAGGGACTGGCCTGCTTTCAAAGACATGGTTTTATCCTTTTAGGGGTCCAGGTCCCATCACCCTACCAGAAGTAGAATTGGTTATATGAAAAAGAAACAACAACAAAAAAAATAATAAACTATTGGTCAATATGATATTTTCTTAAAAGTGGGAAGAAAACCAAATCACTAATATCAAAAATGTTTTATTATTGTACCATGTTATTGAAATGCTTATTTTATTCCATAAATTAAAATAAAAGAAATAAAATAAAACAAAGTCATTGAGAATGAGATAATAAAAATCTGTCATTAAGGAGCTGTATGCTGGACTCTTAAAAATGAGCTGATGAGTTGTTTATCTCTAAGGTGTTGAAAAATATGAAAGTATACAGCTGTGTTCCAGGCAGAAGTACACCATATTTTCACTATACTTTATACCTTTATGTTTCTGGGGAATAGTCTTGAGGCAGCAGGAATCAGTGCAAAATAAAACAGGCTAAATAAGAATAAAGTTCCCTACTTTGTTCCGTACCCTTCCTCTTATTCATGATCAACATAAAATATATTCAAAACCCTGAAAAATAAAACTTCTGGTTGAGGATGACCTTGTCTGCAATAAAGCCGTGGGACTATACTATAAAATGGTATAAGACTGAGGATAATGGCTCCCTCTGGGTATCTAGTTTTCAAAAGGAATGCTTTAAAAAATGCTTTTCTGAAAGGTCTAAGTAGATTCTTTTTACCAATAACTAACTTGACTGGGCCTGGAGTTAGGAAGATGCATTTTCCTGAGTTGAAATCTGATCTCAGATACTTACTAGCTGTGTGACCCTGGATAAGAAGCACCTTGCCTGATTCAGTGGAATTACAATAAACTTTGCCACTTGACTGGAAGAAATTCTGAGTGTCTGAATTCATTCCAGGCCTCTGCCCTGTGCCCTAACATTTTAGGGTTCCCAGCACCCATAAACTGCATCAAAACCACCCCAGTCTCTTTCTCAAGAAAACCCTAAATGTGATCATGAAAAGGTGACCTGATTGAAATGACCGAATAATTGACATGTTATAGAGGGCAACCTGAATTTTTTTGTGTGTGTTGCACACTCCTGGGTAATACTGGTAAGGGCTATGGACTCATTCTCAGAAAAATATTTTCCAGTGTAGAACATAAAATACATAGAGTTTCAAAAGAAATTGATCATATCAAAATAAAATTACACAAGTATATATCAAAATAAAGGTAATTTTATATATGCATATATATGTTAATATGTGTGTGTATGTTTATATATGGATCTAACATTGGTAAGCCTAATGCAAAGATAATCAGATTACAGGAAGCAGATAGTGGAGTATAAAGAAGACTGAAAGTTTGCATAGAGTTTGAAAAAACTTACATAAAATAGAAGTTCACAGTTTTGTATATCATCATATTTTTAAATGTTTTATGTTTAAGACTTAAGTTCATAATAAAAGAGAAAAATATTTAAAGAAAAATAAAGACAGTGTGTAAAGAAATGAAAGGTTGAATATACTACTAATGAAGATGAAATCAAAGCAATCATCAGAACTTATTTTGCCCAAATATATGCCAATAAATTCAACAATTTAAGTGAAATGAAAGAATATTTACAAAACACACAAACTGGCTAGATAAAAAAAAAAAAGAAATAGAATATCTAAACAAACCTATTTTAGAAGTAGAAATTGAACAACTTATAAATGAGTTTCCTAAGGAAAAACTTATCCGGACCAGATCAATTTACTGGCCCTCACCCACCCCGGCTTCTCTTCTTATCAATTCTTCCTTTCCTGCCTCATTGGTATGAGATGATTACTCCTTTTTTATCTCTCTCCCCTCACTTTAATTTTTTATAATGTCCCCATCATACGCAGCTTAGCCCAAGCCTTTCTTTCAAACTACCCAAATTAATATGACCGTCACAAGAGTACTGATAACATTTTCACATATAAAAAGGAAATAAACTGACCATATTGGGACATTTGGATGTAGCATGTGGAGTCATATACCTGTAAACTCACTGACAAACTGTTCTAAGGGATAATATTTAAAAGCAAAGATTCAGCAAGATTTCCCTTTCCCCAGCAAAAACCTGGGAATATCTCTAAATGTCAGCAAGATTGCTATTATTGTGATGTCCTAAGGCTACTTGATTTCAGCAAAAGAACTGAAAAAGGACATACTGTGATGAGTGTGGCTAGCTCAGGGCATCTGGCAAAGAGCTTGGTAAATGGAAGGAGATAAAACTCTGATTCAATTCATTCAGAGAAGAATCTCTGAGACATTGCTTCTGATCAATCAGGTAGTATGAGAAATGCCCATGCAAAGTGTCTGTCAATTTGTACTTATTCTAAGACAGCAGAATTTTTGAACAGTCTGTATGCAATACTGGGGTAACTAGGAAAATGACCCCTGTATAACAACTAGATTAAAAGACAGGACTTGGGAAGTGAACAGCTTGGACCCCAGGAGCATGAGAGCTTCCATGCTTCCTGCTGGAATAATGTGGGAGAAAATCCTCCACTTTTCCCCAGTCTCTGACACTGACTTTGTCATCTCGGACAGACTTCTGTCTGATGCAACATCTGGCAGTTCTAGAGTCATTATAGGAATCCTGAGTGTTGACACAGGGTCACACAGGCTGGGACACAACAACAGCTCAATGGAAATCCCTGGGAATCCTTTCCGTCTTCCCAGTGTACTCTGCTGGGAATACCTGGACAGGGAAAGAGAAAAGAAAAAAAAATATGTTTACCCCTCAGACAGGAGAACTCAGGTGCAGAGTCCCAAAGAGGTTTGGTCCCAGACCTCCATTAGTTTGGCTCATTCTGACTGCATCTGTGGTAGGAGGAGTATTCTCTTAAAATAAATACACCTAGGGCAAAAATCAAGCCATATCAAATCCTTATAAATACTCCCTGCTTCTTCGCTCATTACCCTTGTTTGGGCAAGGGTCTGAATCATTTTCCATTTGTCTTCACAGCTGTCGGGAAGAAAAGTGGAATTCAGATTTTGCAAAGGAAACAAACATTTGCCTGCAGAAGAGGTTCACCTTTAGAAAGTATCTCACAGTGCTTGTTCTGCTGTGACCTGATCTGATCTACAGCACAGCCCCACCCTGGTCTGACTGCTATTTGTCCCTGTGCTAGAGCTGAAGAGAGGTGTTCCTAATGCTCTCCCTTCTTTTCCTGTTTCTGGTGCTGGAGCTTCCCCAGTCTGTGGGTCGTAAAGAAGCTGGTCTCTGCTCCCTGAAAAGAGATTCACCTCCCAGCTACTACAAGGAGGGGGATCATATTGTGGGGGGATTTTTCCCTTTGTTTTCATCATACTATATGTGGAAGAACCATCCATGGAAATATTTTACCACTTATCCTAAGAACTTCTGGAAATTTTATTGGTAAGGTTCTGCTTTTATTTTCATTTTAAGAAGCACTTTTTAGAGGAAGGGTGATTGAAAAGTAACTTTTAAAACATGTGTATGGACAGAGTATGATTTCCTTTCCTATTTTCTGTGTTTCATGCCTTTCGTGTCTCATTATGTTTCCTTTTAAAATTACATAAGAGAGATAACCCTTCTCTCCTCTCCCCACTCCCACAGATATATACACACACTCTGACCTACAGAGAAATCAGCCAGGGTCTTTCTTCATTTTTGTTCTTGTTCTGGAAAGGTTCTGGCAGAGGAAGACTCAGCTGCTCCTTCCATTAGGAAGTCCAAGCTCCAACTTTCTTGCCTGTCCTTACACTGCTAACAGTTGTCATTTTCGGAGAATCTGAAGGCCAGATAAATGTTCTGAATATATCATTCGTTTTCATTTCAGCCCCATATAGACCTTAGGAGAAAGGCATTACAAATGTCATTTGCTATAGCTGCTTCATTATGCCATGAGGTTTATAATAGACACACAGAGAGCCTCATACATGTGTATATGTGTATGATTTTATGTGTATATACATATATGATTTTGACATGTTATACATAATTATTATATAATTATAAATATATAATAGTTATACCTATATTTATATATAACTACATATGAACTCAGCTATTAATAACAAAAACTATAAATGATATAATTTTATGTATCTTAAAATTTACACATTTATGAGTAAATATGATGCTGGCCGGCATCATAACACTAACTTCCTCTCTTAGAGCGTTGCCTCGTGCACTGAGTGGCTAAGTGAATTGCCGAGAATTATACAGCTAGTGCTTTTCAGACAACGCCTTTTTTTCCCGGGAAATTACTTCATTTTTATTACCTGGCAACCCCTTTACAATACCTACATTTTGGGCACACTGCAGACAACAAAACATCATAAATGTTGTTTATTAGACATCGAAGCTTACAAATTAATGTACACCAATTAGCGGTATCGATGTAGTTGGAGAGTATCGCGCCTTCTCCAAGCAGCACGGCGACACCCTCCAGTAGTATTGTGGAATTTGTGACCCTTTCCAAGACCCCTGCTCTTCCGGCCCCCTGAGGTAAGCCCGCGCATCGCTCTGTGTTTGTGCACTGGCTTGGTGATCCATCGAGTGTCAGGGTTTCGTCTGACAGCTTTATGGAGTGGGTCAATAAGAGTAACCTCAAAGAATTTGTAGGTTGAATCTTCACCCACTCAGTAGGAGTTCAAGACTCTTAGGGCCCCACAGTGGCGGCCAGCACGTTCTTCTGCTACAGCCTGAAGGCTCTTGGCAAACTTCAGCTGATTGACACCATGATGCATGGGTTTACCATAGGTTGCACCCTTGGGAACTGGACGCTTTTGTCCACCACGTCGAACACGAATACGGTAGATGACATAGTCTTGCTTGACCTTGTACCCCAGCCTGCGAGCTTTGTCGGGTCTGGTGGGCCGCGGGGCTCCGTGCAGGGCGGACAGCAGAAGGTACCGCCCGCAGCGCAAGCGCAGGAGGAACCGCATGCCATCAGACTGCTTCTTCCTCCATAGCTCCTGGATGTATTTGCAGGCCCCCATCCTGGCTCACGCCTAGCCTGCCTGATGGCTGCCACCGACCAGAAAAGCCAGAAAACACTTTCAGCACAGGTTTTCCTGATTCTCAGCCCAGCCTGCTACCTCTATGTGTCTCTGACTCTCTCTCTCTCTCTCTCTCTCTCTCCCTCTCTCTCTCTCTCTCTCTCTCTCTCCCTCTCTCCCTCTCTCCCTCTCTCTCTCTCTCTCTCTCTCTCTCTCTCTCTCTCCCTCTCTCTCTCTCTCTCTCTCTCTCTCTCTCTCTCTCTCTCTCTTTCTCTCTCTCTCTCTCTCTTTCTTCCATTTATAAGGTTCAGAACTATAACTGTTTTATATATAAGCAGTTTGGCAGAGTGCATTTGTTCTCGATATTTTATGCTTTTAAGATTTAAAAAAAATAAGCGAGACTTCTATTATAAGCTACTAGGATCAGGTTTCTGAATCACTTTATAGATAGATTTTTATTCAGTTGACCCACATACTTTTCATTTACATAGGTGCTAGTATCACCCAAATTATACAGATGAGGAAACTGAGGCAGAAAGCAGTTGAAAAGCTTGCCTAATTTCATGAAACTAATGTCTGACATGATATTTTAGCTCCATTTCTCCTGAGTATAACTTAAGAACTTTATCCACCGTGCTACTTAGCTGCTCTGAATATTTGGTTCTGATCATTCTTGTTTATTTACTCTCATTATGTTATAACTGTACATAGTCCTTTTTAATATTTGATTTGATTTTTATCTATTTTTTAATTCAGTTAAATGAAAGTTTATAAACTTGGTCTATGTCCCTGCCCCTGTAGATCCTACTCCCAGTTGCTAAAATAATCTTCCTAAATCATATAAATATCACACACCTATTCTGTAAATACTTGTGCCTCTTTCTTAACTCCAGGAACAAATAAAAAATACTTCCTATGGATTTCAAAGCCCTTTACCACCCATCAGGTTCCCACCTTTCCGGTCTTCTTATGCTTTATGTCTTTTTGCATATGCTAGGATCCCAGGTTCACCAGCCCCCTTACTATTCCTCACACAAGACACTCCATTTCCCTACTGCTGTATTTTCACTGGCTGCTTCTCATGTCAGGAAAGCTCTCATTTTTCACCCCTGTATTTGGGATTCACTGGATTTCTTTCTCTCATGCTTCAGCTAAAATCTAACCTTATGCAAGAAGTCTTTCTCTAAACTGGTTAGTTTACTGCTGTGTTATTCCTAAGGGATTATCACCAAGTGACAGTGTGCATATTTTTTTTTTTGTATGCAGTATTTTTGCAGTCTTTGGGCTTGGCCCACAGGAAATAATTAAAAGCTTTTCTTTGATTAAAAGATTGGCTGAGATTCTTTTTCAAAACATTGGGATTTTGTAGATTTTTCCGTTCTTTACATTATTTTCTAATTTTTTTCTCTGTTATTTGAAAGAGTTACTCTTTTGTGTTTATTTCTTTTTAAACTTTTCCAAATTTGCCCTTGGGAAGTCAAGTCCCTTTAAAAGATATCAGTTGCCCTTTAGGTTAAATATGTAGATTGGAGTAAATGGACTCTTAGGTATATTCTTTTTGGAAATTCACAATCCTATATTTAAGTATACTAAATTACTGTGTTTTGCTAATTTTATTTAGAATAACAACACATTATTATATTTCACATATTAATTACCTATATAAAAGATATCTATCTTGATATCAGTCTTATCTATATCTGTATGAAGTAGCTAGACAGTGCAGTGGATAGCTCGCTGAGTCTAAAATAAGAATGACTCATCTTTCTGACTTCATATTTGTCCCCAGACACTTTCTGGCTATGTGAGTCTGACTACATCACACAACTCTATTTGCCTCAGTTTCTTATCTATAAAATGAGCTTGAGAAAACAATATCAAACCACTCCAGTACCTATACCAAGAAATGCTCGCATGGGGTCACAAGGAATTGGACACACCTAAAATAAGTAAACAAGAACATATTTATGGTTATAGAGAAAGTGAGAAGCAGAGACAAAAGGATGAAAGAAAGAAAAAAAGTTAAGATTCAGAAAAGGAAGAGGGAAAAGAGAGTGAGAGAGAGAGAGAGAGAGAGAGAGAGAGAGAGAGAGGGAAAGGGAGGGAGAGAGAAGTTAGGACTTAATTCTAGTTCTACCACTTATATTTGCTAGCTTTAAAGCAATGGGCAAAAGGAACTTGTCTTCTCAGTGCCATGGAAACTCTCTAGGTCTGTAAGTTCTGTATTTGAATAGGTTGAAGTGATTCCTAAAATGAGTGAGAATTACCAATCCCAAAGAAATCACAGATCTAAACATCTACACTAATATCGCTGTCTAGTCAGTTTTAGAGATTTCAAAGTATAGGAATAACTCAACCTGATTGTATTTTCTTTCATTTGTCCTGGCTATGGCCTCATTTACTGAACAACATCTTCTCTATGTTTCGGGGCAAAGACGTAACATTGCCTTGTTACATCTCTTAAATGTCTTTATAGTAAGACAGATGAATTGGATTTAATGATGACTGCTTTAGATGAAGGGCACAATGTTTCCATTTTCATATGGTTTATTTATCTCTGTCATTTAGGAGTTTATAGAGTTAATGGGTAAAAAAGAAAATACTGCAGTCCTCTTATAGTCAGTTCCACCCCTATCTAGCCAACTGCCACAATATATAATCCCCTGACCTATTTTTTGTTCTGTATATGTCAATCTAGGCACCAACATTCTCCTTAGAAATTCCAACTTGGCACAGTATCAGGTATTAATTAATAAATGCTTGTTGGTGTACTGCACTCCATACAACTTACTCAACAAAATGAATCCCAGAACAGTTATGATCAATAGTACTTTTTTTAACATTCAAAAATCAGTCGATGAAAACAATTTAAAGAAAGAAAAAAAATCATATAAGAATAGTCATAGTGATAAGCATCAAAAATCATGTTTCCCTTTTTGGGTTCAAGCAATTACCACTATCATGCCTATCATTTCAAACCAACCACCCAAGAACAGGGTTGTTGGCTTACGTAAGGAAAGCAAGTCATTGAAGTCAAGTCTACCAGGCATAGGAATTAATCTTTCTCCATAGTCATGATTTATGATGGCTTCTCTTCAGAGCCCAAGTCTTATGCTCTTTTGCTGGTAGCTGCTGTTGTAGAAATTGATTCCATCACAATGACACTTCCCACCAATCCTTAAAGTCAAAACTAGCCCCAAACTGATGAGGGCCAGGTTGTAACATGGTGGGATGTCTCTAAGTATTTCAAAGACTCAGTCTAACTCAAAGCCAGTTAGAGAAATTTATTGTGGGTTTGAGGTTTCACACTCAGGTGAGTGACTAAGTTGCTGAGAGGAACTTGTAAGTTCATTAAGGTAAGACAGAAAATTTTATAGAGTATATGATGCTGATTACACAATCAAAATTTACATGGAATATAAGACTATGATTGATATGAAAAAGGCAGGAGGGGTTTGCTAAGGGAATAGGTGGATAGGGCCTAAAGGGGACCTGTAAGGAGTAAGGGATTCTATGGATGTAACAAGTTGGGGCAGAACAGTCAGTAGAAACAGCATGAGTAAGGTTAGGGTTACTCATTAGAGTCAAGTGTGTGACACAGAGAAAAACACTACTAGATGTTTTCCCTGCATTGTTGACTATGAGGTCCCATCTATAGTCTTAGCAATCTCACTAGAGAACTCTTGATCTGACGAGAAACAGTAAGATGTGGGAATTGACAAAGCTTTAAGTGAGGTCACCAAAGCAGAAGGAGTAATCTTCTTGGGTGTATGTGGTAACAGAGGTCATGAAGTTACCACAGCTGGCACTATTTTAGGTCTCCTATGATGGTGTGTGTGGCAGAGCCAGCAACCTCTAATGCCACCACATCCCAAAGCTTCACCTCTCTGGACCAGGGAGTTCCTTGCCCATGGTTCACTTTCTTCAAAGGAGCTGGTGTCAAAACAAGCCTAGTCAGAAGGCCAGCAGGACAGGCAGAGAAGAACAAACACGAGAGAGAGCAGTATTCAAGACAGTGAATGAGAGTAAGTAGTGGGAGTTGAAACTGTACCAGTTTTTTGTCCTCCCCTTCAGTACTATGGAGCTAAGTAGCAGAAATATTTTCCCTGATGTACAATGGGAGAAGGGGGTGAGGGTAAGCCAAGATAGTGGGGTAAAAGCAGGAACTTGCCTGATCTCTCCCCCAAACCCTTCCAATACCTTCAAATATGACTCTAAAGAAATTCTGGAGTAGCAAAATCCACAAAAAGGTGGACTGAAACAAATTTCTTGCCCAAGATAGCTTGGAAGGTAGGCGGGGAAGGTCTGTTACAACAGGATGAGAGAGAAGCACAGTCCAGCACAAGCTGCACCAGTAGAGATTGCACCCTAGAAAACCTGGTTCAAGCCTAAGACCACTGAATCACTGGCAGCAATGGTGATTTTCAGACCTCTCAGCCCACAGATGCTGAAGACAACAGAGAAGGTCAGCAGGAAAAATCTGCCGTACCTGAGTGAGAACGGAGCACAGTCCAGCTCAGGTTGAAGGGATGACATCTAAATAAAATTAAGTGGTGAAAGAAGATTGTACAGGGAGAAGGAGAAAGGGAGAGGTAGAATGTGGTAAGTTATCTCCCATAAAAGTGAGAAGAAAGAGCTTTTACTGTGAAGGGGAAGAGGGAGTAGATGAGAGGGAATGAATGAATCTTACTCTTTTTGGATTTGGCTTAAGGAGGGAATGACATAAACACTCAATTGGGTATGGAAATCTATCTTACCCTACATGAAAATAGAGGGGAAGGGTATAAGAGAGGAGGAATGATAGAAGGGAGGGCAGATTGGGGGAGGAGGTGGTCAGAAGCAAGGATTTTTTTTTTTGGCTAGGCAATGGTGTTAAGTGACTTGCCCAGAGTAACACAGTACATAAGTGTTATGTGTCTGAAACTGGATTTGAACTCAGGTCCTCCTGACTCCAGGGCCAGTGCTCTAACCACTGTGCCACCTGGCTGCCCTGGAAGCAAACACTTTTGAGGAGAGACAGAGTCAAAAAAGAGAATAGAATAAGAGGGGGATGAGATAGGATGAAGAGAAATATAGTTAGTTTTTCACAACATGGCTATTATGGAAGTGTTTTGCATTACTACACATGTATAACCTGTATTGAGTTGCTTGTCTTCTCAATCAGGGTGGGTGGGTAGAGAAGAAAGGAGAGAATTTGGAGCCCAAAGTTTTAAAAACAACTGTTAAAAATTGTTTTTACATGCAACTGAGAAATAAGATAAACAGACAATGGAGTATAGGAATCTATTTTGTCCTACAGAAAAATAGAAAGGAGAGGGGATAAGGGAAGGGTGGTAATAGAAGGGAGAGCAGATCAGGGAAAGGGGTATTCAGAATGCACACCATCTTGGGGTGGGGGAGAGGAGAGATGGAGAGAAAATTTGGAACTGAAGATCTTATGTTAGCGCATGTTGAAAACTAAAAATAAATAAATTAATTAATTAAATAAATGAATAAATAAGTAAAATTATTCCTTAAAACTGAGAAAGGAACAAATGGAAATGGATGACTTTATCAGAAATCCAGGAACAATAAAACAAAAGCAAAAGATTTCAAGAATCAAAGACAATTTGAAATATCTTATTGGAAAAAGATTGACCTGGAATATAAATTCAGGAGAGATAATTTAAAAATTATTGGACTGCCTGAAAGCCATTATAAAAAAGAGCCAAAAATTGGAGAGGGGAAGAGAGCTTAGACATCATCCTCCAAGGAATTATCAAGGAAAACTGTCTTGAAATTCAAGAACCAGAGGGTAAAATAGAAATGGAAAGAATCTACCAATCACCACCTGAAAGCGATCCCAAAATGAAAACTGCCAGGAATATTTTGACCAAATTTTGGAGTTCCCTGATCAAGGAGAAAGAATTGCAATCAGCCAGAAAGAAACAAGTCAAGTATGGTGGACCTACAGTGAGGATAACATTAAAAGACCAGAGGGCTTGGAATGCAATGTTCTGAAATGAAAAGGAGCTAGGATTACAACCAAGAATTATTTAGGCCAGAAAACTTAATATAATCCATGAAGAGGAAAATGGATATTTAATGTAATAGAGAGAATCCCAGAATTTTTGAGGAAAAACTAGAGCTGAAAAGAAAATTTGACTTTGAAATAAAGACTCAAGGGAAGCATAAAAAGATAAAGAGGAAACAGAAATCATGAGGGGCTTATTAAAGTTTTACTGTTTGCATTCCTACATGGAAAGATAATGTTTGTAACTCCCAAAACCTTTTTCATTGTTAGGGTTATTAAAAGAAGTAGATAGGGAGAGAGAGAGAGAGAGAGAGAAGAGAGAGAGAGAGAGAGAGAGATGGCACAGGTGTGAGTTGAATATCAAAGGATGATATCTAAAAATCAAATTAAGGATTGAGAGAGAGGGGAATGCACTGGAAGAAAGAGAAAGGGAGAAATAGAATGGGTAAATTATGTGACATAAAAGAGGCAAGAAAGAGCTTTTATAGTAGATCAGTTGAGGTGAGAGGTGAGGTACAGTGAGTGAACCTTACTCTAAACAGAATTGGCTCAAAGAGGGAATAACATATGTACTCAATTGGGCATAGAAATCTGTCTTACTATATAGAAAAATGGGGGGAAGGGATAAGAGAAAGATGGTATGATAGAAGGGAGGGCAGATTCTTTATTTTTCTTAAGGCTTTTTTGTCTGTTTTTTTTCACAACATGACTAATATGGAAGTGGTTTTTTTTTTATAATTACACACGTTTAACAAATGTATATCCTCAGTGGGGGGATGGGTTGAGGAAGATGGAAAAGAGAGACCTTGAAACTCAAAGTTTTAAAAACAAATGTTTAAAAATGAAATTTCTCTTTCTTATTGAGAAAAAATGTGACCTGGCACGTCCCTTTAAGAGATAATCATTCTATACTTCATGGAAGAAAAAGCAGCATGACAAGTTTCACAGCATTCATCCATGTCATGTATTTCTCTTGGCAGAGACTAGTAGATTTGGTAATATTTAAGGACAGATGATTGAGTTTGATAGATAGATAGATAGATAGATAGATAGATAGATAACAGAAATAGAATATTATTCAAATATATGTATGTGCATAGATATATGTGTGGGTGTGTATATATGTGTATACATACACACACATATATAATACACAGAAACACACAGATACATACATGAATATGTAAATTACTAAGACAATGAGATTACTAGAATAGGGTAAAATAGCATTTAAATGAGGACTTGAGGTAGTGAGGAGGATAACACTAGGTTCCTTGAACTATACATTCTAAAATTAGAACAAATAATAGTTATTCACTTCATGAAAGAAGTAACCTCTTCGAGAATGGAAGAATTTCCTGACTCCTGACACTATTGGTCTCGACTGAGGTTTCAGGAAAAACACTACTATCAAGTCCTGGCCTTGGTGTTTGCTGTAGAGGAGATCAACAAGGACCCCAATCTGTTACCCAATACTACTCTTGGATTCAACATCTTTGACACCCACAACAGTGATGTCAAAACCTTGGAGAGCTCCTTAATGTCACTGTCAGGACAAAGACTGATTATTCCAAATTACCAATGTGAGAAGCAAGGTAATTTCTTGGCTGTCATTGGAGGACCCTATTCTGAACTGATAGTCCAAATGGCTTCAGTGTTTGAGCTCTACAAGTTTCCACAGGTAAGAATCATGAGGAAAACTGCCCAGATTGTCAGGAGAGCATTGATGTCCGGAAGGGTGTAACACCAGGGACTTGATGCTGGATATGTGACATGGCAAATAATGGGAAATCCTGTGTTCTGGTATTATTGTTCAACTGTAGCTCAAAGATGGAAGATACATAGGTAAGATATTGAAATGAGTGATCACCATTGTCCATGCTACAAGGATTTATCTCTGCCAGCATATACTGATGTATATAACTATCTGTCTATCAATTTATCTACCTATCTATCTCTTATTCTATTCCATTAAATAAAAATTACAGTACAATTACATTGCAATGATTACATTCTTGTTACCATGTTTATACTATATGTAAATATACATGTGTAACTGTATCTTCTTACATATATATGTATATATACATTTGTGATATATACATACATGTGTGTGTGTATACGTATATAATGTGAAAATCTTAATGGCATAATAGATACAGAACTGGAGTAGCAATCAAGAAGACTCAATTTCCCAAGTTCAAATATGGTCTCACATACTTACTAGCTCTGTGACTTTGGACAAGTCACTTGACCCTGTTTTCCTCAGTTCCTCATAAGTAAAATGAGCTGGAGACAGAAATGGTAAACCACACTAATATCTTTGCCAAGAAAATCCCAAATGAGGTTATGAAGATTTGGACATAACTGAAATAAATGAAAAATAAGAAAATGAATATATACACCAAAGTATTTCATTGTAATATAGCATAACTGTAATGTATATACATATATGTTTGAATACATATGTGTCTTTGCATATGTATGTGAATGTGTGTACCAATATAATTCAGACAAAATCAATGAGTGCTTATAAAATTCTGCACCCATGGAATGTATTGTGCTTAGCTGTGCTCAATAATTTAGCTGGCAGGCAAAATAGCTGGGAAATATCTTCTAATTATCTTCATCCTTGACTAACTCATATCATGTGAGATACATTAAGGTATCATAGAATTTGAAGGGAAACTGAGGCAAATGTGAGCCACAGAGAAAAAAGTTATCTCCAAAAATCTGTGGATCAAGGAAAGAAAATGCTTTGGGAGTTGCATCAAGGAAAGTTTCTCAGGATGAGTACATCCTAAGATGAGTAGATCACAGGAGCCAGTAACTTATTTAGAGATGAGATGAGCCTTTCAAAATGGAGAGGGAGATAATAACAGGCTGAGAAGATGGAGGGTCAGATTCCAGGAATGCTGCTTGGTCTTTGAAACAGATGGCCAAGAAAGATGGAATATTATCAAAATGGAAAGATTCACAGTCTGTTATATGGTTTTGTCTAGGCCAATTTTAATCTCAATAAGAATTACTTTTTTTCTTGTGCAGATAGCCTGTGGCCCATTTGACCCCATTCTGAATGACAAGGTCCATTTTCCAAGTGTTTATCAACTGGCACCCAAGGATTCCAAACTTGCCCTGGGAATGGTCAGATTAATGTTGCATTTCAACTGGACATGGGTTGGGCTACTTGTAACAGATAATACCATGGGTGAAACATTTCTCTGGGATATAAGAGAAGAGATGACCAGGAAGAGTATCTGTGTGACCTTTATCCATAAGATTCCTCCCAGTGACAAATACAATTCTCTTATCCATATTGACACCCATAAAATGCTTCATGGAACTTCTGCTAATGTAATCATCCTTTATGGGACTAATCATGTAGCTTTGGAATGGAAAAAGGCAAAAAGATATTACTTGAATTATAATAAAGTATGCATTACCACATCTCAATGGGATTTTAGCATGACACCCAAAGGCCTGGTTATTGAAAGTTTCAGTAAAAGTCTGATATTTTCAAGTCAGAGAAAAGAGATTCCAAGTTTTAAACCTTTCCTGATGGCAATTAAACCTGTCAAATACCCAGAAGATTTTTTCCTTAATATGTTTTGGAACTCAGTTTTTCAATGTCCACGTAATGGAAAAACATTACAGAGAGAAGATTGTTCACACAACTCTTCTTTAAAGATGCTGCCTTCACGGTATTTTGATGTGTCTATGTCTAGCTGCAGTTACAACATCTACAATGCTGTGTATGCTGTGGCTTGGGCTCTCCATCAAATGCTCTTAACTAGATCAGAAATGGAATACCTGAAAGACGAAGGCAGCCTACCTCTATATCCCTGGAAGGTACGTGTGCATTTATAGCAACAAGGTGGACACATGTCCAAACTTCTATCTGATTCATAGGATTGGATAAAGAGCTGTTATCTCCAGAAAATAGGGAGTTAATTACTTAGCTAACTGGCTGGTCAACTACATTTTCACAGGAACCAGGACTACATTTTTCTGATTCAATGATGCAGGTAGTAGCTCTTTTAGCAATCTCTCTCAGTCATATTTACAACTTTCTCTCCAAATCAACAGGAGCTTAGAAGTAACTTCAACAGCAGGTAACATATTTTTGGTTTGTGGTTCTAGACTGATCAGAGAGACTGTAGAGTGAGCTATGAGTGTCTGAAAAGTGGTACTAAATCCTGTACATAAGCATTCTCTTCTACCTTATCCAAAAGTGAAGAATGACAGAAGTCAGAGGACTCACAACCTAGCTATTTCCCATCCACAATATGTAGTATATCCTCTCTGAATAGGGACCACTAGGCTTCACCAGATCATCAAAGGTATGTTTGGCTCAAAATGATCTTTGACACAATAATTGCCTGACAGTGATAAATGCAGGAATTGGCTGATGGGATTAAGATAAATAAATAGTTTGGGAAGATCTAGGTTAAGCAGGGTCAGCCCATTAAATTTCTAGGGGCTTATGTGTCCTTGAACTTGCTTTTTGTGCAGTCAGGAGGCCAAGGAAAAGTACATTGTGTTCAGTTCTGGTAATCATAAGTCAAGATGGACATTGACAGGTTGGATGTAGTCAAGAGGAGTGTACCCAGAGAAAAGAAGGGTCTTGAAATCATGACTTAGGAAGTTCAGATGAATGAATTGGGCATTTTAGCTCCCCTTGACAGGAGTGGACTCAGGAAAAGATGCATGAAGTTCAAATGTCTGGATATCTGCCAGGTTATGAAATGTTAGAATTGTCCAATTTGATGATAGGGGGCAGAACTAGAGCCATGGTTAGAGGCTGAGAAGTGAAAAAAAAAAGTTTAGATATCAAGAGAAAAACAAGGATAAATAGATGAATGAATAAATAAATGAATAACAGCAGCAGCAACTTTGTGAAAATTTGATTTGGACAAAATTATAATGAGCAGCTTCATCAGATGATGGGAATTCTTTCCATAGGGGTCTTCAAGCAGAAGCTGCACAATGATTCGTTGAGTGTGGTAATGAGAATTAAATTCATATGTGGTATTGCTTCATAGCCTATGTGGTTCTTTCTTAGTTCCAACTTTTATAATTCTCTGGGGGTAAAAGGATTCCCATGATTGAAAAGTAATAGTTATTATCATTATTATCATTATCATCATCATTGTGATTACTACTGAACCATTTTGAGCCTAAGTTATTTCGTTTGCAAGGCTTGGAATACAGTCCTGTGACACACATCTCAAAATTTGGTTATGAAGACAATGTACTGGGAAAATGAATGTGAAAAAGATAATGGATTTAGTGTCTTTGCTGCTCTCTGTGATCTCTGAAAAAACTGAGAATAAGAGAAGAATCAGCATTGGAGAAAGGTAAATAATGTTTTTATTGACATAAAGTAGAAGAATAAATTAGAAAAATAATGGATCATTAAACTTGACCCAGTTGCCTGGATGGGAATTTTAAATGGTACTGGTAAAGTGAAGAGTGGGAACCATGTCTAAACTGAAAAGATCTCTAGCCAAGATGGATTCCTGGAGAAGAAGCAAACCATAGTTTCTACATACTGATACCAGCAAAACTCTGAGGTTCACACCAGAGTGAAGAAATATGGAAATCAAATGAAAATCTACAATGATTTTCTTCTGCCTCAGGACTTCAGGGGAAAAAACCAAAACAAAACATGCAGGTTATAGAAAAATGGGCTTCCAATGAAAGGAAGCTTACTAAAGGCTTACAAAAAGAATGACTTAATCATGAAAAACCTGAATATAACACATAGAAGCATATATGTGTGTGAATCAGTTTTTCTCGTATATGAATGTTTGTATTACCCATAAAGACAAAATTACAAACACATAGAGAAATAAAATGGGAAAAGGAGGAGGAAGAAAATGGGAAAGAGAGAAACAGCGGTGGTGGTGGAGGGGGGTAGTCATGCAGCCATGCAGTTAGTTACTCAATGTCTCAGAAGGGTTTGAAGTTCCTTCCTGACTTCCAGAGAGTCTTACCCTGAACAAATCATCTGATTTCTCTTGTCCTCACAGACCACAATCAAATCAGATGAGTTTTATAGAGAACTTTGCCAAATTTGAAGAGCTATATAAAATCTAATGAATATATGTATACACCTGAGAAATGTAATCATGTATGAAGAAATATAAAATAGCTAAATACCACATAATTTTGGATGGATCTCACTAGCAGCTCAGAGTATCAGGAAAGACTTTATGTAGAAAATAGTTTAAACTATACTTTGAGACAATGGAGGGACTCTATGGTGCAGAGGAGAAGAGGGAATATACCCTAGGTGTGATGGGGTGGGGCATGACAAGGAAATAGAGATGAGAGGTAGAATATCATGCAAAGAAGTGAAAGACCTATTTGTCAGGAATATAGAGTGTGAAAATGGGAATAATGTACAGTTAGTTGGAAATTGTATTTTGAGGCTGAATTGTGAAAATAAACCTAATAGTTAATATTTTGGCCTAGAAGTGATAGAGACCTACTGCATTTGGCTTTTTAGAGGTTTGACATGGTGAAATGTGCACTTAAGTCAAATCCATTTGAGAGCAGTGTGCAGGAGAGACTGGAGTTTCAAAAAACTGAGGTCAGGAAATCAACAAACAAGTTGCATAAAAAATCTGTTACATTAACATTTCAGTCTCCTATGTTAAATGTGACATCTTTTTTGGTGTTATTTATGTAAGACATCACAGGTTTGCATGGTATTATGTAACTTTGGCCTCTTTGGCCTCAGTGGTTGGACCTTTGACTTGTAGTACTATGAGACTGAATAGCCGGCTTTGAATTTGAACCTTTACCATTTTGTCATTTTTGAGATTACACCCCAGTAATCCTTTTCTCACCCTTTTATTGACTTTGAGGGTACTCTCCTACTTCTATTGGATTCTTGTCCGCAGTAATAGTTACAATGATCAGCTGAATTCAATTCATCCTTCACTTCCATTTAAATTCCCTGACACCCAAACTTTCCACCTCCTGTTTGGCCACATCCAACTTATTTTGGTTCCTGGCCTAAGTGACTTCCAGGGGATCCCACTGCTAGTAAGTGTCTGAGGCCAGATTGGAACTCAGGGAGATCAATCTTCCTGACTTCAGGTGTCACATTCTATACACTGCACCAGTTAGGTAGCTGGTTGGGGAAAGTCAGGGAAACATATGGAATCAAGGGTACATTAAGTGAGATGTTGGCAAGGGAAAGGGTCACTTTGCTTTACAAGACTGGAGAAAATGAGGAGAGAACAGGGTGTGATGTCAAGGGTTTTAAGGTAAAGGTAGATGTTATAGGAAATAGAGCACCAGACTTGAAGACAGGAACACTTAGGTTAAAATCTTTCCTCAAAAATTGTTAGCTGTGCAGACATGGCTAAGTGACTTTAGTTTTGGACCCTTACCCTTGAAATCAGTAAAATGTTGGTGTTAAGAAGGGTGGTCTGCAAGTCTTTTCTACCTATATTCCTATGATATTCTGATTCTATGAGAAGAAAGATGTCATATTTTGTGTTCTCATCATTCTTAGTAAAGAGTTGAAGTTTTGAGCTTAGGAAAATTGGATAAGGAGATACAAAAGGGTTAAGGAGAGCACAAAAATAATGTGGGCAATGAGAAAGAAAATTAATTATAGATGAATTAAAGGATTTCCTGGATTCTTTGAGTGTTCAGACACAGTTCATTACTATCAACCTATAATGTACTTAGTTCAGTGGTTTTTGTGACTGCCTCAAGCTCTGATCACCAAAAGGTGAGTTGGACTGAAGAAAGTATGTGGGGTATTTATAGATGAGGCTTGCAGAGATGAATAGCAATCATAGAAGAGATCAAAGGATTTGAGGGCACAAAATGAGGAAAATTTGAAAAGACTAACATTGGAGGCAAGATTTGAAAGTCCAGAAAGGAAAATAATCACCACAGCTCTACTAACTTGAAAAAGGTAATGAGTGATGAAGCAATTAGAAGACCCTCTACAGCTGATGAAAAAAGGTTTAATAAAGTGAGGCATGGTGAGAAAGAAACCTATAGAAAATGTTGGTTAAATAAATGAAATGAAAGGGTTTAAATAAGAAAGTGGAGTCCTTGGGGGTTTCATAAGGATGAGATAAAGATTATGATTATCCCTATGTCTGGCTGAGGGGAAGGAAAATACCTTGACAATTAAAAATCTTTTGGGTGTCCCTGCATGGAAGAATTACTTCTGGTTCTCTTCCCATTCAGCTTCACTCCTTTCTTAGAAACACACAGTTTAACAACAGTGTTGGTGACCAGGTGTCCATGGACCAGAAAAGGATTCCTGTGGCAAACTATGATATTATAAATTTTGTAGACTTTCATAATGGTACAGAAGTGCTGCTGAAAGTGGGAGAGTTCATATCTCATGTTCCATTTGGTGAAGATTTTTCCAATCATAAGAATATCACAATGTGGAATGAATTTTATATAAAGGTTAGTAGAAACTTGCATGGTGGTCTTTTAGTGCATGTAGATATGACAGTCTATCAACCGGAATTTTGTTTTCTCTTCTTCTTTCCTGGTTTTATATATGTATATGTACATATATAATATATATGTATATATACATATATATTACATATTTATATATTATATTATATATTTATATATTTGTATTTATTTGTACACACATGCACACACTCTTACACATCCACATGCATATACATATGTGCTTTATTTTTTCTCAATTAGATATACCATATGTAACATTCATTTAAAAAATTTTGTTCTATACTCTTTCCCACACTTTTTATCCTCTCCCCTTCATTGAGAATCCAATCAATTTGTTGTAAGTTATACATGCACAGTTATGCAAAACATATTTTCATGTTAGTCATGTTGTAAAAGAAAATGGAAGCCAAAAAAAAATACACAGAAGAAATAAAGAGAAAAAATATTGTTGGATCTGCATTTAGATTCCATCAGTTCTTTCTCTGGAGATAGATATCATTTTTCATCTTGAGTCCTTCAGAATTGTCTTGAGTCATCATATAGCTGAGCATGGCTAAATCATTCACAGTGCATAATCATACACAATTTCTGATAAATTATCCAATGTTCTCTTGGTCCTGCTCATTTCATTTTGCATTAGTTTATGTAAGTTTGTCCAGGTTTTTCTGAGAGCATCCTACTCATCATTTCTGGTAGCATAATAGTATTCCATTGTAATCCTATGCAATAATTTGTTCAGTCATTCCCCAATGGATGGGCATCCTTTAAATTTGCAGTTCTTTGACACCACAAAAAGGACTACCATAAATATTTTAGTCCATAGAGGTCATTTTCTTTTATGTTTTTAATCTCTTTGAGATACAGACCTATTAGTGGTATTGCTTGGTCAAAGCATAAGCATGACTTTATAGCTCTTTGGAAATAGTTGCAGATTGCTCTCCAGAAAAGTGTAATTAGTATACAACTTCACCCACAGTACATTAGTGCTTCAGTTTTCTCACATCCCCTCCAATTTTCATCATTTTCCTTTTCTGTCATATTAGCTAATCTCATTATTTGGTATGGTACCTTAGAGGGTTTTTTTAAAAATTTGCTTTTCTCTAATCAACAGTGTTTCAAAGCATATTTTTATATAACTATAGATAGTTTTGATTACTTTGACTGAAAACTGCTGGTTCTTATCTTTTGACCATGCAGCAGTTAAAGAATGCCTCTGATTTCTGTAAATTTTACTCAGTTCTCCATATATTTCAGAATGAGTTCTTTATCAAAAAATACTTGTTTTAAATTTTATTCACAGTTATGGTTACTGTGTGTTTCTCTCCATTTTATCCACCCATTTATCCTATCTTCTCTGCTTTTACCCAGTCTATTCTCAAAAGTATTTTGTTTCGGAATTTTACGCCTCCCAGGTGCCTTCCATTTTACCAGCCTCTCTTTCTCTTATCTATCTCTTTCCCCTCCCACTTTCCTTTCTGTAAAATAGATTTCTATACTCCACTGAGTGTAAATATTATTCCTTCTTTGAGCCAATCCTAATGAGATTAAGGTTCACTCAGTTCCTCCCACCACCTTGCCCAGCTTCCCCTTCATTGTAAATGTTTTTTTCCCTCTTTTTTATCTTAGATAATTTACCCCATTCTTCATATTTTCCCATTTCCTCAATACATTTCTCTTTCTTACCCCTTAATTTGGTTTTATTTTTAGACAATCATTCCATTACATTCAACTCATACTCTGCCCTCTCTCTATGTATACTTGTATACTCCTTCCAACTGCACTAAGAGTGAAAAAGTTGTTAGTACTTACTAGCATCTTCTTCTCATGTAGGAATGAAAAGAGTTAATCCTTGTTGAATTCCTTCTGATTTCTCTTTCTTATTTCCCTTTTTGTACTTCTCTTCAATCTCATATTTGAAAGTCAAATTTTCTATTCAGCTCTGGTCTTTTCATCAGAGATGTTTCAAAGTCTGTTTCAGTGAATGTCCACATTTTCCTTAAAGATTATACAGTTGTTCTGGGTAGGTCATTCTTCATGGTAATCCTAGCTCTTTTGCTCTCAGGAATATCAAATTCCAAGCCCTCCAACTTTTTAAATGTAGAAACTGCTAGATCTTCTGTTATCTTGGCTGTTGCTCCACCACATTTCATCTCCTTCCTGGCTGCTAGCAATATTTTCTCCTTGACTTGGGAGTCCTGGAATTTTGCTATAATATTCCTAGGAATTTACCTTTCAAGATCTTTTTGGGAGATGATTGGTTAATTTTTTCAATTTCTAGTTTACCCTCTGATTGTAGAATATTAAGGCAGTTTTCCATGATAATTACTTGAAAAATGATGTCAAGGTACTTTTTTTTTGACATGTCCTTTCAAGTAGTGCAATAGTTCTCAAATTGTCTCCCCTAGGTCTACTTTTCCACATCAGTCTTTCCTATGATATTTCATATTTCCTTGTATTTTTTTTTCATTTTTTGTGATTTTTTGATGTCTTATGAAGTCCTTAGCTTCTACTTGCCTAATCTAATTTTTGAGGAATTCCTTTTTTCAGTAAGAATTTCTACCTCCTTTTCCATTTTGGTGATACTTCTCTTAAAGAAGTTCTTCACTTCAGTCCATTTTTGTACAGCTTTTTTTTTTCATTTGGCCAATTGTGCTTTTTTTGTTTTTGTTAATTTTTGTTTTTAATTTATGGAATGAAACAAGTATTTCTACAACATAGTACAATAAGAAAGATAATTTTATATGAAGCTGCATAACTATTATGCAAAACATTATTCCTTTCAAATATAAAACAAAATTATCATGTAAAGTATTTTGATTTTTTTCCTTCCTTCCCCAGTCCGCTTCCATAGATATGGTGACCATTAGATATAAATAGGTAAATATGTATGTGTGTGTGTGTGTATACACATATACACATACATACATATACACAGAGCTCATGTATGTTAGATTATTCTGCATATACTTCAATTAATTCATTCTTTGTCTGGATGCAGGTAGCATCTTCCTTTATATATAATTTAGAGTTAATATTGGTATATGTAATAAAACTTAACATATTCAGTTAAAGTCATTCTTAACAATATTGCCTTTACTCTGTGCAATATTCTCTTTACTCTGCTCATTTAACTCTTCATTATTATTTACAACTCTTTTCATGTTTTTTTTCCCTAAAAGCATTTAGCTTATCATTTCTTACAGCACAGTGGTATTCCATCACATATATCACAACTTGTTCAGTCCTTACCAAATTGATGAGCATACCTGCATTTTCTACTACAAAGAATGCTACTATGAACATTTTAGAATACGTAGGTTCTTTCCCCCCCCCCCCAATCATCTTTGGAAATGGACCAAGTAGCTGTATTGCTGGGTCAAAGGATATAGGTAGTTTAGTAACTCTTTGGGCATAATTTCAGATTTCTATCCAAAATAGTTGGGTCATTTTATACTTCCAAAAAAAAATGGTTGCCCAATTTTTTAATGTCCTCTCCAAGATTTGTCATACTATATTTTTATCATTTTATACAATTAATTAGGTGTAAAATGCTATCTCAACATTGCTTTAATCTTTATATCTCTAATAAATAATGACAGGACATTTTAGATGAATATAATTTATTTTAATTGGTTCATTGGAAAACTGGTTGTTCATATCCTTTGACCATCAATCACGTGGGGAATGACTCATTCTTATAGATTTGAAAAACTTCTAATTACTATTTGTGAATTTCCCTTCATTTTATTTTTATTCATTATTTTCCTTCCATCTCTCTTTTTACCCTATTCCTGTTATATTTTTCCCTTACCTTCTTGTTCCTTATTTTACCATCCCCTCTAAAACTCTTTCCCTTATTTTGTCCCCCACCTCCTAATCTTATTCAATATACCCTATTAAAAGTACTTCCATCAACTTATCCCCCAGTTTTCTCACCTCTTTATAAGTTTGGATGACGTCTAAATCCCTTCAGATTTATATTTTTTTCCTTTTCAACCCAGATAAGAGTAAGATTCCAACATTACCAGTCCTCCACATCCAGCTGTTTTTTTATGTATTAGTTCTTCCTTTCACATCCCATTTTCATTAGATAGTTGCTACTTTTTACCTTTTCCTAAACAATTTTGTTTTTTTTAGAATCACCCCATCATATACAACTCAGTTTCTCCCAAACTACATTAGTAATGATAACGGTTTGAAGAATACTGATAACATTCTCATATATTGTGAATAAACGGTTTCGTAGTTCATATATCATGAGCAAACAGTTTATCAGTGCCTTCCAATTAGTGTTTAATCATTTCTTAATGTTTCTTCTAGATCTTTTGTATCAAATTTTCCATTGAGTTCTGGCCTTTTTGTTTCAAATACCTGAAAGTCTTTCATTTCATACAATATCCATTTCTTTTTTCATTCAATATTATACTCAATCTTGCTGGATATGTCATTCTGGGATGCAACCCTAGCTCCTTTTCTCTTTCAAATGTAGTGTTCCAAGATTTATTTTCTTTTATTGTAGAAGCTGTTGGGTCTTGTGAAATCTGGATTCTTTTACACTGCCAATATTTTGGATTTAACCTGGATATTTTGAAGCTTGGCTATGACATTCCTGTAAGTTTTCTTCCTACTATCATTTTCAGGTGGTGATTGGTGAATTCTTTCAATTTCTAATTAACCTTCTGGTTCTGGAACTTCAAGATGATTTTCCTAAATATATTCTTTTACTATTCTATCCAGATTATTTTTTGATCATAGCTTTCAGGTAACCTGACAATACTTATGTGGTCTCCTATTGCTATTTTCCATATCACTTGTTTTTTCTAAAGAGATGTTTCAGATGGTCTTCTATCTTTCTAGTTTTATTACATTTTTTATTTAGAGTTAATTTATGTATTTTTAGTTTTCACTATTCACTTTCACAAGATTTTGAGTTCTAAAATTTCTTCCCCCCTCTCTCCTCCCTTCTCCAGGACAGCATGCAGTCTTATATAGGCTCTACCTACATATTCACATGAAGCATATTTTCACATTACTCATGATGTAAATGAGAATTAGAATTTATTGGAAGAACCATGAGAAAGAAGAAACAAAACAAAACAACAGAAGAAAAGGAGAGCAAATAGTATCTTTCCATCTTTCAGTGGATGTGGATAACTTTTCCATCATGAGTCTTTTAGAGTTGTCTAAGATCCTTGCATTGCTGAGAAGAGCTAAGTCTATCAAAGTCAGTCATCACCCAATGTGATTGTTACTGCATACAATGGTCTCCTGATTCTGCTCATTTCCCTCAGCATCAGTTTGTTTTAAGTCTTTCCAGGTTTTTAAGCAACATTTTGAGAATTATGTTTTTACTATATTATATTCTACAGATTATTTTTTACTTATTATATCATTATATAATATACAATATATTATTTATTATATTACATCATGTGAATTTTTGTGTGATTATGGTCCTTAATTTGTTCTGCTGTCTGCTTCCATTTAGTGGGAGAGCTCATCCCATTCACATTCATGATTACTATTTGCATCTTTCTCTCCATCCTATTTCCCTCCATTTCTGTTTTTCTCTTTCCTTTATCCCTTTACCTCCTCACCACAGCTTTACTTGTGACCTTGGTCTTCCTCAGTCTGCCCTACCTGCTATCATCTTCCTCTGTTTTCTTGCACTTTACCCTTACTACTTTTTCCCTTCCTTCTATTCACTTCCTCCCTTTTTTCCCTTTCCACTTTCTACTTTTAGGGTAATTTAGATATGTATACCTAAGTGAAAATGTTATTGCCTCTTTGAACCAAATCTGATGACAGTAAGGTTCAAACCATGCTCATCTCCCTCCCTTTTTTTCTCGCAACTAAAATAGGTCTTTGTGCCTCTTCAAGTGAAGTGATTTGGAATTTTCTGTGTCTTCCTTTCCACTTCTCCCAGAACAATCCATTTTCATCACTTAATTTGGGCCTTTCCACAAACACACTTTAAGAGAAAAATGTCTACCACAACAAGCCATGATAAAAAAAATTAAAGTATAAATATAGGTCTAAGAGTAAACATGTATCGAATGAGGTTTGCATATGTGAAGACCATTTTTTAAATGATTCTTCTGTTTTAATTACAAGAACTTCGTGATGGCAACGTTAATACAGATCGCTTCTGATGTTGATTTTGTGGTTGTTGTTGTTATTGGCTTTCAGCCACTCAAAAAGCAGGTAGTATTTTTTAAACTTAATTAATTTATCTTGATTTATCAACAATCACTTCCATAAGCTTTTGACTTTTAAGTGTTTCTCCCCTCCCACTCTCACTTCCCTCCTCAAAACGGTGTGCAATCTGATATAGGCTATATACATACATACATACATACATATATATACATATATATATGTATATATATGTGTGTATATAGATATAGATATAGATATATACTTACATATCTATTAGACATATTTTGACATTAATGATGTTGTAAGGAAGAATTAGAACCAATAGCAGGAACCAGCAGAAAGAGAAAACAAAACAAAACAGAAAAGAAAAATAGCAAATAGCGTGCTTTGATTTTCATTTAAACTCCATAATTCTTTCTTTGCATGTGGATAGCATTTTCTATCATGAGACCTTGAGAGATGTCTTAGATTCTTAGATCCTTGCCTTGCTAAGAAGGGCTAAGTCTGTCAACGTTAGTCATCGCACAATGTGGCTGTTACTGTGCACAGTGTTCTCCTGGCTCTGCTCACTTCACTCAGCATCGACCATACAAGTCTTTCCAGGTTTTTCTGAAGTCTGCCTGCTCACCATTTCTTATAGCACAACAGTATTCCATTACATGTATATACCACAACTTGTTCAGCCATTCCCCAATTGATGGGTATCCTCTCAGTTTCAAATTCTTGACCACCACAAAAAGAGCTGCTATGAATATTTTTGCACATGTGGGTCCTTTTCCCATTTGTATGATCTGAATGGAATGCAGCCCTAGAAGTGCTACGGCTGGGTCAAAAGGTATGCACATTTTTTCTAGCCCTTTGGGCATAGTTCTAAATTACTCTCCAGAACGGTGGGATGATTTCACAAGTATATGAACAATGCATTAGTATTCTAATTTTCTAACATCTTTTCCAACATTTATCATTTTCCTCTTTTGTTATGATGGTCAATTTGATAGGTGTCATGAGGTACCTCAGAGCTGTTTTGATTTACATTCCTCTAATCAGTAGTGATTTACAGCATTTTTTCATATGACTATAGATGGCTTTAATTTCTTCATCTGAGAACTGCCTGTTCATATCATTTGACCTTAATCAGTTGGGGAATTTGGCTTAATTCTCTATATATTTTACAAACGAGGCCCTTGTCAGAGAGACTGGTTATAAAATTTCATTCCCAATTTTCTACTTTCCTTCTAATCTTGGTTGCATTGGCTTTGTTTGTTCAAAAACTTAAGAAATTTTCTTAAATATGAGTGGTAGTAGCTTGAGAGTGAAAAAAAAAACTTTTATAGGTTGCCAAGGAGAGAGGAATGTGAGAGTTCAACAAGTTTACTGAGGGATGGAGATAAAGCGAACAGTGAAGACCAGGAAGGCGCTTTCAGGATTTTTCTTGTTCTGGCCTGGAAATCCCAGCCTTTCTTGAATTTTTGCTGCTGAGAATCTCTCCTCCCATTGATTTCACTCACTGTCCTGCTTCACTGGGAAGCAGTGCTTCACTCATACTCTGTCTAACTTACTGTGACTAATTGGGCAACAGAGGCTACTTCCAACAGTAGGGGGGTAAGATGGGATGACATCATGGGATTGGGAATCTAGACAACCATTGTAGAATGAAATGGGCACCCGAATGAATTTAGCTGCTGCATTATCTGGACAGTGGTCTCTTCTCTTCTGTCTATAGAGGACCGAGAATTCAACATTTTGGAAAGGCTGAATGAACTCCTGATTAACATAAAAAAATCTGAGTAAAAATGGAAGTAAAAATGTAAGTGTACATAAATAAAATGCCCTATGTAAGTTTGTACAAAAATAGGGATTTTAAGTACCATTTTGTTAGCAATTCTCTGTGGGCTAAGAGAGGTTAGAGCTCCCATGAACAATAGTCCATCAGGTTTGGGGTTGGAGTCCCCAAATCCCTGGGGTTAGAGTCCCCAGAATGGGAAGTAAAGAAAAGATACCTTAGAAAGGAAGTTCCAGTCCTCTGGAAATTCCTCCACATAACCCATCAGGGAGGATGATAAAATGATGGAAAGATAGGGAGTTTACCTGGGCACAATGGCTTTCTTTAGACTGGTCAAGGTTAAAATTAGAATTGTGCCCCAGTTGTCTTCTTAAAGCTGTCTGTGTATATGTAAATGTTTCTTCTTTGCCAGAAAAAATATTCTAAGGAACTTCTAAGGTCTGTAATTAGAGAAAGAACATTGGGAAATTACTCATATTTTAGGCTTTCAGCATGCAGGGAGGGATTGGACTCTGCCAGAGGCTAGTTCTGGAATCAGAGCAGCAAGAAGCCTCTACTGATGCCGATATAGAGTTTACTGCCCAAGATAACTAGGGCTGAGAGAAGGAAGGGGCTGAGGATTTGAATTCAGGCTTAATCACATCCAAAAGCTGACAGTTTAAATTCCTGTTTTTGTACCCCTTCCTCCAGTATAGCTGATATCAAGAAAATGTGTTTAAAACTGCAAAAATCAGGGATTTTTTCTGTCTTTGAATGTGATCACTTTAGGATTTCAGTGACTTGTTTAATATGCATAGTAACATTACAAAAGCTGTTTGTGAAGAGAATGAGAGGGAATGTAGTTCTCTGCATCTGCAATTCTTATCTGCCTTTACATTTCAGAACAGGGCTAAGGAAAGCAGCCTAGGTAAGTGTAATTTTTTAAAAATTTGAAATATAAAGGTAATTGGAGGTAGTCGGGGTAACTTGTTTGAAACAGTAGGAGAGAGAAGTCAAAGTTTTGAGCAAAAATGTGATGGATAGGGAGAAAGAAAAAGAAAAAGAAAAATTACATATGTATTTTGAGAGTTGGGTGGGGGTAGGGTGTTCTAAGGTGATTCTACATACTTTAAATTCATTACCCTTAGATGTTTCTCCTGGGTGACTTTGCCAGCTTGAAGGGGTTTTTAAAATGTGAAGAAGTTTGATTCTATTTTGGGTAAAAAAATTGAAAATGAAAATTTTGTAACTTGATTAAAAAAAAACAATGAAGTTATTAACTGCCACCCACCCCTCAGGTAAACCTGGTGAACCAGGTCTTTATTAAATGTGGCCTTGCATAAATTTAGGCTATGGGAAAGACAGTGATTGCTGTGAGTGGAGATCCTTACATGAAATCTTAAAATGTTTTCCTGAACAGTTCAATTAATTATGGAAACTCTAGAGGATTTTGGCCTGAGGGGAAACTGACTAAACCCTGTTAAAATTGCTTCAAATTACATAAGCCTGAGATTCTCAAGAGATTGGGTCCTATATGACAAGCCTGTAAAAACAATAGAGGATGTTTGTGCTCTCTTAAGGCAGTAGGAAGAAGATGGGAGTGAGAATTATTCAGAGCAGGGTCTATGAGGAAGTTAGAATATTGGGACTTGGGGGCAGCTTTATTAGTCCTCTTTCAAAACAACGTATCAAAACTCCTGAGATTCGGTAATAGCAGTAATGAGAGGAAAATGTGTATCTCGAAATGCTGAGAGCGGTAAAATAGAGAAGGAACAGACTAGTGAATTGGGTACATAATAAAAGGAAAGTAGAAAAAGAACAAATTAAGAATCTCCAATTAAACACTAAGTTGGAAATCTTAAAAATTAAAAGAGATTAATAAAATTTAGCACAATAAAAACATTGAATTAAAAAACACAAATGACATGGTTTGGGATTGTTGGGAACCCAGAAATGCCAGGGTACAGCTTCTTCCTGGAATAAATTCATACATTTCATCCTTCTTCCAATCAAGTGACAAGTTTTAATGTCATGCCAATAGGAGCCAGCAGAGTTCTTAGTGCATTTGCTACTTAAAAGGCTGAGACTGATGCTTAGAACCCAAAGGATACTGACAGGAATCTGGATGGGATTAAGGAACGGGAAGTACTCTAGGGTATGCCAGGTGCAACAGTGAAAGGGCCATCAAATGAGCTAATTAAGCGATCTAGGTGGACTGGGGTAGGCCAGATGCCTTGGCAGAGTCGCTAGTGATCTGGGCTGCTGAAATATATGGAAAAATGCAGGGCCTGGGCTGCTTTCAAAGTCATGGTGGGTCCAGGTCCCATCACTCCAGCAGAAGTAGATTTGGTTTTATGAAAAAGAAACAAAAAAAAATAGATAAACCTCAGGTTAATATGATATTTTTTAAAAGTGAGAAGATAACCAAATCACCAATATCAAAAATGTTTAATTTATTATTGTACCATGTTATTGAAATGTTTGTTTCATTCTATAAATTAAAACAAAACAAAGAAAACAAAACAGTCATTGAGAATTAGAGAATAAAAATCTGTCAATGGACAGTTGTATGCTGGACTCTTAAAAATGAGATGATGAGTTTCTCTCCAAAATGTTGAAAACTATGAAAGTGTACAGCTGTGTTCCAGGCCAAAGTAAACCATATTTTCACTAAACTTTATTCCTTTATGTTTCTGGGGAATACTCATAAGGCAGCAGGAATCAGTGGAATATAAAGCAGGCTAAATAAAAAACAGTTTCCTACTTCATTCCACACCCTTCCCCTTATTTATGGTCAACATAAAATATATTCAAAACCCTGAAAAATAAAGCTTAGTGGGTAATGATGACCTTGCTTGCAATAAAGCCAGAACCATACTATAAAATGCTGTAAGACTGAGGATAACATCTTCCTCTAGGTATCTAGTTTTCAAAAGGAATGTTTAAAAAAATGCTTTTCTGAAAGAAAAGTAGATTCTTTTTAGCAATTAAAAGATGCACTGACTTGGCTGGGCCTGGAATTAGGAAGATTCATTTTCCTCAGTTGAAATCTGGCCTCAGATACTTACTAGCTGTGTGAACCTGGATAAGTCACTTAACCCTGTTTGCCTCAGTTTCCTTATGTGTTAAAAAAAAAAAGCTGCAGAAGTGATGAAATCCTGAGAAAGCTGCCCCCATCCTCAATATTCTAACTTCCTTCTGGGCACTGCTGAATAGCAAATATGTCTTGATGTAGCCATGCAATCTGGCTTTAACCACACGACAGGCCACAGACTCAACATCATCACTTCCTGTACCTAGCCACTGCCCTCTCAAACATGCTAGGTCTGAATTCTTTTTTTTTTTTTAATTACAGCACTTTATTGCAGCATAGGCAAAGGTCAGATTTTTGAAAGTGGTGAAGATCCGGCAGCATTTCCATGTGAAATGTTACAACTTTACAAGTTTTGTTTCTCATTCAATTCTACACACAGAAACTGAAACAGTGCTACAAGAAAAAAAATGCCTAGGAAAAAACAAAGATTTAATCAAGTAGTAGCATACAGATGTACTCTTTAACTAAATGTACTATGCCTACTAGAAAACAAACAAAATCACGACTATTCTAATAAACAACAGTTTGTCAGAAATGCTCCAAGAAATCTCCTTTCTACTTAGGGAGGGAGGGAAAGCAAAATAAAAGCCCCACTTGTTTCCATATTTTGTTTGGAGACAGAGGATGTAAACCCATGAAGGCCAACACAATTTCCTGATCCATTTCTTGTTACCCTTTGGTCATTTTCTATGACATGTGCGGACCAGCACATTTAGGTTTCCAATGATACGTACAGTGGGCTTGACTTTATCCCTGTTCTTCAGCTGGCATCAGGCTTTCTCTAAGTGATCTGGATCAACATTCTCTGCATAGTAATAGTCTTTATTTTTTTTTTCCTTTTATCTTAACAGAGAATTTTGTCTCACTAGCTCTGACAGGTAAAATTGATTTCTCTCTCCCATCCTTTGCTCCTTTAAACAAATTCTAAAATGAAAGCCTTCCTGCTGGAGTATCTGGTGTTTGGATATCTTTCATCATTTTGTTGTTCTACATGTGACTAGAAGATTTTTACTGCTTGCTCTGTACTTTTCTCCTGTAGTCTTGGAGTACCCAGATGTATCTTCTTTCAACACAAGATGTTCAATTCAGAGACAATATAACTCACATCAAGTTTAAAACTTAAGTTCTTTATCCCCCATACTGTTTCCATCAAAGCCTTTTGTGCTCCACCACAATCCATCTCATTGATAATTGTTCTTTAGGTAAAGTTAACCATCTCATTTCTTTACCTCCATTCTCATAAGAAGATTAGCCCTCTGTGGTTCCCACAACAAAAGGCCTTTTATTCCATAACTGGAAGCTTCAGCTTGTTGCAGTGTGAGTGTAGGGTGGCGTTTCTGCCTCACGGCCCCAGCCTGACCCAGGTTTAGATTCACAACTCTCGAGCCTGATGTGCTGAGATGTGTCCACTGCTCTCGTTGAGCTGCCGGAGGACTCTGCTATCCACAACATCAGAGATACAGGACCTAATGAAATGACACTTGCTGCTGGGTCAAAATGTTCTCCCACCAGCCTTAAAGATTACATCTGCATTAGATCTGGATGCTGGTAACAGGTCTGCCACTCACGACTGGTGTTTGCTGGAGCCGGACGCTGTGCAAGAGACTGCAACATCTCTTGATAATCTTCTTGTTCCTGACATTCGTTGATATCCAATGTGAGTTTTTTCATTCTCATTCTCTCCTCTTCCTCTGCCTGTTGTTGGTTCCAATGATTTGCAGCAAGTTGAGAAGACGTTGGTACATTAAGGATCTTAAACTGCTGCTTGTTGCCTTTCCTGGTTGACTTGACAAATGGCATTGTGTCACCAGCCTCAGTCTCTCCTTACCTACTGCCCAGCGGTGGGCCCCTCCTCATCTGGCTTTTGATGGGCAGTGGAACAGCAATATCCAGTTGGTATACTTTGACATACTCACCACTTCACTGCTGAAGATGTTCCAGCATCATTTTATCCAGAGCCTGAATGCAGTCCTCATCCTCTGCCCATGGGACATGCTTAAGTCCACCTCCTTTAATCATTACCTCAGTGTTCTCTTCATCAGTTTCATTTTCCTTATTAGAATCTTTAAGGTAATCTGTATCCTCCTCCTCTTCTTCCTCTCCATGATCATCATCATTGTCAGAACCCTCCTCTTCCTCAGGTTCATTTCCTTCACTTTCATTTCCATATTGTTCTTCTGTCTCAGCTTCTCCTTCTTCTTCCTCTTCATTTTCTTCAAGGTTCTCTTCTTCTGTCATGGAATCTTTCGAATCTTAGTCATTCATAAGGCCTAGTCTTATTAAGAATTCTTGTTCCAAGTCTTGAACATGCCTGATGGACTCTTCCAGAGAATTACAAAGTTTGATCTTTGGTCTTAACAGTTCTAATGTGTCACTGATCATATAATCTATGTCAATAGGAAAAGGATGGAGCTTTGTCCAAACCTCCAAATTTTTCTTCCAGCAAACATATCACTGAAAATAAACAAGGAAACAATCAAGCTTTTGTTTACTGGAGCCTCTGTCAAAGTACTGCCCACAGGTATCCAGAATAGTGCATACTAGCCTAATTCTGAAGAGATGTTCAGGAGGCTCCAGTGGACTTGGAGTACCATCAGGATTAACACCAAATGATGTAATAGAATAAAGAGTCCTAAAAACAATGGCTGATTCCACCATTTGGCACTTATACAGTTCCCCCAACACCTTGGCACTGCTGATCCTTCTCTAGTTAAACTTAGGCTGGTTAACCTCCATTCCTTGTCAAATATCTTCTAATACTCCATCCACAACATTAATTCCAACATCCTCCTGGTAAAGCACTAATCCTGCTAAAAGGTTGTGGATGTATTCCTGGAGAGAAGGGTGCTTCTTCTTCACAGTTTTTCCTGCTGGAGGGGGACTGCAGTAATAACATGCATTCTCAACCACTGCGACGTACTTCACATCAAGATGCATTGCTTGTTTCTTTGTCATCATTTGTTCCTAAAGAACACTGGTACTCAGGTGACACTCAGGGGATCTGAAAGTAAACCTTCCACAAGTTTCCAACAGGGTACGTGCCATTTCAATATGGTCATGGGAAAAGTCTGACAGAAGCATCTTCAGACAATGTAGTGTATCATTTTTAGTGAACATGTTAAACTTTGTTAGCTCTCCGATAAATCAAACTGTTTTGTTCTTTGTTTCAATGTTGATCTGGTCTGTTTTTCATACATGAAATCTGAAATCTCCCTTCAGCATCCAACAAAGATCTTCTACAGTATCTGACATGCAACGATGTAATGTGGCAACCAAACTTGCATAAAAGGGTAATAAATCCAATCTTTCTTAGGAACTATGAAGAATGCTCCTACCAACTTCATTCTATTTGCTTTGGTGTTCATATTCATGTAAAAATACATTGCTGCCTTGTCCATGAGATCTCGATTGACACAGTTCGGCAACTGCTGCAGGAAAGCATCTACTATAAGCTTTAGATGAGCCCCAGTACTGGCTTCCTCATCTTCTTGTTCTCTGGAATCTTCTTTATTAGAGTCTTTGCTCTGATACGTTCTTTCATTGTCTTTATATAAAATGACTGGAACAAAAGCCTTCACGTCAGTAAGGTTCTCACAAAAATTTTGAGCATCTTCTTCCTCCCATATACCACCTTCTAAGTCATATTCTCCAGGTTTACCAGGTGTAAAGATATCAATTCCTGGGCCATGCTCCTCTGATGTTGGTTTGTGCTGAGGAAGATCAGGCATATTTTTATCCAAATTGTCTGCTAAGGACTGAGAATTTCCCAGTAATTTCTGATAAATCATAGCAAATTCTTCATACTGCTTATGTTGATCTTCACTCAGTTCCCCTTTAGAATGTAGAATTTGTCTGTTTTGTCTCTCAATATTCTGTAGCTCCTGTGGTCCCTTTTTATGTGTTTGGTGAAAGAGGTAAAGTATTCTTTTAACAGGTTCTGGAAAGTCTGTGGCTTCTCTGGCCTGATTATTTCACTAGGAGGAAAACTCAAGTTAAACTTCTCTGAAGCACCTTTCACTTTCCTTAGTACCAATCCAACAGTATCATCCCCACAATGCCAGCAAAAGCTAATCACCACAGACACATGAGTGTGGGATTCACGGGCAGCATTAATAATGTTTTTCAGCTGATCATCGATTAAGGCCAGACCTTCTTTGTCAGTGAAAATCCCTACTCTGGTCAATTGTGCAATGAAACGCAAGTCAGTTTTTAGTTTGGTAATGTTACTTTTCTCCTCTTTTCTTGCTTCAAAGTGTTTTTTTTTCAAACATGAAGCAGAGATGGGGTGAAATCAGCATAGCTCTGGTGAAAGAGGGAGCCCAAGTGCATAGCACGGTTCACATTAGACGTTTTTAGCTTAGTTTCCACGATAGAAGCTTTAGCTTCTGCAATGTATTTGCTTAAATTGAGGCCATTAAAATCATGAGACAAGAAGTCTGTCTGTTGCTCTGTGATAGTTTTCAGTTTCTTGACACAAGCTGCGCTTTTCTTCACACTTGAGTACAGTGTGCTAACAAAATTGTCCTCTGGTTGCCTGTCTGCTGCATTTTGTTTGTTCGCTTCCAAGTTCCTTGCTTGTTTGATGCCATTCCCAGGCTTCCTCATGAAGCTGATGGGCTTCTTCTTTCTCTTTCAGTTGGGCAGCTGCTTCTTCTTGCTGACATTTCTCCTCTTCTTCTTGCTTCTTTCTCTCTTCCTCTTCAAGACTTTTTCTTTTCTTCCTCTTCTTGCCTCTTTAATTCTTCCTCAGCTTTCACCTTCTCTTCCTCTTTTTTCTTCCATTCCTTGTCCTCTTTTTTTGTTGTTTGTCTTCCTTCAATTTCTTCTTCTCATCTTTGGGCACTTTAACTATATCTCTTTTGGTTGTAGATTGGGCATCATCTTTTGTTTTTTTTTTTTTCCCTGCTACTTACTGGTCTCCTTTCACTGCCCTCCTTTTCTTTTTATTTTATAAAGATTCTTTTTCTTCCATACTTGTTGGTGTTTTACACTCAGCTGGCATTATGTCATCCAGGACAATCTCTCGCCTGTTGTCAACATCAGCCCCAGGTTTCCCAGCACCAGCTCTACGCTTCTGCTCTCCTCTCCCCTCCCCCCCTCACCTATCTCCTCAAAGAGGACCCGCCTTCCTCTCGGCTCCCCTTCCCTCCACCCCACCCCCCCAGCCTGCTGGCACTCCAGGTCTGAATTCTTCTAGATGGTTCTACCAAGCACAAGAGAAGGAAATGTCAAATTGATGTGGTGATGGACCTGGACCCTTAAAGGAAAGGGCCATGTTTCTGAAAGCAACACAGTCACATACAGGCCTGACCCTGTAATTCCTCTGATAAAAGGTATCAGTGTAGGCACAGGGTACCTTTCCCAAGGCACATACTGACAACTTTTTAATTCCACCCAGGTCAGCTAATTAACCCTTTCACTGGCCCACCTGACCCACTCCAGGTTATTTACCACTCCTTAATCCCACCCAGATTATTTCACTATCACTTTTGCAACAGCATAAACCTCATTAGTCTGTGGATTCCCAAAGCACCTTGCATCACTTACTAGAATTACAATAAACTTTACCACTTGACTGGAAGAAGTTTTGAGTGTGTGAATTCATTCCAGTCCTCTGCCCTGTACCGTAACATTTTAGCGTTCCCAGCACCCATAAATTGCAGCAAAACTGCCCTGGTCTCTTTCTCGAGAAAACCCTAAATGAGATCACGAAAAGTTGGACCTGACTGAAATGGTTGAATAACTTAAATGTTATAGAGAGCAACCCGAATTTTTATTGTGTGTTGCTGACTCCTGGGCAATACTGACTCCTGACAGTTCTCAGAAATATATTTTCAAATAAAGTTTCAAAAGAAATTGATTATATCAAAATACAATTTTATGAGTATACATCAAAATAAAGTTAATTTTATATATGCATATATGTGTAAATATGTCTGTATGACATGTGGATCTAATGTTGATAAGCCTAATGCAAAGATAATCAGATTAGAGGAAGCAGATAGTGGAGTAGAAAGAAGACTGAAAGTTAATATAGAGTTCAAAAAAACTTATATGAAATAGAAGTTCACAGTTTTGTATATCATCATATTTTTAAACGGTTTATGTTTGAAACTTAAGTTCATAATAAAAGAGAAAAATATTTAAAGAAAAATAAAGACAATATGTAAAGAAATGAAAGGTTGAATATACTACTAAAGAAGATGAAATTAAAGTAATCACCAGGACTTATTTTGTCCAAATATATGCCAATAAATTTAAAAATTTAAGTGAAATGAAAGAATATTTACAAAAGAATATTAACTGCCTAGATTAAAAGAAGAAATAGAATATTTAAACAAAGCTATTTTAGAAATAGGAGTTGAACAACTTATAAATGAGTTTCCTAAGGAAAAACTCATCAGGACCAGATCAATTTACTGGCCCTCCCCCATCCTGGCTTCTCCTCTTATCAGTTTTTTCCTTTCCTGCCTCATTGGTATGAGATGATTACTCCTTTTTATTTTTCCCTTCTCAGTTTATTTTTTTTCGAATGAACCCATTATACACAGCTTAGCCCAAGCCTTTCTTTCAAACTACCCAAATTAATATGACCATCATAAGAGTACTGATAACATTTTCACACATAAGAAGGAAGCAAATTGACCATGTTGGGACATTTAGATGTAGTAGGTGGAGTCACGTACCTGTGAATTCACTGACACACTCTTCTAAGGGATCATATTTAAAAGCAAATATTCAGCAAGATTTCCCCTTCCCCAGCAAAAATCTGGGAATATCTCTACATGTCAGCAAGATTGCTATCATTCTGATGTCCTAATTCATCCATGACTACTTGATTTCAGTAAAAGCACTGTCAAGGAACACACTATGATGAGTGTGGCTAGCTCCGGGCACCTGGCTGAGAGCTTGGAAAATGGAAGGAGATAAAACTCTGACTCATTTCATTCAGAGATGAATCTCTGAGAGGTTGCTTGTAATCAACCAGGTATTATGAGACAGGCCCATGCAAAGTCTCTGTCAATTTGTACTTATTCTAAGACAGCAGAGTTTTGGAGCAGTCTGTATGCAATACTGGGGTAACTAGGAAAAGGACCCCTGTATAACAACTAGATTAAAAGTCAGGATTTGGGGAGTGAATAACTTAGACCCCAGGAGCATGATAGCTTCCATGCTTCCTGCTGAAACGATGTGGGATGAAATCCTCCACTTTTCCCCAATCCCTGACACTGAGCTTGTCACCTCACACAGAATTCTACCCGATGCAACATCTGGCAACTCCACTATCATTGCAGGAATGCTGATTGTTGGCATAAGATCACACAGGCTGGGATACAACAACAGCTCAATGGAAATCCCTGGGAATCCTTCCCTTCTTCACAGTGTAGTATGCTGAGAATACCTGGACAGGGAAAAAGAAAAGAAAAAAAAACATAGAAGTTTACCACTCAAAGGGGAACTCAGGTGCAGAGCCCCAGAGAGGTTTGGTCCCAGAGCACCCATTAGTCTGGCTCATTCTGACTGCATCTGGTGTGGCAGGAGAAGGGTGGTAAACATCCTATCCATTTCTTGGAATAAGTATGCCTAGAGCAATGATTATGCAATATCAAATCTTTATAAATATTCCCTGCTTCTTGTCTTCTTTCTCTTGTTTTGGGCAAGAGTCTGAATCATTTTCCATTTGCGTTCACAGGTGTCAGGAAGAAAGGTGAAATTCAGATTTTGGAAAGGAAACAAACATTTGAAGGCAGAAGAAGTTCACCATTCAAAAGTGTTTCATAGTTCTTCTGCTGTGACCTGATCTGATCTACAGCATGGCCCCGACTTGGTCTGACTGCTATTTGTCCAGATGTTAGATGTTGAAAAGAGGTGTTCTTGATGCTTTCTCTTCTTTTCCTGTTTCTGGTGCTGGAGCTTCCCCAGTCTGTGGGTCATAAAGAAGCTGATGTCTGCTCCCTAAAAAGAGATTTAAGGCACACCTATTACAGGGATGGAGATCATATTATGGGGGGATTTTTCCCTTTATTCACACACTATATTTTTGAGGAACAGAGATGGAAATATTTTGTCGCTCATTCTAATAACTTTTTGAAATTTTATCTGTAAGGTTGTGTTTATATTTTCATTTTAAGAAGCACTTTTTAGGGGGAAGGTGATTAAAAAGTAACTTTTAAAAAATGTGTATGGACAGAGTATAATTTCTTGTCCTATTTTCTGCTTTTCCTGCCTTTCATATCTCATTATGTTTCCTTTTAAAATTAAATAAGAGAAATAATCCCTCTCTCTTCTCCCCCCCTCCACAGACATATACATACACTCTGCCCCACAGAGTAATCAACCAGAATCTTTATTTTTGTTCTGTTTCTGGGAAGGTTCTGGCAGAGGGAGACTTGGCAGCTTCCTCCCTTAGGAAGTCCAAGCTCAATCTTCTTTGCCTGCCCTTACACTACCAGCAGTTGTCATTCTTGGAGAATCAGAAGGCCAGATAAATGATCTGAATATAACGTTTATTTCTATTTCAGCCCCATCTGGACCCTGTCAGAACGGCATTAAAAATGACATTCACCATAGCTGCTTCATTATACCATGGGGTCGATAACAGACACACAGAGAGCCACATGTTTCTGTATATGTTTATGCTTTTTTATGTTTATGTTTATGATTTTATGTGTATATACATTTGTAAAATATACAACTGTGACATCTTGTACATAATTATTATATAATTACAAGTATATGATAGTTATACCTATATTTGTATATAACTCTATATTAACAATGCTGTTAATGAATATAACTACAGATGATATATAATTTTATGAAACTCAAAATTTACAAATCTCTGAGTAAGTATGATGTTGACTGGCATCATTACAATAACATAACTGTCTTAAAGTGCTACCTGTTGCACTGAGTGGTTAAGTGAATTGCTGATGGTTGTATAGGTAGTGTTTTTCAGACAAGTCTTGTAGCTCAGGTTTTCCTGATTGTCAGTCCAGCCTGATACCTCTGTCGGTGCCTGTGTCTGTCTCTCAGTGTTTCTCTGCCTCTCTCTCTCTCTGTCTCTGTCTCTCTTCCAATATTAAGATTCAGAACTATAATTATTTTATATATAAGCAGTTTGGTAGAGTGCATTCATTCTCAATATTTGTGCTTTAAATATATTGCTTTTAACTTCTAAAAAAATAAGACTGCTCTCATAATCTCCTAGGATCAGGTCTTGAATTATTTTGTATATATGCATATATTTCAGTTGATCTTCATAACTTTTTATTACATAAGTACTAGTATCATGCATATTGTACAGATGAGGAAACTGAGGTAGAAAATAGTTGAGAAACTTGCCTAATTTCATGAAACTAGTGTCTGACATGATATTTTAATTCCAGTTCTCCTGAGTATTAGTTCAGAACTTTATCCCCTGTGCTACTTAGCTGCTCTGAATATTTGGTTCTGATCATTCTTGTTTATTTACTCTCATTATGTTATAGCTGTGCATAGTTCTTTTTAATTTTTTTTTGATCTTTAACCATCTCTTTAATTCAGTTAAATAAAAGTTTATAAAAGTGGTCTCTTTCCCTGCTCCAGTAAATGCTTCTCTCAGTTGCTAGAATGATCTTCCTTAATCATGTCTGTATCACACACCTCTTCTATGAATTGCCGTTCCTCCTTAACTCCAGGAACAAACAAAAAACACCTCATCTGGATTTCAAAGTCCTTCACTACCTGTCAGGGTGCCACCTTTCTGGTTGTCTTATACTTTACTCCCTTCTCCATATGCTGGGATCTCAGGTTCATTAGCCCACTTACTCTTGCTCACACTAGACACTCCATTTCCCTACTGCTCTATTTTCACTGGCATCTTCTCATAACAGGAAAGCCCTCATTTTTCATCCCTGTATTTGGGATTCACTGGATTCTTTTCTGTCATGCTTCATCTAAAATCTAACTTTATGTAAAGAGTCTTTCCCTGACTACCTTACTACCATGCTATTTCTAAGGGATTGATTATCACCAAGTGATACTGTACAGATTGTTTACGTGCAATATTTTTGCATTCTTTGGCCTTGGCCTATGAGAAGTAATTAAAAGCTTTTATTTGATTAAGAGATTGGCTATTATTCTTTTTCAAAACACAGGGATTTTGTGAATTTTTAAGTTCTTTACACTATTTTCCAACTCCTATGTTTTCTCTATTGTTTGAAAGAGTTATTTTTCTGTACTTGTTTGTTTTAAACTTTTCTAAATTTGACCTTAGCAAGTCTAGTGCCTTTAACAGATATCAGTTTCCCTTAAGGTTAAATATGTAGATTGGAGTAAACGGACTCTTAGGTATATTCTTTTTGCAAATTCACAGTCCTATATTTAAATATACTAAATTACTGTATTTTGTTAATTTTATTTATAATAATAGATATATTTATATTTCATATGCTGATTACTTACATAGAAAGATTATCAGTAATGATATCAATCTTATCTCTATCTGTGTGAAGTAGGTAGATGTTACAATGCTGATCCTAAAATAAGAATGCCTTGGATTTACAGCAGAAAGAAAAAAGCACATATGATATTTTTCATATTGTGCTGACACTGGTCATTTTGTGCTTCCAATCAATTGATCAAACAATAAACATACATTAAAAATGTTCTACCTGCCACAAACTGTCTTAAATGCTAGGGATGAAAAATGAGGCAAAAAAACCCCCCTGCTTTCAAGGAGCTCACAGTGTAATGAGGAAGACAAAATATATACACAATCTATTATGGGTGTGTCTGTGCGTGTTTAAAGTACCAACTTATTTATCTGAGCAAATAGTAAATAGAAATTGAAGAGGTGATACAGATTAGAATACACAAGAAAACATGCAAGGATAAGTCAACTCATATTGGACTGAGATAAAACCTCAGTTCAACTAAGAGAGAGGCACCACACTCCAGGGGAAATTCTCCCTAGGAAGTCCCTAAGAAGGCAAGCTCAAAATCAAGGGCATATTGTAAGCTAGCTCCCCCAACGTGTCTACAATTTCCAAAGTCTTTTGTTTTTCCTCTCTGAAGAATGTATTGAACCATGAGCATCTCTCCTGGAAGAAGTTCTAGTACCAACTTTACCCCTCATATAGTTCTAAAGCATCATATCAGTATTTTATCCACCGATCTAAAATCACATCTTCTGCTTGTGCAACATGTGACATACATGCATCATGCAACACACTCCAGATGTAGTGGAGACTAGCCCAGCTACATCAAAAGAAAGTTAAATGCTTTTAGTAAGCAAAATACAACTTTTTTTTTGAAAACCATGTCTGTGACATCACAATCATTTGTTATTAACACGTAAGTGTACGGCTCTTCTTTACTGCTCCCAAAATTTGGACTCACAGTTTGGGTTTTTCAGAGGACATGTGCATTCTGGGGTCATGATACTCTGAGTGATACTCCTAAAACTATGTGGAAGGTACACTCTCTTTAAACAAATCCAAACTTCAGGTCCTTTTCATGAGGAACAGTTAATTATGAAAAAAGTAGTAAAAGTTTTGTGTAAAGGAAGAGACTTTTCTTTGTCAGAGGATTCCAAATGTTGCTATTGTTGATACCTACTAAAAGTGGGAAATAATTTTGTTTTACTGTTAAAAAATATGAAGAAATCATTTTCATACAGGATTTTGGACAATTTTAGAGAAAAGGTTATCTGAAGTACTGATTTTAGAACTTGCTTATGACTAAATAAAGTAAAAGTGAGAAAATGACATATCACGTAAATACTTGCAAAATATAATTTTCAACCAAGTTATATGCAGGAAAAATAGCAAATTAAAAGAAAACAGATGAAGATGGGCTGGGAAAGCGCTCTTGCAGAATGTTGGATTTTAGTTGATACTTCAAGGAAACTACAGAAGGCAGAAACAGAGAGAAGAAGGGAGATTATCCAAGACATGGGGTTGGGAAGCAGAAAAATGCCAAGAGATGGAATATCTTCTTTGTGGAGCCAGTTTCACTGGATCGAAGAGTGTATGGTGGGGATTAAGGAGTGAGAAGACTGGAAAGGCTGGAGAACGTTAGAGGATTTTTATTTTGATCTTTAGGGGAGTATAGGAGTTTATTGAGTAGGAGAGCTGATATGGTCAGAACTGTGCTTTAGTAAAATCACTTTAATGGCTGATTAGAAAATGGATGCAAGAGACACTTGAGGCATTCAGACCCATTAGTAGCCTATTTAAATAGTCCAGGTGTGAGATAAAGGGGGCTGCACAGAATGGTGGCAGTGTCAAAGCAGTGAAGGGGAAGTAGTTGAGAGACTTTGTGAAGGTGAAATCAGTACCTCTGAGCAGAGACATGAGCAGCATTGTCTTGTGCCCTTACACATTCTCAATCAATGTCTTTAATCCTACCTCTCCCCAAAAGAACTATGCATCTGGAAGTTCACTTGTTGGCAGCATGTGGTCAGAGAATGCTGCATGTTCTGCAAGGTAGCCCCAAATCCTCTTGTTCTCTGGACACTACATCATTTCTAAGAAATACATTACTCTTGATCTCATTTTTTTCTGGTCTGCAAAAATGATGAGGTTAGACTAGATGGTCCCTGAGTTCTCTCCAAGTATAAATATAAGCTCTTAAGATCATGGTGAAATGGAAGTAATCTCACATTCAGTAGCCTTTTGTTTAATTCTAATCTATAACATTTATTAGCCATGTATGACCCTGAGAAAAGTATTTGACATCCCCTAGACTTTGTTTCTTCTTCTGAAAAACAGAACCTGTCCTTGGGCATGATTCAGGTAAACCTGCATCAGCTTGATTTAACCTCCCAAATTTTGCTACCAACCAGGGCTATCATGATCAAAGAATTAAGGGACTAAACTTTGGCCACTGTAAGTTAACTTCCTCCCAGGGTAGATAAGATTTTGACCCCTAGCCAAAATTGTTAAAGTTATTTCCTCTATCATATAATTTTTATATATTTTATATTGGGAGGTTATTTTGTTATGTGATAGACACTCTGGGTTTAAACCAATTTTCTGCCAAATCACTTTACCTGCCTCTCTATAGTTACTAGCAAATAGGTTGTTTTCTGTTCTTGTACTTGATAATCTCAGTGTTTTGGTATATCAAAGATGAAGTAACTATATTCAGCTATTTCTGGGTCATAAGATAATCTGTTTCATGAATCTACATTTTATTCTAACCAATACAATATATATATATATATTATTTTTTATTTTTCATCTATACTTTATTTTATTTTATTTATGTAATTGGGGTTAAGTGACTTGCCCAGGGTCACACAGCTAGTGAGTGTCAAGTGTTTGGTCTAAGGCCAAATTTGAGCTCAGATCCTCCTGACTTCAGGGCTGGTACTCTATCTACTGCGCCAGCTAGCTGCCCCTCCCTCATCTACACTTTGAAAAATGGAAAACAGGCCTATTGTTCTATTTTATTTATGAGTTTGGGTTTTTTTTAAACATGTGTTTTCAAAACTTTGGATTCCAAAATTTCTCCCCTCCTCTTCCCCACACACCCTTGTTGAAAAGGCAAGCAACTCAATATGGGTTATACATGTGCAGTTATGCAAAACATAGCAGTCATGTTGTGAAAAACTAACTCTATTTCCCTTAATCCTAAAAAACTAACATTCCACAAAAACATGGGCCATAAATATTTTGTTACCCTCTGTGCTTCAGTATAGGTACAAGCTCCCAAGAACAAGTCAACAGCATGGCTACTTCACAGTAAGGAACCTATTAACCAATTCAATGGGGATTCTGTTGTGACAGACAGGCTTAATACGACTTAGGCAACTATTCACAACCTGGTGTGTTGCCAATAGATACTACCTGGAGCTCTTGATCTGAGTAAATAGGATAAGGCCTTTGATTCCCACTCTTCCTCCATTGTGTTTTTCCCATGCTCATAAAACTACTAGGAGAAAGACATTCATCCAATTTTTCACTTGAACAGCTTTAGTGAGGCAATTCTATTTAATCTAGATCGTTGTTGTTGAATTCTATGTGCCAGATACTGTGCTAAGTGTGGGGGTTACGAAAAGAGTTAAAAGATAGTCTCTGTCCTCATGGAGCTTCCAATCCAATGTAAGGCAATTTAGTAAAGTGAGATGAACCTTGAAATCAGACGATGTAGGTTCAGATCTTGATTTTTTTTTCCCCTTAGTCTCTGTTTCCTTGGTCAAGTCCATTAATATCCTGGACATATTTCATCATCTGTAAAAAAAAAAATGATAGGACTATAACATCTCTAAACGACCCTTCCAGCTTTGCTGCTGTGATGTTGATTTAAGAACCCAATCTATCCCAAAGCATCTCATTTTTTTTTCAGTTGTTCATGGATAGATCTACAAAGTTTGTCCTTAACCTCAAGCCTAATTTGGCCACTTTGTACCTTCTACCAATAGCCTTTTGTTATGCCCTAAGCAGAATAAGTTTCATTCCTCTTCCTTGTGACCATTCAAACATTTTTGGACAGATATTGTGCTTTCACCCTTGATATCTTCTTCTGATCAAACACCTATTAAATATGGTTTTATATGTGCATGTGTATAAGTTGTTTCCTGCAGGTAGAATGTAAGTTCCTTGAGGACAGGGACTTTTTTTGTGTTTGTATCTCCAATAGCATTGGTTCCAGGTATACTGTAGGTGATTAATGAATACTGCTGAGTTGCAATTGTCTAAGACTACATCTATTCATTTCTATGTATGTGTGTCCAAGGATAAAAATCTGGTTAGTAAACATGGAATTGTAATGAGTTATGATGAGTCTCAAGCACATTCCAACTCCTTGATGAGAAATTTCCAAATCAGTATAGCTAGTGTACTAAGCTGTAGAATATGTGCCCAGTAACTATATTTCCAAACCACGATGCATACATTCGTAGACCTTGAGAAGCTGTAGGGGCTCTAGGTTTGGGTTCTTGATGCCCACTCCCCCAAATCTCTTTACTGGAAGGGGAGATGCCATCACTGCCTCCGCATTCCAGAAGAAAATTTAAAAAAAAACTTCCAAGTATGTTCAGAAAATTTGGAGTGAACAAGGAATCGTTAGTTTATCTAGTCAACCTTCATTTTGTAGATGAGGAGTGGAATCTTAAACAATTTGCTCAAGATAACAAAGCTACAGTATAAAGCTAGAATTCCATTTCAAGCCTCTTGATTCTAAATTCTGGATTTTCAACTACAGCCCACTGTTCCTTTCCCCTTAATGTCAACTGTTAATCTGATAATTTATCATCTATAAGTCTAGTCCAAAGAATATTAAGAATAATAATTGATAGGAATTCACATATTAACATTAATTATTAACAATGTTACACAGAACAGGGCCCTCAAAAAACCATTTCCAGATCTCAACTTTATACATTTCATGCCCAGATATCTATTTATCTGAGAAAGAGAAATTGCCTGACAGTAATGTCCAATCTGCAGTAATAGGGGAATCTTGTCTTGTCCTGTGCTAATACAGAGTGAGTGGTCTAATGGGCATCAGGCACAACATTCACAAAGAAGTCACAGTAGACTGTGCCTCATATGATAGGGGTAAGGTTGAGGTGAGCCTAGTGTCAAGATTAGGAAATGGATGGGTTAACTATGGTCTTCTTGGGACCCCAGAACAAAGCCATTTCCTCTTGGGTCCTATTGTTAGAACTCATCTCCCCCATACATACATAGACTAGTTGAAGCCCCAAGATAAGAGGGAGTTATGAGCAACTGATAGAACTATATTCAATACTTAGCCTGTGTTTGAAGTAAAAAGTCAATAATAAAAGGACAAAGCTTTCTTGCTGGCTATTAACAGCATATATAATTAGCTATTTATTCACACTAATAGGAGAAGCAGTGGCATTCTTGCTGGCTATTAACAGCATATATAATTAGCTATTTATTCACACTAATAGGAGAAGCAGTGGCATGGATAACCCAAAATATAAAATTATATATATATATATATATATATATATATATATATATATATATTACCTTTTCTTTCCATACTTATAAAATGATGATAATAATGATTATGCTACCTAACTTGTATGGTGATTTCAAAGATACCTAATTTCCCAAATACCTTATTTATTCACACAATTCCCCTTATCCCTTTCAAGTAGATATTTTAGCACTAAATTAGATAATAAATGTGAAAATGCTTTAAAAATAATGCTATACAAATGCAAGGTGGTGTGGTATTTAGTGTTAAGATGCATTATATTTTTGTAACAAATCTACCTTCCTCAATACCATATTTATTTTCATTGGTTCCCTTATTCCTTTCTTAGCAGAAATGTTTCATACTATATAGAGAGGGTTAACAAGTAAGATAGCAAAGTTCTGATCCTAGTCTTGTCACTTATGAGTCTCAGTTTCCCTTATCTGCCAAATGAATCAAAATTCTTTCCAGCTTTTATTTGATTATTTTCAATCACTTGCTTTGCTTCTTTGGTTAGAAGAGAACCCAGGAAAACCTGATTGGCTAATACAGCATCATTTCCCTCTTAGTAGAGCCTCTGAAAGTATGATAAGAGGACAAAATGTAAAAAGCAGTTAAGGACATTCTTTCAGTGAAGAAAAAAAGATCTTTCAACCCTTTTCTGTGGCTTTTACCAAGTCTTTGGAGAGATTTCTAACAAGCACACTGAGAAGGAGAAAATCACGTGTATGGAAAAAATAACATATTCTCCTTAAAGTTAGGATACAGTATGTCAGTATGAAAAGATTTCAAAATATGCAAGAGGAAAAATCTTCCATTACAGTTAAATATAGCATGTAGTCTCTTTTTCTTATAATTTATTTTACAAGTCCTGAGCACACATTGACTAGTCAGGGTTATGGGATTATGGACAAGGAATAAGAAATAACCTAGATAAACCATACAGTGAAAATGGGGTATTTGTGAAATGTATGTATAAAGAATCATTGTTTTAGAACCAAATATTGCTAGTGGCAATCTTTAATTATAAAAATATATTTATTCCAACTTTGAATTATTATTTCCTTCATCATAAATTTCTTTAAAATCTATAATAATCTTCCTGAAATTATTTTTAATGATCCTTCAGTCATATTTTTATTTTTATTTTTTTTTAATTTTAAATTTTTTAAATTAATTTATTTTTAGTTTTCAACATTCAATTCCAAAAGATTTTGAGTTCCAAATTTTCTCCCCATCTTGTCCCTCCCCCTACTCCAAGATGGCATGCATTCTGAATACTCCTTCACCTAATCTGCCCTGCCTTCTATCTCTCTTCTCCTTCTCTTATCCACCTCCCCTTCAATTTTTCTATAGGGCAGGATAGATTTCTGTACCCCATTTCCTGTATATCTTATTTCCCAGTTGCATGCAAAAACATTTTTTTTAACATTTGTTTTTAAAACTTTGGGTTCCAAATTTTCTCCCTTCCTCCCTCCCCACCCACCCTCATTGAGAAGGCAAGCAACTAGATACAGGTTATACATGTGTAGTCATGCAAAACACTTCCATAGTAGTCATGTTGTGAAAAACTAAGTGTATTTGCCTTATTCCTATCCTGCCCCCCATTTGTTCTACTCTCTCTTTTGACTGTGTTTCTCCTTAAAAGTGTTTGCTCCTGATTATAACCTCCCCCAATCCACCCTCTACTCTATCAGCCTCCTGCTCTCTTGTTCCCTTCTCCCCCCTAATTTTCTGTAGCTTTCCATACCCAATTGATTGTGCATGTTATTCTCTCCTTAAGCCAAATCTGATAAGAATAAGATTCACTCATTCCCTCTGAACTCCCCCCACTTCCTCTCCACTGTAAAGGCATTTTTTTTGTCTGTTTTATGTGAGATAATTTACCCTATCCTACCTCCTCCTTTCTCCTTCCAGTATAATCCTCTTTCACGCCTTAATTTTATCCTCTATATATAGCCCCTTCATCTTCAACTCACCCTGTGCCCTCTATTTATCTAACTATCTATATAGATGTACCTGCATATAATTTTATTTCCCTCCAACTACCCTAATACTGACAAAGGTCTCATGAGTTATAAATACCATCTTTCAATGCAGGAATGTAAACAGTTCAACCTTAATAAGTGCCTTATGATTTCTCTTTCCTGTTTACCTCTTTGTGTTTCACTTGAGTCTCGTATTTGAAAGTCAAATTTTCTATTCAGCTCTGGTCTTTTCAGTAAGAATTCGTGAAAGTCCTCTATTTCACTGTATGCCCATTTTTAACCCTGAAGGATTTTACTCAGTTTTGCTGGGTAGGTGATTCTTGGTTGTCATTGTATCTCCTTTGACCTCCAGAATATTATATTCCAAGCCCTCCAGTCTCTTAATATAGAAGCTGCTAAATCTTGTGTTATCCAGATTGGGTTTCCACAATACTTGAATTGTTTCTTTCTTGATGCTTGCAATTTTCTTCCTGACCTGGGAACTCTGGAATTTGGCTACAATATTCCTAGGAGTTTTCCTTGGGGATCTCTTTCAGAAGGTGATCGGTGGAGTCTTTCAATTCCTATTTTGCCCTCTGCTTCTAAAATATGAGGGCAATTTTCCTTGAGAATTTCTTGAAAGATGATGTCTAGGCTCTTTTTTTTTTTGATGATGGCTTTCAGATAGTTCAATAATTTTTAATTCTCTCTCCTGGATCTATTTTCCAGGTCAGTTTTTTTTTCCAGTGAGATATTTCACATTGCTTTCTATTTTTCCATTCTTTTGGTTTTGTTTTACAGTGTCTTGATTTCTCATAAAGTCACAAACTTCCAATTGCTCCATTCTAATTTTTAAGGTAGTATTTTCTTCAGTGAGCTTTTAGACTTCCTTTTCCATTTGACCAATTCTGCTTTTTAAGGTATTCTTTTCCTCATTGGTTTTTTGGACCTCTTTTTCCATTTGGGTTAGGCTATTTTTTAAGGTGTTATTTTCTTCAGAATTTTTTTGGATCTCCTTTAGCAAGCTATTGACTTGTTTTTCATGATTTTCTTGCATCACTCTCATTTCTCTTCCCAGTTTTCCCTCTACTTCTCTTACTTGCTGCTCAAAATCCTTTTTGAGCTCTTCCATGGCCTGAGACCAACATATATTTTTTTTGGAGGCTTTGGATGTAGGAGCTTTGACTTTGTTGTCTTCTTCTGGTTGTATGTTTTGCTCTTCTTTGTCAGCAAAGAAAGATTCTATGGTCTGACTTTTTTTTGTGAGGTTGCTCATGATCCCAGTCAATTACTTGAGTTATAAACTCTTTGTTAAGGTAGGGGTCTGCTTCCAATGTGGAGAATGTTTTGTCCCAAGCTGCAGGGTTTTATGAAGCTGTTTTCAGAGATACTTCTAAGGACCTGTACATTTTTAGTTCTTCCAAGATGGTATGATAAGGGGCAAGTTGTTTACTCCTTTCCTGGCCTGTGCTCTAGTCTATGAGTTACCACAAACACTCTTTTCTGCCTTGGATTTATGAGAAGAATTTCATCTTCATTGTAACCACAAGCTCCACCATGCAGCACTCCTCCTCACCCTAGGACTGCCACCCAGAACTGTAACCCAGATCCAAGCACAGGCAAAGGAAGAGAATCTGCATCCATCAAAGAGATCCCTGCAATCCACCTTTGATCAGCCAGTCAATTCCCCCTAAGAGTGTGGGGTGGAAGCTCCAGAAGCAGCTGCCAACCCAGAGCCACACGCAGAGACTGGAGCTGGGACCTAGCTTTTCTCTTACCACAGTCACAGATTTTTCCTACTGACCTGCTGAGTTGTCATTGGGGTTTGTGGGTGGAGAAGTCTGGAAATCACCACAGCTGCCTGTGAGTCAGTCCTCTGAGGCCTGCTCCAGGTTCTCTGAGGCCTGTCTTGCCTGCGCGCCCACACTGAACTGCATTTGCCTCCCTGCTTGGTGTGATATTCCTTTCTGATCTACCATCCAAGTTGTCTTGGACTGGAAATTTGCTTAACTCTGTCTTTTTATGGGTTCTGCTGCTTTAGAATTTGTTTAGAGCCATTTTTTATAGATTTTTGGAGGGTTTGGGGGGAGAGCTAAGGAAAGTCACTGCTTTTACTCTGCCATCTTGGCTCTGTCCCCTTCAGTTATATTTCAACTGCTTCATCAGAGCAAGGAGAAAGAAACATAAAGTATCCTAACCCACCAATATATGCATGCTGCTCTGTGACATGATAATCCATTTGGATGCTTTGTGATGGATGGCAATGTGAACCTGTCTTCTTCTTTTTCTCCAGAACAAAGGAAATGGCACTTCAGTGAACTGTCTGAAGTTATGTAAGCAGCAGTGTATGGTTGTATTATTATTGGGCTAGCTCACTCTTGGAAACTCCATGGAGTCTCACTTTCCTTTTCATTTATAGACTTCCCCATCTTACATACACAACTGATTTCAATCGTTAATGAGTTAAAGGCCATTTTTCCATTAGTTATGAATCTAGTATAGTTGAACAAAGTTTACAGAGCAAATGTATGTTGTAAAAGTATAAAGTAAATTGGTGGGTTGACCTAATGAGGGTTTATGAGAAGACAATGGATAAGAACCACAAAAGAGACATGGACAAAGTGCCCATACTAGTGAAACAACAGGTCCATAAAGCAAATTATGCTGAAAAGATCTTATCAATCCTGCAAATTCAGTGAGGTAATTTAACAACAATGGATTGTGATATTTATCACAGCATATGTGGAGTTAACCTTACACTGAAATGAATCCAATTAAGCCTTTGTCTTATATGAGTTCATACGGTCTACATATAGGTTACTTTTTACTAAGTGGCTCTTACACAATTTATTTTGTCATAATATCTTTTCTAAATTATGGGGATTGTGATTATAAAAGTTATTTATGGTAATATGCTGGGTAATTTGACTAAGTTAATATCTGATTGGTGCAGAGTTTGAATATAATAAGAAATTTAGGAATGAGTAGAATTTTAAATATTCAACAATAACAATGATGTAACCACAGAAAATAGGATAGAGGAAAATAACCGTGATAAAAATAATTAATCTAATACAAAATAATGAAAAAAATAATAAAAGCAAGATCTGATTAAGAAAAGAACATGAAATGAAAGGTCCTTATCAAAAATGTTTTTCTTTTAAAAAAAGGAAACTGGAATTTTGATAAAAAGAAAGGGGAAATTAGAAAAGATTAAAATGAAAATTATCCAATAAATATTCCATAAAATTTGATAATTTAAATATACTTAATAGTTTTAAAGATTCAAAATACCAAAATTAATATGACAAGAAGTAGATGAAATGAGCAGCCTCATCACATAGCTCATCTTGTCTGGACTAGTGAAGTTCCTAGATTAATGTATAGATTGAAAGCAAAAAAATTTAGAAATCATTAGATTGTTTGATCGAACATATAAATGCTATGAAAACAATGTTAACATGTATTAAAACAATCTAGGGATTAGTGTGGTACCATAGGTAAAGTGACTGCCGAGCCATGAGGAACAGATGCTTTCAAGTGCAACCTCTTACACATAGTGCCTTGTGATGTTGGATAAGTCACTCATCCTCCCACCACCCCTGAAACCTCTCAGACACAAGGTACAGAAAGGGTATTGATCATTGGTGGTAAGACAAATTCCTCACAGCTAGTTCCTTATGGCAAGGAAATCTCAGACTTTGTCAAACTCATCATGGTTGTTTGTGTGATGTTTTGGAGTAGTATTATTATTGTTCATGCTGTTGTTGCTGCTGTTATTATTGTTAATAGAAAAACAATAAAAATAAATAATTCATGAATGAAACAGAAAGAAATAGGGAGAATCAGTGATTCATGATTTGAAGAGAAGAAAGACAGAAAGCAGTTGTGTTAAATTACAATGATAGGGGAATCGTGGAGGAAGTTTGTTTTTGTGTTGAGAAGCAAATGTAGAAGTAGTATGATATTTGAAATCAAAACAAATTGGGTTCATATCATTATTGTGCAAATTACCACTCATTACATGACATTGAACAAATCATTCTAGCCTTAATTATATGAGTAATTATATCAGAAACACAGAGAGAAATTATAGCAGAAACAGAGAGAAAAGAAAATAAAGAGGAATGTGCAGTCTTTTTCCTGCCCCTGCCTTTTGTATACTTAATTATGTATCTTTAATCCTGTTAGAGAAATTTTTCTTAGACTTATTTTTTTTCCATGAAGACCCATAACTAATCATGACCTTAAGTAGACTGCAGTAAGGAAATTGTGAATGAAAAACAGAGAAGGAACACAAGCACTCAAAAGATCAGAAAAATTAGGCAGTTTGTTAATAACAGCCCCGTAAGTGTGGGGTTTCCCAGGCCTTAAGTCTCATGGGTAAGTGCCAGTGGTGTGAGGGCTTTTGGTGGGATAGAAAACCAGATTGAGAGCACAGAGTTGAATCTCTTGCCTTATATTTGATAGTAGCTGCCAGATACATTCACAAAGACTGAGGAAGCAGAGGACCTTAGGAGAGGAGTCAATCACTAGGCAATCCAGACTGTAACTCACCATAGATGGAAAATGAAAACATTATGATGACTAAAGTTTGCCAACCTTGCATATCTGGATAAGATGAAATTTGTTCATCTTTTCAATATCAGGAGTGGATTTCATTCATTGCCTGTATGAAGCTATGTAGAAAGCACATAGAATCTTCCTAGTACATAGGCAGGCCAATCAGTGGCTGAATGTGGAATAACTTCTGTCTGCAAGGCTCTATCAATAGGCCAGTCCTCACAGTGGATTCCCCTTTGTTTGTGACCAAAGGATATAGGAAAGTTCTGGGATAGAGACAAAGGAGAATAAACTTTCTTAATTAGGGAAAACAGTTCATTCTCCCATCTTATTGTTACTGAGTTTTATTTTTATTCTTAAACTTAAATAAACTCATGAGCCATCCCATAAGTACACTTTCAAGGGAAGAATTTCTATGAAGCCAAGCAATGTTTTAAAAAAATATGAACTACAGATATAGGCTTAAGAGAAGGCATATATGAGGTTGAGATCTCATGTTGAGATCGATTTTAAAATGCTCCTTTTTAAATCACAAGAAACATATGAAAGCAATACTACCAGAGATGGCTTCTGATCTTAATATTTATTAATTTATTTTGATTGATCAACAATCATTTTCATAGCTTTTGAGTTATAAATTTTTCTTCCTCTTCCTCCCCTCCCTCCCCAAGAAGGCACACAATCTGATATAGGCTATACATATACATTCCTATTAAACATATTTTCACATTAGTCATGTTATAAGGAAGAATTACAACCAATGGGTGAAACCACCAGAAAGAAGATACAAAACATAAGAAAAAAAATTAAACAGTATACTTCAATTGCATTTAAAAGTTCATAGTTCTTTTTTTGGATGTGGATAGCATTTCCCATCATAAGACCTTTGGAGATGTCTTAGATCATTGCATTGCTGAGAAGGGCCAAGTCTATCAAAGTTAGTCATCAAACAATGTAACTGTTACTGTGTAGAACATTCTCCTGGTTTGGCTCACTTCACTCAGCATCAGTCCATCTGATTTTGATTTTTAATTTTTTTGTTGCAGTTTCCTATCAGTCAGCCAAAAACACATATTATTAAATGCTTACTATGGGCTAGACTTTGTGCAAATGCTAAAGAAACAAAGACAAAGGGCAGACCCAGTTCTCAAGATGCTGACAGTCTATTGAAGGAGGCAATATGAAAGATTAATCATACATAATAACAGGAAGATTTGGAAGATGTGGTGAGGTGTAAAATACATAAAATGACTAGAATTGGAGGGGGTAGGTAATGCAGATCTTTGAACACCAAGACTGTTTCACGTTTGATCCTGCAACTAATAGGGAACCACTGAAAATTATTAAGAAGGAGTATGACATGGGTAGACCTGGGATTTTGGAAGATCCATTTGAAAGCTCTGTAAAGGATGGACTGGAGTGAGGAGAGATTTAAAGCCAAAAAATCAGCCAACATGGCAGTACAATAGTTCATGTGGGAGGTGATGAGAACTGCCTGAGGATGATGGCAATGACAGTTGATAGAAGAAGGCACATAGAAGAATTTATGAAGATAAATTAGACAAGCCTTGGTATCAGATTGGAAATGAGGAGGGAGAACATGTGAGCAGTTGAAGATATCCTTTAGATTATGAACCTGGGCAACTAAGAAGATGATGGTGCCTTCAACAGTAATAAGAAATTAACTAAGAGCAGTATTAAGGCAAAAATACTAAGTTCTCTTTTGAAGCTGTTGAATTGATTATGCTTATTGGATATCAAGTTAGGGGTGTCAGAGAGGCAGATGGAGAATCCAGACTGGTCAGGAGTGTGTTTTTTCCCACTTTGGGGTGTGTGTGTGTGTGTGGTGTGTGTGTGTGTGTTGTTTTGTTTTGTTTTGTTTTAGGAAAGGGTAAGTAGATTTGAGTTGTGTAGAGATGACAATAGAATCCATGAGAAATGATGGTTTTATATACATAGTAGGAACCAAATTATGTCTAAAATTTCCTAATGTTGGGAAAGAAAATTGCACAGTTATCCCTTCTATATTGTGGAGGTTAGGGGTGCAGCACCCCTTTTATATGGAAAATCCAAATACATTTCTTTGTCTTCTCTATACCAGAGAAGAATTCTGATTTTATTTTTTATATGACATTTATAGTACCTTGTTGTAAAATTTGGGTTAAGAATTTGCTCATAGACTCTATTCATCTGCTGGCCTTTATATGTCATCTGTGGCTTCCAGAAAACTCCAATAAATTCCCACATACTTTTTTTTTATGCTAACCCATGATATACTAAAACCACAATGGGAAAAGTTACGATGGACGGGATAACTACATATTGAATGTCACGAACATTGTTCTGTTCCCCTTTAGTTTATTTCCTTTTTATTTGGAGTTAGGACTGTTATTGTTCTCACTCATAGACCCAGAAGCATTTAGTGCCACCAGAATTAACTTTCTGTGGACTTGAGAGCTCCACATGATGATTTTGGATGTATGAGTCAAGAAAATTATCTAATGCTAGTAAGAAACAGATTTTATTCCAATATATTCTCAAGTTAATACCAAGGAATGAGAGATGTGATCATGTGTCAAAGAAAATAATCAACAGCCCATGTTACTTAGAGAATATAAATACTAGAAAAACTTTGGAACCTGTCTTTACAAAATTTCTAGCTTTCAAATCAGAATAATATATGTCGTATTTTGACATTGATGGACCACTTGAATATACTCAAAAATAAATTCAAGATTCTCCTCTGTGGCCAAAGTATCATCCAAAAAAAGTTTTCATTGTACAAACTTATTGGCATGATCCCTTCATGTCAAGGTAAAGATGAGACCCAAAGATATTTGGGCTCTGACAGTCCACAATAACAGTTTTCCATTCTCAAGGAGACCCACAACCTGGATGTTTCAACTGCATCCTGATGAACATGTTAGGGACACTGAGAATAGAATAAGCCTCTCAATGGAACCATCATGTAGCTTTTCCTGGTTCATGTGTACAATGCCATCATCAATAATGTTAATAGCTTTATACCTAAATGCTGATGTCTATATCTGAACCACATCTCCGAAGCTCTAAACCTGTTCTGTAACTCTGAGGAGAAAGAAACTGCAGATACTCATATCTAATATACCTCAGTGGAGAAAGATATTGAAAAAAAGCTTAGCACTTTGATATATCATCAACAAGGAAGAATGCTGAGAGAAATAAATGGAAGTGCAAAGTTCTAGTACATTATCGGGACTTTTAACAAAGGGATGAAATCCTGCTAAAACAAACCAACAACTTGCCATTCATGGAATGCATGAAGTATAAGAGACTTATGAATGCTCAATAAGACTATTAATAAAAATAATGTATTGGCAAATATCGAGAGTTAAACTGTTAGATGGGCATATTGCAGATGGAAATCACTCGACTCAGCAGACACAACAAAGAGTTTTCCTTTGAGTAGTAGAAAGTGTATCTGAATCAAACAATGGAGAGAAAACAGATATTTCATCAAATAAAACCATATATGATCTATCCATTATATCATGCTTAATTAATAATTAGTGAAGTAATAAAGTTATGAATAGATTCTCACTCATTCACCAACACACTGGCTATTAAAAGCTACCATTCTTCACATATACGTGGGCCATAGATATTTTGTTACCCATTGAGAATGTACTAGAGATACTAGCTCCTAAGAACCAGTCAACAGCATGACAACCCTAGAATGAGGGCCTTACCAACCAATAATTCTATGGCTACAAATAGACTTAATCTGCTTTAGTCAAACATTCACAAGCCAATGTGTGGCCAATAGCTAAAACCCTGGAGCTCTTGATATGAGCAACCTGGATAAACACAATAATTCTCACTCTTCCTTTTTTGTGCTCTTCCCATGGTCACAAAACAAATATCACAAAGATGTTTATCCAACTTTTCGAATGAATATGTCTTGTAAGGAAATTCAAATCAATAAATATTTATTAACCACCTACTATGTGTTAGGCACTATGGTAAGGCCTGAGGATACAAAAACAGGCAAATTAGCCCCCCTTCTTGCCCCCTCCCCTAATTTTCTTCTCTAACTCTTCATTTCCCTTTTTCTCCCCTTCCATCCTATCCCCTCCCCTTCTCTTCTCTTCCCTCCTTTACCTTCCCTTCCCTCTCCCTCATCCCTATCCTTCCCTCCATCCTTCTCCTTCTTCCCTTCCCCGGCCTAGATGCTGTCGTGTAGGCAGCCAAGGAGGCCACAGAGCTCACCAATGCGGACATCACCGGGCTATGCCAGGACATGTTCTCCAAAATGGCCATGTACCTAACAGGCGAGCTGACAGACACCAGGGAAAACCCTCCCTTCTTCCCTCTCCCCATGGCTCCCCCCCACTCCCTTCATAACGTGTTCTTCAACTTAAATAATAAATGCTGACTTATGACCCTCAAAAAAAAAAAAGAGGCAAAGTACAGTCCCTGACCTCAGGGAACTTACAGTCTAATGTAAGGCAGTATAGCAAAATGGGATGAGCACCAACCTTGAAATTAGAGAACTTGGGTTCAAATCATTTATCTATTTATCATTTATCTCCTCTTGCCTCAGCCAAATCCCTTAATAACCCTGGACATATTTCATTATTTATAAACTTAGATGTACCTAGAACATCTTGGAGCACCCTTGCAAGTGTGCAGCTGTTATCCTCAAATGTACATTAATAAATCTGTAAAGTTTATCATTAATCCCAAGGATAATTATGTCACTTTGTGCCATCTACCTATGGCTCCTTATTCTGCCCTCTGGGTCAAGCAGAATAAGTCTTATTCCTCTTCCTTGTGAGTTTTCAGACATTTGTGGACAGATATCATGTCATCATCCTTGATCTCTTCTTCTGGTCAAAGATCTTTTTTTTGGTTGATATCATTTTAAAATGTTTTTATTAATTTATTTTGATTGATCAACAATCATTTCCTTAAGCTTTTGAGTTTTTAATTTTTCTCCCCCTCTCCCACCTCCCTCCTCAAGATGGAGTATAATCTGATATAGGCTACACATATACATTCCTATTAAATATATTTTCACATTAGTCATGTTGTAAGAAAGAATTAGAACCAATAGGAGGAAGCACCGGAAAGAGGAAACAAAACAAAATAGAAAAAAAATAGCAAATATTATGCTTTGATCTCCATTCAAACACCATAGTTCTTTCTTTGGATGTGGATAGCATTTTCCTTCATGAGATCTTTGGAGATGTCTTAGATCTTTGTATTGCTGAGAAAGGCTTAGACTATCAACATTAGTCATCACACAACACAGCTGTTACTGTGTACAACACTGTCCTGGTTCTGCTCACTTTATTCAGCATCAGTCCATACAAGTCTTTCCAGGTTTCTCTCAAGTCTGCCTGCTCATCATTTCTTATAGCCCAATACTATGCCATTATACTCATATACCACAACTTGTTTAGTCATTCCCCAATTGATGGGCATCCCCTCAATTTCCAATTCTTTGCCACCATAAAAAGAGCTTTCATAAATATTTTTGTACATGTAGGACCTTTTCCCATTTTTCTGATCTCTTTGGGATACAGACCTAGAAGTGCTATTGCTGGGTAAAAGGGTATGCACATTTTTATAGCCCTTTGGGCATAGTTCCAAATTGCTCCCCAAAATGGTTGGAGCATTTCGCAACTGCACCCACAATGCATTAGTGTTCTAATTTTCCCACATCGTCTGCAACATTTACCATTTTCCCATTTTGTCACGTTAGCCAATCTGATAGGTATGCTGTGGTATGTCAGAGTTGTTTTAATGTGCATTCCTCTAATCAATAGTGATTTAGAGTATTTTTTCATATGACTATAGATGCCTTTAATTTTTCATCTGAGAACTGCCTGTTCATATCCCTTGGGGAATGTCTGTGGTCAAAGATCTATTGAATATGGATTGTATTTCTCTGCATACATGTTAGTGCCTGCCAGTACAATGTAAGTTCTTTGAGGACAGGGACTGTTTTTTCTTTGTATTTCCAACATTTATGACATTTGCAAGTATATTATTGGTGCTTAATGAATGCTCATTGTGTTGAATTGCATTTCTCTATGGATATATCTGTCTTTTTTCTATGTGTATCTAGCTAAGGACAACTATATTGTAGTAAACATGGAAATGTAATGAGATACTGAATCCCAAATACCTTCATTGTTCTTGGAAAAATTCCAAATCAGTATAGTTCATATTCTAAGCTTCAGAATATAGGTCTAGTGTCCATGTCTCTAAATCATCATATGTACATTCTTAATCCTTGAGAGGCTGGAGGGGCTCTAGGATTCAGTTCTTTATACCCCATCTCCCTAATCCCTTTGGTAGGAGTGCCTTCACTGCCTCTACATTCTAGAGCAAATTTTTTTAAAGCCTCTATTCACAGCATTTGAGCTGAACAGGGCATCATTAGATTATTTAATCTAATCTCAAACTCCATTTTGTAGATGAAAAGTGAAATGTTAAATAACTTGCTCAAGATCACAGTGCTACATCAAAGAGCTAGAATTGGAATTAAATCCTCTTCATTCTAAATCCTGGGGCTTTCAACTACAAACCACTAAATCCTCATTAACTATGCCTTTCACCTCAATGAAAACTGCTGCTTTAACACATTTTCACCTACATGTTTGTTAAAGTTAATATTAAAATATTCCTTAATAATAATAAACAATGTTGGTCAAAAGAGGGTTTTTAAAAATCCTTTCCATATTCCTCTTTATATGTTTCATGTTCAAATATGTCTCCATCTAAGTGAGAAACTGTTTAACAGCAATGTCCAGTTGGTGGTCATAGAGGGATCTTGTCTTGCCTCATGCCTGTCCAGAATGACTAGTCTCATACACATCAAACATTGCAGATACAAAGAATCATTGAAGTCTATGCTCGGTATAATTAGGGAAAGGTTGGAACTGGAGCCCAGACGGCAAGAGGTGGCAATGGATAAAGTCTCCCATGTTCTTCCTGCAATGCCAACACTAAGCTGTATCACATTTGGATGATGCTATTAGCACTCATCTCCCTGTACACAAATACCCAAGTCAAGGCCCCAACATAAGGATTTATAACCAACTCATAGAACTTTATTCAATACTCAGAATGTGCTCTAAGGCAAAAGTCAACTTTGTGGCTAATGCAGAAATTATGGCATGCGATTAAGTGTCTCTCAAATATTCATATGTACCAATCCATCTTTTCCTATCCAGGCATGTTTCTGTGTATATGTAATTAACAACTAAAATGTACTTACCTCTGGGGAAATTTCACTTAATAGGAAGTCCTAAAACCCATTTGACTTCATATATTTTTATTGTCTCTTCATGCTTTTGTCTACTTTTAACCCCATATTAGGAAGTCTCCATTCTCTACAAAAGAACTTTTTGGCTGAAACTCTACTTTGACAAATAAGGATTACTTCTCTTTTGGAGAGCCTAAAGAGCTTTCTGTTACCATTTATTTTTATCCAAATAACATATAAATAATCATTTATTGTCTTTATTTGATGCTTCCCAAGGAAAAGGTGATTTCCCACCTTCATACTCCTTGGCTTCTGTTCTTAGTATATCTCAAAATTGTTCCCCCCACACCTTGTGGTGAGTACTAAGCAATTGTTCCTAAGGAGTTATCTGATCCTAACATACCCCCACATTTTAGTCTATCTATTCAAAGACTCTCACCTTTTGGTCAGAATGTAATCTTTTTGAGAAAAGTGAGTAGTTCATTTATAGATTTGTGTCTCCAGGCTAGCTGCATGTCTCGTAAGTATTAAGCATAAAAATGTTTATTGACTGATTCTAATTCTGTTTATTTAACTCAAAATAATAAGTAATGTAATAACTCCTAAAACAATGATTAAGAATTATTAAAGAGAAAAATGTCTCTTTCAGAAATTCTTGTGGTGAAGTACAGTACCTAAGGTCCCTTTGGGACAAGTCCATGGCCAAGGAAATCAGGAGAGTTCCACATTACTTTGTCTTTGGGCCAAGAACTTGCTGGACTTTGTGATTTTGATGGAAGGGGTTTTCCAACTGTCAAGTATATGTAGTATAACACAATTTTAGCTGCCTGGCTAATGTGGACAAATCCAGAGGTTTTAAGCAGGTCTCTACGAGGGGAAAGAAAGGAGTAAGGACATTTTCATAGGAATTTTATTTTAGAACTGAAAATCAGTTAGATTTTCTCTAAAGTGTATTTAAATGGAAAGTTTTTATTGATCTGATACCCTGACTATGAAGAGTTAATTTCATTTATAAATCTATAGACTATAAATACTCCACTTTCCTTTGAATATTGGTAGTCGGAATGGGATCCAAGGAGCCAGATACCATCTTAACTGCCCGATAATAAAGATCATTTTCACCCATCATCATGGGGTGTCACAGACAGGCCTAATATGAACATCCATTGATACCACGTGGTAGATGACAGAGTCTTTAAGGAGCTGTTGAATTTAGTCCATCCTCTCTCCAATTCACATTAAGAATCCCAATTCCCAATTTTCTTTGAGGTATATATATATACACATACATATATGTGTGTGTGTGTGTATATGTGTGCGTGTATGTGTGTATATATATGTGTGTGTATGTGTGTATATATATAATGTGTGTGTGTATGCGTGTATATATGTGTGTGTGTGCGCGCGTATATATGTATGTGTATGTGTATATATACGTGTGTGTGTGTATATATACATATATGTATATATATATACATATATATGTATATATAAAACTTTGTCAAATCTATAAAAATAAGAATCACTCACTAATTGATGAATGGTAAAAGAATATGATGCTCATATTCAGTTTTCCAATGAAGAAATCAAAAGTATTTCTAGTCATATGAAAAGTGCTCTAGATCATTATTGATTAGAGAAATACAGATTAAAACGACCATGAGTTATCATTTTACACCTAACAAATATGGTAAAATGATTGCAGGGAAAAGTGACAAATCTTGGAGGTGATGTGAAAAAATTGGAACACTAATTATTTATTGTTGGCATTGTGGACTGATTCAATTCTTTTGAAAAGCAATCTGGGAATTATGCCAAAAGTACCTATCGTATAGGTAGTTTAATAACTCTTTGGTCATAACTCCCAGATTGTCTTATCCCCTTTGACCCAGGAATACCACTTTGAGTTCTATTTCAAAGGATAATAAAGGAAAAAGGAATAGAATATTTATATTCTAAAAAGGAACATGCATTTCTTGTACCTACTGTGCAGGAATGTTACCCAGAGTTCACAGGAAAAAGCCCACAAAGGGGACCACATAGAGGTGTGGTTTTAGGCCTGCTGTGTCGGTAAATTAACTAGAGGTCAAGGGTAACTGAGAGTTGTCCAGTCTGCCACCAGTCAATGTCTTGTTTGACAGGATAGATGTAGGGAATATACATATGTCTTAGGTCTAGAATACAGGTAATGAGGAGTCCAGGATGTAGATAATGAGGTAGGGTGGTAGTATACATAGTCCAGTGGGTAAGCATATCTTTATGACCCAGTGCAAAGACAGTTCAAGCTAATAATTCCTTCAGGTGCTGTTTGTAACTTCACCAGGGAAGGAGATAAGGTTCTTGCTAGGGCCCACTCATGAGTAATTGCTAGGCACAGTGTCCTTGGGCTGGGGAGAAACTGCCAGAGACAGTGTTTCTGAGACTAGGGAGAACTTGGGGTCAAAGTACAAGCACAAGTACCCAAATACAAGCACCCAAGCACCCCATCAGAAACAGCTTACCTTGTTTGTGGGAGAATTTTGGAGATCCTGGTATTATCTGTCTTATTCCACCATCTTTTCTTTTTTTTTTTTTAAATATAACTCCTTAAAAGCAGGGAAAAAAATAAGCCAACATTAAGATTCACTTACCTCTTGGTTGCCTCGCAGAGTTAGCCAAAGTTCTTTCCAATTAGGTTGGGCTAGCTAATTAGCATTTCTTAAGTTCTTGCTAAGTATATTATATACACAAAAAGGAAGCTATTAAAAGACCCAGGCATTTTCTTTTGTCTTTTTAATTTAATTGGGGGTAGGCAAGCACAGAGAAACAGACACAAAGACTTGGAGCATCTCCTAAAGAACAAAATTGGCTATAATTTGGTTTCCCTATTTTTGCATGACTGAGAAAATGAGCTTCTCTGCCACTTAATGGGATGCACCTTTCTTGATTGTAATACTTAGAGTCTACTAGATGAAGACATTTTTCAAGATTTAAGCACCCTCTTAGCCTCATACCAAGAGCCACCTCCAGAGGAAATAAATAAACTAAAATTTAAGAACTCCTTCCTGGCAAAAACAAAGAAACCAGGAGCCCCCTCAGATGGGGAGTGGAAAGGACAAACAATATAACTTTTGGAGATGATAACAAGTTAATTTGCAACTTTATCTTGGAAAAAGCTGATTCAATTATACAATTAATACAGAATATATTCAGTTAAATTGATATAGTAGAAACTAGAGGTAACATTAATTTTGATATTTTCACTAAAAAGTGTGAAAAATGATTCTAAGAGCTTCCCCCCACTCAAAGCCCTTCTGAAAAGTTCTTCAGAAGAACATTACTGGTAATAAGACTGCATTGAGTCTTATCCTGGTTAAACTCCAACCCAGACAGGAACAGATTTCATTTGCTCAGATTTGGGTGAAGACAGATTCTTTTGTCTAAATAGGATGAGACTGGGAGTGGTGTTTCCTCTGCCTGGATGTCTAGGTGATATTGGCCCCTGTTAACCAGGATTAAGTGACCTAAGTCACTTACTCAAGACCTCATATATATAACCAACCTCTCAGTGTGTTGACCAATCAGAGTGATTGGCATCCTTGGAAACACTTAGCTTCAAAGATCATATGATCCTGTACTCCCAAATCCCAAATTGAGCCAATTGTGAACTGGCCCCCTTAGGGCAGGCCCAGTTTTGGACTGACCTTCCCTGCAATTCATGTCAAGCCAGCTTGAGAGAAATTAAAGAGTAGACACACTCCTAATTTTGTTTGTCTCTTTCTTAGAACAGAATCTGTCTTTAAATTGGGGTTCCACAAAGTTTTTTGGGGGGAAATAAAAGATAATAATAGGCATGGGATTAGTATTGATATTGATGGAATCCTAATAAAGCTGCCCACAGTTCCAACAGTCTAACTTCCTTATGAACCCCATTAAATAGCAGACATGTCCTGATTTCACTACATACTCTGGCTTTTAACCACACCACAGGCCCCAGACTCAATAGCCTCTATCTCTAGCTAGCCACTGCCCTCAGATCCAATTCACATATTTGAATAGGTGTGTTCTTGAACTCAACCACAATCACATCATCCATCTAGCCGAAGGCAGGACCACAATACCTAACTATCCATCTTGCCCAGACAAGATCACAATTGCCAGCCATTGGGAGGGCAGCAGGATCAGGATATTTGACCACCAAACCACAAGAGAGACCCCTCCCCATTGCCTAATCCCTTCATAAATCCCTCCTGATTTTAGTATTCATAACTTGTGTTGTGAAGTCATTATCATCACACTATACATTTGCCTATGTTGTCTTACTATGTTGCTAGTTCCTCTTGGAACCTAGCCCACTTCTGAAGGTTTTCAATCCTCAGTAAATACCTATACTTAGATTGGAAGTGGTTTGACTATGAATTCTTTGAGATGATGCTGTCACAATACACCAGGAAACCCCAACAGTTTTTGGTGTCCTTGGGTGAGCCAAGTCTCTGACTCTCACTCTCACTTCACATGGAGCACAGTCTCAGATTTGGATCCCCTCTAATGCAGAGGTAAGCCTATATTTTCTCCTTCTCTTAGCTGGGATGTCCTTCAAGCACATAGGAAGGTTTGACTGAATCATGTGGGCCCTAGCACACAAGCCCCTCACTGCCTGGCAAATTCCCTCAGGACAGAGGATGCTGTTGGACACTTTCATGGGGAGTTCTTTCTGAACTCTTTTTAATTTTTTTCCTCATCCTTCTGGTGAGACACCACTGAAGAAATCAACATGGCCTTAGGAGGATTTCCTTAGGCATGCTGGCATTCATTCCCAACTCCCATCCAACTGGACTCCTAAAATGTAATAGAGCCTTGTCTCAGTATAATATAGAGGAACAAGAAATGTTGTCCCTATCTGTGCTTTCTGTTTGTATTTGTCTGCTCTGTGTCTGTGTAAAAATCTCTGAGTCTGCCACCTTGCAAGATTTAAAATCAGAAGAAAAGAAAAAAAAACTTTACCTGGGATGGAAAGATGGATGTTTTCTTAAAAAAAAAAAAAAGGATCTTGGAGGAAAAAAAAAATCTCTCTCTGTACTTGGAATTTTTCCAAGAACAAAGAAAGTATTTGAGTTTCAGAATAAGTAATTGCAATTCCATATTTACTAGAATATAGTTGTCCCTTGATAAATCAAAATAAATTAATAATTTTTTTTAAAAAATATATAGTTGTCCTTAGATGGCCAAACATAGAGACATTGTAAAACATAGATCTACCCATGGAGAAATGCAAGTCAACTCAATGGGCACCTTTAAGCACCAATAATATACTTGTAATGGTGGTAAATGTTGGAGATACAAAGAAAAAACAGTTCTTGTCCTCAAAGAACTTATATTCTATGGCAGGAACCAACATATATACAGAGAAATACAATCCATGTTCAATAGATCTTTGACAAGAAGAGATCAAGAGTGACAACATTATATCTAGCCATAAATGTTTGAAGTCACAAGGAAGAGGATTGAGACTTATTCTGCTTGGCCCAGAGGGCAGAACAAGGAGCCATGGGTAGAAGGTACAAAGTGGCAAAATTAGACTTGGGGTTAATGATAAACTTTATAGACTTACTCAGATACAACAATTCAGAATAACGGTTTCAGACTTGGGAGGGTGCTCCAAAGTTTTCTAGGCATGTCTAAGTTTGTAAAGAATGAAATAGGAATGTTAAGGGAGTTGACCAAAGCAAGAAGGAGTAAGTAATAAAGGATTTAAACCTAAGTTCTCCAATTTCAAGGTCAGTGCTCATCTTATTTTTCTGTCTTGCCTTACATTAGCTGTAAGCTCCCTCAGGGCAGGGACTGTATTTTACCCCTTTTTGTATCCCAACACTTACCCAGTGCCTAACACATAGTAAGTGGTTTAGTAAATATTTATTGATATAAATTTCCTCACAAGGGCATTTAATTGAAAAGTTGGATAAAAACCTTCTTGGATGTTTACATTGGATGTGAACCCAATTTGTTTTGATTACAAATATCGTACTCCTTCTACTTCTGCTTCCCAACAAGAAAACAAACTTCCTGCACTGATTCCTGACATATCATTTTAATTTAACACATCTCTTTCTGTTCTTCCTTGCCTTCAAATCATGAATTAATGATTCCCTCTAAATTGGTTCCATTTCATTCTTGATTTTTAAAATTCTTTTTCTATTAACAATAATAAAAGCAGCAATAACAGCATGAACAATAATAACATCACTCCAAAACCTCACAAAAACAACAGTGACGAGTATTTGTCAAAATCTGAGAATTTTTTTGGCTAAAAGAACTCCCTTTGAGGAATTTGCCTTACCACCAGTGATCAATATCTTTTCTACATCTTTGAGTTTAAGAGAGGTTTCTGGGGTGGTGGGAGGATGAGTGACTTTTCCACCATCACAAGCAATTATGTGAAAGAGGTTGTGCTTGAAAGCATCTGTTCCTCGTGGCGAGGCAGTCACTTTATCCATGGCACCGAACTGATGTCTAGATTGTTTTAACATATATTAACATTGTTTTCATAGTCTTTATATATTCTATCAAATAACCTAATGATTTCTAAAATGTTTTTGCTTTCAATCTATACATTAGTCTAGGAACTTCACTAATCCAGACAAGATGAGCTATGTGTTCAGTCTGTTTATTTCATCTGTTTCTTATACTAATTTTGGTATTTTGAATCTTTAAAACTATCAAATTTATTTAAATTATCAAATTGTATGGAATATTTATTGGATGATTTTCATTTTAAGCTCTTCTAATCTCCTTTCAAAATTTCAATTTCCTATTTTTGAAGAAAAATATTTTTGATAAAGACCTTTTATTTTGTGTTCTTTTCTTAATCATATCTTGCTTTTATTTAATTTTTTTCATTATTCTGTATTTGATTAATTACTGTTGTTATCATTGTTATTTTTCTCTATCCTATTTATTGAATATTTAGCAACATACTCATTTCTAAATTTCTTATTACATTCTTGGGTTTTCAGTGTATTAAATTGTAATCATTTTTAATGTCAAAAACTTTCTTGAGATTTTTATATAGGATACTTTTGTTGTTGATGTGTGATATAATAAGATATTCTTTTACATTTCACGATTTATTGAGTCGTTTGTGTAATAATTTTAAAATTTTCACTTAAGAAAAGTATTTGTTCCATAAAACTTAGACTCAGTAAAAGGGCCACACTTGAAGACTTAGAGGGCAATATGGCACCTCAAGGCTGCAGGTTCCCCACACCTGATTTTAATTAAAACACATGTAATAACATGCTTTTTACAAAAAAAAAGTACTTCTTATACACAAATTAACTTACTTAACAGTTATAAATTGTATTGTAATCATAACAAAAAATTTAAAGAAATCCTAACATCAAAGGAACAAACTATTTTCAAATTGTATATAATTTATCAGTTTATATCAAACCATTTTTTATAGTGAGATCTATCTTCACTTCAGGATATGTTCTACAAAGAGTAGTTACATCAACATTAAATAACAAACCTAAATAAAATTGACTTTTCCTTTGAGGAAATACAAGTTATTCCAAAAGTTACTATTTTCTAAGAAAACTGTACCAAAATTCTTTTCTTCAAGACTAAACTAAAAAAGTTTCTGATTTCAATTTGAAATAATAGATTTATATTTTGGTTCCACAAAATTTTGCATCATTGCTTAATTATTCTCATACCATATTAAGATATTTCAAGGGCCATATCTAATGTATGAATATGTAACTATGGACAGGCAGATGATGATGCCAAGTAATATTCTACCCACTTGTTTAGGGTATGTAAATGAGTATAATCTTAGACTGAAAACTGAAATTAGAAGATCTTATAGGTCTGCATCCTAAAGTGATGAAGAATTTCCAAAATATTGAAGCATCTAGGCCTGTTATATTACAGTGCAACTTGCTGTGGTTAGAAAGATTTGCCATGAGACAAAGCATCAGTGACATGATTATGATACCATCAATACTAGTCCTCTAGGCCTAATCCCAAAGGCTCTAAATGACTTAACACTGGCATAAACAGGGAAAAAATTCATCCTTAAATCCACCTGATTCTAGGTCAGAATCGTGTAAGTAGCAAAGTGTATTTCAGGATACCATAACCAGGCTCAGAATTAACAGATAGGTAGATTTCCCATAAGGGAAACAGACAAGATGTTCCTACCTTAAGCTATTCAAGGTTGCCTTCCTCACCTTTTTAGAGAGGGACAGATGTCCAATGGCCTCACTGTGGTTGGGCTACTTGCATTTTTTTGAAGTAGTGAAAGATTAGCTCAAGGACATAACAAACCTAAAATCAAAACTGAGAATAACATCAGATTAGGTATGTGTATATCAGGATAACAACATGTAGTATTTATTACACGGTTTTTCAAAAAAGTGAACAATGTGAAATGTATATTCATGGTTTCACATTGAATGCTCATTGTTGTTGTGTAGGGTACATGGAAATTTTTTTGGCTTTTTGAATTTAAATTCAAAATTATTTTTTTAAAGAGTAAATTGGCTTAAGATGTAACTTCAGCACAGACTGTTTTAATATAAATTCATCATTATCATAACTACAAATCATCACATAAAACATTTTGATATTATAAATACAGAGTCATTTTTTTCCTTTCCTTTATTCAAGGAATATTTGAAATGAGAAGGGGGATCCGGCACAAAATGAACCAACCCACACATTCTTTCACAGGGTTGATAAAGATTCAAGACCATGATGAATACAAAAATGGGAATTTATACAAGGTCTTTCTTCTGCTCTTCTTTTCTTTCCCAAAGAGTAAGCATTTATTATTCTTCCCATTTAAAATATAATCAACTAGAGGCTTCACAGATTTTGACATCATGGAGATAGTTTTGATTAACCTAATTAGTAATTTCACAGTATCCAAATCAAAATAGAATCAAAGTCTCCAATGATATAAAATTATCCTTCCCTCAACAAGATTTCTTACAGAATGGTTTTCCAGAAATATAATCCAAGTAAATTTAGAAACATGATAATAATATTCACAACATCTTGAATTTAAAAGGTGGAAATGAACTGCATTAATCAGATATTAACTTAGTTAAATTACCAGGCAGATTACCATAAATAACTTTTACAATCACAATCCTCATAATTTAGAAAAGACTTTGACAAAAAAGTTGGAAATTTCTTTAAAGACCCACTTAGCAAACAGTAACATATACGTAGGCTATATGAAATTACATAAGACAAATAATGCTTTACTGGATTCAATTTAGTGTTAGGTTAACCCTACGTATGTTGAGATAAATATCACAATCCATTGTTAAAATACCTCACTCTATTTGCAGGACTGGCAAGATTTCAGAACTCATCATTTCACACCTCAGAACATCTTAAAGAGGTTTCTGCTATGTCAAATTCACTGCAAAAACATTATCATTATTACCTATTGAATTTCTGAATGAACAATTTCAGACAATTCACATTTCTTTTAACACGAGTCTAGAATAATTTAATCTATCACCCCAAAGAATCCAAATTGAAAAAAAATAGCCACTTTACCATTATTACTTACTATTAAATTATTATTAAATTAAGTCATAAAATTGTTTGCCTGTTTTAATCAATTAGAATCTTTTTGGCATAATTTGCTTTATGGACCTGTTGTTTCACTAGTAGGGGCACTTTGTCCATGCCTCTTGTGTGGTTCTTATCCATTGTCTTTTCATAAACCTACACAGATTGACCCAGTGATTTATTTTATATTTTTTACATCATACATTTGCTCTCTAACCTTGGTTCAACTTCCCTACCTTCATAACTAATGAGAAAATCACCTTTAATTCATTAAGGACCGGAATTAGTTCTTTAGGCAAGATGGGGCAATCTTATGAATGAAAATGAAAGTAAGACTCCTTGGATTTTCCAAAAGTGAGTTAGCCCAATAATAATACGGTCACACACTGCTATTTATATAACTTAAGATATTTTAAGACAGTACCATTTCCTTTGCTCTGGACAAAAAAAAAAAAAGAAACACATAGGCTCACAGTGCCATATATCATGAAGCATCCAAACGAATTATCCTTTTACAGAGGTGCATGCATATATTGGTGGGTTAAATGCTCTGTTTGTTTCTTCCTGTTCTGATGAAGCAATGGAAACATAATCAAAAGGCTTGATTAAAAATAATTTCAGGAAAATTATTGCAGATTTTAAAGAAACTCTTGTTGAAGGAAAAAATAATTTGAAGTTGGAATAAATATACCTTTAAAATTAAAGATCATCATTAGCAATATTTGGTTCTAAAACATAGATTCCTTATAAGTATTCCATACACTTCCCATTTTCACTGTATAGTTTATCTAGGCTTCTTCCTTATTTATTGCCCATCATCTCATAACCTTAATTAGCCAAATGTGCTCAGGACTTGTGAAATAAATCATATGAAAAAGAGATTGCATGCTATGTTTAATTATAATGGAAGATTTTTCCTCTTACATATTTTGAAATGTTTTCATACTGCTATACTATCTTCTAACTTGAAGGAGAAAATTTTATTTTTTTTCTATCCACATGATTTACTCCTTGGCAGTGTGCTTCTTAGAAATCCCTTCAAACACCTGGTAAAAGCTACAGAAAAAGTGTTAAAAGATCTTTTTTTGTAACTGAAAAATTCCTCTTAACTGCTTTTTATATTTTGTCCTCTTATCAAACTTTCAGAGGCTCTATGAAGAGGGAAATGATATTGCATTAGCCAATCAGGTTCTCCTAGGTTCTCTTCTATACAAAGAAGCTTGAAAATAATCAAGTGAGAGTGGAAAAAAAAATTAATTCATTTACCCAGTAAAGGAAACTGATATCCAGGCAAAGGACTAATAAGTCGCAAGATTAGGATTAGAATTTATGCTATGTTAATTGTCAACCCTCTCTCTACAGTAAGAAACGTTTCTGCTAGGAAAGGAATAAGGGAACCTATGCAAATAAATATGGTAGTGAGGAAGGTAGATTTGTTACAAAAACATAATGCATCTTAACATTAAATACTATGTGGCCTTCCATTTGTATAGCAATTATTTTTTAAAGCATTTTCACATTTATTATCTCATTTAGCACTAAAATACCTACTTAAAATGATAAAGGGAATTTTCTGAATAAATAGGGTAATTAGGAAATTAGGTACCTTTGAAATCAACATGTATGCTAGGTAGTGTAAGCATTATTATCTTCATTTTATAAGTATGGGAAGAAAAGGTAATGTTTCGATTATTTTAGATTTTGGGTTATCCATGCCATTGATTTTCCTCCATTAGTGTGAATAAATAGTTAATTACATATGCTGTTCCTAGCCAGCATGAAAGCTTTGTCTTTTTACTAATGACTGCACTGATGATTTGAACCTCAACTCAGAAGTACCTTTCTTTTCCAACTTGTACATAACCACTTATTTTCTCACCTCTTCCATAGAATGGTGATGAAATAGAGCTCTTCATACAGGGCTTGGATCATAAAGAATCCTGGTAATCTTGAGGGTGGTAGAAGACTATCATGACCAATGTTTGACAGCTGGGGATAAAGAAGTGACTGCTTTGATAGGTGAACACCTAACTTGACATAAAATGGGTAAGGAGAACTCTCATGGAACTTGATAACAAAAGAAGGACAACAGTGCAACATTTTCTGATTCTCGCTTCTCTTTCTGTTACACTTTCCAGTCTTTGGCCTAACACCCAAATTCCTGTTATAGCTCTCTTCTTCCTTCATGTATTAGAATGAGGCTCATTCTAGGCAGGTTCATTTTACTAGCATACTGGAAACAAAACTAGGTCAAGGATAGAAAAATAGAAGAAGGTAGTATCTCCTTATCCCATTCACCCCTAGAAATCAATCAAACTTGGGAGGTGCAGACAGGGCTGACAGAAGGATCAGGTGCACAGTCACATGTAGGCCCTCTCTATGTGAGTTTTGATTTTTTTCCCCAACCCTATTCAAAGTGACATAAGTAATTATTCAACAACAACAAAATAAAACATATCACTGTGTGTATGTCTTAAAAGACTTCTTGCCCTTTAAAAATAATGGGATCTACTTACAAACTTTATGTAAAATGAATAAACTTCCCAATTTCAGTTTCCCAAACAAAATCTTCACCTCAGATGAACTTATCCTTATGTGTCTATCCTTACCTTATTTAATGCCAAAGATTGACAACTGTGGGGATGAGGAAGAGTCCCAGTAGGCTCTAGAATTGAAAGAGTTGGAAGGCACCTCAGAGATTATTTCATTCACATCATAAATCCTATCTACATCCCCAAAGACTGAAAATTCAGTTCCCACTTTGAGACCTACCACAATGGCAGAATTCACTGTGGCAGCCCATTCAATTTTTGGACAGCTTTAATTATTAGAAAGTGTTTACTTATGTTTGAATTGAAATCAGCTTCCCTTGTAAATTCCCACCTACAGCAAAAGTCTGTGATCAGGAGCCAAGAGTCTAATTCTTCCACATGACAATCTTTCAGATATCTGAACCCAGCAACTTTGATAGGTAAGCCCTCTTCCCTCCATTTTCCAGGTCTTCTCTTTTCCAGGGGAAATATCCCCAATTCCTTTAAACAAACCACACCAAGGTCTCCTCTAGGCTCACTATTCAGGTCATCCATGTGTGGATGAAGGGTCAACCATCCTCAATAAACAGTCTTTGGGCTCAAAGTGAAAATGATGCTGGGAAGCTTTAGCTATTTTCCATTTTCCCCAATGCCAGTGAGTGGAAGTGGCAAAGAGGAGCCTTTTGCATATCGTTGAAAGAGAAGTTTCCCTGGAAAGGTTTGTGCTTGGGATCAGGTTGCAACTCAAAAGTTTACTGTTCTTAATCCCTCTTTTACTGATGGTGCAATAATAACTATTTGTACAGTAGGCAGGAAATAGCTCAGTGGGGAGTGGAGCTGAGCTTGCCATTAGGCAATTAGCCTTCAGTTTCTCTTCCTTCCTTTCAAAAACCCCAATCAGTTTTCTAAATATCCAAACCACAGAAAAAGATAGAACCATGGTTGAAGAAAAGAAAAGGCATGGGGGAGGGAGATGGCTGACACCTTTTTTCTCCTGCAAATGGATTCAAATCAAGTCTTTAAAGACTTGCCAATTCACTAGCAGGAGGCCTTACTCCTGCTAAGAATATGATTCTTATGTTCCATTACCAAGTTTTGCTAAGCTTCTTTTGGTAATGCCACACCATTGTTTTTCCACTTCTGACATTTTATGAGCTTAGGTGTTTTTATTTTTATTTTTTAGGAGGAAGTAATTGGAATATTTGAGGCAGGAAGGAATATGGGCAATTAAAGGATAATAATTGTTGCTTTATGGTAGAAAAACAGCTATTTTGACCTTCTCTTTTCCAGGACCTACAATTATAGAAGAGGGAGAGGAAACGAGAGGCTTTGAACGTGATGAGGCTTCAGAAATTCTACAGAATGTTGATTATTCTCTTCTATTTTATTGTTATGTGTAGATACTTTGTAGTTGTTTTCCTAAGGCTGTTAAAGAAAAGTGATGCTCCTCCATGTGTGATGATGATAGTACTGGCCCACTAGAGGTAAATCATGTTCTTTCAGTGATTTTCCATCCATACTCTCACCCCATACAGAGTTGGCAACATTGGCATGTTTCTTTTGTTATATCAGCAAAGTGTCTTTATAACAATTGACCTACCTCAAAGCAGTGTATGTAAACAGAGGTAGGGCTTGATAAAAATCACCTACACCTAAAATCATACCTCATGTACTAAAATCCTCTTTGTGGTTAAAAATGAACTTCTGAGGGAAGTAAAAACACTAGTTGCTTACACTGAATAAATGGTCAAGAAATTCCTATATGAAAGCATTTAATGTCATTCCTGGTGGTTGCTACTAAATGAAAGTCTATATTGATCCACTGTTCACTGTGCATGCCAGATTCACATAAGATGAAAATAAAAGTATGTGCACATTATTTATCAGAGAGAAATAATATCACACACACAAACAAAAATTAAGATTAGTGGTGTGAATAAAGAGACAGCAATTAGCAGAAATGTATTGAATAGGTCTATATGAAGAGGTCTAGAGGTTTAGAGGTTTGGGGGTGCTTCTGGGAACCCCCAAGATTATGACTCCAGGCACTGCCTGAATGAATTCAGCTCAAATCTTCTTCCAGCCAGAGGAAAAGTTTATTAGTGATAAAACACATAGGCCAGGTGATGCCTGTAAGGATGAGCAAGCATGAGAAAAGCTCAGCCTTTGGGGCATGAGAGATTCTCAGCATCTGAATGTGGGCCAGGGTGGATCTTATACACAATAAAATCACTTTGGGTGGCCAGAGGAGGGGTCTGGGAAAAGGGTTTAGGTAACAGTTCTGATTGGAAGGTCTGAGAGATTGAATAGATAATGAGAATAGATAATGAAGGGAACTGGAAGGCATCTGAGTAAGGTCAAAAGGTGGGGCTAGGGCTTTCAAAGGGATATAAGAGATTCGATAAGGAACCTGAAAGTTTAAGGGTTTTCTGGGTTCTATAGACAAACAGGAGCCAGATTCTTTTTAGGGCCAGGGGCCAAAGCGAATCTGAATAAGATCAAATGGTAGGTCTAAGGCTTTCAAAGGGAATGAGGAGCTGGGGCCTGTAGACAAATGAAAGCCAGATTCCCTTTGGGGCAAGGGGCAAAGATCTTGGCTTGGGCTCATCCATCAGTATGACCTTTGTAAAACTGGTCTTGCTGGGACAAGAATTTAAGGTTGTGATCTTCCCAGCTACCTTTTTTAGGCAGAGCAGCACTTCTCTGATGGTTGGGTTATCTCCAGTCACCTTTTACTCATTTCTTGCTTACTAGGTCACTACTCTTTGTGAACTCTTTGGTTCTTGGCTCTTGTTTTGTAAACTAGTTATGCAAATTCGAGAATCACTGAGTTCTCCTCAAGCATCTGGGCAATTTGCATTTGTATTGTTGTCTTTGGTGTCTATCTTGATCTATGTCAGGGTCTCATTTTCTTTTAGGGCATCTGCCAGTGCCAGAATCCCAGTACTAGTGATAAAGTTGGACTTAATATTTTGAATTTTCAATGTTTTCTTTACTTTTAACATACTATTGAAAGCAGTTGCAACAGGTTCATTGCCATGGATGGCAGCCAGATTGAACTTTTTCACATGGGTATCGGTCTTCAGTGCCTTTGTAAATTCCTTCAGGGTAGGAATCGGAATATTCTTAATGTTGTTGAGATGATTTCCTGAAGGCTGGGATCGATGGATTTCAGCTGCTGAAATTTACTTCCGCATTTGTGGGATTGAGTGTTTTTCAAATATTGGCTTGACCTTTTCATCTTGGAACACATTTCCTGGAGGGCTTTTGCCGTTATCTTTACTGGTGACTTCTTCAGTAAACCATGGATAATTGACTAAATTGTGAACTCCAAAAACAGCTGCAAGATCATAGAGTTAGGTATCAGAGGCACTAGCTAAAACTTCTTCCAGTTCCGGGTCAAAAGTCACTTTTTCTTACTTGTGAGTTTCTGTTAGCTTTTCCTTAGAGATGATGATCATTCCTTTCTTTTCTCTAGTGAAGGGTACAAAGTCTTCCCTATCTTTGCATCCCATTGCCTCTTTTTCCAAATGTGAAAGGAGATGCTCCTAAACAAAGGGACCTGTGGCTGCTTTCTGTGTCTGATCTTTCTGCCAGAGACCTACTGGTAGGAGTGTTCTTTGAGGATCTAGGTAATCAAGAACATTATTCAACTCTTTAGTTCCTCTACTGTGAGTTTACCATGAAGTTCATCTTCATCAAAGTTCTTGTTTTCTCAAGTTCTTTTTGGAAAAGCAGGGCCTTGAATTCTGGTTCAGGGGCTAGACATTTACATAGGCCACTTTTCATATCTTCAAAAGCTCATCAGTGCCTCCATATGGGAGCCCACTCCCAGTATGTAAAGATGTCTGCCCACCTGTCAGCTCATTGCCCTTTCTCCTGGATAATTTCTAGGCACAAAAATGAGGGGTAGGTAATTTTGAGACAGATTAAGATTAGGAGCAATGGAGGATTTGGTCAGGAAATCAACTTTTCAATGCAAAACATCAAATAAAGACAGCAGATGAATTATTATACAGTATTTGGATAAAAATAAATGATACCAGAAAACTCAATGCTCTCTAGAAGAGGAATAATACTTATTTGTAAAAGTAGAGTTTTTAGCCAAAGAATTCTTTCATAGGGAATGGGGTCTGCCTACTGAGAGGTTGAAAGTAGACTCAAGGGTGAAGAGACAAATAAATACAGTAAGGGAGATGGAAGTTTTAGGACTTCCCATTTAGTAAAATTCCCTTGCCCCAAAGGTAGGTACTCATGTTAATTACAGGCACATAGAAAAGGCCCAGGGCATTAAATATGGATTGGTGCACATACAATTGTGGGAGACACCTAATTACATGTATCATTTCTGCCATAATCTACAAAGTTGATTTTTGACTCAGAACAGACTCTGAATATCAATTAAAGTTATATCGGTTGCTTATCCCTCTTGTTTTGGGACTGGGTATGTTTGTATGAAGGAGATTAGTGCTAACAATAGGACCCAAGGGAATATATCTTGTTGAATTTCCAGGAAGACCACAAGAGACTTCCATCCATTCTCTCAACCTGATACTCAGGCTTATGTCCCAACCTTGGCCCACTCTTCTGAGAATTTCTTGTGAAAATGTTATGAATGAGACCAGTCATTCTATTCTAGCATGAAGTAAGACAAGATCTCCCTTTGACCACAGATTGGATGTTGCTGTCAGGTAGTTTCTCAGTTTCAGGTGAACAGACATTTAATTATGAAATAAATAAAAAGGAAGTCTATAAAGGGTTTTTGAAAACCCTGTTCTTTGTAATATTTTAAATATGAATATCATTTTTAATATTAACTTGAATATACCTACAGATGGTGAATTTATCTTAATAGTATCTGACATCAATAGGGAAGAAATAGTGAACTGCAATCCGGTGAGTTGTACTTGAAAGTCCAAAATTTAGAATCAAGACACTTGAATTGCAATTCTAGCTCTGTTGCTGTGGCTTAATCATCTTGAGTAAGTTATTTCAAATTTCACTCCTACACTAGGAAATGAAGTTGGAATAGATAATCTAATGATGTGACATCTAGCCTAAATCTTATGAACAGACTTTGAGCCTTTTACTGTTATTTAGTCTGGAATGTGGAGGCAGTGATGGCATCTCCCCTTCTAAGAAAGGGATTGTCAGTAGTGGATATCAAAAACCAAAGTCCAGTCTTCCTCTAGCATCTCAGGGATTAGGAATGTACATGTTATTATTTGGAAACATGATTACTGGACTCGTATCCTGAAGCTCAGGACACTAGATATACAGATTTCAGATTTTCTCACCAAGAACATACAAGTTAGTTGAGACTTCACATAACTCAGTGCAACTCCATGTTTACTGGCAGGTTGTTTTTTTTTTTTAAATGGATATACATAGAAATAGACATATATTATTGTATAGAAATACAACTTGAGAGGCAGGAAGTGGTGAAGTTGATAGAGCACTGGCCCTGGGGTCAGAAGGACCTGAGTTCAAATCTGGCCTCGGACACATAATACTCACTAGCTGTGTGACTCTGGGCAAGTCACTTAATCCCAATTGCCTCAAATAAAAAAAAAGAAAAACAACTCAATCAGCATTCATTAAACACCTATAGTATACTTAGAACTCTGCTAGATGTTGTACAGACAAAGTAAAAAATAAAAGAGTTCCTCTCCCCAAGGAACTTACACTATACTGGCCGGAAACAACATGTATGCAAGTATAAACCACACTCAATAGATGTTTGATCAGAAGAAAAGGCCAAAGGCAAAACACAATTTTTGTCCACAACTGCTTGAAAGGTCACAGGGAATAGGAATGAAACTAATCTGCTTGGTCCAGAGAGGAGGACAAGGACTCATGGGTAAAAGGTACAAAATGGCAAAATTAGGCTTGGGGTCAAAGACAAACTTTGTAGATATTTCCACATAAAACAGCAAAAACCAATGGGATGCCTCAGGATAGATCAGGGTCTTAAATCGGGATCACAGCTTCAGACTTGGAAGGGTTTTCAGAGAACTCCTAGTCTTATCTAATTTTTACAGGTGATGAAATAGGTCCAGCGATATTAAGGGATTTGACCAAGGCAACAAAGAGTAAAGAATCAATGAAGGATTTCAACCCAGGTCCTCTGGTTTCAAGGTCAGTGCTCATCCCCTTTTACTATACCGCCTTACATTAGATTATAAGGTCCATGGGTGCAGGGGATTTCTTTTGACTGCTTTTGCATCTCTAGCACTTCCCACAGTGCCTGGCACATGACAGAAGCTTGATAAATATTTATGGAACTGAATCACCTTACTAGACACATTCAAGTGAAAGGTGGACAAATACTTTTACCTATTGGCCGTGTGATCATAGGAGAAACACAAAAGAGAAAAAGAGAATTTGAGGGCTTGTCCTATTGACTTAGATCAAGAGCTCCAGGTAATAGTTCTTGGGAGCTGGTGCTTGAAGTTGATGGTTTGAGGGTAGCAAAATACCTATGGCCCATGTTAGCTTGTAATAGTCAAAAATGTTGGTGAATGAATGAGGAGCTATTCCTCCTGTCTTTACTACTTAGCTAAAGTTTAATCGTAGTGTAATATAAGTGTATACATGGTTTTATTTGCTGGAAATATCTTTCTTTTTTATCCCTTGTCTGAATCAGATAGACTTTCTAAGACTCAAAGGCAAATTCTTGGTGTCTGCTGAGATGAGTGACTTCTATCTTCAATCTACCTATCTAGCAGGTCAATTCACTCAATAGTTGGTAGTAAGTGATTTTGATTGGGTTTTTTTTTTTGAGCACCCATTAGTCCCAGGGGCTATTCTGTAAACAGACAAGTTGCCTAGCCTTTCCCCATGTAGGTAAGTGAGTTCTTTTGTTGTTGTTGTTGTTTTATTGTCTATGTATTGTTTCATTTTGTTTTTTTCTTAGGGTCTGTGAGAGTCAGGTAAAGGTTAAATTTCCACAGAAGAAAGAGAATAATGCAGAGATTTAAAGAACAAAGGTCCCAGGAAGTGGTACACTGTAGGTGGGCTGGGCTTGACCAATAGGAAGTAAGTGGATTGTTCCAAGAAGACCCCCAAATCAAGATAAGGGTCAAGCCAGCTCAGACCAGTTGGGGTCAACCCGAGGACACCTGAAAAGTGCTAGTGTGCCTGCTTAATGAGCTTCATTACTATTATCTGACTCACCCCGCATAAAATTGGAGCCTCATTAACGAGTCATGGGATGTATGACCAGGGGAGGGGGAACATACTTGAGCATGTCAAGGGGAAACATGTTAGGAGGGGTGTGGCCTGGGAATGGATGGACCAATCCTGGCCTGGGAGGTTTCGTGCTGAATTCAACTGCATAAAAGCACACTTGCCCTTACACTCAGGGCCCACCCCTCCTGAAGAGGGGTGGAGCCTGCTTCTGGCCAGAAATGTCTAAATCCTCTGGACTTTCTTTATAATAAATTTTCTTGATACTAAATTTTTGGTGTCAAGCCTATTTCTAACAGGGTCTATTTATAGGCACTAGGGAAGAAGTTAAAATATAAAGAGAGATTGAACATAAGTGAGAAAGTGGGGATGATAGAGGGGATAATCTTCTGGAGAAAATATGATATGATGGGATCACTGGTGTTTGCCTTAACAAAGAGGAATACATATTAATGTGAGATGAATAAAGGAGGAGACAGAAATTGAAGGCATCTGAGTGATTTGAAATGAAGAAGGGGGGGAAAGCTTTTGGATAATGGTGTCTTTTTTCAATCAAAAATGATGTAAAGTTCTTGTGCAAAGAGGAGGATATCAGAGCTATGGGAATTTTGAGGCGGGATGAAAAATTTTGGAATTACCACTTTAGTGAATGGGATAGTGAGTCAATTAACAAAGTATAAAAGTATTGCCTTGTTACAGTGAGGACCTGGTTGAGATTACATAACATAAATGAGATAGAAATCAAAACAGCATGATATTCCCTCATTTGGTTCAGTCCTTTCATTTTCTAAGAATGGAAAATGAGGCTAAGAAAGCTTAAGTGGTTTTCTAAGAACACAAAAAATAAGCAGATTTATCAATTGTCATACATGAAAATTCACACAGTGCTAGAAGAATCAAAATGAGAAATAAATGTACACTTTCGGGGGAAATGGACAACTAAAAGTTATCCTAAAGAATTATAAAAATAATGATTACAGATGCTATTTAGAAAGTGCTTACTATGTGCCAAGCACTTTACAATTCTTATTTCATTTGAGCCTCACAATAACAATGGGAGGCAAGTGCTATTATTACCATCTTTTCACAGATGGGGAAACTGTGGCAAATAGGTTAAATGCCTTGCTCTGAGTTACACAACTAGTTGGTCACTGAGTCTGGATTCTGAATCAGGTGTTCCCTGACTCCAGGCTCAGTGCTCTGTCTACAATGCCACCTAACTGACTAAGTTTGCCTGAATAATGAAAAAGTTGGAAATGGATAGGATGCAAATTGGCCCTATTTATAGTGATTTATAGATTTTTATATTTTCTGGATTCTCTTAAAGAAGGTTGAAAGAGAAGCCAGTTCAAAGAGAATGAGGGAAAATATAAAAAAAAAGGTAGAAGGAGGCCAGGGGAGTAAAGACTTAATGAAGGCTAAATAAAAAAAAAATAGCTGCCAAGAAATGGTAAGCTTAAAAAAAGCTAAGTGGAAAACTAAGGATTAATCAAATTGATAGATTAAATTAGTGGGTAAAGAAGATGAAAAAAAAAGAGATTGCATGCTGGTGTCAGCCTTAAGGAGTGATGAGAATGGTGATACAGTTGTTATGCAAGCTAAGAAAAGTACAATGGGTGAGGCTGAAAAAAGTGCAAAGAGATAGTAATTGACTGCAAGCTTCAAATCAAGTCTTTAGAGCTTAAGTGGAATGATTCATGGAATGTTTACAAAAGGAAATTAGACTAGAAACCTCAACCAGTATCTATGGAAGGTAAGTATAATTGTGGCCTGACTAAAATTGCATGTTCGAGTTCTGCTTTTTGTGTAGCCAAAACATTATCATCACTAATGAGTGAGGCTCACATCTCTCCAAAAGCCAAAGGTAAAGGGACACAGGACTTAGTTGTTCACACTCCAAGTCTGTAGGGAGAATGGAACGATAAAGTGTTCCTAAAGGGAAGAGGATTGATTGATGGTTCACTGAGAAAAAAATGGAAACCTAAGATGGAGCAGTACAGATTCAGAAGGTTGAAATGATGAAATTTTGTTACATAGCAAATATGGGGAATATAAAGGCATTTGGCCATTTATAACTTAAAAAAAAGATTTGATCCTTTTCTGAGGAGAATGGAGGCAGATGAGGTAAGGAGGAGAGGAATGCAGGTCCTTCATGGAATGATGTACAGCTATAGAGCAACTGAATTTATAACGTGAGTGATCATCCATGAGGAATTAGAGGAAGAACAAGGGAATAGCGGTGGCTGAGGAGTCCCAGCTCATGGGTACTGACAGCTACCTTTCTTCTTTCCTTCTTGTTGGCAGCTTTTTGCTAATCAGTCTTATTAATTAAAAAATATGATGTCAACTGTGAATGAGATGATAAAGGAAGAGGCAGAACAAAATATAGGGAGAGGTGGAAGCAGGAAAAAAGGGAAGAGGAAGGTTTGAAGGGCACGTGCAAGGAAGACCCCAATCCCACCCTGTGAATCCGACGGGCTGTTCTCAGTGTGGAAACCCAGGACATTTTAAGAGAGAGTGCCCTGAGATTAGGAGTGAGGAAGAGTAATTCCCTTCATGACCTTTGATGATAATTAGGGTAGTCAGGGGTTCATAAATATTTTGTCCCACCAAGAACCCTTGATAAATTTGCAGATGGGACCAAAAGGGAGGAAGTTGTCTTTCTGGTGGACACTGGGGCTACCTGATGGTCTCTAAATTTTAAATTAAAAAGTGTGGAGTTCTCAGATAAAAATTTAATAGTTTCAGGACTAAAAGGGGAAGGATACTCAGTTCCTATATTTGAACCCATGAGCCTAAGGATGGAAGAACAAGTAATGGGGAGATTATTATATATCCCCAGGCTGGAACTAATCTGCTGGGGAGGGATTTGATAATTAAATTGGATTTAAAAATGGAAATACAAGATAATCAAATTAAGGTAAAAATGGTCTTATTTACTGAGAAGTTTGGACAAGGGATTAACCTAAATGTTTGGGCATGAGAAGGAAATAAAGGAGGCTTAGACATAGAACCCTTGAAAGTAACCCTGAAGAAGGAAGGGGAGGTCATTAAGATCAGACAATATACTATTCCCCTATGAAGGAGGAAAGGATTTCAGCCAGTGATAGAGAGTTTGTTGAGGATGGGCTCTTGGAACTATGCATGTCCCCATTTAACATTCCAATAACTCCCCATGAAGAAAACAGATGGGACATATCGCATTGTCCAACATCTCAGAGCATTAAATAAAATTGTATTAGCTAGACACCCAGTAGTAACTAACCCTTACATACTCCTCAGTAAGATTCCTTCCAATCATAAGTGGTTTGGTGTTGCAGATGTGAAGGATGCATTTTGGGCCTGCCCATTAGCCTCAGAAAGTAGAGATTTGTTTGTTTTTGAGTGGGAAAATCTATATAATGGATGCAAGCAACAATACAGGTGGACAGTCCTTCCTTAAGGTTTTACAGAATCTCCTAATTTATTTGAACAAGTATTAGAACAGGTTCTGGAAAAAATGCCAACACCCCCTTGGAACAATGTTATTACAATATGTAGATGACTTATTAGTATCAGGGAAAGCAAAAAGGAAGTGTCTGGAGCTACTACAGAGTTATTGAACTTTTTTGGAAAACAGTGGTCTCTGAGTATCTAGGAATATGTTACAGTACACTGAGAAGGAAGTAAAATATTTAGGACATTCAATAAGTGAAGGGCAAAGAAGGGTTAACCCAGAAAGGGTTGAGGGAATCGTAAGCCTACCCCTTCCAAAAACTAAGGGGAAGCTAAGAAAAATTTAGGCCTTATAGTATTTTGTAGATTATGGATAGATTCATATGCACAAAAGGCCAAAACATTATATCTAAAATTATTAAATGAATACCCAGACAAGATAGAATGGACTTCAGAAGAAAAATAGAAATTTGAAGACCTGAAACAAGCTCTAATAAAGGTCCCAGTATTGGCGCTCCCATTGCAAGAAAAACCCTTTTATCTATTTGTTAACGTAGATCAGGGAGGAGCTTTAGAAGTTCTAACCCAGAAGTGGGGAGGGCAGAGGAAACCAGTGGCATTCTTGTCCAAGTTACTGGACCTAGTTTCCCAAGGGTGGCCAGAGGGTGTGCAAGCAGCAGCAGCCACTGACCTGTTAGTTGAGGAAAGTAGAAAATTAACATTTGGAGGAAATACGGATGTCAGAGAATATAAATGGTAGCAAAACAGGTGTATGAGGGTTGTGTAATCTGTAAGAAAATTAATAAGAAGATGTTAAGAAAACAACTCCAAGGAGAATGGGAACCAGGTTTGTGCCCCTTCCAAAGTTTTCAAGTTGATTTTACTGAAATGTCAAAGTAGGAAGATTAAAATATATCTTAGCTTCTAGTAGATCATTTTACAGCATGAGTGAAAGCATATCATATAGTAAATGCAACCGTGAGTGGGGCATCAAATATTATATTAGAACAGATCATCCCCAGATACGGGTAATTAGAAAAAATAGATTCAGACAATGGCAGTCATTTTACTGCCAAAATATTACAAGGAATAATGAAGAGATTAAGGGTAGCCTGGAATTTTCATGCCCCCTGACACCCACCCTCTTCAGGGAGAGTGGAAAGGATGAATCAAACATTGAAAAGACAAATCAATAAATAAATGTTGGAAACCAGGCTGTCATGGACTAAGTGTTTATCCTTTGCACTCCTAAGGTCAGGAATGGCCCCTAGAAGAGAACTGGGATTGTACCTCTATGAAATGTTATTTCGGTTACCCTTTCTGGGAGGGACAAGAGATTTGTCCACAATAGAAACTAAGGATAACGTTTTGAAGAACAACTTGCTGGTTATTAATAAGTTGTTTCAGTTTGTTACAATTAATTAATGTTACAAGAAGAATGGCTTGCAGTCTATCTTGTAAATGCCTTAAAAGAAGCATCCATTTTAATTAAGGATTATTTATTTGCATGTGACTAGAAGTTGGAATTGTTTTATCACTTGGTATGTACTGTTTTAGGAAAAAGGGATGGCTGAGTCAGACCCCTCCTCTGGAGTTTGCTGTCCACAACTACCAACCTGGAAACTGGATCCTTATCAAAACTTGGAAGAAAACTAAACTTCAGCCAAAATGGGAGGGACCATTCCAGGTGTTGCTAACTACTGAGACTGACGTAAGGGCTGCAGAAAAAGGCTGGACTCATTATGCTCAAATCAAAGACCTTTTCAGAGTCCCCCAACCAGGGAGCAGTAGACTATTGAAAGACACCTAAATGATCCATTGAAGTTAAGACTATTTCAGTGAATAGAATATTGACTCAATAAGTGAACTCTTTAAGAAAGAGATGGGGGGGAGAGACTGACTGTCTTCATTTATGACTCCACCAGAAGTAGAAACCTAATCTTACTTTTCCTTTGTTACATAAAGAGTATAAAGGTAAACTCCCACTTGTTGAGTGTTGAAAGTGAGAGAGGTTGGTGAGTTTTAAAGGGAGGAATCATCATTTTATGGGCCTTAAAAGGAGGGGGAGGAGGGGACCCATGGGATGAGGCAAGCTTACCAGCTGAAGATGAGGTGATCAAAAAAGGCCCATGGAATTTAGAAGGTTGGCAGTTCAGGTTTGGATAAACCTTACTGAGGAAACTACTTCTCAGATGGTTCAATCTGATGTATGTCAAATCCTAGACTGTGGATATTTAAACAATTAGAGAGCATTATCTATTATTGTAAATATATGTGCTCAGAATTTGGGTGGGAGGTGTACAAGCCATGTGATAGTTGGAATATGGTTTGGTGGACTACTGAATATCAGGAGTGGACTTATCAGGTTGATACAGGTTTATTGGGGCACAAGTCAAAAATTACTATGTCTAGGGCAAAGGTAGGACACAAGTGTGCTTCATTGAAATGCAATCTCACATTTTAGCTATCAAAAATGCTAATTTGGAGGTGCATTGAACTTATAGGTTTGGTATAAGCCAATCTGGGAAGGACCCTGTGAGAAGATTTAGAATCATGGTATGGCCCTGATAGCCTCAGAGTAAGTTAACTCAAAATAAGATGAACATTACACCTTCAGTAAAAGAATGGAAACCACCAAACCATGCCAAGACTTTTAGGTTGACTGAAGTAGAGGATTTGAAGCAAACAATAGAAATAGAGAGGGTATATAGATGAAAATGCCTGGGTAGAATGGGTGAAATGTACAGTTAAAAGTCTTAATAAAAGTAATGGCTACGCTTGTACCTCAGGTAGGCCAGTGGCCCAGATAGTCCCTTTTCCTTTGGAATGTACTAAGGATGCATAGGGAATGAGGTGTATGGTTGTACTGTATTAGGATAAAACTGCCTGGGAAATTATTCTTACAACTCTCTTTACTATTGTTCCCAGCTCAAGACAGAAACAAAGTCAGACAGGCTCCAATTTTCTCTGCTGTGACTGAGAAGCATACAGCCTGTCTCTCACAGTGGGGTGGGGATGCTACTCCGAATATTGGAGAATAGGAGACATGTGTCAAGGTGTGGAACATAACTGAGGATAAGCAGGGAAATGCATCAGTCTGAAAGTTCCCAGAGCAGATCTGTGGTGGTACTGTGGAGGTAAAATTCTGAAGCCTACACTTCCCCCACATTGGAAAGGCACGTATGCTATAGTACAATTGGTGATACTCTTTACCCTGGTATTTGAAAAGAAAAACATAGCTGAAGAGAGAGGGAGAGAGAGGGAAAGAGAGGGAGAGAGAGAGAGAGAGAGAGAGAGAGAGAGAGAGAGAGAGAGAGAGAGAGAGAGAGAAGAAAGAAGTCCAACAACCCTATGGTTCATTTGATGAACATATTTATTTAGATAGCATTGGAATTCCAAGAGGGGCACCTGATGAATAGGTAGACTCAGGATTTGAATCCTTATCTTGGTGGGTGATAATTAATAAAAATGTGGTTTGGATCAACTACATATCTTACAACCAACAGAGGTTCATAAACTATATCAGAGATGTGGTAAAAGGGATAGCTGAACAGTTGAGTACAACCCGCCAAATGACCTGGGAAAACCAAATTGCTTTAGATATGATGCTGGCCAAAAAGGGTGGATTCTGTGTGATACTGGGAGGGAAATGGTGCACATTCATCCCTAATAATACCACCCCCAATAGAAGCATTACTAAAACATTGCAAAAATTGACAAGTTTATCTTAGGAACTAGCAAGGAATTCAGGAATAAATACCTCATGGACAGGTTGGTCAGACTTGTGGTTTCATAAATACTAACTTCCACACTAACCTCCTTAATCACAGTTGTTGGGGTACTAGCAGCTCTGGGGTGCTGCATCTCACCATGTGTAACACAAAGGCTGATTGAGACAACATTGACCAAAGGAGACCCTCCACAGAATTGCCTATTTATATTAGATGAGGAAGCAGAGATAGACATTGACAAGGAGAGTGAAATTATGCCATCTAAATTAGAGGCCTCTCATGGAACAGTAAGATAAGGTGTTGTGAAAATAAAGAATGGGGAGTAGCTAGATGGCATATTGAATAGGGCATGGGCCCTGGAGTCAGGAGGACCTGAGTTCAAATCTGGCCTCAGACACTTGACACTTACTTGTTTTGTGACCCACGGCAAGTCACTTAACCCCATTGCCTAGCCAAAAATTAAAAAAAAAATTAAAAAATTTTAAAAAAAGAAAATAAGAATGGAGAAAAGAAGAGAAGGGAATGAGAGAAAGAAAGGGTTAAGTTTTACTTTACATTATTTAACATAGAGGTTTGGAAACTCTTTGCCTTGAGCCACTAGGATGTTTTTCCAAAAAAAGCAGGAGATGACCAGTATGAACTGGTCTGGACAGGGTCTCTGTGATAAGGTAAGGGACTGATGAAACTGAAAGAGAATGTGCATGTTTAATGACTTCATACATATTAACTTCTCTGACCAAAGTGGGGCTAAGACACCATTTTCTGGTCATGCAATCTATATGTTCGGAGGAAGAACAAATTGGGGGGAAATATATGAGGTATACTGGGAAGTTGTACACTCTGAAGTACCCAGCCAATGGGGAACCAGAGGAGACACCCTACCCCCACTGACAGGGATAAAAGGCTTTGCTGTATTAGGCATCAGGCATGCCTGTTTACACAGTGTGCCGTTTTTGCAAAAACTCTAATAAGCTGATTCTCCTAGCTTCATCAGTTTGTGAGTGAGTCTTTGGTAAGAACCATTGTTTCTTATAAGCCCCAAAAGAAAGGAAAAAACATCTCATACAGAGCAAGCCCTTAGATAATTAGAAGAAAAATTAATGTAAATAGAACTACTTTTCTTTTTTCTTTTTTTTTTCTTTTTTTAAAATTTTATTTATTTTGATTTATCAACAATCACTGCCATATGTTTTTGAGTTTAAAATTTTTCTTCCCCTTCCTCCCCTCTACCATCACCAAGATGAGGCACAATCTGATATAGGCTATACATTTACATTCCTATTAAACATATTTTCACATTAGTGAAGTTGCAAGTAAAAAATTAAAACCAATAGGAGGAACCAAAACTCAACAGAAGGTAAAAATAAGTGATATCCATTTGACCTCTATAGATCTTTCTTTGGATGTGGATAGCATTTTCCATCCCGAGGCCTCTGGAGATGTCTTAGGTCCTTGTAATGCTGAGAAAGGTTCAGTTTAACAATCTTAGTCATTATATAATGTGGCTGTTATTATGTACAAAGTCCTCTTGGTTCTGCTCACTTCACTCAGCATCAGACCATATAAGTCTTTCCAGGTTTTTCTGAAGTCAGCCTGTTCATCATTTCTTATAGCGCAATAGTATTCCATTACATTCATATACCACAACTTGCTCAGCCATTCCCCAGTTGATGGGCATCCTCTCAGTTTCCAATTCTTTGCCACCACAAAAAGAGCTGCTATGAATATTTTTGTATATGTGGGTCCTTTTCCCATTTGTTTGATCGCTTTGGGATATAGCCCTAGAAGTGCTATTGCTGGATCAAAGGGTATGCACATTTTTGTAGCCCTTTGGGCATAATTCCAAATTGTTCTCCAAAATGGTTGGATCATTTCACAACTTCACCAACAATGTATTAGTGTTCCAATTTTGCCACATCTTCTCCAACATTTATCATTTTCCTGTTTTGTCATGTTGGCCAATCTGACAGGTGTGATGTGGTACCTCAGAGTTGTTTTGATTTGCATTTCTCTAATCAAAAATGATTTAGAGCATTTTGTCATATGACTATAGATGGCTTTAATTTCTTCATCTGAGAACTGTCTGTTCATATCCTTTGACCATTTATCAATTGGGGAATGGCTTGTGTTCTTATAAATTTGTCTTAATTCTCTACATATTTTAGAAATGAGCCCTTTATTATTCTTTCCCCAATTTTCTACCTTCCTTCTAATCTTAGTTGCATTGTCTTTGTTTGTGCAAAAACTTTTCAGTTTAATGTAATCAAAATGGTCCATTTTGCTGTTCATAATGTTCTGTATCTCCTGTTTGGTCAGGAATTCTCCTGTTCTCTGTAGATCTGATAGGTACACTAAGAACTGCTCTTTTAGACAAAGAAGGAGAACTATCTCTTCTACAAATGAGAGACTACCTCTTAGGACTGGGGCAACATCTAGAAACAGAATAGCACTTTCTCAACCTAGGAAAAAACTTGGGGAAACCTAAACCAGGACTATACTCATAGGATCCTAATAAGCCCAAAACCAATCACTGAGTAATTGAATGTTAGCTATAACAAAAGATCCACATTAAGGCTTTTTTGAAACTTCACAGAGGCTCCTGGAAATTCTAGTGAGAGTGATCCTAGAGAAATTTCACAGTTCTAAGGAAACACGTTTCCTCAAGGGGATACCCAGGAGGGAATATGGGGTCAAGCATGAGCTTACCTATAGGATTCCCCTTAGGCAAATTTTATATTGGCAAAAAGATAAATTCCTTTTTGATCTGAACATCACAGGAATAGGGTAAACTGCCCATCCAGTTGTGGATGACAAAGAAGAGTGCCATCAGGCTATGCAAGGTATGGTTAAAAAAAAATACTAAAAGCTCAGGAGATTTGTTTTGGCAAATATTTGGAATTTTGGGGTTTTTTGCTGATAGGGTGCTTGGGTGCCTATACTAGGACTTCAGTTCCAAGATTGTATTTCTCCCTAGCCTCAAAACACTTTCCCTGACACTTTTTTCCCCAGCCCAAAGACCCTGTCTGTGACAATAACTCATAAGTGGGCCCAGTGAGGCAAAGTATCTCTCCCTGTTACAAGAACAAGTTGACCTCTGTAGAATTTCCCTTGTACTATCTTGTATCAACAAAATTATCATGTACTGATTCCCAGTTATTTTATATGATCCAGAAGCCAAATTATAAACATCAACTCCCGAAGCTATTTTGTTACAGATGTAACAAACCAAAAATATATCCTTTAGGAACTCCCCTCCCTGGTTTCCAGTATTGAATGATGCCTGTGACCAAGGTTGTATGTTACTGCATGCTTGGCAGACAATCCACTACTTTTCTTATATAAGCTTTAGCATCATTCCTGTTAGCATGCAAGATCCCTGAGGAGTTCTGCCTGCCTTTATTAGCATTGTAATTACTTTTTGTCACCTGGCTGGAAGACTGCTTGAGTCCATGAATTCTTCCGGACAACCCTATCCTGTACTTTGGTCTTTGAGGGGTCACTACCATCAAAAAATTATTAAGGCTTATTTCTTGAACCTCACATAGATCAAATGGACTAGTATTACTGGGAAATTCAGTCAGAGCTAAGCATCCTATCTTCACAAATTTCAAACTTTTTAAGGGGGATGATTTTGCTAAAAACACACCTATTTCTATGTGGATCTTAAAACTGCACAAATTAAATTTTTCAGTTAAAATTTTCAAAGAGAAAGAAAAATTCAAAAAGAAGAAGGTAAGGCCTGGGGAAAAACTGGTAAAATCAGTAAGCAGTTAAGCTTAGCAGTTGTAAATTCTCTTTTCTTTTCACATTAGAAAAAATCAGAATAGCCACAGAACTATGGGACATGTCTGCTTGTCCCTAAAAGAATAATCTTTGTAAGTACCTGTTTTATCTATGCTATGCTGTCTGAGCTTTGTACCAACTGACAGCCAGCGTGTGCTTTACCTGTGCCTTTTCTCTTGGCTTGTTCAACCAATAGAAACAGGCTGAAAAAAACTAAACACTCAAAAACTCTCAAGAGAAGACAATTTTTTCTTTTCTCTCTGTTTCCAACACTGGCCATGTGTTACAATTTGCTTAGATGAAAGACAGATACTGAAATTCATTAAGAAAAAAAACCTAATTAGAAATCAGTACTGTGAAAAAGAATAATTAATTTCTAAATTTGGATATTTTCATCAAGCATTTTGATGAGATTTTGTGGTACTGACAAACTTTGCAAAGGTAATAAAAACAAACAAACATACAAACACTACACACACGCACACACATACATATTTTATATATATGTATATATATAGTAGTTAATCCATAAAACAGGAGCTTTGAGATGACTAGAGATTGATTTTCAAGCTGCAGTTCGAATGTTAAGAATAGTTTTATTAGTCATGAGATCTTTTCAATGTTCAATAAAATTCAGAGAACTGGTAAGATAAGAAAAAAAGCTTAGGAAAATAGTACAGGGGAAATCAGAATAAATCTCCTGTGAATTTAAATAGTTCCACAAATCAGAATTTGAAAACAAACGTATTTGCTAAAGTAATTTCAGTTAGTGTCTGAGTCTGAAGTTTTTAGGTACCATTCTTTGGAACAGGTTTTGACTTTATGCAAAGTACAAATTCTTCAAAAGACACCTAAAAATGTCAATCAAAGTTAATGATAAATTATTGTAAGGTGGAAATGTGCTTTTTTCTTTAAAATGCAGAACAGGAAAATTGTCAGACTACCTTCATTCTCCAAAGGCATAGTAATAAGTCAAGTTGGAATTCATTTAACCTTCTTTTACTTACTTCTTTTAAATAGCTGACCTGAGGACACTACATTGGGACTCCCAGATTAAAGATGAATCCCAAAGTGAACCCAGAGAGAGAAAAGCTTGTTTTAAAACCAAAAAGCAACTAAAAGAATATTTAAAGTTAATGTTTTCTTTGAAGGTTATGATAAATTAGGGCAAAAGTTACTGAGGATAGAGGTAAGCAGGGGTGGGGAGCCTGTAGCTTTTAGGCCACATATGGCCTTCCAGGTCCTTGGATTTAGCCTTTTGACCGAGTCTAAGTTTTATAGGACAATCTTTTTTGTTAAGGAGATTTGTTCGGTAAAGTTTGAATTTAGTCAAAGGGCTGCACTTGAGGATTTATAGGGCCACATGTAGCCTTGAGACTGCAGATTCTCTACCCCTGGACTTACAGAAGAACACAGAATTATAGGAAAGTACAGAAGTAAATTAAGAGCATGTACATGATGAAGGGTGCTTAGTCCATAAACAGTCCAATTAAGAAGACAATGTAACTTATAAATATTAGCATAATAACAGGAATTTTGAAAGAAAAAAACAGAATTTGCAAAATATTTCAGGATGTTTCTTGCCTCATTGTCAAACATAAGCACATTGATGATATAGGTCCCTGAAAATTGAAAACTTGTAAGATAATGGACCTTGTGAAAGTTGAGATTTTAAAATATTTACCATTACTACTTGTACAGCTACAATTCATTTACTTGAATTCAAAGTTAAATTATTATAATAAGGATTTCTGTTCAAAACCATTCGGAAATTAACTCTTCTTTTGATAAGAAGCAAGCCTAAAACTTGTAAGCACCTTATTTTCTACACCATATTTCCTCACAAAATATTTGGAGAACTTTTCAACCTAGAGAATTGAAGATGAGAAGGAAGAAATGAGAAATGTAGTTCACACAACATGAACACTGGCATGGTCTAATGCAGAGGTGTCAAACACACTGCCAAGCCACCACGTTGTGACTCATGACACTGCTCTGTGTAACTTGAACTGGATTAAAATGTAATTGAGAAATATTTCAGAAAATTTGTAAAACTATAACAAAAAACCCACACAGGTATTATTCTGTTTTAAAATGAAGACATGTGGAAGTCCCGGAGGTGGAGCTGAGGTGGCAGAGTGAAAGCAGTGATTTGCTTGAGCTCTCCCCCAAACCCCTCCAAATACCTATAAGAAATGGCTCTAAACAAATTCTAGAGGAGCAGAACCCACAAAAAGACAGAGTGAAGCAAATTTTCAGCCCAAGACAGCCTGGATGGTTGACCAGAAAGGTATATCACGCTAGGCTGGGAGAGGAGCACAGCACGGCGTGGGCGTGCAGGCCACAGCAAACCTGGAGCAGGCCTCAGAGGACGGAATCTCAGGCAGCTGTGGTGGCTTCCAGACCTCTCAACCCACAAACAACCCACAAAAAAATACAACTTAGAAGGTCAGTGGGAAAAATCTGTTTTTGTGGTGAGAAAGGAGCTAGGTCAGAGCCAGCTCCAGAGCACACAGCGCAGAGCCCAGACACCTGGGCAGTGGCTACATTCTGAGCTTCTGGCCCACAGACTGAGGGGGAATCAAGTGGCTGATCAGAGGGAGATTACAGGGATCTCTTTGCCAGTGCTGAGGCAGGAATCTCTTGCTTTGCCTGTGCTAGGATTTGGGTCACAGTTCTGGGTGGCGGTCCTGGATTGAGGAGGACTGCTGGTGTGGTGGAGCTTGTAGTGGCAGTGGAGAGGAAACCTTCACAGTTCCAGGCCAGAAAGGAGTGCTTGTGGTCACTAACAGGCCAGAGCACAGGCCAGGAAAGGAGGAAACACTTTGCCCTTTATCATACCACCTTGCAAGAACTGAAAATTTATGATTCCCTACAAATATCTCTGAAAACAGCTGTATAAACCCCAGAAGCTTGGGACAGTACATTCTCCATGTTGGAAGAAGACTCTTACCTTAACAAAGTGTTTAAAACTCAAGTAATTGGCTGGGATCATGAGCAAGCAGCGCAAAAAGAGTCAGACTACATTATCTTACTTTGGTGACAAAGAAGATCAAAACATACAACCAGAAGAAGACAATGAAGTCAAAGCTCCTACATCCAAAGCCTCCAAGAAAAATATGAATCAGTCCCAGGCCTTGGAAGAGCTCAACAGGGATTTTGAGAAGCAAGCAAGAGAAGTAGAGGAAAAACTGGGAAGAGAAATGAGAGTGATGCAAGAAAATCACAAAAAACAAGTCAACAGCTTCCTAAAGGAGACCCAAAAAAATACTGAAGAAAATAACACCTTAAAAAATAGCCTAACCCAAATGGCAAAAGAGGTCCAAAAAGCCAATGAGGAGAAGAATGCCCTAAAAGGAAAAATTGGCCAAATGGAAAAAGAAGTCCAGAAGATTACTGAAGAAAATACTTCCTTAAAAATTAGAATAGAACAATTGGAAACCAGTGACTTTATGAGAAATCAAAGGGGCAGCTAGGTGGCACAGTGGGTAGAGTATTGGCCCTGAAGTCAGGAGGACCTGAGTTCAAATATGGCCTCAAACCAAACACTTGACACTTACTAGCTGTGTGACCCTGGGCAAGTCACTTAACCCCAATTGCCTAAAAGCAGAAAGAAAGAAAGAAAGAAAGAAAGAAAGAAAGAAAGAAAGAAAGAAAGAAAGAAAAGAAAGAAAGAAAGAAAGAAAGAAAGGAAGGAAGGAAGGAAGGAAGGAAGGAAGGAAGGAAGGAAGGAAGGAAGGAAGGAAGGAAGAAGGAAGAAAGGAAGAAGGAAGAAAGGAAAGGAAGAAAGAAGAAAGAAGAAAGGAAGAAGAAGAAAGAGAAAGAAAGAAAAAGAAAGAAAGAAAGAAAGAAGAAGAAAGAAAAGAAAGAAAGAAAGAGAAAAGAAAGAAAGAGAAAGGAAGAAAGGAAGAAAGAAAGGAAGGAAGGAAGGAAGGAAGGAAGAAAGAAAGAAAGAAAGAAAGAAAGAAAGAAAGAAAGAAAGAAAGAAAGAAAGAAAGAAAGACACTGTAAAACAAATCCAAAAGAATGAAAAATTAGAAAACAATGTGAAATATCTCATTGGAAAAACAACTGACCTGGAAAATAGATCCAGGAGAGATAATTTAAAAATTATTAGACTATCTGAAAGCCATGATCAAAAAAAGAGCTTAGATACCATCTTTCAAGAAATTATAAAGGAAAACTGCCCTGATATTTTAGAACTGGAGGGCAAAATAGAAATTGAAAGGATCCACAGATCTCCTCCTGAAAGAGATCTTCAAAGGAAAACTCCTAGGAATGTTGAGGCCAAATTCCAGAGTTCCGAGATCAAGGAGAAAATATTACAAGCTGCCAGAAAAAAACAATTCAAGTATTGTGGAAACACAATCAGAATAACACAAGATTTATCAGCTTCTACATTAAAGGACCACAGGACATGGAATACAATATTAGGAAGGGCAAACGAGATAGGATTACAACCAAGAATCACCTACCCAGCAAAACTGAGTATAATCCTTCAGGGGAAAATGGTCATTCAGTGAAATAGAGGACTTTGAAGCATTCTTGATGAAAAGATCAGATCTGAATGGAAAATTTGACTTTCAAACACAAGACTCAAGTAGAACATGAAGAGGTAAACAGGGAAGAAAAATCATAAGAGACTTATTAAGGTTGAACTGTTCACATTCCTGCATGGAAAGATGATATTTATAACTCATGAGACCTTTGTCAGTATTAGGGTAGTTGGAGGGGGGAAAATTATATGTATGTAGATAGATAGATAGATAGATAGATAGATAGATAGATAGATAGATAGATAGGGAGGCACAGGGTGAGTTGAAGATTAAGGGGTCATATCTGGAGAATAAAATTAATGGATGAGAGAAGTTTATACTAGGAGAAGAAGAAAGGGAGAGGTAGAACAGGGTAAATTATCTCACAAAAAAACAGAAAAGGCTCTTACAGTGGAGGGGAAATGGGGGAAGGTGAGAGGGAATGAGTGAATCTTATTCTCATAGGATTTGGCTTAAGGAGGGAATAACATACACATTCAATTGGGTATGAAATCTGTCTTACCCTACAGGAAAATAGGGGGGAGAGGGAACAAGAGAGCAGGGGGATGATAGAAAGGAGGGCAGATTAGGTAAGGGGGTAATCAGAAGCAAATACTTCTGAGGAGGGCAGGGTCAAAAGAAAGAATAGAATAAATGGGGGGGCAGGATAGGATTAAGGGAAATAGAGTTAGGTTTTCAAAACATGTCTACTATGGAAGTGTTTTACATAACTGCGTATGTATAACCTCTATTGAGTTGCTTGCCTTTTCAATGAGAGTGGGTGGGGAGGGAGGAAGGCAGAAAATTTGGAACCCAAAGTTTTAAAAACACATGTTGAAAAAAAAAAGTTTTCACATGCAACTGGGAAATAAGAAATACAGGAAATGGGGTATAGAAGTCTATCCTGCTCTACATGAAATTAGAAGGGGAAGGGGATAAGAAAAGGGAGATGAGAGATAGAAGACAGGGCAAACTAGGGGAAGGGGTATTCAGAATACATGCCATCTTGGGGTGGGGGGAAGGGTGAGATGGGGTGAAAATTTGGAACTCAAAATCTTGTGGAAGTAAATGTTGAAAACTAAAAATAAATTTATATCAAAAAAATAAATAAAATGAAGATATATGATACTCAGGGATGCTTATATATGTCTCAGTGGCCTCTCTTTCTATTTGAGCTTGACATCATTGGTCTAATAGAAGGAAAAGTGGATTTGAAATCAGTAGACGTCAGTTTAAGAACTATGTCACTTGTAATGTGTTTCACCAAGAGCAGAAGACACAATTGCGGACTAGAAGACTGCTTTAAAGAGGAAAGAGTGAATATATAATAACATTAAGCCCTATAATCCTTAGATTTCAGTGACCTTGTCCCTCTCCCACCAGCTTCAGAAAGTGAGTTATTTGTCATAGTTCTAAAGTCGAACTCTGGGAGGGTATACAGTTAGGGAAACTGTGGCACAGGAGACAGGAACATTTCCTATACCACAGAACATACCAATATTTATGGACTTGAGAGTCACAGAAGATCAGCATAAAAGGGCTGGTGGTTGGAAACCATGCTGCTAGGAGGTCAGAGATGGCAATGAGCCAAGGCGGATGATTCTCAATTTTAAAAAGGTAGAATGACAAGCTAGAATTAATGGAATAAAAGGAGGCATATGTGCTCACTAATAGGAGGACTACATGGATGGCTCATTTTTCAGGGGATGTTCTGGGAGAGAGCAGAAGACTGTGAATATGTTGGACTTGCTGGTGGTGTCTGTGCAGGAGAAGCACTAGGTAGGCACTGGCCCAGATCATGAATCCCACACATATGACATCAGGAATAAAAAAGACAATGGCAAAAAGTGAGGCATTAAAAGAATCAGGAGCTAAAATTGAACAATATCCCAGATGCCGCATCCTTGTACTATTAATCATATACCTTGAGTTATGCATAGTCCCAAGCAAAGTGAGATTTATCAGTAGGTAGAAACACCAGCAGAGGAAGCAGGTAGGGACAACACACTTTGGGGCTTTGATTTTGAGTTCTGCCCACCTGGAGTTACCGGGACTGATGGTGATGACCTGAAATCCACTGAAGAGGCAGGTGATGCCGAGGCAAACACTCCGAGCCACGTTATTTAGATAAACAATAAGTTTACACCCAAGACTGTCCAAGAAATTTTTGGTGCCTAACCAGGCAATCATATGAGGAATTCCCTTGGAGAGAAGCACACTTGAGTTGGCCAAAGCCAAGTGGACAAAAAGACACTCTCTGGGCCTCAGCCTTTGGCCAATGAGCAAAGTGAAGCTGTAGAGGCCCAGGAGGAAGAAATTCCCAAGAATCCCAACTCCCATCTGAATAAGGAACAGAATGCCCAACACCAAGTCACTAAGCTTCATTTTCTCCAGTTCTTGCAAAGAACTGTGGTCAGTGCTCACAAATCCTGTGGGAAAATGGAAGATTTGTTTAATTTCTAAAGTGTGCTATGAAAAAGAATGGGGCTTTTTTAGGGAACTTTGAGAAAACCTGTGTGTTGGGCTGAATTATGATATAATTACACTTAAACCTCTGACACTGGTTTGTATTTCTTGTTTTTTTCCTTGATATCCAGGATATGAAAGTTTGCAAAATATTCAGAAATAATATATTTCAGAATATAACTCAGAATATAATTCAGAAATACAGATATGACAAGAAAAGTCTATGTTTCGATCCAGAACCATTTTTTTCTTTTGCTAGTTTTGACCCTGATGCTCTAAAGATGAATTCATAAGTTGAATTCCAAAAGGCTGGATATGTGGGAATATTTTCAGAAAACATTATTAAAATATGATAAAGAAAACTAAAATAATAAAAATGACAGTTTAAAGTGAGAAATTACCGCAGATTATCCTATGACCCTGGACAAAACAAAAACCTTTATTTCAGCTCAGTTGCCTCTCCCATTAAAAGGAATGGCAATAATATCTATTTAATAAGGTGTTTGTTAGGATAAAATGAGATAACATGGGAAGTGATTGGCAAGCTTTAAGGCACCTTAAAATAAACCACTTTCTCATTATTTATTAATATGCATTATCATCTTTATAAATATTAATCTAGCAACTTAAGCTTATAAAATGGTCAAATTTAGTAGTTGTGATGTGGGGGGAAAATTATTACATTTTTTTTATTTCAATAAAGATTGTAAGAAATGTTTTGAACTTTAAGTTGGAAATATTTTAGGAATTGCAAAACATGCCCAACATTTTAATCAAATAAAATACCTTTAAAGGAAGGAAATGCTCTTACTTGCCCCCAAAATATTAATGATTGATTAATTATAATTAAATCTCAAAACAACCAACAAGTACATCAATTTAGGAATGTTCTGTAAATTTTGGTATATTAATGGAAAAGAATAACAGAGTTCTATTAGAAAAAAGAAATATGAAGAATCAAGTTGTTAATAAATGAATGATTGTTAAATGCAAATTAAATGCCAGGTAACGTCCAAGGGCTTAGGGATACAAATTAAAAAAAAAGATAATTCCTTATTTCAAATAGCTTATGGTCTATCAAAAATACAAGAATATATGGAGAATTATGCAATCAAGAATTATAGCAACATTAACACTGCCTATAATTTTTAAAAACAGAAATAGCAAGGCAGAAGATATGGAAAAGTAGACGTAAGTGTAACAATGCAACAATAACAACAATAGTAATTAAAAATAATAAGAGGATTTAGCATTTAAAGGGTGCCTACCATTTTCTAGTCACTGTGCTAAGTGCTTCACAAGTATGATCTCAGACAGCACCGAGCAAATGCATAGCTTGTACATATATAACATTTTTTTCTTTTTCTCTATATTTAAATTGCTTATTTACCTTATTTACTAAATTTGCTTATTTACCTTAAAATTGCTAATTTTCATTCCAGTGTACAAGTAACTCTCCTGGTTTTTTGTGAGTGGAATACATCTCTAATTGATTTGAACATTCTGACAAATCTTCTAGTAGGTCCTAAAAATAGAATGAATCTTTTCTTTGGTCATGGCAACCTGTAAAATAAAGAAAATACAAAGTGTCCCTCATCATTGTTCAATAACTTCTATTTCTATATTGACAACAAGAAAGTGAAAGACAGTGGGCCTAAATGTGTTAAAAACTACAAAGGTTTTAGATAACAGGGAACTATTAATTAAATTCTTGTTTTTCTAAGTGTGAGGTGCTTACACAGTGACCAGAAAAATGGTATAAATTAAATCAGAAGACATGAAAAAAAGATATCAGAGTTAAATGAAAGACTGGATCAAAGATTCTTCATGAAGATTTAAATGAAGTAGGTGACAAAGTGTTTCCAGGGAAAAGAAAGAACACATGTTATCATCATGTATTGTGATACTCAAAATATGTATTGGGGGGGAAAAAAGACCACCATGAAAAATAATTGGAGCTTGTATAACACTTGCCAAGGATAATCTATTTTCACAGATTTAGAGGAAGAATGCACCTTAGTGGCCACTTAGCTAATCATTCAATTTTTAAAAATTTAAAAATGATGAAAAAATAGATTAAAAAACTAATTCTATATAAAGTCTGTCAGGAGGCAAAATATGTTTGAGAGTGTTGAGGAAATTGTTAAGATCCAAAAATAAGGTTTGGGGGTGAGATGGGGATTGGAACATATTACTAACCAAAGTGAAACCCTCTTACTTGTTTCTACTTGTAGATTCTGTGAAAGAAGGTTGAAAGAGAAGCCAGAACAAGAGGGGTTAGGGAGAATATAAAAAAGATGAAGGAAGGTAGAGGAAGACGGACTTGGTAAAGAATGAATAAGGAAAATTAGAAGCAAGCTATCAGGAAATAGTGAGCTTAAAAATAGGTAAGAGGGAAATGTGGAGGTTAATCCAATTAGAGATTAATGTGAGGGTAGAACAGATTCGAAAAAGACATAGCACACAGTTGTCGGCCTTAAGGGGTGATGAGAATGGTGGTAGAGTTGTTATAGAAATTAAGGAAAGGCCATTGAATGAAGCTGAGAAAGTTATTAAGAAATAATTATTGACTATACACTTTTTGAGCAAAGAGTTTACAGCTAAAGTGAAATGATTAACACATAGCTTACAAAAGAAAAACCAGACTAGAAATCTCACTCCATATCATATGGAATGTAAATATCGTTGTGCGCTTACTAATATTGGACATTCAATTTATGTCTCTTGCCCAGTCGAGAAATTACTGTCATTATTGAGTGTAGGTTCCTATCTCTCCCAAAGTCAAAGGTGAAAGGTCACAGAATTAGTTCTTCATATGCCAAGTTGCAAATAAAGACTTAGGAAAGAGTCCTACTGGTGTATGGGAAAACAAACAAGCAAACAAAAAAGAAACGTCACCACTCCCCCCAATCGTAATATAACATTCCAGGCTCTGAGTTCTGCTCTATGCAGGAGGGAGAAAATGCATAGCTTCTCTTACTGAAAAGGAAAGGTTGGAAAAGAACTGAGGAGTTCCCATTCTCTGTGTGTAGCCCAAGATTTTCAGACTTATTGCACAAGATATGACAATTATTTAGGAATAGGAAAGCTAAGACTAGACTATGAGAACATTAAATCAGTGCTCTGCCTTTGAGTTTTATCCCTTTCTGTGTATTCCTTAGGCCAATTCAGCTCTAGGAGTGAGTAAGTATGAGGAGAAAGGAGATCTCAAATGCAAGCAGGGAAGTAAGAGGTAAGAAAGGAGATCTCAGAGGATATCACAACATGGAAAGGAGAGAATCTCATAAAAAGGAAAAGAAAAGATAAGGAAGAAATTATCTCAGACCTATAAAGAGTAAAAGTGAAGAAAGCAGGTAGAGATCTAAAAGGACAATGAGCAGTTTGAAAAAAAATAAAACAAGAAAGTAAAGCATCAAGAGGAGAGAGAGACAAAGGGCTCAAAGATTCCTCAAAGCATGGATATGAGAGAGAGGCAAAAGGCTTCAGAGCAGCTCAGAGCAGAGAGAGATAAGCTAAAAGTAGAAAAGAGAGAGCAGGGAAGAGGAAGGAGAAGGAAGGGGATGGTTTGGAGGGGAGAAGAAAAACAAAAGCTTCAGTTTGACTGCCAGGAAAGAAATGGGTTGACATAATAGTCAGAATGCTGAGAAGGTAGAATCAGAGATTGCAAAAGCCAAAAAGACCAGGAGAGTCAGGAGAGTGAAGCTTGGGAAAATATCCTTGACAACATGTGTTGAATAAATATCTAGGGAGTTCTCAAGACAGAGACAAGAGTTAAAGGATGTTCAAACATTGCTTATTAGAGATGGGTAGTCATGGACTAGTCATGGACTAGGATCTTAATAAAGACAGGGATGCACTAAGATACCATGGAAAAATTCCAACCCATCTTCCATGAGCTTTTCAAAATCCATTTCCTATCTCTGGGCACACAGGGCCCAAACAATGTTTTAACTCTCTAATTGTCTGCTGGAAGAGATGTTCTGCTGTAAAGCTTCTAGATATAAAGCTGGGATATAAGAAGATACTCACCTGATTGTTTTCTGCTTCTGGGATGGAAGAAAGAGCTGCACCAAACAGAATATATCCCTTTATACATGTGTCTGTGTGTGTGTGTGTGCACTTGTGTGATAGCACAGGCAGATTCTAGTTATAAAGACTGAATTATATGAGCTCATCTGCCCCCATAGCTGTGATTATCATGTCATGAGCAGGATCAATGACATTAGTCTACCAAGGAAAAAGGGATATGTCTAAAAGAGTGAACTTTTGTCCCAGATGAAAATGTCTTCAAGGATTCATACTGATTGAGAATTCCCCACCTGCAATTACTAATGAATAATGACAAGGGTCCAGTCATCAACTAATCACACAGAGGAGAAAAACTTTCCTGAGACCCAAGAGACTAGAGGTGCAGCTATTAAAGAGGTTGTCACAAGCAGAAGAAATCTAACACCTTATTATGGGAACTTTCATTAGTAACCTTGGCCTGGCTTGGGTTTGGGGGATGTCCTGAGGGATCCCAGGCCTTGTATCCTCACTCTTTTTCAATCGAGTCACCAGCCTCCCAATACAGTCTGAATATGAATTCCTGCATGAAGCTAATACTCCTAAGTATAATAGTAGTGCCTTACCTAATTTCATATTTTATTTTTCTTCAATTACATGTTAAAATTTTTTATACATTCATTTAAACTTTTTTTGAGTTTTAAATTCTCTCCCTTCCTCCCTCTATTTAGAAAGCAATCAATTTGATAGAAAGGATACATATGCAATCACACAAAATATATTTCTATTTTACTGAAGTTGTGAAAAACAAAACAGAATAAAAGCAAAAAAAACCCTAAGCATTGATTTGCATTCAGATTTCATCAATTCTTTCTCTGGAGATGGATAATATTTTTCATCATAAATACTTCATAATTGTCTTGGATCATTATATTGCTGAGAATAGCTAAGTCATGTACAGTTGATAAACATACAATATTACTGTTAATGTATACGCATTCTCCTGGTTCTGTTCATTTCACTTTGCATCAGTTCATTAAGTCTTTTCAGGATTTTCTGAGAGCATATTGTTTGGCATTTCTTTCAGCACAATAGTATTCCATCACAATCCTATACAACAACTTCTTCAGCCATTTCCTAACTGATTGGCATCCCCTCAATTCCAATTCTTTGCCACTACTAAAAGATGTACTATTTATATTTTTGTACAATATAAATCCTTCTCATTTTTGTTTATTTTTCTCTTTGTGATACAGACCTAGTAATAGTATTGCTTGGTCAAAGGGAACTTGGACATAGCTCCAAATTGTTTTACAGATCAATTAAATCAGTTTACCACGTCACCAACAGAACATCAGTGTCTCAGTTTTTCAACATTCCCTCCAACATTTGTCATTTTTCTTTTCTGTCATATTACCAAGTCTAATAGATGTGGGATGGTAGCTCAAAGTTGTTTTAATTTGCATTTCTCCAATCAAGAGTGGTTTAGAACATTTTTTTTGCATGACTATAAATAGTTTCAATTACTTCATCTGCAAACTACCTGTACCTATCCTTTGATGATTTAGCAATTGAGGAATGGCTCTTATTTACATAAATTTGCCTCAGTTCTCTACATATTTGAGAAAGGAGATCTTTATCAGTGAAACTTGCTGTATTTTTTCACACATATGATTGCTATGTATTTCCTACATTCTATTTTCCTGTTTATTCTACTTTCTTTCTCATTTCACCCTTTCCTTTCCAATTGTTTTACTTTTGACTTTTACTTCCCCCAATCCACCCTCCTGACTATCAATACCCCTTTCTCTTATCCTCTTCTGCTCCTACTTTCCTGTAAAGTAAGATGGATTTTTATAATAAACTGAGTGTGTATGTTACTCCCTCTTTGAGCCAGTCCTTATGAGAGCAAGTTCACGTGCTCTTTCCTACTTTCCCCATTTTCCTCTCCACTATAAAAGTTCTTTTGCAGCACTTTTATGTCAAATAATGTACCCCAGAGAGAGAAGAAGAAGAAGGAGAAGAAGAAGGAGAAGAAGGAGAAGAAGAAGAAGAAGAAGAAAAAGAAGAAGAAGAAGAAGAAGAACAACAACAACAATAACAAGAAGAAAAGAAGATTTTTCACCCTTACCTGTGGATGCCCTTCCCAAAGTAATGTAAATCTTGATTGCTGAAACCCTGAGTCTTCCACTCTCAGACTGATTTTTTTTTTTTACTATGTAAAAGAGACCGTTCTCTGCTACATTTCTTTCCTATCCTTAATCACTGAATGGGGATTGTCTCAGTCAAACTGAGACCTGTTAAAGACCTTAGCTTAAAATGGTCAAGATCTCTCACTGCATACAGGATTAACTCCATTCATCCTGATCTGTATCTTGCCACTGGACCTGGATGCTCTGTAGGAAAAAGTGAGGCTGGTGAGTTTCTATGGCCCTTCAATCCAATTCACTTGCATGCATGGTATCACCTCCCTGACCTCATGATCTTCTTTGAGAACAAAGGACAAAGAACAACAACAACAATCTCTTATGTATTGGGGGGTGTGTGTGTGTGTGTGTGTGTGTGTGTGTGTGTGTGTGTATTTGGACGTTGTGTTGAGGGTTTTTTGAATGAGAGACTTCAGGATTTGAATCTTACATACACAAGTTCAAACACTAATTAACTCTTGCTTAGGCCATGGAATGACTACAGATTCAAATCAAAACAGCAAGATCTCTTCTGCTTTACAGCTCATTACAATAATTTAGCAACAAATTATCTTGCAAATGAAAATTTAGGAGGCCTTCAAAAAAGAAAATCAAACAAGACATTTCTTCTAAAAGTATTTCCCTTCTTTAAAAACCGTTCAAAATTTATCTTGATGTTAAGAAGAATAATCAATAAACTTTTATGAAGAACATTAGTTGGAAATTTTTAAAATGATAGATATCTTTCTTTTCCACCTTAAAGCAAAAATAAACATTTTAAATTGGAATTCATTAAAACTAAGGTGGTATAAAATATCCTTAAGTAACATAAATACATTTCCAAAGTATTATAACAAACTAAATTCCTAGTTATCAAAGAATTCCTAGATATCAAAAGTTCCTTAGTCAAAAAGGTATATGTAATGGAGAAGAAATTCCATTTTTATAATACATGAAGAACATACCCAATTAAATTACCCTTATCACAACAACAAATATTATCAAACCTTTAAAAACTTACTCAGTGTATTTTTTCTTTGTCTTTAAACATATCATTAGAAATTAGGAAAAATCATTACATTCTGGAATCTCACGTAGATAGTGAATGTGGTAGTCCATAAATCTCCAAATTAACATATATAAATATATCCTTAGATGAAGCAGTGTTGAAATCACACCCCTATATATTTTTCAAGGATTCTAATTTACCCAGGAATTCTGCAACACAGGAAACTTTTACACAGAGTTCATAAGAATTTTAGGTGAAACTTCCTCTTAAAGGTAAATAAGACTTGGAAGTTTATTCTAACCCATTCATTCTCCCCTATTTTGGGGGTGAGAGTAGAATTCTTGATCTAACATCTGTAGATTATAAGAGAAATTGCTTTTTCAACAACATAGCTGATACAATTTACCAGATTACACCATATAAAAAAATTCAGAAATATAACCATACCATAAGCAATTATTATGTACTTAAAACTTGAAACAGAACCAATTAGTTACCATCAGATGACCTTAATTTAGTTGGATGAATAATCAAATCTGGATTTATAATCACTAATGGTAACATTTTAATTTCTAAGGCCCAAAACTCTTAGCTCTTTAAACGAAAAGATTATTATCCATAAATTCACACTTTTATTTTCAGTTGAGGCCATGATGTATGGGAGAATACCTAATTAATTCCAAAACAGTGCATATCAATAAGTCATTCACAATGCAATGTTTGTACCACAGCACACACAGTATAAAGAGATATTACTTCCACAATAGTAATAAATTTTGAAATAATCCATTAGATGAAGGCACTTCCAAATCACTTTGCACAGAGAATCATTCATCTTATCACTAATATGCTGAAACTAAAGCTTTAAACCACCATATTTTATAATAGTCAAGATTTCAAGTGAAAAATCTTCTATCATAGTAAATATCAGTGTTATTATTACCTGCTTATAACCAAATTTACCTCATTAAATATTAACAGTTTTCAAATTATCTCTTTTTTATCTACAAGATATAGACCAAGCATAACAAACTTTAAGGCTTACACGGCTCATTGGTGAAAGGGTGGGTGGAGGTGGGAGCATTAGGGTCACTATACTGGTGAGTTAGCCTTCCTTTATTTGTCCTCTAGCAATTACCTTAAGGAGGATCCTTTAAAATTTCCTCTTCCAAAAATCCCTTTCTTCACAGCTTTAAGGGGCAAGGTGCTTGTAATAGTTATCTGTGGAGGTTAAAGGCATACCTCTGTCCAGATTATCTGTCACTTTGCCATATTCTTAGGATTATTGTCTCAATTTTTAACTTAAAAAGAACATAATTTTAAAAGAAAATATTTGATAGCTAGAAACAGTCTGAAAATTCTGTAGAATGTCATTTCTTTATGCTACCATTCTGATAAGATTACCAAATGAATGTGTGTAATCCATTTTCATATCTTTTCCTGACTATTTATCATCCCTAAAACCCAACCATTTCCATGTCTCTCTGGCTACTTCACAGAATATAAAGTGTCAGTGAAAATGGGAACATGTCTTGAAGCTAGCTTTTTCACTGGTACTCCTTATTTTAATATTACTATATTAATATTATTATACACTTGCTGTATTAATATTTTTTCAATTTTGACAATTATTCTTTTCCTTCTCTCTCCCATGGGAAAACACATAAAAATTTGCAAAGCAATGTAAAAAAAAATCCTGCATTGCCCATCTAAATAAATGGTAGCTAGATGTTAGAGATAAATATCTAAAGACTAATATGTAGCTAGTTTGACAAGTAAATGCAAAAAAAGTTAGATTAAGGTTCAGACTCTGAGCTAGATCAGTTTATTAATAGTGATTTGTATGACTGTTAAGAGGATGACTCTGCCAACCTCAGCAAAATCAAAGACCTTCAGAGAAGGAGGAGACCTTTATTTTTTTTTCTTTTCTTTTTCCTTTTTCCTTTTTTTTTTTTAGGCAATTGGGGTTAAGTGACTTGCCCAGGGTCACACAACTAGTCTCAAGTGCTTGGTCTGAGGCTGGATTTGAACTTGGGTCCTCCTGACTTCAGGGATGGTTGCTGTATCCACTGTGCCACCTAGCTTCCCCAAGACCCACTTTATTAACAGACAATAAAGAAGGGGTCTTGGTAGGCATGGAAAAAAGGTGATAGGTTTTTAGGGTTTGGGTAAGAACATTGCGATTAGATATAGTGAGGAATGTGTCTGGCATTCAAGTAAGATACCCTGGCATTTGGAGAAGGCTAATCTCTACCTTCTCTAATGATTAAGAAATGTTAATTGTTTTATGGGGCTCATCTCTAGCATGCAGTTATTACAAGGGATTATAACTAACAGACTTACTATCTCTTTAGAAGAAATAAAAACATCTTAACTACACAAAACAGGAAAGGACAGATGGCATGTATTTTGGAGATGGTAATTTTATGGGGCTAAAAAAATACATAATCGTGAAGTATCTAATGGAATGCTGGAATGAGAAATAGCAACCAATCTTTTAAACTAAACCATCTTTGAGATAGCTCACATGGATTCTTGAGCTCAACTTTAGCCAAGTGGATACAGACCAAATTATGAAATTAAGTTGAATTGTAGAATCATACAATAGAAATTAATAGAGAAAAAATCAGAGGTGATATTAGTTTTCATCTTTTCACTATGTATAGATAAAAACTTAAATATGATATATACTTGTGCGCATTATTTATGCCTATATTTTTATATATAGATAACATAGATATCGTAAACCATTTTGAGTGCCCCAAGGCCTAAAACTTGGATTGGCCAGTCAGGAGAAAGACATTTTGGCCCACTCTGAATTTAACCTGCCATAATGCTTTGAGTGCTCTGATATAACAGATATGCTTTGCTTTGCTCTCTGAGCAAACTTAAGTTCTCCTTCTATATTTTGTTGCCTAGGAACATTGCTCTGACAAGGATGGGGCCCACCAGACATTTCCCTTATTTTATTTGAAGTCTCTCCTTTGTTGGCCACTACCCTGAGTAATAGCATCCCTCTTTTCTGATGTTATGTTATGTTACATTATGTTACATTATGTCATGGCACGTCATGGCACGTTACGTTATGTTATGTTGCATTACGTTACATTATGTTATATCATGTCATGTAAATGACAGAAGAAACACAGCCATCCTGGAACTATAATTTCAATTGTCATGTTGACACATATCTTACTGTATTTATGTATCTATCCTATTAAGAAATTCCTTTCTAATATTATAGTTAACACATATGGAGATTATAATTTTTGCTGACACAGATATCCCAAGCAAGGAAAGGAGGAAGGGTGAGGCGGAATTACTCCAAAAATTTAAGGTTTCCTTTCTCTGTTGGGCTGATTTTCACAGTGAACTCCCATGAATGTCTCTATATGAATGATCTGTCAGCTTTGAGAGAAATAAATACGCACATGCAGCCTAATTTTGTTTATCTTTCTTAGAATGAACTCAGTAATGATTGACAATTAATATGAATGTGTATCAAGAGCTAAATATCTCTCTAAATCTATCTATGCATTCATCTATCCATAGTTTATAATTTTGCATTTGGATTTTATCTCCTGTTTGTCAGAAGCTGGACAGCATGATTATTTTTAATCCACGGCTTGAGGTTGAAATTATAAAAGACTGCAGTGAAATTTACAAGGGAAATTTAATGTGTAAGAGCAAATTTAAATGACTGTTTAAATTTTTTCAAAGATTTTTTATGTAAACCCCTTTTGACCTCAAAGATATCCTTACAAAATATTACAAGTATTATAATTATACAGATGAGAAAACTGAGACTCAGGAAAGTTCAAGACTTTAAAAATGTAATGGTGTGCTGAAGTAACAGGCATTATTAGATCCTAAGCATTCCTACCTCTAAGTTCACCACCTAATTTTCCACACCATATTTCCTCATAAAATATTTAGAGACCATTTTCAACCAGGAGAACTCAAGATGAGGAGGAAGAAGTGAGAAAGGTTGTTCTTAAAACATGAGCACTGATGTGTTCTAATGCAGAAGTATCAGATACGCAGCCAGTGGACTACATTGTGGCCCATGACACTCCTGAATATGACTTGAACTGGATTAGAATATAATTAGAAAATATTTAACAAAATTGGTAAAAAATATAATAATACAGAAATAACATTACATTTAAAATTCAAAACAAAGTCATTGTGTGACCACATTTTAATTTTAATTTAATTTATTTTAATTATGAATAATTATTTATTCTAAAATATTATATATCATATATGATATGTGTTATATATTATTAAATAAGGATAATTAATAATTACATATTAATTACTTCATAATAAAATGCATTTAAAATTTAAAACCAAGTCATTGTGTGACCACAGGGACCCTTACATATAACTTAGTGGTCTCTGTTTCTAATTGAGGTTGACATCATTGGTCTATTGGAAAGAAAAGTAAATGTGAAATCAGGAAATATGAGTTTAAGGACTATGTCACTTGTAATCTGTGACACTACAAACAGAACATGAAAAATATGGGCTAGAACAGTCTGTTCTCAAAGATGAAAGGGTTTTAATACATGATCATAGAGGTCCTTTGGAAAAATATTTCTTTGTCAGAGTTAGGGCAGAATGCTCTGGTGGGGTATGGTTGGGGACATTGTTGCAAAGGAGACAGACACATTTCCTAGGCCACAAAGCATACCAATATTTGAGAACTTGGGAGTCAGAGAAGATCAGCACAAAGGGGCTAATGGTTGGGAACCATGCTGCTAAAAAGTTTGAGGTGGCCAAAAGCCCAGGGTGATGTTTGTCCATCTTAAAGAGGTACAATGACAAGCTAGAGTTAATGGAATAAAAGAAGATATATGTGCTCACTAGTAGGAGGATAGCATGGGTGGCTTTTTTCTCAGGGAAAGTTTTGGGAGAGCTATAAGGATTGTGAATATGTTGGACTTTCTGATGGTGTCTATGCAGAAGAAACACTAAGTAGGCACTGGCCCAGATCATGAATCCCACACACATAAATCAAGAATAGAAAAGACAGTTGCAAAAAGTGCGGCATTAAAAGAGGCAGGAGTGAAAGTTGAACAATCTCCCAGATGCCACATCCTTGTATCATTAGTCATATATGTTGAGTTATACATACTCCCAAGGAAAGTGAAATTTAACAGTAGATAGAAGCACCAGCAGAAGAAGCAGGCAGGGACAATATACTTTGGGGCTTTGATTTTGAGTTCCATTCACCTGGAGTTACTGGGACTGATGGTGATGACTTGAAAACCACTCAAGAGGCAGGTGATGCCGAGGCAAACACTCCGAGCCACATTATGGAGATAAGCAATAAGTTTACACCCAATGAGATCCAAGAAATTTGTGATGCCCACACACACAGTCATTAGAGGGATTCCCTTGGAGAAAAGCACTTCTGAGTTGGCCAAGGCTAAGTGAGCAAAAATGTACTCTCTGGGCCTCAGCCTTTGGGCAATGAGTAAAGTGAAGCTGTAGAGGCCCAGGAGGAAGAAATTCCCAAGAATCCCAACTCCCGTCTGAATAAGGACGAGAATGCCCAACACCAAGTCAGTAAGCATCATTTTCTCCAAGTCTTCTGAAGAAGAACTGTGGTCAGTGCTGGCAAAGCCTATGAGAACTTGAGAAATTTATTTAATTTCTAAAGTTCACTGCTGGAGAGAATGGAGGTCCACTTGGGGAACTTTGGGATAATGTGTGTTGGGTTTAATTTGAGCTTAAACTCCCGAAACTGATATTTACTTCCTGCATTTTCCCTTGGTAGCTGTAAACCCTGAATGTCACGAACCCCAATTTGAAACAGAGTCTGCTCTAGGAAAAAGACAAATGAAACTGGGGTGCATGTGTTCACAGTTTAATTTCTCTCAAGCTGGCTTGACGTGCATTGCATGGAAATTCAGTCCAAAACTGGGGTCCCCTCAGAGGGCCAGTTCAGAACTGGCATGGTTTGGGATTTTGGGGTACAGTCTTATATACCCTTCAAAGATTAGGTGTTCCCAAGACGTTCCAATCAACCGTGATCAGTCGACATACCAGGAAGTGGGTCATATTAAAATGAGGTCTTGAGTACATTTTTTAAATCACCTAGTCTACAGGGCCCCATATCAATATCGAAGGCCATCAAAGGAAATGCCACCCCCAGTATTGGGAGTCTGTCACCACCCAAACCTGAATAGGATAAAATAATTCAGGCCTGGGTTGGAGTTTGGCCAAGAGAAGAAAATTCAATGCAATCTCATTATCAGAGATGTCCTTCTGAAGAACATCAGTCTTTGGTCGGAATGCTGGCAGGGTGGAACTCTAAGTTTCCAAGACACAGATCACCAGGAGAAATCATTTTTCACATAGCCAAGATACAAAAGTCAGCAAAATAAGAGGAGCTAACAGTTATGACACCAGAAGTCCATCTTCTAATGTGCAGAAGATTTTTCTTTTCATGCTTTTGACTCTGATGCTGGAAGAATGAATTCACCAGTTCAGTTCCAAAAGAGCAGTTCAATTTCTTACTAAAATGAGATAAATAAAAATTACAACTTAAATAATTAAAAATTACATTTTAAAATGAGAAATTGCCATCAAAATTCATGTCACCCTGGGCAAGACAATCAACTTCTCTCATCCTTAATTGCCTCTCTCATTAAATGAAATAATAGTTCCTACTTGGTAAGGTTTTTGTGGAGATGAAATGAGATAATATAAGCCACTACAAATACATTAATTCATAATTATTTGTTGATGAGCATTATTATCTTTATTAATAAAATCTCAGCAACTTAAGTTAGAAAGTGACCCTGGGCAAGTCACTTAACCCCAATTTCCTAAAAGCAAAAAAAAAAAAGAAGAAAGAAAGAAAGAACGAACGAACCAGAGGGAAACTTTAAGATAGATAGGGACTTGGAGGGCCAGAGGCAGGAGCATTACCAACTCTCCCAAGTTATGGATAACAAGCTCTTTGAGGCCATTACCCTTAGCATTTCCTGGAACCGTTGATTTAACAAAGGTCCGAGACACTAAGCATGTCCCAGGGAAATCTGTCTGTCAATTTCATGACATTTGTGATGTCTTTTGATGCCAACTCTGGTCTCTAACACAATTATGCAGTGAGGCAAGTTCAGTTTCTATATTATTTTGTTAATAATCTCCATCCACCCATCTTTAAACAAATTAAGCTGGCTATTTGATTGGCAACATTCTGACATCGGTTTCCTCATCAAGACTGCAACACAACTGTCTGCCATTCTGGCAGAGGAGGATGAAATCAATAGGAAAGAACTTAGAGAGGTTAAAAATATTTTTTTTTCTTACAAGTCCATTGCAATTGCAACATCCTGTTTCTTCCTATGTCCCTTCTGTACCCTCAAAAAGAAAGCATTTTCCCTTTAATTAACAAGAAGCCCAAGCTAGGAGTCTGCTATTAATGTAAAAAACCTGGGCCACTGGATTACAGAATGTAGAATGAAGGCTAGGGTAGATGTCAAAAATGGGAAAGCAACCTAGAAAGTATTAAAGGACCCCTCCCAGTCCTGATTACTCAACATGACAGGACTCTGGGGAAGGGTGGCAGGGAGGAGTCGAGATGCCAGAGTAAAAGCAGTGACTTGCTTGAGTTCTCCCCCAAACTCCTCCAAATACCTGTAAAAAATGGCTGTAAACAAATTCTAAAGCAGCAGAACCCGCAAAAAGACAGAGTGAAACAAATTTACAGCCAAACATAGCCTAGATGGTTGATCAGAAAGGTATATAATGCCAGGCAAGGAGAGGAGCTCAGTTAGGCACAGGCGCATAGGAAAAACAGGCCTCAGCAAACCTGGAGCAGTCCTCATGAGAATGAATCACAGGCAGGTGTGGTGGTTTCCAGACTTTTCAACCCAGGGACACCAAGGTCAGTGGGAAAGGTCTGTGACTGCAGTGAGAGAAAAGCCCAGTCTCAGCCCCAGGCTGCTTCCAGAGCTTCCATGCCACAGACTGAGAGGGAATTGAGTGTCTGCTCAGGATTGCAGGGATCTCTCCACTGCTGCAGGATTCTCTTGCTTTGCCAGTGTTTGGATCTGGGTCACAGTTCTGGATGGCAGTCCTGGGGCCAGGAGGAGTGCTGGTGTGGTGCAGTGTGTAGTGGTGGTGAAGAGGAAAGCTTCCTCATAGTTCCAAGGCAGAAAAGAGCGTTTGTGGTTGCTCACGAACCAGAGCACAGGACAGGAAAGGAGTAAACACCTCGAGCCTTATTATACCACCTAGGAAGAACTCAAAATTTACAGATCCCTAGAAGTATCTCTGAAAACAGCTGCACAAAACCCCTGAAGCTTGGGACAGACAGTACATTCTCCACACTGGAAACAGACCCCTATATTAACAAAGAGTTTATAACTCAAGTAGTTGGCTGGGATGATGACCAAACCTCACAAAAAAAGTCAGATCATAGAATCTTTCTTTGGAAACAAAGAAGATCAAAACATGCCACCAGAAGAAGGCAACAAAGTCAAAGCTCCTACATCCAAAGCCTCTAAGAAAAATATAAATCAGTCCCAGGCCATGAAAGAGCTCAAAAAGGAGTTTGAGAAAGAAGTAAGAGAACTAAAGGAAAAACTGGGAAGAGAAGTGAGAGTGATGCAAGAAAATCATGAAAAACAAGTCAACAGCTTGTTAAAGGAGACCCCAAAAAATACTGAAGAAAATAACACCTTAAAAAATAGCCTAACCCAAATGGCTAAAGAGGTCCAAAAAGACAATGAGGAGAAGAATGCCCTAAAAATCAAAACTAGACAAATGGAAAAGGAAGTACAAAAGCTTACTGAAAAAAATACTTCCTTAAATATTAGAATGGAGCAATTGGAAGCTAGTGACTTTATGAGAAATCAAGACAATGGAAAACAAATCCAAAAGAATGAAAAAATAGAAAATGATGTGAAATATCTCACTGGAAAAACAACTGACCTGGAAAATAGATGCAGGAGAGAGAATTTAAAAATTATTGGACTATCTGAAAGCCATGATCAAAAAAAGAGCCTAGACATCATCTTTCAAGAAATTATCGAGGAAAACTGCCCTGATATTTTAGAAACAGAGGGCAAAATAGAAATGGAAAGAATCCACCAATCACCTTCTGAAATAAATCCCCAAAGGAAAACTCCTAGGAATATTGTTGCCAAATTCCAGAGTTCCCAAGTCAGAGAGAAAATATTGTAAACAGCCAGAAAGAAACAATTCAAGTATTGTGGAAACACGATCAGGATAACACAAGATTTAGCAGCTTTTACCTTAAGGGACCACAAGGCATGGAATAGAATATTCAGGAGGGCAAAGGAGATAGGATTACAACCAACAATCACTTACCCAGGAAAACAGTATAATCCTTCAGGGGGAAAAAATGCATATTCAGTGAAATAAGGGACTTTCAAGCATTCTTGATGAAAAGACCAGAGCTGAATAGAAAATTTGACTTTCAAAAGAAGACTCAGAAGAACATCGAAGAATTAAACAAGAAAGAGAAATCATAAGAGACTTTCCTGCATGGAAAGATGATATTTGTAACTCATGAGACCTTTGTCAATATTAGGGTAGTTGGAGGGAAAAAAATATGGATAGATAGATAGATAGATAGATGGATGGATAGATAGACAGAGGGTACAGAGTGAGTTGAAGATGAAGGGATGATATCTGGAGAATAAAATTAAAGAGTGAGAGAGGATTATACTGGGAGAAGGAGAAAGGGAGAGGTAGAATGGGGTAAATTATATCACATAAAACAAACAAGAAAAAGCTTTTACAGTGGAGGGGAAGGGGGGGAAGGTGAGAGGGAATAAGTGAATCTTATTCTCATAGGATTTGGCTTAAGGAGGGAATAACATACATACTCTATGGAGTATAGAAATCTATCTTATCCTACAGGAAAATAGGAGGGGAAGGGGACAAGAGAGCAGGGGGATGATAGATGGGAGGGCAGATTGGGGGAGAGGGTAATCAGAAGCAAACACTTCTAAGGAGGAACAAGGTCAAAAGAGAGAAAAGAATAAATGGGTGGCAAGATGTGATAAAGGGAAATGTACTTAGTGTTTTCACAACATGACTACTATAGAAATGTTTTTCATGACTACACATGTATAATCTGTATCCAGTTTGCTTGCCTTTTCAAGGAGGGTAGGTGCAGAGGGAGGAAGGGAGAAAAATTGGAACTCAAAATTTTAAAAAACAAACGTTAAAAAAAATTGTTTTCACATGCAACTGGGAAATAAGAAATATGGGAAATGGGGTTTAGATATCTTTCCTGCCCTACAGCAAAATAGAAGGGGAAGGGGATAAGAGAAAAGGGGGAGAGATAGAAGGGAGGGCAGATTAGGGGAAGGGGTATTCAGAATTCATGCCATCCTGGGGTGGGGGGAGGGATGAGATGGGGAGAAATTTTGGAACTCAAAATCTTGTGGAAGTGAATGTTGAAAACTAAAAATAAACTAATTTTAAAAAATAAAGGAGGTGTGACACATGGAGGGGGATATTCAGAACATGTCTGCCATCCCCATGATTCTTATTTGAATATCTCATTCCTCATAGAAGGGAAAAGGTATCTGCCCTTGTTGACACTGGAGCCACACTTTCAGTTTTGAATTCCTCTGCCTTCCCTACTCCCCTCTCTTGGGGAGTCATGAGTGTATCTCATTTGTATGGATTGCTTACAATACCGTTGCAGCCCATGTCTCTGAGTCTCTTCTCATTTTTATAGGAGGGATTAACTCTTTTCATCCCTTCATCCTTGCCCCTGATGCCCCTATTCATTTGCCAGTGTGTAATCTGCTCCATAAACTACAGACCACTATTTCTTTTGATCTCAAAGGAACTCCTTCCTTGTGCCTCTTGTCCCAGACACCCTGTACTTTGTGAATTGTTTTGAGCCCCTCCCCTGTCACCTGAGAAAGGCCTAAAACATGGATTGCCCAATCTGGAGAAAGATATTTTTGGCCCACTCTGAGCTTAACCTACCATAATGCTTTGCGTGCCCTGCCATAACAGACATACTTTATTCTCTGAGTGACCCCAAAATGTCCCTTCCTGTGTCAGCAACTACAAAGCCCAATGAAGTTGATCAGGAGCCTTCTTCTGTTTATGACTGTCCAAGGTGAGACATCTTGAACTGCACAGTATCTTGACCAATGGGACTTTTTCTTATCTTGGTAGTTTATGAATATGTGTATGAATATGAATGTATGCTACATATATTGTCATGTTAATAGTAAAATGATAGACCCCTAGATCTATAATTTCAATTCACACTTTGGCACTTATCTTGTCTTATTGTATTTATAATCTATCCTACTAAGAAATTCCTTTCTCATATTATGGTTAAAATATTTAGAGATTATAATTTTGTCTAACACTGGTATCCTGAGTTGGAATTGCTCTAAGTGTATAAAGAGTCTCCTTCAGCTTGTTTACCTCTGAGTTCAGAATTATTTTCTGACTCTATCATGCATGATTCTTTGGTTTACTAAGAATAAATAAGCATATTATAGCGCATGTACAGCCTGATTCTGTTTGTTCCTTGGTCAAACCTTTGGTAAGGTGAACCCCATTCTATTTGTTCTTGAACAAACCCTTGGTAAGGGGGAATCTCATTCTGTTTGTTCTTTGAACAAACCTTTGGTTAAGGGGGAAACCGATTCTCTTTGTTTATTCAGACTAAACCTTTGGTAAATTGTTGACAATCCCTAGGACTGTCCCCATTCCTTAGGCCTTTTTTCCCTTAAGCCCTTCTGACCATTCTGCTCTTGACCAAATCCCCTCCAGCTTATGGGCTTCAGATGGCACAGATATAGGGTCACTCAGTAGTGCTCCACCAATTCTTGTGCAATTAGACCCCTCTAAATCTTGCCTTCCATACATATTCCATGCAAGTATTGACCCACTTAGCACTGAGGCAGTTGAACGGGTTTGGTCCCTTATCAATGTCTATTTGTCTAAGGGCCTTATTCGCTGTGCTTTCCCCTGTAAACATGCTCAACTTTCTAGTCTGCAAGCCTGCTGGATGGGGCTGGTGACTTGTGCATGATCTCCAAGCCTGTTGTCCCAAACCCCCCACTCTGTTTAACCTTGTCAAATTGAGTGTCAGACCCTTGACCTTTGTCCCAAATCAAGGCAATTGTAAAGGCATTCAATCTATTTGTGGGGTAGTGTAGGATTCCCAGAATGGGCTCTTGTTCCATAATAATACTACAGCACTGACTACCCTTGCCTTCAGACCCACTACTCCATGAATCTCATTTACTTCGCCTTGGAATCATCCTCTGACACCTGCATGTTTGAAATTGAATTAACCTCCTCCACCAGACTGTTCTTCTGATGCAGCTTTTCTCTATATCATAGCTTCCCTCCTTTTAGGGACAGTTTCTGTACCCTTCTGTATAACCTCCCCAAGTTATCCCTATTTCCAGAGAACCACTCTACTGAAGCTCCTCTCTGGTTAAGGTTGTCCCTTCACCAACATTGGAGCATCACTTTCCTGCCCATTGTGGCTCTAATGGCTGTCATCAGATCCTTGACTGGCACTGAAGCCACTTTTGGCATGCTGCACCCATCTGTTGGGAACCTCTCAGAGAAGTTAGCCATGGGCCTGGAATAACCTGAAAGGTTAGTCATTAGCCTCCAAATGCAGGTTGATTGTCTTGCCCTCATGGCATTGCAAAATCACTGGGTACTGGATGCACTAACTGCTGAGCAGAGTGGGATATTGACCTTCATTGTACAGGAATGCTGTTTCTACATCGACCAGTCCTCCCTCGTAGAGGAGGTTTTATTGCTCTAAACAAACAAGCTGAAGATTTATGGAATGTGGTCAAGACATCCTTAAATATTTCTCTTTATCACCTTTCCTTAATTTGTTCTCCTGGCTACCTGAAAACCTCAGCAACATTCTCTGCTCTGTCCTCTTTGGTCTAATGGCTTCCCTCCTTATTTGCCTTGCTGTCCATCTTGGCATTTTCTGTGGGCCTTATTTCTCACCTATCCACTTATATCCTACATAAAATCATGTTCCAGGTGGTCATCCCCCCTTACTCTACAGGGCTATTCTGACCTTTGGCCAAAAGGGGGGAAGGCTGTAATGAGATTTTTAATTTTCATATCGTGTACCCCTCCTGAAACCATTTTGAAATCCCAAGACCTGAGAAAGTCCTAAAAGCTGGATTGATCAGTCAGGAAAGAGACATTTTGGCCCACTTTGAGCTTAACCTACCATAATGCTTTGCGTGCTCCTGCATAACAGACATACTTTGCTTTGCTCTCTGAGTGAACCCCAAATTCACCTTCTTGTGTCAGCAACTACAAGGCCAGATGAAGCTGATCAGAAGCATCTTTCTGTTTATAACTGTCTGGGGCAGGACGACTTGAATTGGACACTATCTTGAAAAATGGGACTTTTTCTTATCTTGGTATTTTATGGACATATGTTGGGCTATATATAGTGATGTTAATGATAGATGAAACACAGACATCCTGGATCTACAATTTCAATTGATACTTTGACACTTTTCCTATCTTATTGTATTTACAACCTATCCAATTAAGAAATTTCTTTCTCATATAATGGTTAAAACATATGGAGACTATGATTTTGGCTGGCATAGGCATCCTGAGCAAGGAAGGGAGGGAAGAGTAATGGGGGAATTACTCTGAAGATATAAAATCCCCTTTGTCTATCTGTCCTTGGACTTGTTTTATGGTTCACAATTAGCTCCCATGCATATCTCTATATGTATATTTCACAAGTTTTGATACAAACAAACATGTACATGCACCCTAATTCTGTTTGTCATTCTTAGAAAGGTCAGACCTATGCTTTAGAAAGAGAATTTTTATGAACTGAGTGGAAGATGAACTAGAGAGGAGAAAGACCTTTGGCAAGGTTAGGATAAGTTGATATGAGAATCATCAGCATAGATATGATAATACAATTTGTAGAAGGTGATGAGATCATTAAGTAAAATACTATGGGAGAACATGAGGGGCAATGAGAGAGGCCTGTAGAACACCAATGTTTAACAGGTATTTCCTTACCAGAGTTTAGTAAAAAAAAAAAAAGGGGGGGGGGAGAAGAGATAAGGAATCATAACTCACAGGAAAGGATAGATCAAGTGAGTTTTTGTTATTGTTTTGTTTCTTTTTTTCCCCCTTACATGTGGGAGATAAGAGATTGTTTGTAGGTTCTAGGGAAGCAGCCAGAATGTAAGGAGAGATTGAGCATAAGTGAGACTGTGAGGATGATAGAATAATTTGCTGGAGAAGACAGGCTGCAATGATGTTCTGAGTGATTTGGGTGATGCAGAAGAGAGAATAAGAAAAAGCTCTTGGTTGATGGTCTCTTTTTTTCAATCAAATATGAGGAAAAGTTCTTATTTGAAAGAAGAGAGGGGATCTATAGGAGGCTTGAAGTGGGATGACAAGTTTTGGAAGTACCACTGTAGTGAGTGAGACAGTGAGTCAATTTGGGAAATATGAAAGGATTACCTTGTCATAGTAAGGACCCAGTTGAGATTATATAACACAAAGGAGCTAAAACTGAATAATATTCTCTCATTCAGTTTAGACAGTAAGGAGTTTAATTGTTGGATATGAACATCCACACAAAACTAGAAGAATTAAATGAGAAATAAATCTACAATTTAAGAGAAAAAAACAATAAAATATTCCTAAAGAACCATAACAATAATAATTATAGCTAACATATCTGTAGTACTATGTGCCAGGTATTTGATAATTATTATTTAATTTGATCCTCACAACAACCCTGGGAAGTAAGAGCTATTATTTTCCTTATTTTATAGCTGAGGAACTTGAGGGAAATAGGTTAAATGACTTGCTCATAGTCACTCAGCTAATAAGTTTCTGAGGCTAGATTTGAACTCAGCATTCCTGATTCCAGGTTCAACACTCTTTCCACAGTGCCACTTAGCTGGCTAAGTTTTCTTTAATGATGAAAGCAATTAGAAATGGGTAGATAGAAAATTGACCTTATTTTTTAGCAACTGTAGTACACATTGTTTACTTATGAATAAACAGCCATTACAGGAAAATAGAAAGAGCCTAAATGCAGTATCAGTCAGTAAATTATTCATCACATAAACAGTCAAGGGAAATACCATTTTATAATATTACCTTTTTGCTGACAAAGATGCTGGAAAATTAAAAACAGTGTTGACTCATAAAAGAGTAAGAACAACTGTAAAAATAAAGAGTTTAAGGGGTAGCTAGGTGGCACAGTGGACAAAGAACCGAAGTCAGGAGGACCTGAGTTCAAATCCAGCCTCAGACCAAATACTTGACACTTACTAGCTGTGTGATCCTGGGCAAGTCACTTAACCCCAATTGCCTAAAAAAGATTCGCTTAATGTTAGTCTGTTAAAAGACCCAACTAAACATTATCACACCAAGGACATTTAAGCTTGAAACTAGAAGGAGAAGAAAAATAGGCAAATAACAACATAGATCTCTAAATACTTTTATTGTTCAGTTTTTCCTCTACCTCCCTTATTTGACTTTTAAAATCCTTCTTGAGCTTTTCCAAGAAGGCTTTTTGGGCTTGAGACTACTTCAAATTCCCCCTGAGGTTTCAGATACGGGTATACTGACAATGTTGTCCTGCCCTGAATTTGTGTTTTGATCTTCCCTGTCACCAAGATACTTTTCTATGCTCATTGTTTTTCTATGTTGCTTCTTGCTTATGTTGTTTGCCTTTTTTCTGACTTTTATAGTTGATCTCTGCTTCTGGGCATGGGGGCACTGTCCCAGGCTTCTTATGCTGGGGGGTAGGGGCTTGATTACTGGTTTGCTGAGGTGGGGCTTGCCACTGACTTGCTGGGATGCCTCCCTTCCTACACTGGTCCTCTTTAACCATAGCAAGAGGGACCTTTCCCATTAATCCACCTAGCCTCAGGAGCTAAAAGATTGCTGTATCTAGTCCTTTTGCTGTCTCTACTATTTCAGGATTTTTCTTGGGGCAATATTCTCTGGGTTTTTTGAGGTCAATAAGGGAGGGTGAGAGGGAATTCCTGTTTACTGCATCATCGTGGCTCAGGGAAATCTAAATAGGGGACTTTCAAACATTCGGTCTGTGGGCTAACAGCTCCAGGAGCAGTTGCTGCCACTGCTACTGCTGCTGATTCAGTAACTCCCAAAGCCTGTTCCTGGTTTACTAGTGCTGGGGCTGTATTGGCATGCCCTGCACCCCTGCACTGGACTGAGTTTCTCTCTCACCCAGTTCCAATAGACATGCTGCCTCAAGGCCACATGTGGCCTTCTAGGTCCTTGGGTGTGGCCTTTTGACTGAGTCCAACTTTTACAGAACAAATCCTTTTATTAAGGGGATTTGTTCTATGAAGCTTAGATTCAATCAAAGGGCTACACTTGAGGACCTAGAGGGCTACAGTGAAGTTTGGATTCAGTCAAAGGGCTACACCTGAGAACCTAGAGGACTAAATGTAGCCCTGAGGCCTCAGGTCCCCCACCCCTGAATTAGGACTTCTAGATTAAAAGACTAGGAAGCACAATATCACTGGAGGTATTCATGCAGATGCTAGATGATCATTATTAGTATCCCTCATATTCTGGTGGGATATTGTAGAGAAGATTCCTACTCAACTAAGACAGCAGCTCTTGGGAGGCTAAGAGATCCTCTGAGGCCTCTCTAGGTTTGAGATTCTATTATTCTATGATTCTTACAAAATTAAAAGATTTCAGAGAGGTAAGAGACAATATTCAGTTATAACAACAATAATACTCATTTGGTGCTTGAAGCTGTGTAAAACACTTCTAATTTTCTTCTCATTTTATGCTCACAACACTATGAGACAGGTGCTATTAATATCTCCCTTTTTAAGGATGAAGAACCTAACACAGAAAGATGATAAATTTATTAACCAGGATCACACAGCTATTAAGTGTATCTGAAGCTAGATTAGAACTCAAATAGTCCTCATTCTGGTTCTTAGACTCCGTCGAATTAAATAATATATGTTAAATGCTTTGCAAATCTTAAAGTGATATATGTGATAGCTATTGATGCTCAATATCTTTCCCTGCAAACTTTCTCAGCCTCCTACTCTCCTTATTACTGTAGATAGAGAACAGCATCATTCTGCCAGTTTCTTGTGCTCACAGACTAGATTCCATCATTGATTCCTCACTATCTCTAACCTCCCAATGTTGGGGATGGGATCCAAACCCCTAAAAGGAAAAGACCATATCTTTGGGATCTAACCCCAAAAAGGAAAAGCCTCTGGACTTTCCCATGTAGCTCATGTCCCTGGTATTCAGCCTGGGGCATCTGGCCCTTCCCAGTTAATAATCCTTTCATTGTGGCCCTCATTGTCTGCACCTGGCCTCACCCGAGACTGCCACTCTGGGATTCCATCTAGACCCCTTCCACTAGACATAGGTCCCTGGCATTCACCTGGAGCAATTAGCCCTTCCAGGTCCTACTCTTTTACCTCCCAGTCACCCCAAACTACTTGGCCACTCCTAGATCCTTCCCACCATCTTTCTCTACATAAGGTCCATCTTGCCTCCACATTAAATTGTTGAGATTCCTTAAGAATCTGGCTACTTGTATTAGTGATACAAATCCTCATTTTCCTAAATATTCTGGCCCACTTGTCAATACAAGTGTCACAAATGTGGGAATTCTTGAAATATCAACCCATCCTGACCAGTGTTCTAATAAATCTTATCTCTGGCTGAAAGAAGTCTTGGGCCAAATTCATTCCAAGCAGGACCTGTGTCACTTGCCCTTGAGTTTCAGGGTCCTAGCACCCCTAAACCCCAACACTACCATCACCATAACCAATCTGTTGCCAAGGCTTGTCAATTTCATTTTTGCAATATCTCTTAGTATACTGCCTTGTCTCCTCTAAAACTGCCACCACTCATGCCTGGAATATAGCCTATGGTTGAGTTTTCTTGCCTCCAGTCTCCCCTGTCCATTCAGCTTCCAGAGTCTGAATCCTTCATTCATTCACCAAAGTGATTTTCTAAATTTCTAAAATAAAATATATGTCTTCCTACTCAATGAACCCCACTGGTTTCCTCTCACAGCCAAGATTGAACACAACATTATCTGGCATGCAAAGCCTTTCATAACCTAGCCTGTTTCTACTTTTCCAGTCTTCTTACTCCCCCCATGCTCTTCCTAGCTCTGATTCACGGACACAGGCCTCCGTGTTCTTCCAAAAACAAGACTCCTCTTAGATCCAGACTGTGTTTTTGACTATCTCACTTGCCAGAATTCCTTTTCTTCCTCAGCTCTACCTACTGACTCCCCTGGTTTCTTTTTAGTCCCAATTAAAATCCCATCTTCTACAGGGAGGCTTTCCCAACCATTCTTAATTCTAGCAACTCCCCTCTCTTACTTATTTCATATTTATTCTTGAGGACAGGTAAATAGTAGCTCAGTAGATAGATTTCCTTGCTGACATCAGGAAGATTCATCAAATCAGGCCTCAGATACCTGATAGTTGTAGGACACTCAGCAAGTGATTTAGCCCTTTTTGCCTCAGTTCTTCATCTGTAAAAGGAGCTGGAAAAGGCTTACCTGGTACCCCAATGTGACCAGTGCATGTAGCTGAACAGCAAAATTTATCATCCTCATAGCTTGTTTGCACACATTTGCTTATTTGCTATCACCTCTTATGAGCTTTTGGAGCAGAAGTACTTGCTTTTGCATTTTCTTTTCTTTTTGTTTGTATGTTGCTACTTTGAAGTTATCTCGCCCATTGGAATGTGAGCTTCTTAGGAGCAGGGATAGTCTTTTACCTTTCTGTGTAACCCCAGAATTCAGCATTGTGCCTGGTACCTAGAGCACTTGACAAACACAGTTGACTAAGAACTCATTGAAACTACCATGGTCTTCATTCTCAAGCTAATGAATGGCCTGGAGCTGACAAGACTTTGTCACTCCCAGCCTCTGATTGTTTGTCTGCTCATTTGTTTTCTTTTCATAAGCACAGTTTACCTTAGGCTTTAATTTAACAAAAACAATTTTATTAGCTGTATTATCCATCTTCTCATATTCACTTTGCTGTGTGATGCTTCTGCCTTGACAAATTAAAAGGGTCTTGGCAAAATGTATTGATGACATTGGTTTATATGATCCTCTTTGTCTACCTTCAAATCATGGCAAACATGCTCAAATTCAAAATTAAATCCTTAATTTCTATTCCTCATTGACACCTAAACAGATTTCTTAGGTTTGCAGGTCAAGTCTGCATTTTCTCCTTTCCAAACCTTGTTCTGCATAGCATAGTTCCCAGTATAAAGTATGTGTTTGGTAAGTACTTAGAATCATAGAACACTAGATAGAGTAAAGGGTTCTTTCAGGCTAACCACTTTGTTTTAGAATTGAGGAAACTGAGGTGGACAGATATGACTGATCCAAAGCCTCACATCAAGTTAATAGCTAGTGCTAGATTTTAGGCTTCCTGAATACTCTGACTGTTTTGTAGATCTCCCAAACTCTACAGATTCCCCAGTTTTCTTTAAGGACTTTTGCTTGTTATGTAAAACAACTTACCTAATGAAACTGAGATGCCTAACCCCTTCCACCTGAAGTTTAGACATTCTCTCTGCCTTAGTACCCTATAGAAACCTTATTCCCAGCCCCCTCAAAGGGTACACTAGCACTTGCTGTGTGGTACCCCTGATTGAATCTCACTTGCTGTGATTAAAGAGCTCCATTTTGTTGTACTGACTGTTTCCATTTAAAATTCACATTGACACCCTTAATAAATATTTCTGAACTGACTAAATGAGTGGTGATATAAATGTGTTGCTGGTGTTGCCTCCATAATTGACTTTCATTTTGCCCAAAGGCACAACAAGACACCCCAATTTTGGATCATGGGATCTTACTAAAACCAGTCTATGAAGTGTTCCCAGACAACTACCCCAGATTAATGCAAATGAAGGCAATTAGGAAAGAGTCCCACTGGTGTATGCAAAAGAACATGACCCTAGTATTCCAGACTTCCGTTCTGGTCCACAACCTCTGTCCTATGTTCTGCACCCTGAGTTGTGCTCTGTATGGGCAGGAGAAGTGGGTAGCTTCCCTTAGTCACTGGAAAGGAAAGCCAGGAAAATAACAGCAGTTTCAATTCCCTGAGTGTAGCCTAAGATTTTCACATTTATAATGCAGGATATGACAATTACATAAGAACAGGAAGGCTAAGACTAGGACCATGAGAATATTAAATCAGCACTCTGCATTTGAGCTCCCTCCCTTTCTATATTCTCCTAGGCCAATCTAACTCTGAGTGGTTAGAAAAGTCTTGAAAAGAAAGGAGATATTCAACTTGAGCAAAGAAGTAAGAGGTAAGAAAGGGGATCTCAGAGGATGCCACAGTATGGAAAAGGCTTTGTATCAGCAAATAAACAAATAAATAAATAAACAAACAAACAAAAAGAAAGAAAGAAACAAAGAAAAAAAGAAAGAAAAAAAGAAAGAAAGGAAAATATTAGGAAGAAATTATCTCAGATATGTAAAGAGTAAAGAGAAGAAAACAATTAGTGACCTGAAAGGTCAGTGAGCAAAGTTAAAGGAAAAAAAAAAGAAAAAAGAGCAAAGGAGAGTATCGACAAGAGAGAGACAAAGATCTCGGAGGTTCCTCAAAGAAGGGATATGAGACAATAAAGGCAATGGACACCAGAACAATTCAGAGTGGAGAGAGATAACCTAAATGGGGAGAAAATAGAAAAAAGGAGAAGAAGGGAAGAGAGGTGACTGTCAGGGAACAACAGGAAGGAGAAAACAAAAGTTTCTGTCTGTCAGGAAAGAAAAGAGTTGACATAATAGTCAAAATGCAGAAAAGATAGCAGTAGAGATTTTAAAAGCCAAAAAATCTGAGGAATGATGTGAGGAGAGTGGGGTTTGGTAAAATACCCAGGACAATACATATTGAATAAATATCTGGAGAGCTCTCAAGCCAGGAACAACAGCTACAGTGAATTATTGCCAATGAGATATAATGAGGTTATGGAGTAGGAGAGGGAATCTGAATTAATATGGGGGTGCACTAAGATACCAAGGAAGAATTCCAGGGCCTGTTTCACAGCCTTTTCAAGGTCCCTTTTCTGTCTCTAGTCAGACAGGGAACATTAAGTCTCTAATTGTCTCCTGGAAGAGATTTTCTGCTTCTGAATTGCTAAATGTAAAACTGTGATATAAGAAGATGCTCACCTGATTGTGCTCTGCTTCTAGAATGAGGGAAAGTGCTGCACCAAACAGAATATGCTCCTTTGTATGTGTGTGTGTTTGCATGTGTAATGCCACAGGCAAATCCTAGTTATAAGGACTGGGTAGTCTGAGCACATCTGCCTCCAGAGCCGTGATTATCATGTCATGAGCAGGACCAGTTACATGAGTCTGCCAAGGGAAAAAGGGATGTGTCTAAAAGAGAGAACTTTTGTCCCACATGAAAATGTCTTCAAAGATTCCCACCAATTCAGAATTCCCCATCTGCATTTACTAGTGAATAATGACAATGTTTAGATCATCAACTAAATACAAAGAGGAGAGAAACTTTCCTGGGCTCTGAGAGACCAGAGGAGCAGCTATTAAAGACATTGTCACAGGCAGAGGAAGAACTAACACACTGTGGGTACTTCCATTAATAATATTGGCCTGAATTGGGCTTTGGGATTGTCCTGAAGGATCCCAGGCCTTGCATCTGTAGTCTTTTTCATTCAAGTTACCAGTCTCCTAAGCAGTCTCTGAATGTGAATTCCTCTATAATGCTAATATTCCTAAGTATGGCAGTGTTGCCTTTTTTGTGCCATTATATCTTTTCCATTTTGTTCCTAGTGTCTGATCCCCTCACCTCCCTTACAATTATCGACAGCAAGAAATAGACTTTATTGTCAGGAGGGAAGGTAATAATGAGTTTATGAGACTAGAACTCCTAAAAGGAAAAGACCATGCCTTTGGGACCTGAACTTTCCCACACTGGCATAAGACCTTGTCTTTGCCTTGAACTTTCCCATACTGGCATTTCACATGAGGTATTTGGCCTACCTCGATACTCAACAATCCTTTTAACTACCCTTTCACTGTGGCTCTCCAACCCAGCACTTAACTCTTTTCATTGTCTGTACCTGGCCTACTCCAGGGTACCTGCCACTCCTTAATCCTATCCAGATCTTCTCAATGTCTTTTCTAGTATGTAAATATCAGTTTTACCTCCATTGTTGTCCAGACTCACTAAGAATCTTCCTGGCTTCTATTGGCGTTACAATAAAACATCACTACTTTGACTGTAAGAAGGTTTGAGTGGTTAAATTCTTTCAAGACATCCCCTTATATTTTGGGATTCCCAACAACTCAAGCCACAACAGTAACATATAATTCAATAAGGACCCACTTTTTTTCAATTCCTAATCAAATTTTTATTTCTGGAAGACAATTTAATATTTTTATTATTAAAAGAATAATGAAGCTGAAGGCTATTTTTTAGTCTTATGTCTAATGTAATGTGTGTGTGAGTGAGTGTGTGTGTGTGTGTGTGTGTGTGTGCATACTATGTTGAGTTGTATTGCCATATGGTTTATCTATGTCCATATTCATAAGAATGTGTCTTGCAGGGAAGCAAAAATACATATCTCTAGAGCAGACCTACACAACCTGCGACCTGCAGGACACTTGTAGCATGCCAAAGGATTTCAGGCAGCCCACAAAAATCCTCTACACTTTTGGTCAGCCACTCAAAATCCTTAGGCATGCTGCAAGTGGCCCATGGGCCACCCATTGTGCAGGCCTGCTCTAGAATTGTCTTCCTTCATCCTTCTCTAAGGAAACTTTCATCCTTTTGCTAAAGGGTGGCAGGAGGTTGAGGCCAGAGTTTGGTTACTTTGCTCAACTCAAAGAGATGGCATACTGGGCTAGAAGTATATCAATTTTTATGTTCAAGTTGTTCTTTTGATTCTTCTCCATTAAGAAGAAAGGACTTTGCTAAGTTACATATTCAAAACTGGACTCCCTTCCCACCAGATGCCAGTTCCACAATGAATACCCTTACTCAATAGCAAATAAACCTATTTATCCAAATCAAAAACAAAACAAACATCAGAGAAAATATACATGAAACTATATGTCAATTGGTGAAGAGTGAATGATCTATCCCATTGGGAGCAAGGTAACTCATCTCACCCAACAGAAGGGGGAAGTCTTAGATCTTTGCCAAAGGGAATAGATATATGATCAAGGGGTCAGCTCTTCTATATGTTGGTTTCCTCTCAGTCACTTTCTCCTTGGAAGTGTCCAAAGAGAGTGTGAAACAGCAATACTTTTTTCCCCCTCCAATCTAGAAAGCAAAACCAAACAAACAAACAAACAAAAAAACAGAAACAGAATCTCTCTGCTCTTCAGTTCTCATCAACTTCTCACTTCATACAGGCATGGTGTTTTGGTAATCAATCTCTGCCAATGAAAAAAGTTTTGTAAAAATGGCCCTTTGAATCATTGGTTACATTTATACTGGGAAGCTGTGTGGCATGTCAGTTTTGTCTTCCGTAAAATGAGAATTATAATTTGTTTACCATTTTTTTTTCACATATTAGCCAAATATCAACAGAATCAGCACAGGATAAAGGAGGAAACAGTAGGAGAAAGAAAAAAAATGTACGAGAAAATGTTCTGATACAATTTTATTTTCATTTCAATCTATGGCATAAATTACAAATAAATGTAAAAAGAGAGATATGGCAAATATTTACTTTACATAAAATATGATAGTAATATAAATAGCAAAAAAACAAGGATGAAAACCCAAATCTGGATACTTATTATTTCCTAAATAAGGAGTGAGTTAAAACAACAACAACAACAACGATGACATAGAAACAACAATAACATGTCTGAATGATCATACAGATCTAACAGAGCACAGAGAAAAATAAGAAAGATAAAAAAAATAACATTTATTGGGATAGTCAATGTTGGAAAGGCTGCATAAAGGCATGAACCTTAATGCGTTGTTGGTGGCATTATGACAGTAACAATAATAATGTGAGGTTAGTTATATAATAGCTTGCATTTTTATGGAGAATATTAAGTATCAGACAGTGTGCTAAACACTTTACATTATCTCCTTTGATTCTAGGGGCAGCTAGATGGCGCAGCGGATAGAGTACTACCCCTGAATTCAGGAAGACCTGACTTCAAATCTGTCCTCAGACATTTGACACTTACTAGCTGTGTGATCCTGGGCAAGTCACTTCACCCCATTGCCTTGCCGAGATAAGAAAAGAAAAGAAGAAAGAAAAAAGAAAAGAAAAGAAAAAGAAGAAGAAAAAGAAAAGAAGAAAAGAAAAAAAAAAAGAAAAAAAAGAAAAGAAAAGAAAAGAAAAGAAAAGAAAAGAAAAGAAAAGAAAAGAAGAAAGAAAAAGAAAAGAAAAGAAAAGAAAAGAAAAGAAAAGAAAAGAAAAGAAAAGAAAAGAAAAGAAAAGAAACAATGCTGGAAGGTAGGGACTCTTATTACTCACATTTTATAACTGAGGAAACTGGAGCAAACAGAGGGTAAGGAATTTGTTCCAGGTCAGAGAGCTGGTAAGGATTCAGATCCCAGCAGGCTTTTCTCCTGAAAGGCTTTGGCCAAGATGGCTGTTGAGGCCCAAGCAAACTTTTGTAGCTTGGAACCATGGTCTACATTACAGTAAAGAAGGGAGGGACAATTGGATGCAGGAGTGAGTTTTGATGACAGCCTGTGTCTTATCCTTGGGTCTGCTAGTGCGGCCTTGCTGCCAGCAGCATGGAGATGGGGGAAGCAGGCTGAGTGATCTCAGGGTCAGTAAACATCAGTACCTGGGAGTCTTTTTAACCTTCTTTTGATTTCTTCGTGTTCTAGATCATGGATGCAGCTGAAGTTGTTTCATCTTTGAAGCATAATTTCTGTTTGGCAGATGTTTGAGCTATCAAGAGATCAGAAAAAATACCTAGTCTGCTATCTTGACTTTCAAGTATCTTTAATGAAAAGACTATAACTGAGTAGAAACTTTTATTTTATTTTTTTATAGTTAATTTATTTATTTTTAGTTTTTGACATTCACTTCCATAAGATTTTGTGTTTTAAATTTTCTCTCTCAATCTTCCCCCATCCCCAAGGCAGTGTGCAATCTGATATGCACTCTTGAGTAGAAACTTTTAAAAATATATACAAGAATAGAGTGAAACTTAGTAAATTTATTTGTGCCATTGGCAGGACTTGAATGATAAAGTGATAATCTAATAAAGGTTACAACAAATTCCCAGAACTTCTATGTCTTCAAAGAGCATTGAGGCCCATTGATATAAATAATAAAACAGAGGAATTGGGGTGAATTGGTTGCATTCTGAGGTTTAAAAAGAGAAAGAATAGATATCATAAGAGAAGGAGTAAACTTGTGGTAGAACCCTCTGAGCTCCTATTGGTCTGATCAGTCATACTTAGACACACTGTACCTTGACCCCAACTTACTGATGTCATTTTGGTCCTCTTCGAGTATTGAGGGTAACAAGCAACCAGCCAACTGAGCAAACAAGATGTGAAAGCTTTCCATCTGTAACTGCTCTAAAGACACACACACATACACACACACACACACACACACACACACACACACATGTTCATCTTTATTTTTGTTTTTATTTTTCTTTTGGTTGGTTAGGTGGTGTGTTTCACATAATTATTACCAATCTTCCCATTTTTCCCATTGATTTAACAATAAATAATATAATACTCATAACAAATACAAATAGTCCAGCAGAACAAATTTCCGCATTGGCCATGTCCAAAAATGTGTCTCTGTATTTGAAGTTTATCATCTCTCAGGAGGTGGACATTGAGCTTCATCTTGAATCCTTGTGCATTATGTTTCATCTTTGCATTGTTCAGAGTTCTAAAGTCTTTCAAAGTTGTTGTTTTTCTTTATATTTTTGTATATCATTATTCGGCTTTTTTTGCTCACTTAACTGAATTAATTCATGAAGATCCTTCCAATTTCCGAAGAATTTGTCCATTTCATAATCTTCATCGTTTAATGATATACCATTCCATTCATATGCCCAGATTTTTAAAGTTACTTTCTTGTAGGTAAGCAACTCTGAGTTTCTAGTTTTAGGCTAATGTACAACGAACTACTGCAAAGATTTTTAAAAAAATATCAATCATATTCTTTTTTCTTTGATCTTTTTTAGCTTTTAGACCCATTAAGTAGCATTGCTGGCTCAAAGCATGTCAACAGTTTAGTAACTACAGGAAAAGAATTCCAAATTACTTTCCTTCGTGAGTGGACCAATTCACAGCTCTACTAGCAGTGCACTGAGGTGCCTATTTTCCTGAATCCCCTCCAAAATTTGTGTTCTTAGGAAGCTAGGTGGTGCAGGAGATAGAGAAGTGAACTTGGCAGCAAAAGAAACGCTAAAACACAATAATTGTATGACTCTAGTGCATGTTACATAACCTATCTGTGCCTCAGGCTCCTCCTCTGTAAAACTGAAGTAACAATTGCACCAATTTCCCAAGATTTTTTGTGAGAATATAATAAAATATTATTTTTAAGTACTTTGGAAATCTTAGACAACTATATCAATGCTAGCTTTTATTATGATTTTAATTTTCATCTTTTGCCTCTTTATCTTATTTAAAAGTATGAGGTGAAAACTAAGTTACTTCTATTGATATTTGGAGTATTTTTTCATATGGCTATTCATTGTTTTTAAATCATTCTTTAAAAACTTCCTGTATGTATTGTTATCTATTTATCTATTGGGAAATGTCTCACAGTATTATACATTTTAATTAGCTTCTTATGTATATTTTTGTAACAAACTTTTCTAAAAACAAAAAAGCAAACAAAAAAATGCACATCAAAGACTTTTCCTTGTTACTCATTTTTCTTCTTAATTTAATTACGTTAGTTTTGTTTGTATAAAACCTTTGTAAATGTTATAAAATCACAGTTGTTCCTTTTCTCTGCTGTAATGCTCTTTACCCTTTGGTCATAAAATTACTCCATATCTATAGATCTAAAAGGTACTTTGCACCTTACTCCCTTTATATGCTTATATATCCTTCCATGTCTAAATTTCGTATCATTTTGCTGTTTATTTTAGCATTTGATTTGAGATGTTCATCTAAATCTGATTTCTTCCAGACACTTTTCCAATTTCTTAGCTTTTGTTTTCAAGTTCTTAGCCAAGTAATTGGGATCTTTCACTGTGATAGACACTATCTTACAATGTTCATTTTCTCCTGTTTATTATGTACTTAATCCATTCCAATAACTCTCTATATTTATCCATCTGTAGCAGTTTACCTTTTATTTTTTGATGTTACTAACTTTTTCAATTTAATATGCACTTAAAAAGACTGTAACAGAAGTTCACAGTTGCATTTCTTTAAAAATAAAGTTTATGCTGAATGGAAGAGTTGCTTTAGGAAAGAAGAAGAATAACTGTTGTCCTGCCATTCAAAAAAACAAAAATAGAAAGAAAGAGAGAGAGAGAGAGAGAGAGAGAGAGAGAGAGAGAGAGAGAGAAAGAAAGAAAGAAAGAAAGAAAGAAAGAAAGAAAGAAAGAAAGAAAGAAAGAAAGAAAGAAAGAATATCTTCAAACTAGGCCAAGGAGCTTGACTTCATATCTTGCAAAATTCTAGAACCTATTATCAAAAATCTGATTAATGATCTGTTAGAAAAAGAACTGGTGGTTGCAAATAGTTGGCATAATTTAATTTAGAATGGGTTGTACCTGATTAACATCAATTTTTTCTTTTACCGGAGTACTAGACTGGTAGGTCAGTGGATGGTTTTGGATATAATTTACTTCTGTTTTCACAAAGCATTAGATCTCTCATGCTATTCGTATGGAAAAGATGGAGATGAATGGGCTAGACGTGGACTACTGTACAACCTCAGAGCACACACATTTGCATTCAAAACTTGTTGACTTGGCAGTCCCAAAGAATAATCATCAATGACTCAATATCATTTGGGAAGGAGGTCTCTACTGGTATACCCTAGAGATACATCCCTGATATTGTGCTATTGAATATTTTTATCAATTGCTTGTATAAAAGGATAGATGATGTGGCTATCAAGTTTGCAAATGTGCTAGTTTATCTTAATGATTATTGATTTCTGGTTTTCATTGATGTCTGATAGTGTTAGACCCTCTTCTTTACCACTTTTTTCACTGACAAAAAATATCTATTCTTGTTAACTTAAAAAAAATAAAATGTGAAATAAGCATCACAAACTTTTCAAGGCTTATGTGAGTCATTGGTTAAGGGATGGATGGAGAGGGGGTAACCAGAATCACTATGCTGATAAGTTGGACTTCAGTTATTTATCCTCTAGTAATAACCTTGTGGAGAATTCTTTAAATCTCCTTCTTCCTGAAATCCCTTACTTCACAATTTTAGTGGGCAAGGTGCTTTTAATGTTATTTGTGTGGGTTAAGAGAATGACTCTTTCCAGATTACCTATCACTCTGGCATCTTTGCAGGATTATCCCCTCAGTTTCTAAGTAAAAAAAAAAACACATAATTTTTAAAGAACATAATATATGATATTGAGCAACCATCTGAAAATTCTGTAGAATGTCATTTACTTATTGGTCTGAGGAGAGTACCAAATGAGTAAGTATAATCTATTTTGATATCTCCTCCAAACTATTTATTATCTCTATATCCCCACCAGCTCTGTGATTCACTGGCTGCTTTACTGACAATCAAGTGTAAATGAAACTGGGACCATTTCACGAGGTGAGCTTTTTCACCTCTATTTCTTATTTCAATATTATTATATTCATATCATTAATGTACTCCCTACATTAATACTATTTCTTTTTTTTAAAAAATAAAATTATTTTTTTCCTTCTCTTCCTCATTGGAAAAAAAACCCATAAAATTATGCAAAAGTAATGCAAAAACATTTTTTGTATTGTCCACACAAATAAATGATAGAGAAAAATATATAAAGGTAGATATGTAGATAGCAGGGTAAGTAAATGTAACAAAAGTAGACTGAGGTACAGCCTCCAAGCTAGATGAGTTTATTGATAGTGATTTGTGTAACTGTTAGCAAAGTAAGTCACTCTGGAAGTGTCAGGAAATCCAGAGAACTCCAGAAAAGGAAAGGACTGTCTTCATTAACACACAATGAAGAAAGGGTCTTGACAGATTTGGAAAAGAAGTTAATAAATTGTAGGGATGGGGCAGGAGTATTACAATTGCCTATACTGAGAAAAGTGGCTGGCATTCAGGTAAGCCTAATCACTACCCTCTGTAGCATTGAAGGAATATTAATTGTTTTAGGGGGTCCATGGTGTCTTGTCTTTTCTAGGAGATAACAACTACCAGATTCAGGATCTCCTTGGAAGAGATTAAAACTCTCTTAACCACACAAAAACAAGAAAGTACAGACAACATATCTTTTGAAGATAGTAATTTTTGTGTTGCTAAACAAATGGCTATCCATGAAGAATCCTAGGGGATATCAGAATGACAGATGATCTTTCCTTTCAACTAAATGATCTTTGAGCTAGCTCAGTTGGATTCTTGAGATCAACTCATCACATGGTTGCAGATCCAATTTTTAAATTATCTCTCCTGGATCAATTTTCCAGGTCAGTTGCTTTGCCGATGACATATTTTATGTTTTCATCCATTTTTTCATTTTTTTGGTTTCTGTTTGACTGATTCTTGCTCTCTCATAGAGTCATTAGTTTCCATTTGTCCAATTCTAGTTTTTAACAGATTGTTTTCTTCTGTTATTATGCTTCCTTCTTCAATTGGCCAATTGCATTTTTCAGGGATTTGTTTTCTTCAGTGAACTTTTTTTCCAGTTTGCCAATTGTGTTTTTTAGGGACTTTTTTCCTTCAGTGTACTTTTTTTTCCAATTGGCCAATTGTATTTTTTAAGGAATCTTCTGCCTCTCTCATTAGACTTTTAAAATCCTTCTTGAGCTCTTCTAAGAAGGCTTTTTGGGCTTCATACCAGTTCATATTCCCTTTTGATGTTGGAGATGTGAGTTTGTTGACAATGTTTTTCTCTTCAGAATTTCTGCCTTCATCTTCACTCTTCTCATAATATGAATCTGTGGTACATTTCTCTTTACTCATGGTATTTCTTTATTCCCTGGACTTTAAAGAGATTGAGCTTTCCTGCTGGGGAACAGATGGCACTGACCCAAGCTTCTTGTGTTGGGAGCCTAGGTCACTGGTTTTGTGTGCTGGGGCCTCTTATGTTGGCAATTGGAGGCTGTAGGTTTCTGGCAGCTTACCTCGTGTTGGGCTGGAATCAGCAAGGCTGTAACTTTCAGGCAATTCGAGGTTGCTTGCTTTTCCTTTCCTTTAGCTTTCTTCAGCTCCTTTTAGATGGGTGCTGCCGGGTGTTTAATCTGCCTAGGACCCCTTGCAGTGCTGTCTCCCTCCTTTCTGCTAATGCACTGGGAGATTCCTTTGTGTAGAGTGCTGAGGCACCTGGTGGTTTTCTGAGCTGGTTTCCAGTGGTTCCCCTTCACCCCCTTGACCCCCCCCCGCATTGAGGCACTCAGAAGTCCAGGTGTTGGTGTTTTCCTGTTCTACCACCTGGGCTTCAGGATCTATTCCTGGTTGACAGTTGGAGGTTCTGACAGCTTACCTGGTGTTGGGCTGGAATCAGCAAGGCTCGGACTTTAGGAAGACTTTAGGTTGCTCTCTTCAGCTCTTTTCAGATGAATGCTGCAGGGTACTTATCCACCTGGGGCCTTTTGTAGTGCTGTTTCCCTTATTTTTGCTGAGGCACTGGGAGAACTGTTTGCTGGGCTGCTGCACTGCTGCTCTCGATCTTTCTTCTGGTTCAGCTGTTCAAGGGTTTTTTTCTGGGGTGATATTTTCTGGGTTTTCAGAAGTTGATAGGGGAGAGTGAGAGCAACTACCTTTTTACTCTGCCATCTTGGCTCCTGGAAGTAGAAGTCTTCTCATCATTTTTTTATAGCACAATAGTATTCCATTACATTCATATACCACAGCTTGTTCAGCCATTCCCCAATTGATGGTCATCCTCTCAATTTCCAATTCTTTGCCACCACAAAAAGAACTGCTATATATATGTTTGTACATGTGGGTCTTTTTTCCCCATTTTTATAATATCTTTGGGATACAGACCTATAAGTGGTATTGCTGTGTCAAATGGTACGCACAATTTTATAGCCTTTTGTGCATAGTTCTAAATTGCTCTTCAAAATAATTGGATCATTTTGCAACTCCACCAAGAATGTATTAATGTTTTAATTTTTCCACATCTTTTCCAACATTTATCATTGTCCTGTTTCATCATGTTAGCCAGTCTGACAGGTGTGATGTAGTACCTCAGAGTTATTTTGATTTACATTTCTCCAATCAATAGTGATTTAGAACATTTTTTATATGACTATAGATAGCTTTAAATTATTCCTCTGAGAACTGCCTGTTCATATCCTTTGACCATTTATCAACTGGGAAATTACTTGTATTCTTATAAATTTGACTCAGTTCTGTAAATACCTTAGAAATGAGGCTTTTATCAGAGACATTGGTTGTAAAAATTCTTTCTCAGTTTTCTCCTTCCCTCCTAATTTTGATCACATTGGCTTTGAGAAAAATACTTTTCAATTTAATGTAATCAAAATTGTCCATTTTGCATTTCATAATGTTCTCTATCTCTTATTTGGTCATAAATTCTTCCCTTCTCCATAGATCTGACAGGTAATCTATACTTTGCTCTTCTATTTTGCTTATAGTATCAGTCTTCATATCTAAATCATGTACCCATTTTGACTTTATCTTGGTATAGGGTGTCAGATGTTGGTCTATGCCCAGTTGCTACCATGCATTTTTTTTTGCAGTTTTCCCAACAGTTTTTGCTAAATAGTGATTTCTTATCCCAGAAGCTGGAGTCTTTAGATTTATTAAATAGTAGATTAGTATAGTCATTGACTGTTGTGTCTTGCATACCTAACCTATTCCACTTATCCACCACTCTTTCTTAATCAGCACCAAGCAGTTTTGATGATTGCTGCTTTATAATACAATTTAACATCAGGTATAGCCAGTTCACCTTCCCTTGCATTCTTTTCATTTGTTCCCTTAATATTCTGGACTTTTTGTTCTCCCAGACAAATTTTGTTCTTTTTTTCTAGCTCTAAAAAATAATTTTTGCTAGTTTGATTGAAATAGCACTGAATAAGTAAATTAGCTTAGGTAGAATTGTCATTTTCTTTATATTAGCTCAGCCTACCCATGAGCAACTGATATTTTTCCAATTATTTAGATCTGACTTTATTTGTGTGAGAAGTGTTTTGTAATTGCAATTTATAATTTGTAATTAGAATTGTGTTCATATAGCTCCTGGTTTTGTTTTGGCAGGTAGACTCTCAAATATTTTATAATGTCTACAGTAATTTTAAATGGAATTTCTTTCTGTCTCTTGCTGCTGGGCTTTGTTAGTAATATATAGCAATGCCAATAATTTGTGTGGGTTTATTTTATATCCTTCAACTTTGTTAAATTTGTTTATTATTTCAAGCATTTTTTTTACTTGATTCTCTAGGATTCTCTAAATATATCATCATACCATCTGCAAAGAGTGATAGCTTTGTTTCTTCTTTGCCTATTCTAGTGCCTTCAGTTTCTTTTTCTTCTCTAATTGCTACAGCTAACATTTCTAGCTTAATATTGAATAACAGTGATGATAATGGAAATCCTTGTTTCACCCCCAATCTTATTGAAAATGCTTTTAGCTTACCCCCATTGCATATAATGCTTGCTGATTATTTTTGATAGATGCTATCTATCATTTTAAGGAAGACTCCATTTATTCCTATGATCTCTTGTATTTTTAATAGGCATGGGTTTTGTATTTTGTCAAATGTTTTTTTTTCCTGCATTTACTTGGATAATCATATGATTTCTGTTATTTTTGTTGTTGATATGGTCAGCTATGATGATAGTTTTTCTAACATTGAACCAGCCCTGCAATCCTAATATTAATCCTACCTGATCATAGTATATTATCCTTAAGATAAGTTGTAATCTCTTTGCTAATATTTTATTTAAAATTTTTCCATCTATATTCATTACAGAAATTTGTCTGTAATTTTCTTTCTCTGTTTTGACTCCAACGAATTTAGGTGTCAGTACCACATTGATATCATAGAAATAATTTGGAAGGATTCCTTCTTCACCTATTTTCCCAAATAATTTACATAGTATTGGAATTAGGTGTTCTTTAATTGTTTGATAGAATTCACTTGTACATCCATCTGACCCTGGAGATTTTTGTTTTATGAATTCATTGATGGCTTGTTCAATTTATTTTTCTGAAATGGGGATAAGAATTTTTATTTCCTCTTCTGTTAATCCAGGTAATTTATATTTTTTTGTAAATATTCATCCATTTCACTAACATTGTCAAATATATTGGCATACAGTTGGGCAAAATAGCTCCTAATTATTGTTTTGATTTCCTCTTCATTGGTGACGAATTAACCATTTTCTTCTTTGATGCTGATAGTTTCATTTTCTTTATTTTTTAAATCAAATTAAACAAAGGTTTATCTGTGTTATCACTTTTTTCATAAAATCAGGTTTTAGTTTTATTTATTAGTTCAACAGTTATCTTAATTTCAATTTTATTAATCTCTCCTTTGGTTTTCAGAATTTCTAATTTGACATTTCATTGGGGATTTTCAATTTGTTCTCTTTCTAGTTTTTTTTAGTTGTATGCCCAATTCTTTGATCTCTTATTTCTCTATTTCATTCATATAAATATTTACAGATATAAAACTTCCCTTAAGGACTGCTTTCATTAAATCCCATAAGTTCTGTTGTCTCATTATTGTCATTCTCTTGGATGGAGTTATTGTTCCTTTGATTTGTTGTTTGACTCACTCATTCTTTAGGATTAGATTATTTAGTTTCCAATTAGTTTTTATTCTTTTCATGGCCCTTTATTACATGTCATTTTTATTGCATCATGATCTGACAAGGATGCATTTAATATTTCTGCTTTTCTGCATTGGATTGTGAGGTTTTTATGCCCTAGTACTTAGGCAATTTTTGTGTAAGTGCCATGTACTGCCAAGAAAAAGGAATATTCATTTCTGTCCCCATTCAGTTTTCTCCAGAAGTCAACCATATTTAACTTTTCTAAGATTCTATTCACCTCCTTAACTCCTTTCTTGTTTATTTTGTGGTTACATTTAGGTAGTTCTGAGAGGGGGAGATTGAGGTCCCCCACTGGTATAGTTTTGTTGTCTATTTCTTCCTGTAACCCCTTGAATTTCTCCTCTAAGAATTTGGATGCTATACCATTTGGTGCATATGTTTTTAGTAAGGGTATTACTTCATTGTCTATGGTGCATTTTAGCACGATGCAGTTGACTTACTTATCTCTTTTGATGAAATATATTTTTTTGCTTTTGCTTTGTCTGAAATCAGGATTGCTACTCCTGCTTTTTTTTTTTTACTTCAGTTGAAGCATGATATATTCTACTCTAGCCTTTTACCTTTACTCTGTGTGTATCTCTCTACTTCAAAAATGTTTCTTGTAAACAACATATTGCAGAATTATGATTCTTAATCCACTCTGCTATCCATTTTGGCTTTATGGGAGAGTACATCCCATTCACATTCACAGTTATGATTACTATCTGTGTCTTCCTCTCCATCCTATTCCCCTCCCCCCGATTTATGTTTTTTTCTTTCCTTTTTCCCTTTCTCTCCTCAATAGAGTTTTGCTTCTGACCACCTCCTCCCTCACTCTGCCCTTCCTTCTGTTAGCCCCATCCCTTTTCTTTTCCCTTTACACTTTCTGCTTCCTATAGGGTAAGCTAGATTTCAATGCTTAACTTGTTATGTTATTCCCTCTTTGAAACAAATTTGATGACAGCGAGGTTCAAACAATGCTCATCTCTCTCCCTTCTTTCCTTCTACTATATTTGATTTTTGTGCCTTTTCATGTGATATAATTTACCCTTGTCTCTTTCCTCCTTTCTTCTTCACTCAGTATAATCTCTTTTCACCACTTCATTAGATTTTTTTTTACCCATCACATCAAACTCAACTTAAACCTATGTCCTCTGTTTAAGTATATTCCCTTTTAAATGTCATAGACATAACAATTCTTTTTTCCTACAATTTTATTAATTTATTTACTTTCAATTTTTTAACACTCCCACAAGATGTTGAGTTACAAATTTTCTCTCCATTTTGTCCCTCCTCCCCACCCCAAGATGGAGCACATTCTAAATACCCCTTCCCCTAATCTGCCCTCCATTCTATCTCTTCTCCCCTTCTCTTATCCTCTTCACCTTCTTTTTCCTATAGGGCAGGATAGATTTCTATATCCCATTTCATGTATATTTTATTTCTCAGTTCCATGTGAAAATAATTTTTAATATTTTTCTCCCTTCCTCCCTCCCTATTCACCCTCATTGAGAAGGCAAGCAACTAAATACAGGTTATACATGTGTAGGCATGGAAAACACTTCTATAATAGTCATGTTGTGAAAAACTAAGTATATTTCCCTTCATCCTATCCCACTCCCCATTTATTCTATTCTCTCTTTTGACCCTGTCCTTCCTCAGAAATGTTTGCTTCTGATCACCTCCTCCCTAATCTGCCCACCCTTCTATAATCCCCCTGCTCTCTTATTCCCTTCCTCTCTATTTTCTTGTTTTATGTGAGATGATTGACCCCATTCTACCTCTTTCTTTCTCTTACTCCCAGTATAATCCTCTCTCACACTTTAATTTTCTTCTCCAGATTCACCCCTTCATCTTCAATTCACCATGTGCCCTCGATCTATCATTCTATCTATCTATCTATCTACTCCAACTATCCTAATACTGACAAAGGGTCTCATGAGTTACAAGTATCATCTTTCCATGTAGGAATGTAAACAGTTCAACCTTAATAAGTCCCTTATGATTTCTCTTTCCTGCTTACCTCTTCGTGCTTCTCTTGAGTCTTGTATTTGAAAGTCAAATTTTCTATTCCACTCTGGTCTTTTCATCAAGAATGTTTGAAAGTTCTCCATTTCACTGAATATCCATTCTTTTCCCCTGAAGGATTATACTCAGTTTTGCTGGGTGGATTATTCTTGGCTATAATCCTATCTCCTTTGTCTTCTAGAATATCATATTTCAAGCCCTCCAGTCCCTTATTGAAGAAGCTGCTAAATATTGTGTTATACTGATTATGTTTCTACAATACATGAATTGTTTCTTTCTGGCTGCTTGCAATATTTTTTCCTTGACCTGGAAACTTTGGAATTTGGCTACAATATTCCTAGGAGTTTTCCTTTGGGCAACTCTTTAAGGAGGTGATCAGTGGATTCTTTCAATTTTTATTTTACCCTCTGGTTCTACAATATCAGTGCAGTTTTCCTTGATAATTTCTTGAAAGATGATATCTAGGTTCTTTTTTGTTTTTTATCATGGCTTTAAGATAGTCCAATAATTTTTAAATAATCTCTCCTGGATCTATTTTCCAGGTCAGTTGTTTTTTTTCCAATGAGATATTTCAAATTCTATTTTTTTTTATTCTTTTTATTTTGTTTTGCAATGTCTTGATTTCTCATAAAGTCACTAGCTTCTTATTGGTCCATTCTAATTTTAAGGAGGATTTTCTTTAGTGAGGTTTTGGACTTCCTTTTCCCTTTGGCCAATTCTGCTTTTGAAGGCATTTTTCTCCTCATTGGCTTTTGGGACCTTTTTTGTCATTTGGGTTAGGCTATTTGGTAAGATGTTATTTTCTTCAGTATTTTTTTATCTCCTTTAGAAAGCTATTGACTTGTTTTTCATGATTTTCTTGCATCATTCTCATTTCTCTTCCCAGTTTTCCCTCTACTTCTCTTACTTGCTTCTCAAAATCCTTTTTGAGCTCTTCCATGGCCTGGAACTGATTCATATTTTTCCCTGGAGGCTTTGGATGTAGGAGCTTTGACTTTGTTGTCTTCTTCCGGTTGTATGTTTTTATCTTCTTTGCCACCAAAGAAAGATTTTGTGGTCTAACTTTTTTTATGCAGTTTGCTCATGTTCTCAGCCAATTACTTGAGTTTTAAACTCTTTGTTAAGGTAGGGGTCTGCTTTTAGTGTGGAGAATGTACTGTCCCAAGCTTTGGGGTTTTTGTGCAGCTGTTTTCAGAGATACTTCTAGGGATCTGTAAATTTTTAGTTCTTTCTAGGTGGTATGATAAGGGACAAGGTGTTTACTCCTTTCCTGGCCTGTGCTCTGGTCTATGAGTGACCACAAGCACTCCTTTCTGCCTTGAAACTGTGAGAAGGATTCTCTCTTCACTACCACTACAAGCTCCACCACGCCAGTGCTCCTCCTTGCTGCAGAACTGTGAGCCAGAACCAAGTATAAGCAAAGCAAGAGAATCCTTCCTTACCACCATCAAAAAGATCCCTGCAATCCTCCTCTGATCAGCCACTTGACCTCCTCTTCTATCTGTGGGCCACAGCTGCAAAGCAGGGGCTGTGGTGGGACTGGGGCTGGGACTGAGCTTCTTTCTCAATGGAGTCACAGACTTTTCTACTGACCTTCCAAGTTGTCTTTGGTGTTTATATGTTGAGAAGTCTGGAAATCACAACAGCTGCCTTGGATTCAGTCCTTTCAGGCCTGCTCCAGGTTTGCTGAGGCCTGTTCTTTGCCTGTGTGCCCATGATGAACTATGTTCCTCTCCCAGCCCAGTGCAATAGATCTTTCAAATCATCTATCCAGGTTGTCTTAGCTGGAAATTTGTTTCACTCTGTATTTTTTGTGGGTTCTGCTGCTCTAAAAGTTGTTTAGAACTATTTTTGCAGGTATTTTGAGGGGTTTGGGGGAGAACTCAAGCAAGTTACTGCTTTTATTCTGCCATTTTGGCTCTACTGCCGGCATTACAATTCTCAACAGTTAGAAGTGTCATCTTCCCTCCTAGGGATGTGAATAATTTGCCATTATTAGTAATACTTTTTTTTCCTGTTTACCTTTGTATACCTCTTTTGAGTCTTGTATTTGAAGGTCAAATTTTCTGTTGAGCTCTGGTCTTTTCATACAGAAGGTTTGGAAGTCCCATATTTTGTTGAATGTACATCTCTTCTCTTGAAACATTATGCTCAGTTTTGCTGGGTATGATCATTCATTTTGAAGAGGTAAAATAATAAGGCAGAATTAATGGAATAAAAGGAGAAATGTACTCACTAGTAGGAGGATAGTATGGATGGCTCTTTTCTCAGGGAAAATTCTGGGAAAGAGATGATGACTGTGAATATATTGGACCTGCTGATGGTGTCTGTACAGGAGAAGCAGTAGGAAGGCACTGGCCCAGGTCATGAATCCCACACATGTATCATTAGGAATATAAAATATAATTGGAACAAAAAATGAAGCATTAAAGGAGCCAAGAGTTAAAATTTAACAATGTCCAAGATGCTACATCTTTGTATTATTAGTCACGTATCTTGAGTTATGCATAGTTGCAAGCAAAGTCAAATTTATCAGCAAGAAGAAGCATGAGCAGAGCAACCAAGAGGGAATGATACACTTTGGGGCTTGAATTTTGAGTTCCACGCACCTGGACTTACTGTGGTTGACGATGATGACCTGAAAGCCACTTACAAGGCAGGTGATGCTGAGGGAAACACTATAGGCCACGTTTTGAAGACAAATGAAAAATTTATACCAAACAACATCCAATACATTTTGATACCCAAAGTGACCATCGTCCCAGGGGTTCACTTGCAAAGAGACCGCTTTGAGTTGGCCAAGGCTAAGTGGAAAAAATGCACTCTGTGGACGTCAGCCTGCAGCCAATGAGTAAAGTGAAACTGCATAGAGTAAGGAGAGAGAAATTCCCAAGAATCCCAACTCCCATCTGAATAAGGAAGCCCAATACCAGGGAACTAAGCATCATGTTTTTCTTCTCCAAGTGTAGCTAAGAAAAATTGTGGTCAGCGCAGGCACATCCTAGAGGAATTACATGAACACAATTACAAATCACTTTTCACCAAAATAAGGTTAGATCTAAATAATTGGAAAAACATCAGTTATTCACGGGTGGGCTGAGCTAATACAACAAAAAGGACAATTCTATCTAAATGAATTTACTTATTCAATGCCATGCCAATGAAACTATCAAAAATATTTTATGGAGCTAGAAAAAATAATGATAAGATTCATCTGGAAGAATGAAAGGTCTAGAATATCAAGGGAACTAATGAAAAGAAATGCTAGGGAAGGTGGCCTAGAAATACCGTATCTTAAATTGTATTATAAAGCAGCAAAAATCAAAACTACTTGGTATTGGCTAAAAATATAGTAGTGGATCAGTGGAATAGGTTAGGTACACAAGACACAGTAGTCAATGACTACAGTAGTCTATTATTTCATAAACCCAAAGACCCCAGCTTCTGGGATGAGAACTCACTATTTGACAAAAACTTCTGGAAAAACTGGAAGAGTATGGCAGAAACTAAGCGTGGACCAAAATCTTACACTATATACCAAAATAAAGTCAAAATGGGTACATGATTTAGATATAAAGGCTGATACTATATGCAAACTGAGAGAACAAGGGATAGTTTATCTGTCAGATTTATAGAGAACAGAAGAATTTATGACTCAAGAAGAGATAGAGAACATTACAAAATGCAAAACGGATAAATTTGATTACATTAAATTGAAAAGTTTTTTCACAAACAAAACCAATGCAACCAAAATTAGGATGGAAGCAGAAAACTTGGAAAGAATTTTTGCCACCAATGTCTCTGACAAGGGCTTCATTTCTAAAACATACAGAGTACTAAGAATACCAGTAATTCCCCAATTGAGAAATGGGCAAAGGATGTGAACAGACAAGTTTCAGATGAAGAAATTAAAGCTATCTATAGTCGTTAAAAATGCTCTAAATCACTATTGATTAAAAAAAATGCAAATCAAAAAGACTCTGAGGTACCACATCACACCTACCAGGTTGGCTAACATGACAAAACAGGAAAATGATCAATGTTGGAAAAGATGCTAATACATTTTTGGTGCAATTGTGAACTGATTCAACCATTTTGGAGAGCAATTTGGAACTATGCCAAAAGGGCTATAAAAATGTGTATACTCTTTGACCCAGGGATATCACTTCTAGGCTTGTATCCCAAAGAGGTCATAAAAATGGGGAAAAAGGATTCACATGTACAAAAATATTTATAAGCAGCTCTTTCAGTGGTGTGAAGAATTGGAAATTGAGGGGATGCCTATCAATTGGGGAATGGCTGAACAAGTGGTATATGAATGTAATGGGATACTATTGTGCTGTAACAAATGAGGAGCAGGCAGACTTCAGAAAAACCTGGAAAGACTTGTATGGACTGATGTTGAGTGAAGTGAGCAGAACCAGTAAAACATTGTACACAGTAACAACAGTCTTGTATGATCATTAACTTTGATAGACTTTGCTCTTCTCAGCAATGCAAGGATCTAAGACATCTCCAAAAGTTTCATGATGGAAAATTGCTATCCACATCCAGAGAAAGAACTATGGAGTCTGGATGCAGATCCAAGCATACTATTTGCTCTCTTTTTCTTTCTTCTATTTTGTTTTGTTTCTTTTTTTCTTGTGGTTCCTCCTATTGGTTCTAATTCTTCTTTACAACATGACTAATGTGAAAATATGTTTAATAGGAATGTGTGTATATATACTATATGTATATATAGATATAGATATAGATATAGATATACATAAAGAGAGACAGACAGAGAGAGAGAAACAGAGAGAGAGAGAGAGGGAGAGACAGAGAGAGAGAGAGGGAGAAAGAGAGAGAGAGAGAAAGAGAGAGAGAGAGAGAGCACTTAATCAGATTGCATGCTTTCTTGGGGAGGGATGCAGGGTGGGAAGGGGAGAAAATTTAAAACTCAAAAGCCTATGGAGGTGAATGTTGAAAACTAAAAATCAATTAATTAACTAAAAAAACCAGAAAATAAGATTCTTGTGTTTTGTTTTGTTTTGTTTTTAACTCTACAATATGTGAAATAAGTATCACAAACTTTCTAAAGTGGACACAGGTTATTTATGAAGGAGTAGGTGGAGGTGTGAGCGTAAAGATCTCTATTCTGGTAAGTTGGATTTCAGTTATTTGTCCTCTATTAATTACCTTGTAGAGGATTGTTTAAATTTCCCTTTTCCTAAAATCCTTTACTTCACAATTTTAGGAGGCAAGGTGTTTTTAATATTATCTGTAGGGTTTAAGGGAATGACACTGTTCAGATTATCTATCACTCTGCCACCTTCCCAGAATTATATCTTCAGTTTCTAAGGTTCATTTAAAAAAGAAAACAATTTTAAAAGAAAATAATATTTAATAGGTAGCAATAATCTGAAAAATTTTTAAAATGTCATTCTCTTATGCTACCAGTCTCAGTAGAGTGCCAAATAAACAAAAATAATCCATTTTGATACCTCCTCCCAAGCATTTGTTATCCCCTCATCTCCACCAATATCATAATTTTCTGGCTATGTTACTGAAGCTCAAGTGTAAATGAAACTGAGACCATTTCATAGGGCTGTCTTTTTTCACTTGTACTCCTTATTTTTTTATTATTATTATTATTATTATTATTATTATTATTATTAATCATTAATATTATTTTATTTTATTATTTGTTATATTATTATATTATCATATTTATCATTATATATTATATAATATTACACATAATTATATAAATAATATATAACATATAATTATATATTATAAAATAATATATAATTATATATTATAAAATAATAACTTACAACAAATTATATTATAATTTATTATATTATAATATTATTAACATTATATTATTGTTATTTTTATTATATATTCCCTATATTAATACTATTCCTTTTTTTCAATTAAAATTATTCTTTTCCTTCTCTGCCCCATCAGAAAACACTCATAAAAGTATGCAAAGTAATGCCACAAAGTTTCCTGCATTGCTTATCTAAATAAATGATGGCCAGATGTTACATAGAGATAACTCCATAGAGATTGATATACAGATATTGTGGTAAGTAAATGCAGTAAAGGTAGACTGTGTTACAGACTCAGTACTAGAGCTGTTTCTTAGTGGTGACATTTATAATTTTAACAAAGTGGATCATTCTGGAAACCTCAGCAAAGCCAGTGACTCCCAGAGAAGGAAGGGACACTATTCATTAGCATGAAACAAAGAATGGTTTTGACCCACATTGAAAAAATGTTCTAGGTTTTAGTGTTGGCGCGTGAACATTATGATTGGCTCTACTGAGAAAGGTGGCTCGAATTCGGTTAAGGTATCCTGGTATTCAAATAAGGCTAATCATGACCCTGTCTAACAACTAAGGAACATTAATTGTTCTAGAGGGCCCATCTATATCTTGTAGTCTTTGCTAGCAGATCACAACTAACAGACTAGGGATCTCCTTGGAAGAGATAAAAACTCCCTTAACTACACAAAAACAGGAAAAGACAGACAATATATCTTTGCAGGATGATGGTTTTTGTGAGGCTAAACAAAGGGGTAACCATAAAGAATCCTAGGGGATACCAGAATGAGAGATAACAGTTTTTCCTTTAAACTAAACTATCTTTGAATGAGCTCAGCTGGATTCCTGAGTGTAAAACCAGCCAGATATATGAAAACCCAATTATAAATAAATATGGCATGAAATTAAGTTACATTGTAGAATCAATAGAGAATGAATCAATAGAGAAGAAATCGGAGGTATTATTAATTTTGATCTTTTCATGTTAGGTAGATTTAGAGAAATACCTAAATCTTGTTAATATGTTCATATGTATTAATTATGGATCTATTTATATGTATATGTATCTTATACCTATATATGAGCATTTTATCAAGACCTGCATTTCTATCTAACTCTTAATATGTGCCTATGTACATGTGCATGTAGGTATCAATCTATCTCTATTATATAATTTTGTATTTGAAATCTATCTCCTCTAAGTAAAAAGCTGTTCAGCATGGTTCTCACATATGTATAGCATGAGGCTGACATTATAACAGACTAAAAGTTGACTTCAAGGGAAGTTGAAAATGCAAAATCCAACTCAAATTATTATTTTTAATAATAATAATAAATATTTACTTAGTGTTTTAAATTTTAAAGTTTTTTTTTTAAGTAAGGCCCTTTTGGCCTCAAAAGTAATCTTGCAGTGACATTAGAAAAAGTATTATTATCACAATTATGTAGATGAGAAAACTGAGATTCAGGAAGTTCAAGACTTTTAAAATGTTATGTAAGTTTTCCTAAAAGACAGTTGGCATTAAATCCCAAGCATTCCTACCTCTAATTTCAGTACCTTATTTTTGGTATCATATTGTCTCCCAAAATATTTAGAGACCTTTGCAATGTAGAGAACTCAAGATGAGCAGAAAGAAAGGAAAAATATCGTTCATACAAAATAAGCACTGATTTGATCTTATACAGGTTTCAAAAACACTGCCAGAGTATCATATTGTGACTCTTGACACTCCTGGGTATGACTTAACTGGATTAAAGCATTATTAAGAAATATTTAACAAAATTTGCAAAACTAAAATAAAATACAGATAATATTACATTTTAAAACAAAGTTATTATGTGACCCATAGGAAAACTTATATATACCTCATTTGCCTCTGTTTCTACCAGAGTTTGACATTGCTATTATAATGTAAAGAAAAGAGGATTTGAAATCACGAGACATGAGTTTAAGAATTGTATATGTCACTTGTAATATGTGTCACTAAGAGCAGAACATACAATATCTAGACTAGAACAGTCTATTCTAAAAGAAGAAAGAGTTTGGATACATGATCACAGATGTCCTTTCCAATATTAAGTTCCAGAATGCTTAGATTCCAGTGTGCTTTCCCCTCTCCTACCTGCTTCTGAAAGATATTTGTTTATTATAGTGTTAGGGCAGAATGCTGGAAGGGGGTACAGTTGGGGAAAGTGTCACATAGGAGGCAGAAACTTCTCCTCTGCCAAACAGCATACCAATACTTACAGACTTGAGAATCACAGAAGATAAGCACAAAAGGGCTAATGGCTGGGAACCATGCTGCTATAAGATCGGAGACAGTCAGGAGCCAGGGGTGGTGTTTGTCAATTTTAAAGAGGTAAAATGATAAGATGGAATGAATGGAATAAAAGGAGACATATGTACTCATTAGTAGGAGGACAGCCTGGGTGGCTCTTTTCTCAGGCAAAGTTCTGGGAGAGAGATGAAGATTGTGAATATGTTTCACTTGCTGGTGATGTCTATGTAGGAGAAGCACTAAATAGGCATTGGAACAAATCATGAATCCCACACACAAAACATCAGGAATAGAAAAGACAATTGCAAAAAGTATGGCATTAAAAGAGGCAGGAGCTAAAACCGAGCAATAGCCTAGATTCCACATCTCTGTGTTGTTGGTCAGATACCTTGAGTTATGCATAGTCCCAAGCAAAGCAAAATTTATCACCAGATAGTAGCACCAGCAGAGGAAACAGGAGGGGACAATACAATTTGGGGCTTTGGTTTTGAGTTCTGCCCACCTGGAATTATTGGGACTGATGGTGATGACCTGAAAACCACTCAAGAGGCAGGTCATGCTGAGGGAAACACTTCGGGCCACATTGTAAAGATAAATGACAAGTTTACACCCAATAAGATCCAAGAAATTTTTGATGCCCAAACAGGCAATCATATGAGGAGCTCCCTTGGAGAGAAGCACTTCTGAGTTAGCCAAGGCTAAGTTGGCAAAAAGGCACTCTATGGGCCTCAGCCTATGACCAATGAGTAAAATAAGGCAATATAAGCCCAGGAGGAAGAAATTTCCAAGAATCCCAACTCCCATCTGAATAAGGAAGAGAATGCCCAACACCAAGTCACTAAGCTTCATTTTCTCCAAGTCTTGAGAAGAATAACTGTGGTCAGTGATGGCAAATCCTAGGGAAAAATGAGAGAAGTGTAAAATTTATAAATGTTGGTACTGAATGGGATGCAGCTCCATTTGGGCAACATTGGGACAGCCTCTGTGTTCAGCTGAATTCTGATACAATGGAGCTTAAACCACTGAAATTGGTTGTATTTCCTGTATTTTTCCTTGGTATCCAGGATGTGAAAGTTACCAGATTATTCAGAAATAACACAGACATGACACCAGAAGTCCATCTTGCAACCCAGAGCCTTTTTTTTTCTTCTGGCGACTGTCATGGTAGAAGAATGAATTCACAAGTTTACTTCCAAAACACTAGATTGTAGAAATATTTTGACAAAGAATTACTGAAATGTGATCAACAAAAAATAAATAACAAAAAATAAAAAATGACAGCTGAAAATGAGAAATTACTACAGAAAATCAGGTAACCTTGGGCAAGACAATCAAGTTTTCCCATCCTCAGTTGCCTTTACTGTTCAGTACAATTATAATAGTAGGTATTTGGCAAGCTGTTTGTGGGAATCAAATGAGGTAATATGACCAGTGGTTTACAAGCTTTAAAACACTATAAATTATATTCATTTCTAATTATTCATTAATAAACATTATCTTCATTAGTTATAAATCTAGCAACTTACATTCAGAAAAAGAAAAGATGAAAATATTAAGCTGGGATGTGGGGAAAAAGACAATCTATTTCATTTTTGTTGCAATAAAGATTGTGAGAAATATTTTGCACCCTCAGTTGAAATTACTTTAGAAATCATATAAATCATTTAATAATTGAATCAAATAAAATGTCTTTAAAAACAGGAAATGTTATCATCTCCCAAAATATTAATCATTGATTAATTTTATTTAAATCCCCAAACAAAAACCAAGTTCATCTTTTTAGTGATGTTCCGTAAATTTTATACATTCATATAAAAATATCAATGTTCTATAAAAAAAAATATAAAGAATCAAGGAGTTAATAAGCAAGCATTTGTTAGATGCAAATTATATACCAGGTAATGTTCAAGGTGCTAGGGATGCAAATAAAAAAAGATAATTCCTGCTCTCAATTAGTTTAAGGTCTAATGAGAATAGAGAAATATAAGAAAAGCAATATAAATGAGAATCATAGTAGTATAAAAAATTTTTTAAAAGACAGAAATAAAAAGGCAGAAGAGATGGAAAAGTAATAGTGAAAATAGCAGTGCAGCACCACCACCAGTAATAATAACAATAGCATTTAAACAGTGCCCAGCATTTGTCAGTCACTCTGCTAAGTGCTTCACAAATATTATCTCATAAAGTATTGATCAAGTGCATAGCTTATACATATATAGCATTCCATTATTGTTGTGCATATAATTACTTTTAAATTGCTTATTTTCATTCTGGTGTAGAAGTAAGTCTGAATTCTCCAGGTCTTTGCAAGTGGAACACATTTTCTAGCTGATTCTACCACAGTGAAAAATCTTCAAATAATGTTCTAGAAATAGAATGAATCTTTCTTTGTTCATGGAAACCCATAAAATAAAGAAAATACAAAATGTCCCTCACCATTGCCAAATAACTTCTGTGGTAATGGTGACAACAAGAAAGTGAGGCACAGTAGGGCTACACGTGTTAAAAATCACAAAGGTTTTAGACCACTTGGACCCATTAACTTATGTATTATTACTCTAATGTGAGATGGTTAAGCAGCAACCAGAAAAAGGGTTCAGTATTAATAGAATTGGATTGTATTAACAATGCTATTATTCCTATAAATTAATCCAGAAGACAAAGAGGAAATTGGAGCTAAATAAAAGACTGGGTCAAAGGTGCTCTATGATGATATAAATGAAGTAGGTGACAAAGTGCATCCAAGGACAGGAAATATAACATCATGGCACATATTATCATCTTCAATATATACAAGCAATAAGGCCACCTTGAAAAATAATCAGAGCTTGTACACCAGTTACCAAGGATCATCTTTTATCATATATTTAGACGTCAAATGGACCATCCCCATACAGGCTTTTTAGGCAGTCATTCAATAAATATTTATTCTGCAGTTATTATGTGCCAAACACAGTGCTAAAAGCTAGGGATGCAAAGAAAGGCAAAAATAACATTCTCTAACACCTCTCACTTTGACTGGGGAGATGTCTTGGCAAGAGATTGGATGTGAGGAGTGAGAGTATAGGTATAAAGATGAGAACTTGTTTGTGAACCAGGATGACTAGGAAGATGTTGGTACCCTCAAAAATATTTGCTACTGGGAGAAGAGAAATAAAATATTGGAACATAATGAAGTTTTGTCTTGTCTATATTGTGTTTGCATATTTTTGTTTTCATGTTTTCTCTCCCATTAGACTGTTAGCTGCTTGAGAGCAAGGATGGACTTTTACCTTTCTTTGAATCCCTAGCACATACCACACTGCCTTTTACCTACTGGCCCCTTAATAAACATTTTGAACTGAGTAGGCAGGGTGTGTATGTATGTGTGTGTGTGTTCATATGTGTGTGTGTGTGTGTGTCTGTCTGTCTGTCTGATCTAAAGGTATTACTTCCTTTCCCCCAATAATTCGCTTTCCTTCTGCTCAAAGACACAAATAGCTCATTTTTGCACCGTGGGCTCTTATAAAAAACCATTGTGCAAAGTGTTCCCAGACAATGAACCCAAATTCAAATGAAACCAATTAAGAAAGAGTCCCACTGGTGTACGAAAAAGAACTCAATCCTAACAGAGTATTCCAGACTCATCCCCAAACTGTGTGCTATGTTCTACATACTAATTTCTACTCTGCACAGGTAGGAAAAAACGGGTGGCTTCCCTTACTCACTAGGAAAAAAAAAGCCTGGAAAAAACCTGAAGAGTTTCCATTCCTTGAGAGTAGTCCAAGATTTCTGGGTTTATGATATAAAATGTGACAATATGATTAGAAAGGCTAACACTAGGACTGTGGAAATATTAAACCATTGTCCTTGAGCTCTCTCCCTTTCTGTATATTCCTTAGGCCAACCCAGCTCTAAGAGTGGTTAGAAAAAGGTGAGGAGAAAAGAGTCCTTAATTGCAAGCAAGGAAGTAAGAGGTAAGAAAGGAGATCTCTGATGGTATGGGAAGTATGTATGTCCAAAAGATCAGGGGTCTTATAAAAGGAAAGGAAAAGATAAGGAAGAAATTATCTCAGATATATAAAAGAGAAAAGAGGGGAAAGCAATTAGAGATCTAAAAGGCCAGTGTCCAGAGGTAGGAAATAAAAGAGAGGAAAGGAGAGCATCAACAGGAAAAAAAAAACAGAGGTCTCAGAGGTTCCTCAAAGCAGGAATATGAGAGAGAAGCAATAGGCATTAGAGTGTCTCAAAGCAAAGAGATAACCTAAAAGAAGAAAGGATAGAGGAAGGAAGGGGAGAGGAGGGGAAAGAGTGTAAGGAAGAAGAAAAACAAAAGGAAAAAAAAATTTCTTCCAGGAAAGAAAAGGATTAGTATAACAATCAGCATGAAAGAAAGTAGGAACACAGATTGTAGAAGCCAAAAAGACCAGAGAAGTGATGTCAGGAGAGTGGAGTTTGGGAAAATGCCCTTGACAACCTGTGTTGAATAAACATCTCAAAAGCTTTCAAGCCAGGGACAATAGTTAATCATTGTTGAAAAATCACCCGTGAGAGGTGATGAGGTCATGGACCATAGGAAAGGGAATTACAATAAAGACAAGGATGCACTAAGACACCAAAGAAAAATTCCGAGGCCTGTTCCACAGTCTTTCTAAGGTCCCTTTTCTGTCTCCAGGCAGACAGGGCCTGAACAACACTCTAACTTTCCTGGAAGAAATTTTCTGCTTCTACGCCCCTCAATGTAAAATTGAGTTAAAGGAAGGTACTCACCTGATTGTTCTCTGCTTCTGGGATGGAGGAAAGGGATGCACAAAACAGAATACGTCCCTTTATAAGTATGTGGGTATGTGTGATGGCATAGGCAGTTACTAGTTATAAGCACATCTGGCTCCAGAGCTGTGATTATCATGTCATGGGCAGCACTAGTGACAATAGTCTGCCAAGGGAAAAAGGGATGTGTCTAAAAGAGTAAAGTTCTGCCCTAGATGAAAATATCTTCAAGGATTCCTACTGATTAAGAATTCCCCACCTGCAATTACTAATGAATACCAAGTCATTAACTGAACTCAAAGAGGACAGAAACTTTCCTGGGCTCCAAAAGACCTGTTAAAGGGTTGTACCTGTCAAAGAGGTTGTTACAGTTAGAAGGAGGAGAACTAAATCTTATCAGTTCTTCCATTAATAGCCTTGGCCTGGCTTGGGCTTTGAGCTTGTTTTGAGGCATTCTAGGCTTTGCATCCTGACTCTTTTTCATTCTAGTTCTCATCCTCCCAATGTAGTCTCTGAATAGGAATTCCTGCATTAAGCTGATGTTCCTAAGTATGGTAGTAGTGCCTTTTTTTGTGCCTTTACATTTATTCTGTCCAAATTCCCAGGGTCTAATCATCTGACCTTCCCCTCCCTTACGATGATCACTAGCAAGAAATAGACTTCATTGTCAGTAGGGAAAGTTACACACAACTCAATAAGGGCCCAGTTTTCTTCAGTCTCTGATAATTTTTTTCCCTGACATTATAATTCAGTCAAAAGAATGATTAGTTTGTGGGCTGTTTGATGTAGGCTTATCACTTAGGTAGTGTGTGTGTGTGTGTGTGTGTGTGTGTGTGTTTGTGTGCATGTGTGTGCACTGAATTATTTTGACATATGGATTATCTGTGTCCACATGAATCAAAATGTGGCTTGCAGGAAAGCAAGAATACATATCTCTAGTCACTTTCCTCTATCTTTCTCAAAGGACACTATGATTCCCTTGCTAAAGAGAAGAAGGAGGTTGAGGCCAGAGAATGGCCAATATGCTGTACTCACAGAGAGGTAGTTCAGGACTAAAATTATATCTATCTACTCCCTTAAAATTGATTAGTCTAGGGGAAGTGATTCTTATGTTCGGGTTCTTCTGATAGTTATCACTTAATAAGAAAGGACTGTCTGAAATTATATATTCAAGAATAGACTTCCTTCCCACCAGATGCCAGTTCCACAATAAATATTCACAATAAACTGCAAAGAAACCAATTTAAACAAATCAATAGCAACTGAGAAATCAGAGAAACTATGTATATGAGACTATATTTTATTTTTTTCATTTTTTTAAAAAATTTTTAAAATTTTTTTTATTTTTAGGCAATTGGGGTTAAGTGATCTGCCCAGGGTCACACAGTGTCAAGTGTTTGGTCTGAGGCCAGATTTGTACTCAGGTCCTCCTGACTTCAGGGCCGGTGCTCTATCCACTGCACCACTTAGCTGCCCCATGAGACTATATTTTAGACAATACAGAATGAATGATCTGTGTCATTGGGAGAATGATAACTCAACTCAACTGAGAAGAGAGAGAGAGAGAGAGAGAGAGAGAGAGAGAGAGAGAGGGAGGGAGTCTTAGATCTTTCCCAAATGGTATAGAAGTATTATCAAGGTGTCAGCTCTTTTACATGATGGTTTTCTCCCAGTCACTTTTACCCTTCAAGTGTCTGAAGAGAGTCTGAAACAACATGATTTTCTCTCCAAGACTGAAGTGAAAACAAACAAACAAGTTTTCTCATCTCTGCAGTTCTATCAGCTCATCACTTCACACAGGCATGGTACATTGAATAATCAATCTGCCCCAATGAAGATAGTCTTGCAAAAATGACCCTTTGAGATATAGATTACATTTACATTGGAAAACTGTGTGACGTGTCAACTATTTCCTCTATAAAATGAGACTATAATTTATTTACATTTCTTTTTTTTTTTTTTAACAAATTAAGGGGGCAGCTAGGTGACGCAGTGGATAGAGCACCGGCCCTGAAGTCAGGAGGACCTGAGTTCAAATCCAGCCTCAGACCAAACACTTGACACTAGCTGTGTGACCCTGGGCAAGTCACTTTATCCCAATTGCCTCACCCCCCCCAAAAAAAAAGCTAAGTGGCAAAGTGGATACAGCATCGGTCCTGGAATCAGGAGGACCTGAGTTCAAATCCAGCTTCAGACCAAACACTTGACACTTACTAGCTGTGTGACCCTGGGCAAATCATTTAACCCAATTGCCTAAAAAAAATAAAAAATAAAAAATAAACAAATGTTAATTGAATCAGTGCAGGATGAAGGAGGAATCACTAGGAAAAAGACCAAAATATGTATGAGAAAAAGTTCTGACACAATTTTATGTTCATTTCAAGCTAAGGGAGAGAAAAATTACAAAAGAATATAAAAAGGGATATGTTAAATACATATTTTACATACTATGTCACAACAATATAAATAGTAAAAAAAAGACAAAGACCTATATTTGGATACTTAATATTTCCTAAATAAGGAATGGATTAAAGAAAAAGAACCACAGAAATAATCATAAAATGTATGAATGATAGTACAGATCAAACAGAGCACACAGAAAAATGGCAAAAAAAAATAACATTTATAGGTTGTTTGTAAGGTAGACTTTGTTATTTCTTTATAGATAATAGTTCCCATGATCATAGATACTAGTTCCCAGGATCCATGGTTATAAACAATTTCTACTGTGACTGGGCATTTTTACATAACCTTGCATAATATAAATATTTGTGCTTAAAATTGTAAACACCTACTGAACATCCACTGAGCTAAGTCAGCATGATGTTGCTAAAGTTAATATACTTGTGAGGCTATTGATGGCAAAATGTCTTCTTTGTGTGCTCCTCTGTAAATCAAGTGAGCACTAGTCAGTAAGTGGAGAATGTGACAATGTAATGGTGTCTTTGCCTCAACTGGCCCACATTGAGGCGTAGGGAGAATGCACAAGCTAGAATGCTGTGTGTGTCTCAATTGGCCACCATGAGACTTTGGGGAAAGTTGCAGGAGTTGGAGCTCCTACTTTGTATATTTTCACCCTTTCCCCCTTCAAAAAGAGTAATTAGAGGACGCTGTGGGAGTTGGTGTTCCCATTATCAGCAACCCCTTGAGAAGAATAAAGTAATTAAATAACCCCTCATTTTGTTTCTGTTGCTGTACTTTTGGATGCCCTGATCAATTAGTGAATCTGCTAGAAACTCTCATGCCTAATATGGGTATAGTCATATTAGAAGGATTGTAGAAAGGCAGGAACATTAATATGTTCTTCATGGAGCTGTGAATTAGTAGCAACAATAATAATATAAGATTAACTATAATAAAATAGCTAGCATTTATATAGAGAATATTATGTCTCAGACAGCATGCTAAACACACCATTTTCACCTTTGATTCTTTTTTTTTCCCATTTAACCCACTTGATTAGATATTTTTTATCATTGCATCAAAGTCAACTTATACTCACCCCCTCTGTCTATGTATACCCCTCTAAAATGATGTAATAACAATACTGTTTCCAAGAGTTACAAGTGTCATCTTCCTTTGTAGGGATGTAAACAGTTTGTCCTTATTAATAATATTTTTTTCCTGTCCTGTTCACCTTTTTATTTCTCTCGAGTCTTGTATTTGAAGATCAAATTTTCTGTTGAGCTCTGGTACTTTTATCACAAAGGTTTGGAAGTCCCCTATTTTGTTGAACATCTATCTTCTCCCCTGAAGTATTTTGCTCATTTCTGCTGGGTAGTTGATCCTTGGTTGTAATCCAAGCTCCTTAGCCTTATGGAATATCATATTCCACGCCTTATGATCTTGTAATATAGAAGCTTCAAGGTCCTGCATAATCCTGACTGTGGTTCCCTGATGTTTAAACTGTTTCTTTCTAGCTGCTTGCAGTATTTTCTCTTTGACCTAGTAATTTTGGGATTTGGCTGCTATATTCCTTGGTGTTTTCAATTTGGGATCTCTTTCAGGAGGTGATTGGTGGATTCTTTCTATGGCTTTTTTACCTTCTCGTTCTAAGACTTCAGGGCAGTTTTCCTTGATTATTTCCTAAAAGATGTCATCCAGGCTCTTGTTTCCATCATGGTTTTCAGGTAGACCAATAATTTTTAAATTGTCTCTCCTGGATCTGTTTTCAAGGTCAGTTGTTTCACAGGTATTTTACATTTTCATCTATTTTTTTCATTCTTTTGTTTCTGTTTGAATGATTCTCACTCTCTCATAGAGTCATTAGCTTCCATTTGCCCAATTCTGATTTTTAACAAATTGTTTCCTTCTACTAGGTTCTGTACCTCCTTTTCCATTTGGCCCATTTTACTTTTTAAGAAGTTCTTCTCCTTAGTGAATTTTTGTGCCTCCTTTTCTATTTGACCAATTCTGCTTTTTAAGGAGTTGTTTTCTTCGATGTACTTTTTTTTCCCATTTGGCCAATTATATTTTTTAAGGACTTGTTTTCTACAGTTAATGTTTGTCCTTCCTTTTCCAACCTATTGACTCTCTCTTGCATACCTCTCATTTCTTTTCCCAATTTTTCTCCTACCTCTCTTATTTGACTTTTAAAATCCTTCTTGAGCTCTTCCAAGAAGGCTTTTTTGGGCTTGAGACCAGTTCATATTCTCTTTTGAGGTTTCAGATGTGGGTATGTTGATAATGTTGTCCACTTCTGAATTTCTCCCTTCATGTTCCCTGTCCCCATAATAAGAATCTATGGTCATTACACATTTCTTTTTGACCATGGTGTTCGCTTATTTCCTGACCTTTGAAAAAATTGAACTCTCTTGCTGGGGAGCAGGGGGCACTGACCCAAGCTTCTTGTGCTAGGAACCCAGGCCTAGTTACTGGCTTTGTGTGCTGGGGCCTTGGATGCTGGCAGCTGGAAGCTGTTGCGTTCTAGCAGCTTAGCTAGTATTGGACTGGAATCAGCAACACTGGAGCCCCATGGGTAGGGGTGAGGAGCCTGGCTCCTGGAGGATGCCTACTCACCCAGGTCTTTCACTCCTTACTTTGGCTCCTGCTCTCCCATGCCTTACGCTCCTTTCTTTGGCTTCTGCTTACCTGGGCCTTGCAGAGGGATGTTTCACTGCTGCAGGATGTTTCTCCACCTGGAGCTCTCCCTCTTGGGATTATGCTTCCCAGAGTTTTGCTGAGGCACTGGGAGACTTGGCTGCCAGAGAGTGGCATGTGGTGGTTTTCCTGAGCCAGTTTCCACTGGTTCCCTTGTCTGTACTGAGGCACTTGGGAGTCCTGGTGTTGGTGCTTGCCTGCTCCACCACTTTGAGGTTCAGAATCTCTCCCTGGCATGCTGAGGTTGGGTTTTCTGCTGACTTGCTGGGATGCCTCTTGTTCTGTACTGCTCCCCCTCCCCCAGAGGGAAATGGGCCTTTCACATTAATTCTTCAAGCTTCCTGGGATACCAGACTGCTGTACCCTGTCTTTCTGCCAGTTCAGCTGTTCCAGGGTTTTTCCTGGGGTGATATCTTCTGGGTTTTCAGAAGTCAATAAGGGAGGGTGAGAGCAACTTACTTCTTAATCCATCACCTTGGCTCCCAGAACGTCTCCTTTCATTCTAAAAAGAACACTGGAAGGTAACAAAATCTTATTATTCCCATTTTACAGTTGAGGAAACTGGGTCAAACAGAGGATAAGGAATTTGTTGAAGGGCATACAACTGGTGAGGATTCAGACCTCAGCAGGCTTTGGCTCTTGAAGAGCTTTGGTCAATCTGGCTCTCAAGGCAAACTTCTGCAGCCTGGAACGGTAGTCTTCATATCACTGGAAAGGAGAAGAGGAAAATTGGGTACAGGAGTGGGTTTTGATGAAAGCCTGTGTCATGTCCTTGGGTCTGTTAGTGCAATCTTGCTTCCCGCAGCATTTAAGTTGGAGAAGGAATGCTGAGTGATTTCAGTTTCAGTAAAGCATCAGTGCCTGGGGTTTTTAACCTTCTTTTAGAGTCTTTGTGTCCCAGACCATGAAATCAACTGTGCTTTCTTTATCTTTGGAAAGTAATGTCTATTTCAGAGGGAGATTGAAACATCATGAACATCAGAGAAAATGTCTAGGCTATCATCTTGTTGTTTATGTTATCTGTAAGTGGAATGGAGGATTTTCAAGCATTTTTGATGGAAAGACTATAACTGAGTAGTAATCTTGGATAAACAAATACAAGATTGGAGCAAAACCTATAAATGCAAATTAATTGTGCCATTAACAGGATCCGAATAATATAGTTGTAATAATCAAATCGAGGAAAAAGAAATTCTCATAATCTTAATATCTTCAAAAATATTGCATGATGTAGACATACATAAGAAAAACAAATAAAATAGTATTAATTGATCATGTTCTGAGACTTTAAAAAAAGGAAGAATAAGGGAAGGAATATATTAGTGAAAAAAGAAGAAGAATGTAGGACTTGCTATTTCACACTATTGGGGTTCATTAAAAGAAAGAATATGCAAAGATAGAGAAAAAGAGGGAATATGAATAGGGAAACCTCATTCTTATCTAAATTGGACAAACATATTAACAATTTGGTGCAGAAATACATCAGGCTCAACAGGCACAAAGGCAAGAATGGTGGGGTTACTTAAGTGGAATGAAATAGCTACAAATTTAAAAAAAAACTTACCGATAAGAGAAGGGAAGGAATGAATAAGAAAGAGAGGCAAAGGCAAGGCAAGAGAAAGAAAAGAAAGGCAAAAGAAAGAAAGGAAAAGAAATACAAGTCAAGAATAGAATCTAATATTAAAGCAATTGTGGAATAAGAATAGAACGGAATATCATTGCATCTGGAAAAATGTCAGAAGTAATTACTTTAGAAAGTGCTAGAAAAAAATGAACTGAAGGAAAATGAGAACCAGAAGACTGTTCAATGACAAATACTATCTAGTTATCTAGCTATCTGTCTAGATCTTTTAAAAGCTTAACAATATTGATGAATTTAATGATCCACCTTACCTCCAGAGGCTCTATGATGAGGCATATTATCCATCAGTTGATAGAAAAGTGATGAAATCAGTGAATTGAGTTCAGAGCTTTTTCTTTGTTTTATTTAATTTAATTTAAATTTAATTTAATTTTAATTTCTTTCTCAAAGACCGAGCCTTAAACTGAATTTACTCTGAAGCTCATAGATTGAACTATAAGTGGAGCCCAAGCTCCACTTAATGTTTATTTTGGGGCCCTCCTGGCTCAGACTGAATGTAAGTAGTAACTGTTTATCTTTGGCCAGCAGCCCTAAAGGTCTTCCCCTCCCAGTTTGATTTTTTTTTATTATTATTATTAAACAGGCCATCCCTTGACTCACTTCTTCAAGAGGCCTATTCACTGAATGGTTGTTACCTCACTCAAAGTGAGAACCTGAAAAAACTTCAGCTTAAAAGGGCCAGGGTTTCCCATTGCATCCTAAGTCATCTCCAGTCATCCTGATAAATATCTGGCCACTGCATCCAGATGGCTCCGAAGGAGAAAGTTAGGCTGATGACCTTGCACAGAACTCCCTCCTTCAAATCAAAGTCAATTGCAAGTCATGGCTTCATCTCTCTTTTGTCATGGTCCTCTTTAAGAATGAAAGAACAACACACAAGGCGTTTTGGACCTCTTTTGCCAATTGGTCTAGTCTCTTTTTTAAGGGGTTATTTTCTTCAGTATGTTCTTGTGTCTCCTTTAGCAAGCTGTGGAGATGTTTTCCATGATTTTCCTGCATCACTTTCATGTGTCTTCCCATTTTTTAACTCTGCCTCTCTTACTTGATTTTCAAAATATTTCTTCAGCTCTTCCATGGCCTGAAACTAATTCATTGTTTTTGAGACTTATTATGTAGGGGTTTTGACTTTGTTGCCTTCTTCTGAGTGTGTGTTTTGATCTTCTTGTCACCATAACTTTCTAAACAAATTCTAAAGCAACAGAACCCACAAAAAGACAGAGTGAAACAAATGTCCAGCCCAAGACAACCTGGATGGTTGATCAGAAAGGTATATTGTACAATGCTGGGAGAGGAGGGCAGTTCAGACTGGGTGCACAGACTGAAGCAAACCTGGAGAAGGCTTCAGAGGAATGAATTGTGGGCAGCTGTGGTGGTTTCCAGACCGCTTAATCCATGAACGTCAAAGACAGCTTAGAAGGTCAGTGGGAAAAGTCTGTTTCTGTCATGAGAGAGAAGCTAGGTCTCAGCCCCAGTTTCCAAGCCCAGCCATGGGGCAGCGGCTGCTTGCTCAACTTCCAGCCCACAGACTGAGGGGGAATCAGGTGGCTGATCAGAGGGGGACTGGGGCTGCAACCCCACTGTGCATCTCTCTCATCACCACAGAAACAGACTTTTCCTACTGACCTTCTAAGTTGTCTTTGGCAACCATGGGTTGAGGAGAAGTACAGGAAAAACTGGGAAGAGGAATGAGAGTGACGCAAGAAAATCATGAAAAATAAGTCAAAATCTTGCTAAAGGAAACCCAAAAGCATACTGAAGAAAATAACACCTTAAAAAATAACTTAGCCAAAATGGCAAAAGAGATCCAAAAAGCCAGTAAAAGCAAAATTAGCCAAATGGAAAAGGAAGTCCAAAAACTTACTGAAGAAAATATTTCCTTAAAAATTAGAATGGAGCAGTTGGAAACTAGTGAGTTTATGAGAAATGAAGACACTGTAAAACAAATTCAAAAGAATGAAAAAATTGAAAGCAATGTGAAATATCTCATTGGAAAAACAATTGACCTGGAAAATAGATCCGGGAGAGGGAATTTAAAAATTGTTGGACTATCTGAAAGCCATGATCAAAAAAAGAGCCTAGACATCATCTTTCAAGAAATTATCAAGGAAAACTGCCCTGATATTTTAGAACCAGAGGGCAAAATAGAAATTGAAAGAATCCACAGGTCTCCTCTTGAAAGAGATCCCCAAAGGAAAACTCCTAGGAATATTGTAGACAAATTCCAGAGTTCCCAGGTCAAGGAGAAAATATTACAAGCTGCCAGAAGAAACAATTCAAGTACTGTGGAAACACAAATCAGGATAACACAAGATTTAGCAGCTTCTACATTAAAGGACCAGGGCATGGAATATAATATTCTGAGGGCAAAGGAGATAGGATTACAACCAAGAATCACCTACCCAGCAAAACTGAATATAATCCTTCAGGGAAAAAATGGTCATTCAGTGAAATAGGGACTTTCAAGCATTCTTGATGAAAAGACAGAGCTGAATAGAAAATTTGACTTTCAAATACAAGACTCAAGTGAAATGAAGAGGTAAACAGGAAAGAGAAATTAAGAGACTTATTAAGGTTGAACTGTTTGCATTCCTGCATGAAAAGATGATATTTGCAACTCGTGAGTCCTTTGTCCATATTAGCATAGTGGGAGAGAAAAAAAATATATGTATGTATGTATGGATGTATGGATAGATAGATAGATAGATAGATAGATAGATAGATAGATAGATAGATAGATAGATAGATAGAGGGCACAGGGTGAGTTAAAGACAAAGGGGTGATATCTCAATATAAAATGAAGGGGTGAGAGAGGATTATACTGGGAGAAGGAGAAAGGGAGAGACAGAATGGGGTAAATTATCTCACATGAAACAGACAAGAATAGGCTTTTACGGTAGAGGAGAAATGGGAGAAGATGAGAGGAAATGAGTGAATCTTATTCTCATAGGATTTGGCTTAAGGAGGGAATAACATGCACTACTGGGTATGGAAATCTATCTTACCCTACAGGAAAATAATGGGGGAAGGGGACGAGAGAGAAGATGGTTGACAGAGGGGAGGGCAGATTGGGGAAAGAGATAATCAGAAGCAAACACTTTTGAGGAGGGTCAGGGTCAAAAGGGAGAATAGAACAAATAGGGGGTAGGATAGGATGAAGGGAATTATACTTAGTTTTTCACAACATGACTACTGTGGAAGTGTTTTGCATGACTACACATCCATAACCTGTATCGAGTTGCTTGCCTTTCAATGAGGGTGGATGGGGAGGGAGGAAGGGAAAAAATTTGTAACCCAAAGTTTTTAAAACACATGTTTAAAAAATAAAATAAAATAAAATTAAGTTAAAAAGAAAGAAAGATAAAAACCAAGGGAAAAAAAAGAAAAAGTTAAATAAGTCCTTATCAGGGATGTGTCACTAGAGACCTCCTTCCAAATCAAACAGCACCTCATTTACTTCATTTGGGTGTGCCTGTTCAACGAGTTCTGAGTTGACCTAATTGTACCATCATCAAACAAAATTTATTCATCTTGACAAAAACAGCATGACAGTTTACTAAATGTTTTGCTAAAAGCACCATTCCTCTAAGCTATCAATTCGATAACTCATTTATAAAGAGAAGTGATTTAGTCTAGAACTATCTGTCCTTTGATAAGAAAGAGTTGTTATCATTTTGTTATTAAGCATTATAATTATTTCATTAATGTTCCAATGATTTAATTAGTGGTGTATAATTAATAATTTAACGATGTAATTAATAATTTAATGAATACTATAATTTTTGTAATGAGTAACTATCCTTATTATTAAATAATAGCAGCTCAGAGAGGTTGTGTGATTTGACTGAGCTCACATAGCAAGTTACACACTGTTTATTGTCAGAGCTAAAAATATTAATTTTTTCACATAATTTTGATTTTTAAAACTTATTTTGAGGTCTCATTACACATAAATGTTTTTTTTACATAAAAAATTCATTACTTGTACTAGAGTGTAAGTTTCTTGCTCTGTTAGTATCTTTTTATCACTCTAAAGCACATAAACAATTCTTCCCTCTCCCATTAACATTGACAGATTGGATTCCTAGAAGATGTCTCTCCTCAGTTATTTAAGGATAACTCTGAGGAGTTGGAATTTTCTAGGATATCATGAGCCTCCATCTGCTGTGGTCTCTATAATGAATCCATCAGGATAACTCCATGACCATTTAGCAAAAAGATTTCCTAAGGAGGTGTAACAAGAATTAATAACAAAAAGAGTACATGTGATTCTGGGACCTTTCTAGAGGTAATACTCCTGCCAATGACTCTTTTAATAGCCCCAGTGTAAGTGGAAACTCTCAAGTTTCAGATGGATCTTCCAGTTACCTGACCATTGCCTTCTTGGATGTAAGTTTACTTCAGTTCAGTAAAGAATAAGCACAAGAGAAATAGAAACAATATGTGCTCACAGAACACGTGTTCACTTGGTGGGACAAGGACAGCTGCCTGATTTTCCCATTCAGAAACGCACAGCAAAGGTGCTTCAATCTCTTCTAGGAAAAGACGTCCCTATCATATGCAAATCTTCTTTGGGTTCTTTGAGTCATTTAGTCCTGCTGATCCTTTATCCAGTGAAGAGATTTTTTTTTTTTGCCAGTAGTGCAATACCCTCACCTACACTTCTATAATATGGGCCCACTGACTATATCTCCAAATCATCATATGTACATTCCTAATCCTTGAGGCTGGACGGGCTCTAGGATTCAGTTATTTTTACCCAATCTACCTAATCCCTTTTGTAGAAGTACCTTCACTGCCTCCACATTCCAGACTAATTGTTTTATTTTTTTTAAAAGCCTCTGACTGTTCTCAACATGTGGGCAGGACAAGGCATCCTAAGATTATCTAATCTGATCTCAAAATTCATTTGTAGATGAAGAGTGAAATGTTAAATAACTTCCTGAATATCACAATGCTACATCAAAGACCTAGAATTCCAATTCAATCCTCTTCATTCCAAATTTTGGGCCTTCAACTACAACTCACTGAATCCCAGTGAATGGAATGGAATGAAGACCTCCCATAAAACCTAAACTCATAAGATATAAGATGTTATATCTAACTGTGAAAACAAATGGTTGTCCATGGGACAGGAACAAAGGAACTCAGGAATTTCACAGGGGTTTGTAGAATAAGGACATTGCAAGATAACCACATCTGTTTGTCTGCTACTGCCGCCAAGAAGATTTTATCGCGTCTAGAATGTACCCTCAAGGCCTGTAACTATGGGCTAAGAGGAAGGGGGTTAGGGAGGGGAGTTGCGATAGGGACCTATAAAAAACCTGCTGTATCTATGTTGGGCGTGCCCTGACACAGAGGTTTTTCAGTGCGGGTCGCCCTTTCTCTCCAGATCGTAATAAAAATTCCTTTCTGCCTTCTACCTGGAGAAGCCTCTGAATTTATTGGAAATAAGGATAGCTGTCCCACACACCAGTTATCTACGCCTTTTATCTCAATGAAAACTGCTAATTTAATACATTTTTCATCTACATGTTTATTCAAGTAAATACTAAAATATCCATTAATAATAATAAATAATGTTAGAATAGGGTTTTCAAAAAATAATCCTTTCCATATTCCTCTTCGTATGTTTCATGTTCAAATATCTCTCCATCTGAGTACAAAACTGTTTAACAGCAATGTCCAATTGGTGGTCATAGAGGGATCTTGTCTAGTCCCATGGTGGTCCACAATGACTGGTCTCATACACATCAAACATTGCAGATACAAAGAATCCGTTGAAGACTGTGCCTGGTATAATTAGGAAAAGTCAGAACAGCAGTCTAGATACCAAGAAGAGGCAATGGATACAGTCTCCTATGGTCTTCCTGTAATGTCAACATGAAGCTACATCACTTTAGGTCATGCTATTAGTACTCATCTCCCCATACACCCATATTCAAATCATGGCCCCAACAGAAAAGGGAGTTATAGGCACCTGATATAACTTCATTCAATGCACAGGATGTGCTCTAAGCAAAAGTCAACTTTGTGGTAATGGTAAAAATTATAATATGCACATAAGTGTATCCCAAATATCCACACGTAACAATCTGTTTTTTCACATCCAGGCCCTTTTCTGTGTATGTGTAATTAACCACTAAAACTTGTACCCACCTTTGGGGAAATTTCATTTCTGTGGTGTGTATGCTCATTGGAATTTCCAAACTCACTTCCTGTAGGAAGTGTATTAAAGGTTTCACTGCTTCACTCATTCTGAGTCTGTCTAACTTACTGTGTCTATTTAAGCACCAGAGGTTCTTTCCAACAGTGAGGGGATGGGGGAAAGAATTATCCGGGATGATGTCATCAGATTCAGGATTGAGACCTCAGTGAAATGGGCACCCCCACCAAATTTAGTGGCTTAGTTACCTGAGCAGTGGCCTTTCCTCTCCAACTGCCAAAGACCAAGAGTTTGACATTTCCAAAGGTAGAGTGAACCAGTGATTAAAAAATAAAAGGGCATAAAACGGTGAGCCACTATGACAGTCTGCATGCAGGGCAAGGTTAGGAAAATGGGGATGTAAGTACTACTTGTTAGTGACCCCGGATAGGGCTAAGAGGGATTAGAGTCCATAGGAATAGTAGACCATCAGGGATGGGGTTCGAGTCCCCAGAATGGGAAGTAAAGGAAGTAAAGAAAAAGGTACCTGAGAAAGGAAGTTCAGGTCCTCCGGAGATTCCCCAAAATAGACCATCAGATATGATGATAAAATATTGGGAAGACATGGAGTCTTCCCAGGGTTGAAAGAAGAAGAAAGAAAAGAGGGGAGGAGTCTTCTGAGAACACTTCTCCAGATAGTCCCTAGGGAGGATGTGAAACATAAAGAAAAAGGATCAGTGTGTGTGCATGTATGTATGCATGTATGTATGTATGTATGTATGCATGTATGTATGCATGTACATACATACATGTATATGTATGTATATACACATATATGTACACACATACACATGCACATATATACACATACATGTGTACATGCGCATGTAGCCAAATGTGTATATGTGTGTACATATGTGTTTATGTGTATATATTTATATGTGTATGTATATATGCTATGTGTGTATATGTATATATGTGTATGTGTATACATGTATGTACATGTAAGTATATATTTATTCGTTTTAATTTGGAATATAAAGGAAATTGGAGGTTGTCAGGGTAACATGTTTGAAAGAGTAGGAAAGAAGAGTCAAGGTCTTGAGCAAAAATATTAGGGTAGGGAGAAAGAAAAAGAAAAATTATATATGTAGTTTGAGAGTGTGTTGGGGTGGGGTGTTCAAAGGCAAGCCCATGTGCTCCAAATTCCCCATCCTGAGATGTTTGTTCTGGATGACTTTGCTAGTTTCAAGGGATTTTTAAAATGTGAGGAAGTTTGATTCTGTTTTGGGTAGAAAAATTGAAAATGAAAATTTTGTAGCTTGATTTGAGAACCAATGAAGTTATAAAAAGCCATCCACTTTTCAGGATAAACCTGTAGGAGGTCTTTATTAAATCTGGCCTTGCTTAAATTTTAGCCTTGGTAAAGATATTGGTTATTGTGATTGCAGTTTGTTACAAAAAAAAAATCTTAAAATATTTTCATGGGCCATTCAATTAATTGTTCTAACTTTAGAGGCTTTTTGCCTGGAGGTGGGAGTTATTCAGGGCAGGAATTATCACTACTTTGTGGGGGGTTTTGGGGAATATATGAATTTGTGGAGATTTTCCTGTTAAAGGGACAAGAATATTGTATTTAAAGCAAAAATGTTTTTAAATGCTTATAATTAACGATCACAAATTCAGATCTGATTTGATTGAAGTTTACTGTTCTGTAAAAAAAATAATAATGCTTGTCATGGGATAAAAATGATATGGTGCTTAATACAGTGGCATATGTTAGACGTGGTATTTTTATTATTTCTCTAATTTAATGTAATTGTTAATAGTACCAAGAGTAATAAGATCAATAATTTCTACATGTGATAATCTGGAAATGCAATTGATGTTATCTGAAGTGTATTGTTTGAGTTTTTTAAAAATTATATTTTATTTCTAAAACTCTTACATTGTAAAATTTGAGGGACCATTGTGAAGTGGAAATGGTGTTAAAGCAATTCTTAATTGAGAATATGTCTTTTAAAAGGATGTGATAAAAATGAGATAATTTGGAAACTGTTAAATATTTAGTGAGGTGCTTTTCATTATAAGCAGGTAATAATAACATTGATATTTACTATGATACCAGATTTTCATTAGAAATCTTACCTATTATAAAATACACGGTAGTTTAAAGTTATAATTTGAACATAATAATCATGAGATGAATGATTTCTATGCAAAATAATTTGTAAGTGAATTCATGTAAATTTGGATTCTTTCAAAGTTTATTACTGTTGTGGAAATAATTTTATAATGTGTGCCATGTGGCACAAACATATTTTATTGTGAGGAACTTATTAATATGCACTATTTTAGAATTAACTAGGTATTCTCCCATATATCAGGGATACAATTAGAAAAAAAATGTGTCTGAATTTATGGATAATAATCTTTTCCTTTAAAGTACTAAGGGCATTGCGCCTTAGAGATTAAAATGTACTTTTAAAGTTTGGAGGTTGAGAGTACTGAGACCCAAAATCCTAACACATGGGTCCTGTGTGAGAGAGTTCAGCCCAGGCTTTCCTTCAGCCAAACATAGGGTTTGATCCATGTGGGCCAGACTATTGAATAGTCTGAATATTTGTGAAGCTCATAAAGGTGAGCAGGCATGGGAAAGTCTTGGCTATGGGAAAGGGGAAGGAATCTAGGAGTGGCCAGATGTCTTGATGGAAGTGGCCAGTATTATTAATCCAGATTTGATTTACTCAATCCAACTACAATAAGGTTGCCTGATAGTAATTACTTGGTTGTCTTTCAAGTTTTTAATATATTATAATTGCTTATGGTACAGTTATATTTCTGAATTTTCTTATGTGGTGTAATCTGGTAAACAAATTGTGTTAATTATGTTGTTAGAAAGGCAATTTCTTACAATCTAGAATGTTGATTGAATTGAGAATTGTGCTGTCAAAGAAAGAAAAAGGGATGAGTTGGGAAGCTGTCGGGTCATTCTATCTGACATTTTTTTAAGTAGTGAAATTTGGGAAACATGAACTTGCAAGCTTTGTCTGTATTTAGGAGAAAGTTTCAGGTAAAATATTTGATTCTCACTTAAGAAATTTATCATTGTTAACTAGGCTATTTGGAGTTATTGTTCAAATCAAGTACTCTTAAAAGTATTTTTATGAAAGGAAACAATAATTATACAAAAAAGAGATTTTGTAAAATCTCGTATTTCTTATCAACCTTGTGCAGGAGTTTTGTGTTGTGGAATTCATACTGAGTAAACGTCTCATTACAAACAATTTCGGTAACTAGGAATTTTATGGTCATTAGGAAATTATAAGGTATTTTTAAGAAAGGGAAATACTTTTATGAAGAAATGTTTTGGTGAAGTCTTTGGTGCGATTTTTTTAAGAAGGCCTACTAAATTTTCATTTGCAAGCTAATTTGTTGCAGTAATAATTTGTTATTGATGTCACTTATGTCCAAACTTGTATGAATTCAGAGTTTCATTCCTAGGTTTATTGTGTCCTTGGACTGGACTTAAATGTATGCTTTCAGAGAAAGAGTCTCAATGGAAGTAGCATCAGAGATCTAAGGCTAGTGATTTACAGTAAAGCATCTAAATTTTGGTAATAAGCTGTTAAGTAGGAAACATCTTCCTGTTTTAATCTGAATTTGTTGCATGGCCTAGCAAGAGTTAAAATGACTGTTTGAATTTATCATATGTTTAAGATTCAATTCCTGAAAGTGTTTCATTCTTTCAGATTAAGTATGGTTAAAGAGTGATAAATAAGCTTGAGAAACAGACAGATCTGTTAGAGTAGTAATTTGTGAAATTTGATTTTACTCAAGATGTTATTTAATCAGGAACTAGAACAAGTGTAGAAAGGCGTGTAAACTACTTGGGGTTCATTTTAGAGATGTTCCCTAGCTAATGTGAGATTATACTCACACCTGAAACCACGATGATAGGAATTTGCTATCTAAGATCTTAAGGTCTGTTAATGAACTGTTATTCTGAGTCTAACTCCAGCTATGGTTATCAAGGAACTGATTGATCTACTTACTCATGATGCCAGCAACACTATGAGGGGTTTGTGAGCTGCATCTGTAAACTGAAAGAGGAGGTTCTCACAGGAAGGTCAGGAGAATGTCTTTTCTGAATGGCTGAGGTAAGATTCTCCTGACTCAATTTCCCCAGTATGACCCCTGGCCAACTTTAAGCCTGGCTCTATGCAGTTGGCCATTTCCTAAATTCTGCCTGGAATTGACATGAAGCTAGGGAATCATTGTTTCCTTACTTTAGTTATGTCCCTATTCTTTCATGGCGAATTTCTATAATCATAAGTTTTGTAAGCCTAATATCAAATGTATTAAATGATAGATTGATGCAGGAACATCTGAGTTTGTTATAGTAAGATGCAAATATAAGATTGACTTATTTGGTCTAGACTTTCAGGATTAAGTATTTAGTCTTGACATTAGTATGTTCCTGTATATTAGTATCTTCCTGTATAAGTCAGGGTCCTTTAATTTCTCATAATGCTATGGTGATAATTAGGCCAGGAACTTGTGAAACTAGGATATTATTCTGTTATTTAGTTAATACCTAGTTATATTAAAGGTATTGAGTGATCTAGGTGGGCTGGGGTAGGCCAGATGCCTTGGGGTCACCAGTGATCTGGGCTGCTGAAATGCACGGGAAAATTTGGAGACTGGGTTGCTTTCAAAGACATAGTCTTATCCTTTTAGGAGTACAGGTCAGATCATCCCACCAGAAGTTGGAGTTGGTTTTATGAAAACAAAAACCAATAAAATAGATAAACCATTGGTTAATAAGACTTTTCTGAAAGTGGGAAGAAAAGCAAATCATTAATATCAAAAATGTTTTATTGGTTGTTGTACTATGTTATTGAAGTGATTGGGTTTTTTTTCCCACAAATTAAAACAAAACAAAGAAAACAAAACAAATTCATTGAGAATCAGATAATAAAAATCTGTCAATATGAAGTTATATGCCAGATTCTTAAAAATGAACTGATGAGTTTATTTCTAAAGTGTTGAAAAATACGAAGGTGTACAGTTGTGTTCTAGGCAGAAGTACACCATATTTTCACTCTTTGTTATGCTTTTAGGCTTCTGGAGAATAGTCATAAGGCAGCAGAAATCATTGGATAAATAACCAAGCTAAATCAACACACAGCTTCTCACTTCATTCTGCACCCTTCCTTTCAGTTATGTCAACATAATATACATTAAAAACCCTGAAAAAGAAAACTTACTGGGTAATGATGGCCTTATCTGCAATAAAGCCATAGGACTATACTATAAAATATTAGAAGACTGAGAAAATGTCTCCCTCTGAGTATGTAGTTTTCAAAAGGAATTTTTTAAAAGTGCTTTTTCTAGAAGGTCTAAGTAAATTCTTTTTAGCAATTAAAGGATACACTGACTTGGCTGTGCCTGGACTCAGGAAGATCTGTCTTTCTGAGTTGAAATCTGGCCTCAGATAACTTACTAGCTTTGTGACCCTGGGGAAGTCACTTATCCCTGTTTGCCTCAGTTTCCTTATGTGTTAAATAAGCTGGAGAAGGGATGTAATCCTAATAAAGCTGCCAATATTCTAACTTTTTTAAGAGCACCGCTGAAGCATGTCATGATTTAGCCACACAATCTGACTTTAATTTTATCACAGGCCCTCACAATCAATATAGCCATTTTCCCTACCTAGCCACTAGCCCCCCAATCAATATCGTAATTTCCTCACATATGCCTCATGGCTCCCTAGAATAATAGATGTGTCCATAAACTCCTATTTCTCACAGAAACAGTAGGCATGTCCATGTAAAGGAATCTCAGCTGCTGCCTCTATCTCTGGATTTCTGAGCAAGATGTGGACCCCAACACAATAGAAGGGACTTTCTCTAAGTAGGTACCTGCACAATAATAGCAAAAGTTGCCTTTTAGATGATACAGAGAGGATTATTATAATATCAGTATCATAACTACATACTCTTACAATGGGTTTTTCTATAGGCATATTGGGTAATGTGAAGTTCACTGAGGCTGGAACTGCTCCTCTAATACCTAATCCCTCACCAAACCACTCCTGCCTTTTTAATATTCATCATTTCTGTTATGTAATAGCATCTTTACCCTATAAAAATCTGTCTTGCTTTCACTAAATTTTCTGGTTCCTCTTGGAACTTAGCCTGCTTCATGGGAAGGGTCAAACTCAATAAAATATGTTGGATTAGAGGTGTTCTTACTGTGAATTCTTGGAGATGGTTCTGTCAACCACAAGAGAAGGAAATGTCAAACTGATATGGTAACGGACCTGGATCCCTAAAGGAAAGGACCATGTCTCTGAAAGCAACCTAGTCACATACAGGCCTGACCCTGTTATTCCTCTGATAAAAGCTATCAGTGCGGGTACAGGGTGTCTTGCCCAAGGCATATACTGACCACATTTGAATTCCACCCAGGTCACCTAATTCACCTATTTGACATCCCTTTCACAGTCTCACCTGGCCCATTCCAGCATATTTAACTCCTTAATCCCACTCAGATCCTCTTACCGTCCCTTTTGCAACAGCATCAACCTCATTGTTTTGCAGGTTCCCCAAGCACCTTGTCTGCCTTCTTGGCATTACAACAAACTTTGCAACTTAACTGGAGGAAGATTTGAGTCTCTGAATTCATTGCAGGCCACTATGCCTTTTACCCTCACATTTTGGGATTCCCAGCACCCATAAACTGCATCAAAACCACTCCAGTCTCTTTGCCAAGAAAATCCTAAAGGGGGTCATGAAAAGTTGGACGTGACTGAAATGAATGAACAACTGAAACATTATAGACGGCAACCACAATTTTTTGTGTGTTGCATACCCAAGTAAGACTGGTAAAGGCAATGGACTCATTCTCAGAAAAATATTTTCAAATGTATAAAATAAAATGCATAGAGTTTCAAAGGAAATTGATTGTATCAAAATACAATTTTCTAAGAATGTATAAAAAAACTTACGTTATATACACATATATGTGTAAATATGTATGTGTCTATGTTTATATATGCATCTCACATTAAGGAGCAAAATGCAAAGATAATCAGATCAGGAGAAGCAGATAGTGGAGGAGAAAAATTGTTTTAAATTTAATATAGAGTTTGAAAAATCCTATATGAAACAGAACTTTACAGTTTTGTATACCATCTTATTTTTTAAATTGTCTTAAATTTTTATATTTAAGACAAGGTCATAATATAAGAAAAAATATTTAAAGAATCATAAGGACAATTTTTAAAGAAATGTAAGGGTAAATATACTACTAAGGAAGATGAAATCAAAGCAATTAAAAGGACTTATTTTGCCCAAGTATAAGTCAATAAATTTAACAATTTAAGTGAAATGAAATAACGTTAAAAATATATAAACTACCCACATTAAAAGAAGAAAAAATTAAATATTTAAATAAATAAACCTATTTGAGAAATAGAAATTGAGCAGGTTATAAATGAGTTTCCTAACAAAAAACTCTTCAGGACCTGATCAATTTACTGGCCCTCCCCTGCCCTTGCTTCTCCTCCCATCACTTCTTCCTTTCCTGCCTCATTTGGATGAGATAATTACTCCTTTTTATCTCTCCCTCCTCAGCTTATTTTTTTTACATGACTCCATCATGCACAGCTTAGTCTAAACCTTTCTTTCAAACTACCCAAATGAATATGACCATCATAAGAGTGACGATAACATTTTCACATATAAGAAGTGATCAGATTGAGACATTTAGAAGTACTAGGTGGAGAGTTATGTACCTCTGAACTCAGTGAAACACTGTTCTAAGGTATCATATTTAAAAGCAAAGATTCAGCAAGATTTCCCCTTCCTCAGCAAAAAGCCTGGGAACATCTCAAATAAAATCTATGAAATAAGATGCCTTCATCCAAAAAGTATCTCTCTATGGCTTTTTTTTTCTGTTATTAGACTCCTAAAAGGGTAATGTTCTTTCATCCTTAATCCCGAAACGTCAGCAAGATTGTTATTATTCTGATATTCTCATTCATTCCAGGCTACTTTATTTCAGCAAAAGAACTGAAGGATGTGATGAATGTGGCTAGCTCAGGGCACCTAGCTTAGAACTTGTTAAATAGAAGGAGATAAAACTCTGACTAAATTCTTTCAGAGATGAATCTCTGAGAGATTGCTTCTGATCAACCAGATATTATGAAAAAGGCCCATGCAAAGTGTCTGAAAATTTATACTTTTTCTAAGACTTTTGGAACAGTGTCTCTATGTTATACTGGGGAAACTAGGAAAATGACCCTTGTATAACAGCTAGATTAAAAGTCAGAACTTGGGGTGTGAACAACGTGGCCCCCAGGAGCATGAGAGCCTCCATGCTTCCTGCTGGAATAATGTGGGAGGAAATCCTCCACTTTTCCCCAGTTCCTGACACTGACTTTGTCATCTCACCCAGACTTCTGCCTGATGCAACATCTGGCAATTCTAGAGTCGTTGTAGGAATCCTGAGTGTTGACATAGGGTCACACAGGCTAGGACACGACAACAGCTCAATGGAAATCCCCGGATATCTTTCCCTTCTTCCCAGTGTACTCTGCTGGGAATACCTGGACAGGGAAAGAGAAAAGAAAAAAAAATATGTTTATCACTAAGACAGGGGAACTCAGGTGCAGAGCCCCAAAGAGGATTGGTTCCACAGCACCAATTGTTTTGGCTCATTCTGATTGCATCTGTGGTAGGAGGAGGAGGGTGGTAATGATCCTATGCATCTCTTAGAATAAATACGCCTAGAGTAATAATTAATCAATATAAAATCCTTATAAATACTCCCTGCTTCTTCCCTCATTACCCTTGTTTTGGGCAAGGGTCTGAATCATTTTCCATTTGTCTTCACAGGTGCTAGGAAGAAAAGTGGAATTCAGATTTTGCAAAGGAAACAAACATTTGCCTGCAGAAGAGGTTCACCTTTAGAAAGTATCTCACAGTGCTTGTTCTGCTGTGACCTGATCTGATCTACAGCACAGCCCCACCCTGGTCTGACTGCTATTTGTCCCTGTGCTAGAGCTGAAGAGAGGTGTTCCTAATGCTCTCCCTTCTTTTCCTGTTTCTGGTGCTGGAGCTTCCCCAGTCTGTGGGTCGTAAAGAAGCTGGTTTGTGCTCCCTGAAAAGAGATTCACCTCACAGCTACTTCAAAGATGGGGATCGTATTGTGGGGGGATTTTTCCCTTTATTTTTATATGAAGTGGTCTTGGAAGAAGATTGGAAATATTTTGACACTCATCCTAACAATTATTTCAAACTTTATTAGTAAGGTTTTGTTTTTATATTCATTTTAAGAAACACTCATTAGGGGGAGAGTGAGTAAAAAGTAACTTTTAAAACATGTGCACGGACAGAGTATCATTTCCTGTCCCATTTTCTTACCTCCATGCCTTTGATGTTTCACTATGTTTCTTTTTTAAAATTACATAGTAGAAATAACACCTCTCTCTTCCCCACTCCCAGACATATACTCACAGTCTGACCCACAGAGTAATAAACTAGGATCTTTCTTATTTTTGTTCTGTTTCTGGAAAGGTTCTGGCAGATGAAGACTAGGCAGCTCCTTCCCTCAGGAAGTCCAAGCTCCATCTTCCTTTACTGTCCTTACACTATTAATAGTTGCCATTCTTTGAATATCTAAAGGCCGGATAAATGTTCTGAATATATCATTTATTTTCATTTCAGCCCCCGTAAGGACCCTGTGAGGAAGACATTACAAATGTCATTTACTATAGCAGCTTCATTATGCCATGGGTTTTATAATACACACAGAGAGCCTCATACATGTGTATATGTGTATGTGCATGATTTTATGTGTATAGACATATACAAATTATATGATTGTGATATCTTATACATGATTATCACATAATTGCAAATATATGATAGCTATGCCAATATTTATATTTAATGCCATATGAACATAGATATTAATGAATATATAATTTTATGTAACTCAATATTTACATGTCTCTGAATAAATGTGAGTCTGACTGGTATCATCGCAACAACTTACTGTCTTAGAGCACCACCTAGTGCACTGAGAGGTTAAGTGAATTGCTGGTAATTACACAGCCAGAGTTTTTCAGACAAGACTTTTAGCTAAGATTTTCCTGATTCTCAGTCCAGCCTGCTACCTCTGTCTGTCTCTGTCTCTGTCTCTCTGTGTTTCTCTGTCTCTGTCTTTCTCTCTTTCTCTTCCATTATTAAGGTTCAGACCTATAACTGTTTTGTATATAAGCAGTTTGGTAGAGCGCATTCGTTCTCAATATTTTATGCTTTTAATATTTTTGCTTTTCACATTTAAAATGCTAAGACAAAATCCTTTCATAATCTACTAGGATCATGTTTCTGATGTATTTTACACACACACATGCACACACATATAGATGTATATTTCAATTAATTCTCATAACTTCTCATTACATAGCTGCTAGTATGATCCAAATAATACAGATGAGGAAACTGATGCAGAAAACACTTGAGAAAATGACCTAGTTTTCTGCAACTAGTGTCTAAATGATATTTTAATTCCAGTTCTCCTGAGTATGAGTTCAGAACTTTATCCTCTCTGATCACTTAGCTGCCCTGAATATTTGGCTCTGGTCATTCTTTTTTATTTATTCTCATTTTGTTCTAACTGTGCACAGTCCTTTTAAGTATTTTATTTAATTTTTATCTTCTCTTTAATTCAGTTAAATGAAAGTTTATAAAGGTGATCTCTGTTCCTGCTCTAGTAAATCCTCCTCTCAGTTGCTGAGGTGATCTCCTAAATCGTGTCTATATCACACACCTATTCTATGAATTCCTAAACTTCCTTCCTTACTCTAGGATCAAAGAAAAAACACTTCATCTGGATTTCAAAGCTCTTCATTACTTCCACCTTTGCAGTCTTCTTATGCCTTACTCCCTTCTCCATATGCTAGGATCCCAGCTTCACCATCACATTTACTAGTCCTCACACAAGACATTCCTTTTCCCTACAGCTCTATTTTCACTGGCTGCTTCTCATATGAGGAAAGCTCTCCTTTTCCCTCATATTCGGGATTCACTATATTCATTTTTGTCATGCCTCGGCTAAAATCTAACTTTCTGTAAAAAGTCTTCCCTTAACCAGCTTACAACTATGGTATTCCTACAGGATTATTACCAAGTGATGTTGTGCCTATTTTTTTTTGTATGCAATATATTTTTGCATTCATTCCTTGGACAACAGGAAGTACTTAAAAGCTTTTGTTTGATTAAAAGATTGACTATTAATCTCTTTTTGAAATGTTGGATTTTTGTGGATTTTAATTTCTTCACAATATTTTCCAATTTCTATATTTTCTCTATTATTTAAAAGAGTTACTCTTTTTTGCTTACTTTTTTCAAAATCTTTATAAAGTTGACCTTCACAAGTCAATTCACTTTAACAGATATCAGTTTCCCTTTATGTAAATTATGTAGATTGGTGTAAATGAACTTTTGGCTACATTCATTTTGAATATTCATAGTCATATAATTAAATATACCAAATATACTATATTTTGTTAATTTTATATAGAATAGCAACATATTATTGTATTTCATATATTGATTATCTATATGGAAAATGCCAATATTGATATCAGTCTTATCTTATCTGTATCAACTAGCGTTGATACAGTGGATAGATCGCTGAGCCTAAAATAAGAGTGACTCATCTTTCTGACTTCGTATCTATTCCAAGATACTTACTGCCTATATGAGTCTGGCCAAGTCACTCAACTCTATTTGACTCAGTTCCTCATCTATAAAATGAGCTTGAGAAAGCAATATCAAACCACCACAGTACCCATGCCAAGAAAAGCTCATATGGGGTCACAAGGAGTTGGACACAACTAAAATGATCAAACACCAGAATATATATGTGGATATACAGGGAGAGAGTGAGAAGCAGAGATAAGGGATGAAAGAAAGAAAAAAAGTTAAGAGTGAGAAAGGAAGGAGGAGAGAGAGAGAGAGAGAGAGAGAGAGAGAGAGAGAGAGAGAGAGAGAGAAAGACAGAGAGAGAGACAGAGAGAGAGAGACAGAGAGAGAGACAGAGAGAGAGAGAGAGAGGGAGAGAGAGAGAGAGACAGAGAGACAGAGAGAGAGAGAGAGGGAGAGAAGAGTTAGGACTTAGTGCTAGTTCTATCACTGATATCTACTTGCTTTAAAGGAAAGGTGAAATCACTCATCTTCTCAGTGCTCTGGACACTATCTAGGTCTGTAAGTCATATATCTGAATAAGTTGAAATATTTCCAAAATGAGTGAGAATTACCAGTCCCAAAGAAATTACAGATCTGAAAATATGCACTAATGTCTTATGAGTTTTGAGATTTCAAGGTATAGGAATAACTGAACTTGATTGTAATTTTTTTTTTAATTTGGCCTAGCTATGGCCTCATTTACTGAACTACATTTTTCTCTACGGTTCAAGGCAAAGCCCAGAACACTTAACATTACCTTGTTATATCTCTTAAGTGCCTGTATATTAAGATGGGTGCATTGGATTTAATAATGACTTCTTAAGACCAAAGGTACAATATTTTCATATTCATATAGTTTATTTATCTCTATCATTTAGGAGTTTATAGAGTTAACTGACAAAAACAGAAAACACTACAATCCTCTTATAGTCAGCTCCACTCTTATCTAGGAACTGCTATACTCTAGACAGAAATATAATCCCCTGATCTATTTTTTGTGCTGTGCATATCAATCTAGGCACCAACACCCTCCTTAGAAATTCTGGCTTGGCACAGTACCTGGTAGACAATAATTAATAAACGCTTCTTGGTGTACTGAACTCCATACCACTCACTCAACCAAGTGCATGCCAGAATAGTTATGATCAATAATACTTTTTCAATATTAAAAAATCAGTCAATTGATATGGTTTAAAGGAAGAAAAATATCATATAAGAATAGTCATCTTATGATAAGCAAGAAAAATAATGTTTACCCTTTTGGATTGACATTCAAGAGACTACCACTATCACACCTGTCATTCCAATCCAACTACCCAACAGCAGGATTGTTGGTTTATGCAAGGAAAGTAAGTCCTTGGAGTCAAGTGCACCAGACAAAGGAATTAGTCTTTCTCCAAGGTCATGATTTCTAGTAGCTTTTCTTCACAATGCAAGCCCTATGCTAATGTAGAAATAGACTCCTCACAGTGACATGTCCCACCAATCCTTAAAGTCCAAACTAGCCCAAAACTGATGAGGGCCAGGTTGTTACATGGAGGGATGTCTTAAATTACTTCAAATGCTCAAAGCCAAATAGAGAGATTTATTGTGGTTTTGAGGTTTCAAGTTCTGGTGAGTGGCTAAGTCCCTGAGAAGAACTTACAAGTTCAGAAAGGTAAGACAGTTTTATAGAGTGTATGATGCTAATTACACAATCAAAATTTACACAGAATATAAGACCATGATTGTTATTAAAAAAAAAGCAGGAGGGGTTTGCTAAGGGATTATGTGGGTAGGGCTTAAAGGGGACCTGTAAGGAGTTAGGGATTCTATAGATGTGACAAGTTGGGGTAGAACAGTCAGTACAAACTGCATGAGTAAGGTTTGGGTTACTCATCAGGGTCAAGTGTGAGACATAAAGAAAAACACTGGTTGTTTACTATGGAGGTTACATCTATAGTCTTAGCAGTCTCACTGGACAACTCTTGATCTGATGAGAAACATGACGATGTGGACATTGGCAAAGCTTTAAGGAAGGTCACCAAAACAGAAGAGGTCACCTTCTTGGGTGTATTTCATGTGGTTTGCAGGAAAGGAGCTTGTGAATTTACCTCAGTTGGCCTTCTTGTTGGTCTCTTATGAGGCTGTGGGTGGCTGCTTACACAGCCATCTCTATTGCCTCCACATACCAAAGCCTCACTTATCCAGACCAGGGAGTTCCTTGCCCATGATTCACTTTCTACAAAAGAGTTGGTGTGAGACCATCCCTGACCAGAAGGCCAGCAGGCCAAGCACAGAACAAACATGGAAGAGTGCATTTTCAAAGACAGTGAATGAGAGCAAGTAGTGGGAGTTGAAACTGTACCAGATTTTTATCCTCAACTTCAGGATTATGGAGCCAAGTATGAAGTAAAGGCAGGCACTCACCTGAGCTCTCCCTTAAACCCCTCCAAATACCTTTACACGTGACTCTGAGCAAATTCTGGAACAGCAAAACTCACAAAATGATGAACTGAAAAAAAATTCTTGCCCAAGACAACTTGGAAGGTAGGCCGGGAAGGTCTGTTGCAACAGGATGAGAGAGGAGCACAGTTCAGCACAGGCTGCACCAGTGCAAACCGTACCCCAGCAAACCTGTGTCAAGCCTGTGACCACTGAATCACTGGCAGCAGTGGTGGTTTCCAGACCTCTCAACCTCAGATGTCAAAGACCATAAAGAAGGTCAGCAGGAAAGGTCTGTTTTACCCGAGTGAGAATGGAGTGCAGTTTAGCACAGGCTTTACCAGCATAGCCCTGGACCAGTACAACAAGAGGAGGCCTTGTGAGTGACTGAATCAGCAGAGATAGTGGCAGTGGCTTCTTCTGGGACTCCCAGCCAACAGAAGATAAGGGGTTTAACAGCTGGTGAGAAGGACATTACTAGAGTGTTTTTGCTAGCACTGGGGTAAGACCTTGTTGCTATGCTCATACACAGATCCAGGTCACAGTTCTGGGTAGCAGAGTCAACAGCTTGGTAAAAGAGACACACACACACACACACACACACACACACACACAAATCCTCAAGAAAATAACATGTTAAAAACAGACTAGGCCAAAAGTAAAAAAGTCAAAGAAGCCAATGAGGAGAATGACTTAGAAAGCAGAATTGGGCCAACAAAAAAGGAGATTAAAAAGCTCACTGAAGACAATTATTCTTTAAAAATTAGAATGGAACAAATGGAAGAGAATGACTTTATCAGAAATGAAGGAACAATAAAACAAAACCGAAAGAATGAAAAATCAAAGAAAATGTGAAATAACTCTTTTGAAAAATAATTGACCTGGAATATAAATCCAGGAGAGATAATTTAAAAATTATGAGACTACCTGAAAGCCATAATAAAAAAGAGCCAAAATTTGGAAGGAGAAGAAAGCCTAGATATCATCTTTCAAGAAATTATCGGGGCAGCTATGTCACACAGTGGATAGAGCAACGGCCCTGAAGTCAGGAGGACCTGAGTTCAAATCCAGATTCAGACCAAACACTTGATCTAACTGTGTGACTCTAGGCAAGTCACTTAACCCCAATTGCCTAACCAAAAAGAAAAAAAAGAAATTATCAAGGAAAACTGTCCAGCTATTCAAGACCTAGAGCGTAAAATAGAAATGGAAAGAATCCACCAATCACCTCCTGAAAGGCATGCCAAAATAAAAACTGACAGGCATATTATAGGCAAATTACAGTGTTTCCAGGTCAGGGAGAAAACAAGCAAGAAAGCAGCAAGAAAGAAACAAGTCCAGTATGGTGGAACCACAGTGACTATAACATTAAAGGACCAGAGGGCTTGGAATATGATATTCTGAAAGGCAAAAGAGCTAGCACTAAAAGCAAGAATCATTTAGCCAACAAAACTTAATATAATCCATGAGGGGGAAATGGAAATTCAGTGAGATAGAGGGGTTCCAAGCATTCTTGAGGAAAAACCAGAGCTGAAAAGAAAATTTGACTTTGAAATAAAGATTCAAGAGAAGCATAAAAAGGTAAAGAAGAAGCAAAAATCACAAGGGGCTTATTCAAGTTATATTGTTTCCATTGTTATATAAGAAGATGATATTTGTAACTCACAAGACCTTTCTCATTGGTAGGGTTTTTAGAAGAATTATACATGCACATGCACACACACACACACACACACACACACACACACACAGAGAGAGAGAGAGAGAGAGAGAGAGAGAGAGAGAGAGAGAGAGAGAGAAGCACAGACAAGAGATGAATATGAAAGGGTTGTATTTAAAAAATCAAATTAAGGGGTGAGAGAAATAATGTACTAAGAGAATGAGAAAGGGAGAGGTAGAATAGGTAAAATATCTGACATAAAAGAGGCAAGAAAAAGCTTTTACAGTGGAAGGAATGAGATGGGAGGTGAGGGGCAGTGATTCAACCTTACTCTAAACAGAATTGACTCAAAGAGGGAATAACATACACACTCAACTGGGTATAGAAATCTACCTTACCTTATAGGAAAATGGGGTGGGGAGGGGATAAGAGAAAAAGGGAATAACTTAAGGGAACACAGATTGGGGGAGAGGTAGTCAGAAGCAAAACACTTTTGAGGAGGGACAGTGTGAAAAGAGAGAGAATAGAATAAAAGGAAGAGGCAGATAGAATGCAGGGAGATACAATTAGCAATAGTAATTGTGAGGAAAAAAAACACACTTATTAGAAAAAATAGTATCCATTCCTACACCAAGAACTAATGCTGTCTGAATGCAGATTGAAGCATACTTTTTTTAAACTTTCTTTATGTTTCCAGAGCTTATTTGTCTGTTTTCTTTCACAACATGACTATTATGGAAGTGGTGTTGTATTTTTTTTATAACTAAACACATATAACAAATGTATACCTTCTCAATGGTGGATGGGGTGGGGAGGAAGGAAGGGAGAGAATTTGGAACTCAATTTTAAAAATGAATGTTTAAAATTGTTTTTACATGTCACTGGGGAAAAATAAAATAAATAACTTTTTTAAAAATGAAATGTCTCTCTTTCTTGTTGAGAAAGAAATGTAACCTGAAATTGTCCCTTTAAGAGATAACCATTTTATAGTTCATGGAAGAAAAAATAGCATGAAATTATTCACAGAATTCATCCTTGTGATGTATTTCTCTTGGCAGAGACTAGCAGATTTGGTAATATTAAAAGACAGGTGATAGAGATTGACAGATAGATATAGATAGATTTATATGTAGGTTATCACACAAATAAAATATCATACATATATATGCATGTGCATGGATATATATGTGTGTGTGTGTATGTGTGTGTGCGCGTGTATACATATATATATATTTATTTACAAACATACGCACAAGCATCAAAATATAAATTAGTATGATGATGAGATTACTACAAGAGTGTTTACTAAAATCGTGTTTAAATAAAAACTTGAGAGTTAGCAAGGAGAATCACACGAAGTTGCTTGAACTATACATTCTAAAATTAGAATAACTACTAGATATTCTCTTTCTGAAAGAAGTAACCACTTCAGTGATAGAAGAATTTCCTGACTCCTGACACTATTGGTCTCAAATGAGATTTCAGGAAAAAAACTACTATCAAGTCCTGGCCTTGGTGTTTGCTGTAGAGGAAATCAACAAGGACCCCAATCTGTTACCCAATATTACTCTTGGATTCAACATCTTTGACACCCACAACAGTGATGTCAAAACCTTGGAGAGCTCCTTAATATTGCTGTCAGGACCAAGACTGGCTGTTCCAAATTACCAATGTGAGAAGCAAGGCAAATCCCTGGCTGTCATTGGAGGACCCTATTCTGAATTGTCAGTCAAAATTGCTTCTGTGCTTGAGCTCTACAAGTTTCCACAGGTAAGAATCATGAGGAAATCAGCCTAGATTGTCAGGAGAACATTCATGTATGGAAGGAGGTAACACCAGGGATTTGATGTTGGATATGTGACATGTCAAAAACTGGGAAATCCTGTTTTCTAGTATTATTCTTCAGCTGGTGCTCAGAGCAGGAAGATACAGAGGTAAGATATTGAAATGAGTGTTCAATATTGCCCATTCTAATAAGATTTATCACCACCAGCATGTACTGATACGTATAAATATCTATCTATCTATCTATCTATCTATCTATCTATCTCTTATTCTATTCCATTAATACAAAAATTACATTACAATTACATTGCAATGATTACATTCTTGTTAACATTCATTTATTATATGTAAACATGTATATGTAAATATACATTTGTAACTATATATATCCATTTATGCATTGTGCATACATATATGTAAATGGAATCTTGATGGCACAATGGGTAAAGGACTGGGCTAGCAATCAGGAAGACTTGTCTTCATAAGTTTGCGTCTGGCCTCAGACACTTATTAGCTGTGTCACTTTAGACAAGTGACTTGATTCTGTTTTCCTCAGTTCCTCATAAGTAAAATGAGCTGGAGACAGAAATGTCAAACCACTCTAATATCTCTGCTAAGAATATCCCAAATGAGGTCATGAAGATTTGGACATGACTGAAACAAGTGAAAAATAAGAAAATAAATGTATATACCAATATAATTCCTTATAATATAGCGTACCTGAAATGTATATACATATATGTGTGTATACATATGTGTCTCTGTATATGTACTTGAGTGTATATACCAATGTAATTGAGACAAAATCAATGAGCGCTTATAAAATTCCACACAGATGGAATGTTGTATTCTCAGTTGTGCTCAATAATTCAGCTGGCAGGCAGAGGTAGATGGGAAATGTGTGTGTGTGTGTGTGTGTGTGTGTGTGTGTGTGTGTGTGTATTTTAATTATCTCTAACCTTGACTAACCTATCATGCAAGATACTTTAAGGTATCATGGAATGTCATGAGAAACTGAGGCAAATATGAGCTACAGACAAAAATATATCTGCAAAAATCTGTGGATAAAGGAAAGAAAATACTCTGGCAGTTGTATTAAGGCCAGTTTCTTAGAAGATGAGCACATGGTCACAGAAGCCAGTAAGTTATTTAGAGATGAGATCAGCCTTTAAAAATGGAGAGGGAGACAATAAGAGGTGAAAAGATGGAGGGTCAGATTCCAGGAAAGCTGCTTGGTCTTTGCAAACAGAAGGCCAAAACATGATGGAATATTATCAAAATGGACAAATTCACAGAATGTTATATAGTTTTGGCTACAGCATACTTTAATCTAAACAGGGATTATGTTTCTTCCTTGTTCAGATGACCTGTGGCCCATACGACCCCATTCTGAATGACAAGGTCCATTTTCCAAGTATTTATCAACTGGCACCTAAGGATTCCAAACTTGCCTTGGGAATGGTCCAATTAATGGTACATTTCAACTGGACATGGGTTGGACTGTTAATAACAGATAATACCAGGGGTGAAGCATTCCTCTGGGATATAAGAGAAGAGATGGCCAGGAAGGGTGTCTGTCTCACCTTTATCCATAAGATTCCTCCCAATGAGAAATACAGTCTTTTCCCCCATACTGAAGTGTTGGGAATACTTCATGCAACTTCTGCCAATGTAATTGTTTTTTATGGGAGTAATAATGTAATTTTTGATTGGGAATTTGAAAAAGAAGATTACTTGGATTATAATAAAGTGTGCATTACCACCTCTCAATGGAATTTTAGCATGAGACCTAATACCCTGCTTGTTGAAAGTTTCAGTAAAAGTCTGATCTTTTCAAGTAAGAGAAAAGAGATTCCAACTTTCAAACCTTTCATGAAGGCAATTAAACCTGCCAAATACCCAGAAGATATTTTTCTTAAAACATTTTGGAGCATACTTTTTCAATGTCCATTTAAAGAAAAACAATGGAAGGAAGAAGATTGTTTACTAAACACATCTTTAGAGATGCTGCCAATGCAGAATTTTGACATGTCTATGTCTAGCTGCAGTTACAACATCTACAATGCTGTGTATGCTGTGGCCTGGGCTCTCCATCAAATGCTCTTAACTAGATCAGAAATGGAATACACAACAGATGAAGCCAGCCTAGTTTTATATCCCTGGAAGGTAAGTTTCCATCTAAAGCAACAGGGAGTCCACAAGTCCAAATTTCTATCTCATTCATAGGATTGGAAAAAGCAGCTATCTGTAGAAAACAGTAAGTTAGTTACTTAGCTAAGTGTCTGGTCATCAAGTTTGTCCCAAGAACCAGGCCTACATTTTTCTGATTGAATGATGAAAGAAGTGGTTCATTCAGGGATCTCTCTCAGTCATGTTTAGAACTTTCTCTCCAAATCAACAGGGACTTAGGAGTGACTTCAGCAGTAAATATATCTTTGGTTTGTAGTTTTAGACTGATCAGACAGACTGCAAAGTGAGCTATGAGTGTCTGAAAAGTCGTACTAAGCCTGTACATATGCCTTCTCTTCTATCTTATCCAAAATCAAGGGAATAACAAAGGTCAGAGAATTCACAACCTAGCTATTTCCTATCTATCATATGTAGTATATCCACCCTGAGTAGGGACCACTAGGCTTCACCAGACTCTCAAAGGGATATTTGGCACAAAATGATCTTTGACACAATAATTTCCTGACAGTGATAAATGCAGGATTCAGGTGATGGGATTAAGGATAAATAAATGGTTTGGGAATATCAATGTTAGGCAGGGTTAGCCTACTGAAGCTCCAGGGGCTAATTTGTCCTTAAACCTGCTTTTTGTGCAGTAAGGAGGCTAAAAAAGGGTACATAGTGTTAAGTTCCAGTTATCATAAGTAAAGATGAACATTGAAATGTTGGATATTGTCAAGAGGCGTGTACCCAGAGAAAGTAGAGTCTTGAAATCATGACATATAAGGATCAGATGAATAGAACAGGCATTTTTAGCTTTGGGGATGGGGAGGACTCAGGGAAAGATGCATGATATTCAAGTATCTAGATATCTACCATGTTATGAAGGGTTAAAAGTATTCCTTTTGATGACAGCAAGCAGAACTAGGAGCCATGGCTAGAAGTTGAAAAGAGAAAAAAAAAACATTAGGTTTGATATCAAGAGTAATACAATGATAAATAGATGAATGAATAAATAATTGAATAAGAGCAGCAGCAAATTCATGAAAATTAGATTTGGACAAAGATATAACGAGCTGCTTTTTCAGATTTCTCTCCTTGGGTTTCTTTCCTTGAAGGTCTCCAAGCAGAAGCTGGGCAATGATTTGTTGAGCGCTGTAGTGAGAATTACTCTAATATGTGGTATTACTTGATAACCTATGTGGTCCCTTCTTAGTTCTAAGATTTGTAATTCTGTGGGGTAAATGGATTCTCATGATTGAAAGGTAATAGTTATAATCATTATTATCATCATTGTCATTGCTACAGAACCATTTTGAACCTCAATTATTTCATTTGCAAAACATTTAATAGAGGCTTGTGACATAGACCTCACAATTTGGTTATGAGAACAATGCATTGGGAAACCGAATCTGCAAGAGGTAATGGATTTAAGGTCTGTACCACTCTCTGTGATCTCTGAAATAACTGGGAATAAGAGAGCAGAATCAGCATTGAAGAAGGGCAAATATTGTTTTTATTCAAATAAAATAGAAGAGTAGATTATGAAAATGATGGACCACTGAACTTGACTTAATTACCCAAATGGGAATTTTAAATTGTACTGTTAGGGTGAAGAGTCGAAACCATGTTTAAACTGAAAAGATCTCCAGCCAAGACGGATTGCTGGAGAAGAAGCAAACAATACATTTCCTAAATACTGACTTCAGCAAAATTCCAAGGTTCAGAGCAGAGTGAAGAAATATCCAAGAAATCAAACTAAAATCTACAATTATTTCTTCTGTGCTAGGACTTTAGGGACAAAAAAAAGATACAGGACATAGGAAAATGGACTCCCAACAAAAGGAGTCTCAGTGAAGTATAGAATCCCACTACAACCAGGCACAGTCCAAAGCAAGTTTAGAAAATACAGCTTTTTGTCCAGAAGCAACAAGAGTGGAGAATGTCCATGAGCAAGTCTCAGTAGTTTGAAAAGACCAGCATGGTCAGAAAGTCCTAAAATTCTCTGTAGCTGTAGTGACAAGGCTCCAAGACACACATATGGACAGCACAGGTCTAGTGGCTTTGATGTTCTACAACAAGCTGCCCTAGATAACAGGGAAGGCATTGAAGACCCAAGATCTTGCCTTCTCAGATCCAGGGGAGCCTCATTCTTGGAGGCCAATATCATCTTAGAAAAATAAAGTACCTAGAGTGAGACCATGGAAGGGTACATATCCCACTCAAAACCTAAGCAGGGGTCAGATTCTGGGTCTTAGAAAAAGATTAAATTTAATGATTAAAGTTAAAGAGATGAGTAAATCAAAGAATACACATATACATGCCTATATATATACATATATATACCCATATATATACCCATATATATACATATATATGTACCTAGACTTTATATACATAAATATGTAACATGGGTATATATTATATATATATAGATATAGATATAGATATATATGCATCAGTATGTATGTTTATATAAATTGCAGTGAATCTTGAATTACACTTTATGAAATCATGACCAAAAAATTGTCCGTGCCTATTAGATCCAAAGATAAAAGTGGAGGTATAAAAGTTTATTAATAACTTTGAAAAAGCAATACCGGGTACCTAGGAAGCATTACCAAGTAAGAAGGAAAGAGTTAGGATTAGGCAACATCAAAAAAAATCCATAAAAAAGAAGAGGAGATCTTAGAATACATTATTCCTAAAAGCAAGTATATAAAGCTTACAAAAAAGAATGACAGTACTGAAAAACGTAACGTGCACTAGCAAATATGTGTGTCAGGTTTTTTTTTCATATTTGTCAATATGTGTTTCTATTATCTATATAGAGAAAATTACAAATACTTAAAGAAATAGAATGGGAAAAGGAGGAAGAAAAGAATGAGAGAAAGAAACAGAGGGGGCTGGAGGGAGGGTCATGCAGCTACGAAGTTGCTCAGTGTCTCTGGAAACATTCGAAGTTAGTTCTTCCTGACTTCCAGAGACTCTTGGACAAATTAACTTCTTTTGTCCTCACTTTCCACATCTGTACAATGGAGAAAATAACAACACTAACCTCACAGGCCACAATCAAATCAGATAACTTATTTAACTTATATATTAAAGTTAAAATTTTACAAACTTTAAAGCACCATATAAAATTAAGCTAACATATGTAGATGCATGAGAAATGTAAGCAAGTACAAAAAAATACAAAAAAGCTAAATACCACATCATTTTGCATGGATCTCACTAGCAGCTCAGAGTATCAAGAAAGACTTCATGTAGAAAATAGTTTAAATTATAACTTGAAATGAGGGAGGGACTCTAGGGTGCAGAGGAGAGGAGGAAGTATATTCTAGGTGTGATAGAGTGACCATGGCAAAGAAATAGAGATGAGAGGTAGAATGTCATGCAAAGAAGTGAAAGAACTGTTAGGAATATAGAGTGTGAAAGTGGGAAAAATGTACAGCTAGATGGAAATTGTATTTTGGGGCTGAATTGTGAAACATCAATATCCTAGTTACTATTTTATCCTAGAAGTGAGAGAGACCTACTGCAGTTGGCTTTTTAGAGGTGTGACAGTCAAATGTGCGCTTAAGGAAAATCCATTTGGTTAGCAGTGTGTAGGAGAGACTGGAGTTGTAAGAAACTAAGATAGGGAAATCAACAAGAAGTTATATAGATCTCTTACATTAACATTCCAATCTCTTATGATGAATGTGACATCCTTTTTGTTATTATTTCCGTAAGATGTTGCAGGCTTTCATAGAAGTGAGTAACTTTGGCCTCTTTGACATCAGTGGTTGGAACATTGACTTGTAGTACTATGAGATTGAATAGTTGTCTTTGAATTTGAGCCAATATCATTTTGTCATTTTTGAGATTATACCCCAGTAATCCTTTTCTCTCCTTTTTATTGATTTTGAGGGCTACTACACTACTTCTATTGGATTCATGCCCACAATAATAATTGTATTGATCAATTGAATTCAACTCATCCTTCCTATCCATTTAAGTTCACTAACATCTAAACTTTCCACCACCTGTTTGACCCCATCCAACTTATTTTGGTTCCTGATAAAAGTGACTTCCTGTGAGTCACACAGTTAATAAGCATCTGAGGCCAGATTTGAACTCAGGGAGATTAATCTTCCTGACTTTAGGTCTGGCATTTTATCCACTGCACCAGGTAGATAGCTGGTTGGGGAAAGTCAGGGAAAGATATGGAATAAGGGGTACACTAAGTGATATTTTGGCAAGGAAAAGGGTCACTTTGGTCTCCTAGACTGGAGAAAATGAGGAGAGCAGGGTGTGATGTCAAGGGTTTTAAAGCAAAGCTAGATGTTATAGGAAATAGAGCACCAGACTTGAAGTCAGGAAGATCCACATTTAAATCCTTCCTCAGAAACTTGTTAGTTATGTAAACACATGCAAATCACTTCAGTTTTTGATCTTCATTCCTGAAATCAGTAAAATGTTGTTGTTGAAATGAGTGGTCTGCAAGCCTTTTCTACATATATTCATATGATATTCTGATTCTATGAGAAGAAACATTTCACATTTTATGTTCTCAACATTCTCAGTAAAGACTTCAGGTTTTGAGCTTAGGAAAATTGCATAAGGAGACATAAAACTCTTAAGGAGAACAGGAAACTAACGTGGCAATGACACATCAAATTAATTGTAGATGAATTAAAGGATTTCCTAGATGCATTGAGTGTTCATATGTAGCTCATTAATACCAATCTATAATGTACCTAGTTCAGAGGTTTGGGTGACTGTCTGCAGCTCTGATCACCAGAAGGTGAATTGGATGAAGAAAGTATATGGAGTGAATATCCCATAGATGAGGCTTGCAGGAGATGAGTAGCAATCATAGAACTGACCAAAGCATTTGAGGGTATAAAATGAGGAAAGGATGAAAAGACTGAAAATGAAGGTAAGATTGGAAAGTCAAGAAAGGAAAATCATCATCACAGCTCTAATATCTTGAAAAGGTACTGAGTGATGAAGCAATTAGAAGTACTCCAAAAGCTGATGAAAAAAGGTTTAAGAAGGTGAGGTATGGTGAGAAATCAACCAATAGAGAGTCTTGCTCAAATAAATGAAATGAAAGTGCTTAAATAAGAAAGTGATGTCTTTGAGCATTTCATAAGGATGAGATGCAAATTATTATTATCTCTATCTTTGGCTGAGAGAAAGGAAAAAAATCTTGACAATTCAAAAGTTTTTGGGTGTCCCTGCATTAAAGAATCATTTCCACTTCTCTTCCCACTCAGCTGCACTCCTTACTTAGAAACATGCAGTTTAACAACAGTGCTGGTGACCAGGTGGTCATGGATCAGAAAAGGATTCCCATGGCAAGCTACGATATCATAAATTTTGCCAGCTTTCATAATGGTACCGAAGTGCTGATGAACGTGGGAGAGTTTATATCTCAGATTCCCTTTGGTGAAGATTTTTCCAATCATGAGAATGTCGCAATGTGGAACGAATTTTATATAGAGGTTAGTAGACACTCACAAGGTGGTTTTTTAGAGAGTGCAGATAGGACAGTCAATTAATGGGAATTTGGTTTTATCATTTTGTTTCCTAAAGATCCACACACAAACTCACACATGCACAAAGTCACATATGTGTACATATATACAGATAAATGTCTAAATGAATGTATATGCATCCATATATGCATGCATGCGTGTATGTACATATTTTTCTCCCCAATTAGATACCATTTATAACATTCATTTTAAAAAATTAGCTCTATAGTCTCTCCCACATTTTTTATCCTCCTCCCTTCATTAAGAAGTCGAACAATTTGTTGTTAGTTATACTGCACACTTATGCAAAACATGTTTCCATGTTAGTCATGGTGTAAAAGAAAATAGAAGCAATAAAAAACAAGAAAATAAAAATAAAGTAATGTAAAAACAGTATTTGATCTGCACTTAGACTCCATCAGTTCTTTCACTGGAGATGAATAGCATTTTTCATCATGAGTCCATTAGAATTGTCTTGAATCATAGTGTAGCTGAGCATGACTAAATCATTCACCGTGGAGAATCATAAAATACTTCTGATGGCTGTATACAATGTTTTCTTGGTCCTTCTCATTTCTTTTTGCATTAGTTTATATAAGTCTTTCCAGGCTTTTCTGAGAGCATCCTGCTCATCATTTCTGGTATCATAATAGGATTCAATTGTAATCCTATGCAACAATTTCTTCAATCATTCCCCAATTAATGGAAATTCCCTCAATTTACAATTCTTTGACATTATAAAAAGAGCTACCATAGATATTTTGGTCCATAGAGGTCATTTTCCTTTATGTTTTTAGTCTCCTTGGGATACAGACCTACTAGTGGTATTGCTTGGTCAAAGCACATGCGTGATTTTATAGCCATCTGGGAATAATTCCAGATTGCTCTCCAGAACAGTGGAATTAGTGTACAACTTCACTCAGTTTTCCCACATACTTTCCAATAATTGGTACTTTCCTCTTCTGTCATATTAGTTAATCTCATTAATTTAAGATGATGCCTTGGATTTTTTTAAATTTGCATTTCTCTAATCATCTAATATTTTAAAGCATTTTTATATGACTGTGGACAGCTCTGATTACCTCACCTGAAAACAGCCTGTTCAAATCTTTTGACCGTGTAGCATTTGAGGAATGTCTCTTATTGCTATAAATTGGACTCAATCTTCCATACATTTAAGAATGAGGTCTTTAAGACCAAAAATGCCTTAGTTTACATTTTATCCACAGTAATGATTTCTAAGTGTTTTTCTCCATCTTAATCTCCCTCATTTTTCCTATCTTTCTCTCCTTTTATCCTGTGTTTTCTTAAAAGTGTTTTGCTTCTGCCTTTTACCTCTGCCCCCAATATGCCTTGCCTTCTATTAGCTCTTCTTTCTCTTATCTCTTTCCCCTCCTACTTTCCTTTCTGGAAAATAGATTTCTATACAAAACTGAGTGTAGATATTATTCTCTCTTTGAGCTAATCCTAATGAGATGAAAGTTTGCTCGGTTCCTCCCACCACCTTCCCCAACTTCCGCTTCATTGTAAATGCTTTTTTGTCCTTTTTTATGTCAGATAGCTTACTCATTCTTCTTATTTTACCATTTTCCCAATGCACTCTTCTTTCTCATCCCTTTATTTTATTTTATTTTATTTTAAGGCAATCATTCCATCATATTCAACTCACACTCTGCCCTCTGTCTATGTATACTTATACACTCCTTCCAACTACACTAAGAATGCAAAACTTCTTGGGAGTTATGAGTATCTTCTTCCATGTAGGAAAGTAAAGAGTTCAACCTTGTTGAATTCCTTGTGATTTCTCTTTCCTGTTTCCCTCTTTTCTGCTTCTCTTCAATCTTGTATTTGAAAGTCAAATTTTCTCTGCAGCTCTGGACTTTTTCTCAGAAATGTTTCACAGTCTATTTCACTGAATGCCCATTTTTCATTTAATGATTATGTACTTGTTCTGGGTAGGTCATTCTGGGTTGTAATCCTAGCTCTTTTGCTCTCTGGAATATCAAATCCCATCCTTTAATGTAGAAACTGCTAGATCTTCTGTTGTCCTGGGTGTTGTTCCATGGTATTTCAGTTGTTTAATCCTAACTGCTTGCAATATTTTCTCCTTGACTTGAAAGCTCTGGAATTTGGCTATAATATTCCTAGGAATTTACATTTCAAGATTTTTTTCAAGAGGTGATTGGTTAATTATGTCAATTTATAGTTTGCTGTCAGATTATAGGATATCAAGGCAGTTTTCTTTGATAATTACTTAAAAAATGATGTCAAGATATATTTTTTTAATTATTGCCTTTCAAGAAGTCCAATACTTCTCAAATTATCTCCCCTGGATCTATTTTTCAGGTTAGTCTTTCCCATGCTATTTTTCATTTTCTTGTGTTTTTTTCTCATTCTTTTGGCATTTTTTTTCTTGAAGTTCTTAGCTTCCATTTGCCTAATTTCATTTTTGAGTAATTACTTTCTTCAGTAAGCATTTGTACTTCTTTTTCCATTTTGGCAATTCTTCTCTTAAAGAAGTTCTTCACTTCATTCCATTTTTTTCATATCTTTTTTTTTTTCCATTGGCCAATAAATCTTTTTTGTTAATTTTGTTATTTTTTTAATTCATGGAATTAAATAAGCATTTCCGTAACATAATACAATAAAAAGATGGCTGTATATGAAACTCAAAATCTACTATGCAAAACTATTCCATTGAAATATACAACAAAATTATCTTGCAAATTATTTTCATTTTTTCTTCCTTCTCCTACCCCTTGCATTAGAGAGGGTTACCATTAGAAACAAATAGGTAAATATGTATGTGCATATAAATATATATATATATATAATATACATATATATTCACACACACAAACACACACAAACTCACACAAACATACACACACAAATATATGTACAATTATTCTATATATACCTCAATTTATTCATTCTTTCTCTGGATGCATATTGCATCTTTATTTATACATCCTTTATATTAATTTTGGTGTTTTTAATAAAAAATAACATAGTCAAAGTCATTCTTAAACAACATTGCAGTTGCTCTTTACAATGTTCTCGTGATTCTGCTCACTTCACTCTTCATCATTACTTACAAGTCTTTTCATGTTTTTTTCTAAAATTATTGAGCTTATCATTTCTTATCACACTGTAGTATTCCATCACATTTAATATGACTTGTTCAGTCATTACCGAATTAATGAGCGTATCTACATTTTCAAGTTCTTTACCGCCACAAAGAGAGCTGCTACAAACATTTTAGAACCTATAGGTTCTTTTCCTTTTTCCCTAATCATCTTTGGAAATTACCCAAGTAGCTGCACTGCTGGGTGAAAGGATATAGTCTCTTTGGGTATAATTTCAGATTTCTTTCCAAAATGGTTGGATCATTTTACAAGTCTAAAAAAAGATAGTTTCCCAAATTTTTAATATCTTCTACAAGATTTATTTTCTTACCTTTCTATCATTTTAGACATTTTGTTAGGTGTGAAATGATATCTCAAGATTGCTTTAATCTTTATTTCTCTAATCAATAATTATTTAGGGCTTTTATATGAATATAAATTGTTCATTAGAAAACTCCTAGCTCATGTCCTTTGACCATTAATCAAGTGGGGAATGACTCATTCTCATACATTTGACAAAGTTCTAATGACTATTAGTGAATTTCTTTTCATTTTATTTTTACTCACTATTTTCCTTCAGTCTCTCTTTTTACCATATCCCTGTTACCTTACATTTTTCCTTTACCTTCTTGTTCCTTATTTTATCCTCCTCTCTAAAACTCTCTCCTTTATCTTCTCCCCTACCCTCCTAATCTTATTCAGGATACTCTACTACAGTTCTTCCATCAGCCTTTCCAGCAGTTTTGTCACCTCTCTAGAAGTTCAGAAGACTTCTAAATCCCTTCAGATGTACATTTCCTTTCCTCTTCAACCCAGACAAGAATTAAGGTTCCAGCATCACCAGTCCTCCACATCCAGTTTCTTCTATATTAGTTCTCTCTTTCACAACCCATTTTCATGAAGTAATTGCTCATTTTTACATTTTCTGATCCAATTTTATTTTTATGAATACCTCATCATACACAACTCAGCCACAACCTTTCTCCCAAATTACATAAGTAATTACAACAGTTTTGAAGAATGATAACATTTTCATATATTATAAGTAAACAATCATATATCATAAGCAAACAGCTTATCAGTGCTTTCCAAATAGCTTTTAATGATTTCTTGATATTTCTTCTAGATCTTTTATATCAAATTTTCCATTGAGTTCTAGTCTTCTTATTACAAATATCTGAAAGTCTTTCAGTTTATCAAATGTCCATCTCTTTTTTTTTTTTTATGCAGGATTATACTCAACTTTGCTGGATATGTTATTCTTGGATGCAACCCAGCTCTTTTGCTCTTTAAAATACAGTGCTCTAAGAATATTTGTTGGGGGGCTAGGCCATGGAGTTAAGGAACTTGCCCAGGTTCACACACCTAGTCAGTATTATACGTCTGAGGTCAGATTTGAACTCAGGTCCTCCTGAATACAGGGCCAGTGCTCTACGCACTGCACCACCTAGCTACCCCAATAATTTTCTTTAAGTGTAGAAGCTGCTGGGTGTTGTGAAATCATGATTGTTTTTTCTGCTGCCAATATGTTGGCTTTAACCTGGGAATTTTGAAACTTGTCTATGGCATTGCTGTAAGTTTTCTTCCTAGTATCTCTTTCAGGTGGTGATTGGTGGATTCTTTCAATTTCTATTTTACCTTATGGTTCTAGAAGTTCAAGGTTATTTTCCTTATTAACTTCTTGTACTATTTTATCTAGATTTTTTTTTGATCATAACTTTCAGGTAGTCCGACAATTCTTATATTATCTCTCCTCTAGCTATTTTCCATATCTTTTGTTTTATCTAAAGAGGTGTTTCAGATTGTCTTTTGTTTTTCTAGTTTTACTATATTTTTATTTATAGTTAATTCATTCATTTTTAGTTTTCAACATTCCCTTCCTTAAGATTTTGAATTTTAAATTTTTTTACCCTCCATCTCCCACCTTCCCCAACATGGCATGCAGTTTGATATAAGCTCTACTTATACATTCATATAAAGCATATTTTCACATTCATCATAATGTAAAGAAGAATTAGAAATAATTGGAAGAACCATGAGAAAGAAGAAATAAAATAAAACAACAAAAGAAAAGGCAAGCAAATAGTATGTTTCCATCTTTCACTGGATGTGAATAGCATTTTCTATCAAGAGTCTTTTGGAGTTGTCTAAGATCCTCGCAATGCTGAGAAGAGCTAAATCTGTCAAGGCCAGTAATCTAGACAAAATGGCTGTTACTGTGTACAACGATCTTCTGCTCATTTCACTCAGTATTAGTTCGTATGTCTTTCAAGGTTTTTAAGCAACATTTGGAGAATTATGATTTTATTATATTATATAGATTATTTGTTTTATTGTATTACATATAATAAATTACATGTTATTATATGTATTATTTTCATGATTATGATTCTTAATTTGCTCTGCTATCTGCTTCCATTTTGGGAGAGTTCATCTCATTCACATTCACAGTTATGAGTACTATTTGTGTCTTTCTCTCCATCCTATTTACACACATTTCTGCCTTTCTCTCTCTTTTCTCCCTTTTTCTCCTCATCAGAGTTTTGCTTATGACCATGGCCTCCCTCAGCCTGCCCTTCATTTTACCATCTTCCTCCCTTTTTGTCCACTTTACACTTACTACTTCTTCCATTCCTTCTATTCACCTTCTCCCCTTTTTTTTCCTTTCCCTTTTCCACTTCCTACAGGGTAATTTAGATTTCTATACCTAACTGATTATATTATTCCCTCTTTGAACCAAATCTAATGAGAGTAAAGTTCAAACCATGCTCATCTCCCTCCCTTTTTCCTCTCTACTGTAATAAATCTTTGTGCCTTTTCATGTGAAGCAATTTACCCTTTTCTGTCTCCTCCTTTACACTTTTCCCAGCATAATCTCTTCTCAACACTTAATTAGATTTTTATCATCACATCAAAGTCAACTTATAACCATACCCTCTGTCGATGTATACCCCTTTTTAAAAGTCAGAATAACAAAACAGTTCTCAAGAGTAACAACTGTCATCTTCCCTTCTTGGATGTAAACAATTTGCCCTTATTAACTTGTCTTTTTTTTTTCTTTCCTGGTTACCATTTTATGCCTCTCTTTAGTATTATGATTATTTTTAAAAATTTTATTAATTTATTTTGATTTATCAACAATCACTTCCATATGCTTTTGAGTTGAAAATTTTTCTCCCCGTTCCTACCCCCCACCCTCCCCAAGACAGCACACAATCTGATATAGACTTTAAATTTACATACTCATTAAACATATTTTCACATTAGTGAAGTCATAAGTAAAAATGAAAACCAATGGGAAGAACCATCAGAAAGCTGAAACAAAACTCAATAGAAGGTAAAAATAAGTGATAGTGATTCAACTTCCGTAGTTCTTTCTTTGGATGTGGACAGCATTTTCCATCCTGAGGCCTCTAGTGATATCTTAGATCCATGTAATGCTGAGAAGGGTTCAGTTTAACAATATTAGCCGTTGTATAATGTGGCTGTTATTGTGTACAAAGTCCTCTTGGTTCTGCTCACTTCATTGAGTGTTATATTTAAAGGTCAAATTTTCTGTTGAGCTCTTGTCTTTTCCTCAGGAAGGTTTCCAAGTCCACTATTTCATTGAATATCCATCATATCCCCTGAAAGATTATGCTCAATTAGGCTGGGTAGCTGCTCCTTTGCCATATGGAATATCATATTCCATGCTCTCTGATCTTTTAATGAGGAAGATGCAATGTCATGCATAATCCTGACTGTGGTGTCATGATATTTGAATTATTTATTTCTGGTTGATTGCAGTACTTTCTGTTTAACCTGCTAATTTTGGAATTTGGACATATATTCCTTGATGTTTTCAATTTGATATCTATTTCAGAAGGTAACTGGTGGATTCTTTTGATGACTATTTTACCTTCTGGTTCTAGGACCTCAGGACACTTTTTCTTTATGATTTCACTGAAAAATGCTGTCAAGGATTTTTGTATCATCATGGTTTTCAGGCACACCAATACTTTTTAAACTATCTGTCCTGCATCGATTTTCCAGGTCAGTTGTTTTACCAATGAGGCATTTTATGGTTTGTTCCATTTTTTTCATTCTTCTGTTTCTGATTGATTGATTCTTGATATCTCATAGAATCATTAGGTTCCACTTCTCCAATTCTAATTTTTAATGAATTGTTTCCTTCTATTAGATTTTTGTACTTCCTTTACCATTTGGCCCATTTTACTTTTTAAGGAGTTCTTCTCTTTCTTTCATACTTGTGCCTCCTTTTCCATTTGGCAGATTTTACTTTTTAAGGACTTGATTTCTTCAGTTTATTTATTCAATTTGGCTAATTGTATTTTTAAGAACTTATTTTCTACAGCAAAATTTTCTTTCCTTTTCCAAGCTATTGAATCTCTCTCGCATACCTCTCATTTCCTTTACCAATTTTTCTTCTATCTATCTTATTTGACTTTTAAAATCCTTCTTGAGTTTCATCAAGAAGGCTTTTTTGGGCTTGAGACCAGTTCATATTCCCCTTTGAGGTTTTGGATGTGGGTATATTGACAATGTTGTCCTCTTCTAAATTTGTGTTTTGATCTTTCTTGTCCTCAAAGAAAGAATCTATGGTCATTGCCCATTTCTGATTTCTGTTCTTGATGTTTGCCTGTTTCCTGGCTCTTCAAGTTGTCCTATCCTGCTGGAGCACAGTGAGCACTGACCTCACAGGTACTGTCAGCTGGAAGCTGTAGGGGTCTGGCAGCTTACCAGGTGCTGAGCTGGGATCATTACCACTGGAACTCCCAGTGTGGGAGTGGATGACACCTACTCATCTATGCTTCTTTAAAGCACTGAAATGTTTGGCTGCTGGAGAATGTCTGCCAGCCTGTAGGCATGCTGAAGCACCAGGAAATTTGACTGCTGGAGAATGCCAATGCAGGTGGAGGTTTTCCTGGCTTGTGTTTACTGCTTCCCCTGCCTGTGCTGAGGCCCTCATGGGGTCTTCTTGTTTGTGCTTGTCTCTTCCAATACCCTGAGACTCAGTATCCCCTTTGTGGTTTTCTGAGATTAGGCTTGCCGCTGGCTTGATGGTACCCTTCCCATCCTGTACTGCTTCCCCTCCCCAAGAATGAGAAGAACCTTTCCCATCAAACTTCCAAACTTCTTGAGCTACAAGACTGCTGTACACATCTTTCTACTGGCTCAGCTACTTCTGAGTTTTTCTTGGGGTGATATTTTCCGGTGTTTCAGAGGTCAATAAGGGAGGGTGAGAGTGACTTACTTCTTACTCTAACATCTTGGCTGCCTTTTGTTTTGTTATGTCTTCTTGTCATATAACATCATTTATTTGACTTGCACAATTCTTGTTCTCAAGGAGCTATTTTCTTCCTTAGGATTTTGTCATTCTTTTTCTAATTGATTAACTTTCTTTTCACAATTTTCTTCAGTTGCATTTATTTTTTTTCTATTTGTTCTCATTTTCCCTTATTTGATTTTTTAAATTTTCTTCCTTAATATTTTACATCTCTTTTTCTAATAGTTTGATTATCTTTTCATAATTTTTGGAATTGTTTGTTTTTCTAATTTTTCCATTTTCTCTTTTATTTCATTTTTTGAATTCCTTTTCAACTTCTTCCAAGATTTCCTTTTGGGCTTGTGACCATTTCATGTTTCCCTTTAGTATAGGAGTGGCTTTTTCTAACCTTACTAGCTTTTTTTGAATATGAAATCAGATCTTCTCTTATACCAAAGTAGTTATCAGTGGTCGGGTTCTTTTTCCTTTGTTTATTCATCTTTATTTTCAATTTGCCTTATTTTATTTTTATCAGGTTTGTATTATTATTATCAAGTTTCAATCCTGGTTGTGTTTAATGTCCTAATTCTCAGGTCCTTCTAACTGGTGTTTTCTGAATTCTGGCCAATGCCTGAACCTCAAGGACTATCTTCCTCTGATAAGCCTGGCCACTCTGACCTTAAAGTGTCCTTGCAACCTGTGGTTCCTCACTTATCAAGCAGGTACTGTCTTCTCCTAGTCCAAAGCCATAGGAAGTCAGCACTGCTAGGCCTGACTTATGGAAACACCAGGGAGTACTTCTTTCTTCCTCCACTCAGTCATCTATTGTTCTTTACATAGTAGTTTGTGAAGTAAAAGTTAGTAAGATGAAAATTCCTGAGACTATGAGGTACAGGTTCCTGAGATGAAATTACTTGTGGTCTTGAATGATATGAAATTTGAAGACCTCCTGTTTGTTTATTCAGTGGATTCCCTGAGAGATGTTTGCTAGTCTAAATTTATTTTTGGGTCATTTTCCTGAATATGAAATCAGATCTTCTCATACATCAAAGTAGTTATCAAAGGTCTGGTTCTTTTTCCTTTGCTTACTCATCTTTATTTTCAATTTGCCTTATTTTATTTTTAGCAGCTTTATATTATTATTGTTATCATGTTCCAATCCTGGTTTTGGTTAATGTCCTAGTTCTCAGGTCTTTCTAACCGTTGTTTTCTGAATTCTGGCTAAGGCCTGAACCTCAAGGAGTCTCTTCCTCCCCTAAGGTACAGCCACTCTGACCTGAAAGTGTCCTGGCAATCTGTGGTTCCTCACTTATCAAGCAGTGCTCTCTTCTCCTAGTCCAAAGTCATAGCAAGTCAGTACTGATAGGCTTGACTTCTGGAAACACCAGAGAGTACTTCACACTTCCTCCACTCAGCCATCTATTGTTCTTTACATAATAGTTCGTGAGGTAAAAGTCAGTAAGATGAAAGTTCCTGAGACTATGAGGTACAGGTTCCTGAGATGAAATTACTTGTGCTCTTGAATGATATGAAATTTGGGTGAAATTTCTTGAGATCTAGTTTGCTTCCCTCAGGACCTCCTGTTTGTTTACTCAATGGATTCCCTGAGAGGTGTTTGCACTTCACTCAGACCAAACCTCAGCCCTTTGACTCTTCTCTGAGGTCCTCTCAAGTTGTCCTAGGAGAACAATTGCTTTGCTTCTTTATTTTTGGGTCATTTTCTATTTGTGAAGGAAATCTGAAGAGCCTGGAAATTTCTCCTTTCCCAGGCATTCTTTTCTTATTTGGATTTCAGTTCCTCTTGCCATTTGATTTATTCTTTTACTAATGGTGTTATTTTCTTTAGTATTTCTAGTGTGTCTTTTACCAAGTTGTTGAGTCTTCATTCATGATTTTCTTGCAACACACTCATTTCTACTCCCAATTTTTCCAATACCTCTCTTGCTTGGTTTTGAAAATCTTTTATGAGCTCTTCCATGGTCTAAGACCTATTTGTATTTTTTTCTTTAAGGTTTGGAAGTAACAGTTTTGATTGTGTTCTCTTCTTCTGAGTTTGTGTTTTGATCTTCACTGTCACCATAGTAACTTTCTATGCTCAGGATCTTTTATTGATATGTCCTCCTTCTTTGAGTCTATTTCTTCACTTTTAACTCAATATGAAGGTGGAGATCTGCTTCAGGAGTGGAAGAGGGACTGTCCCATGATTGAAGTTTTTAGTACAAATGTTTTCAGAGATAATTCTTGGGACCTATACATTTTCAGTTCTTCCAAGTTGGTATGACCTAGGGGAGGTGTATTTACAATTCTCTTGGCCTGTGCTCTCTTCTACGAGTGACCAAAAGCACTCTTTTCTTTTCCTTTTTTTATTTCTTTTTTTAAAATTTCTTTATTTATTTTTAGTTTTCAACATTCACTTCCACAAGATTTTGAGTTCCACATTTTCTTCTCATCTCTTCCCTCCCTCAACCCCAAGATGGCATGCATTTCTGAATACTCTTTCTCCTAATCTGTCTTCCCTTCTATTTCTCCCCCTCTTGTCTTATCCCCTTGCCCTTCAATTTGCCTGTAGGGCAGGATAGATTTCTATACCCCATTTCCTGTATATCTCATTTCCCAGTTGCATGTGAAAACTTTCTTTAAACTTTTGTTTTTAAAACTTTGTATTCCAAATTTCCAGATTTCCAAATCTCCCTTAGTCCCTCCCCACCTACCCTCATTGAGAAGCAAGCAACTCCACACAGATTATACATGTGTAGTCATGTAAAACACTTCCATAGTAGTCATGTTGTGAAAAACTAAGTATACTTCCCTTAATCTTATCCTAGTCCCCATTTATTCTGTTCTCTTTTTTGACTCTGTCCCTCCTTACAAGTGTTTGCTTCTGATTACCCCCTCACCTAACCTGCCCTCCTCTCTATCATCCTACTGCTCTCTTGTCCCCTTCCCTCCCCATTTTCCTGCAGGGTAAGATAGATTTCCATACCCAAATGAGTGTGTATGGTAATCTCTCCTTAAGCTAAATCTGATGCGAATAAGATTCATTCATTCCTTCTCACTTTCCCCCATTTCCCCTCCACTGTAAAATTCTTTTCTTATCTGCTTTATGTGAGATAACTTATCCCATTCCACCTCTCCCCTTCTCATTCTACCTATATAATCCTCTCTCATTCCTTTATTTTATTCTCCAGGTATCACCCCTTCATCTTCAACTCACCCTGTACCCTTTATCTGTCTATCTCATCTATCTATCTATCTATCTATCTATCTATCTATCCAAATATATATATATGCATACATATATTTTTCCCTCCAACTACTCTAATACTGACGAAAGACTCATGAGTTACAAATATTGTTCCATGCAGAATGTAAACAGTTCAACCTTAATAAATTTCCTAGGATTTCTCTTTCCTGTTAACTCTTCATGTTTCTCTTGAGTCTTGTATTCGAAAGTCAAATTTCCTATTCAACTCTAGTCTTTTCAGCAAGAATGCTTGAAAATCCTCTATTTCCCTCAATGTCCATTTTTTCCCCTGAAGGATTATGCTCAGTTTTGCTGGGTAGGTGATTCTTGGTTGTAATCCTATCTCCTTTGCCCTCCTGAATATTATATTCCAAGCCCTGTGGTCCCTTAATGTAGAAGCTGCTAATTCTTGTGTTATCCTGATTGTGTTTCCACAATACTTGAATTGTTTCTATCTGGCTGCTTGCAATATTTTCTCCTTGACCTGGGAGCTCTGGAATTTGGCTACAATATTCCTAGGAGTTTTCCTTTGGGGATCTTTTTCAGGAGGTGATCTGTGGATTTTTTCAATTTCTATTTTGCCCTCTGGTTCTAAAATATCAGGGCAGTTTTCCTTGATAATTTTTTTGAAAGATGATGGCTAAGCTCTTTTTTTGATCACAGCTTCCAGATAATCCAATAATTTTTAAATTCTCTCTCCTGGATCTATCTTCCAGTTCAGTTATTTTTCCAGTGAGAAATTTCACATTGTTTTCTATTTTTTCCTTGTTTTGAATTTATTTTACAGTATCTTGATTTCTCATAAAGTCATTAGCTTCCAATTCCTCCTTCTAATTTTCTTTTGCTTTTTTTTTAGGCAATTGGGGTTAAGTGACTTGCCCAGGGTCACACAGCTAGTAAGTGTCAAGTGTTTAGTCTGAGGCCAGATTTGAACTCAGGTCCTCCGGACCTCAGGGCTCTATCCACTATGCCACCTCTCTGCCTCCCTCCTTCTAATTTTTAAAGAAATATTTTCATCAGTGAGCTTTTGGACTTCCTTTTACATTTGACTGATTTTGCTTTTTAAGGCATTTTCCCCTCATTTGGTTTTTGGACCTCTTTTGTCATTTGGGTTAGGCTATTTTTTAAGGTGTTATTTTCTTCAGTATTTTTTGTGATCTCCTTTAGCAAGCTGTTGACTTGTTTTTCATGACTTTCTTGCATCATTCTCAATTTTTCCTCTTACTTGCTTCTCAAAATCCTTTATGAACTCTTCCATGGCCTAAGACCAATTTATATTTTTTTTCTTGGAGGCTTTGGATGAAGGAGCTTTGAATTTGTTGCCTTCTTCTGGTTGTATGTTTTGATCTTCTGTGTCATCAAAGTAAGATTCTACGGTCTGACTCTTTTTGTGCTGCTTGCTAATGCTCTCAGCCAATTACTTCAGTTGTAAACTCTTTCTTAAGGTGGCGGTCTGCTTCCAGTGTGGAGAATGCATTGTCCTGAGCTTTGGGAGTTCTGTACAGCTGTTTTCAGAGATACTTCTAGGGACCTGTAAATTTACATTCCTTCCAAGGTGCTATGAATAAGGGTGAGGTATTTACTCCTTTCCTGACCTGTGCTATGGTCTATGAGTGACCATAAGCACTCTTTTCTGTCGTGGAGATGTGAGGAGAATTTCTTCTTCACCACCACCACAAGTTCCACCACTCCAGTGCTCCTTCTGGTCACAGGGCTGCCACTCAGAACTGTGACCCAGATCCAAGCATGAGCAAAGCAAGAGAATCATGGACCAGAAAAGAGATCTCTGCAATCCCCCTCTGATCAGCAACTCAATTTCCTCTCAGTCTGTGGGCTGGAATCTTTGGAAGCACCCACCATGGCCATTCTCAGGGACTGGGGCTGAGACCTCTCCCTGCAGATACAGACTTTTCCTACTGATTTTCTATGTTGTCTTTGGTGTTCACAGGTTGAGAAGTCAGGAAATCCCCACAGCTTCCACTGATTCAGTCCTCTGGAGCTTGCTCCAGGTTCACTGAGGCCTGAGTGCACATGCCAAACTGCATTCCTCTCCCAGCCCAGCACGATATACCTTTCTGATCAACCATCCAAGTTGTCATGGGCTGGAAATTTGTTTCACTCTGGTTTTTGTGGGTTCTGCTACTCTAGCATTTGTTTAGAGCCATTTTTTTTAAGGCAATTGGGGTTAAGTGACTTGCCCAGGGTCAAACAGCTAGTTAAGTGTCAAGTGTTTGGTCTGAGGCAGGATTTGAACTCAGGGTCCTCCTGACTTCAGGGCCGGTGCTCTATCCACTGTGCCACCTAGCTACCCCTAGAGCCATGTTTTACAGCATTTGGAGGGGTTTAGGGGAGAGCTCAAGCAACTCACTGCTTTTACTCAGCCATCTTGGCTCCACTCCCACAAGTGCTTCCTTCTGCCCTAGAACTGTGACCAGTGTCCCAGATCCCCTGTGGCAAGCAAGATCTGGGTCTACCACTTCTCCTTACCTTGAGACTAAGACCCAAGACTGCAAACCAGATCCAAGTATGGGCAGTATAACAAAGTCCTACCCCCATTCCCAGTAAATGGGCCCCTGCAATCCCCTTCTGTTCAATTATCTGACCCCCTTATCATCTGTTGGCTGAGAGATACAGAAAACATCATTGTAGCCACTGCTTCAGTGGCCTCCAAAGAATACTGCTGTTTTGCTGAGACATGGCTTGCCCTGGATGACACTCCACTCATATACCAGTGCAATAGACTTTTCCTGATGACCTTGTAAATTTTTTTAACTTAGAAAAGTTTCCTCACTCCATTCTTTTGTGAATTCTACTTCTCTAGATTTTGTATCAATACATTATCTAAAGTTCTTCAGAAGGGTTTTGGAGAGAACTAAGTTGAATCCCTGCCTGTTCCTCAGCATCTTTTTTCATCTTCTCTAGAGGATATATTTATGAGACTTGTAATTCTTACCACTATACATCTTCTTTCCCTTCTACAAGAAATATGATCATAAAAAGAAAATAACAATTTGAGGGGTTTTTTTTGGGGGGAGGCATATATTCAGCATTTTTCAACTTCACAGTTTATATGCTGTCATTTAAAATTCACTTAGATTTGGAGTTCATTCTGGTATACAAAATTGTTTCTATGTTGCTTTTTTTTTTTTAAATTTTAAGAATTGCATGCCACACAATTGGTTGATTTTATATAGGACTGCATTTGTTGAATTTTGATTCAAAAGAAATTCAAATGCAATCCTTGTCCCAAAGCTCATTAATATGAACTTACTAGTGAAGATAAATGCTTAGACCTGTGTCAGAGGTGGGCCAGAGATTCTGAGAACATTAGCATTAGGATCTCTACCAGTTCCCTTCAGAAATCTTCAAGACCAATCCTCTTGAAGACATATATGTACTCATGCCAAGTGAAGTGAACATAACCAGGAGAACTTTTTACACAATAACAGAAATTTGTAAGGATGATCAAATGTGAAAGACTTAGCTACTGTTATAAAAAAAATGATCAATGACAATTCCAAATGACCCAATATTTAAAAAAATGCTACCCACCTTCAGAGAGAGAAGTGATGAACTCTTTATTTATAGTGAAGCACACTCTATTTTTTAACAAAATTTCTTCATTATTTGCTATTTTGTCTGTTTCCTTTTGCAACATAGCTGATGGGAAAAGTGTTTTCATGATGACCTTCTTTTACTCTTTTCAAATAGATTTGATCCTTAAAATCCATCAAAATGTATTATCCTATTTGGATCTTGTCATGTGAAGGACATTTTAATTTTTCCATTAGTCATTATTTCATAAAGCAATGTAACATAATTTCCCACTATCATTCGCATTCATGTTATACGTACATTTATAACTTTAAAAATATCATTACTCTTCATGGTCACAATTCTTGACTTGATGTGCTCCTCTGTTATTTCAATGAAATGTTCTCATGATTGTTTTGATCATTTCATTGTATTAATCAACTTTTAGAAGTTTTATTTCCCTAGATAATGGTGACAGCTTGGATCAGTATCTTTCATTTTATAAAGCTTTTGTTTAGCATGAATTACTTCCCAAAATTGCTCAGATTTAATTTGTCTCATTTCATTCTTCATTTCTACTTTTTAAAAATCTTTCTTCTTTGGAATTGATTATAATCTCCTATTTAGTAAAATGGTAGTCTCTACGATTTTAGATAATTTCCTAACAAGCCAACATTTCTTGCCTTTTAAAATATATTGAAATGACCTTGTGATAAGTTCAAGTTCCTGAGCTAGATTTCAGCTTTAGCAAGTTATTGATATCTGAAATCACAACCACCATTGGAAGGAAATACAGTTTGGCCATCTCAAGCCTCCCCCAAAATGTAAAATTTCTAAAAATTTCTTTCAATTACTTCCTTTACATGGTGGAGAAGATTGTGCAGCTCAATGAAACTATGAGCTGTGCTGTGTAGTGTCTCCAGACTGACAGGTATAGTGGAGAATTCTGATAAGAGGTGATCCACAGGAGAAAGAAATGGGAAAAGCAATTCTGTACCTTTGGACATGCCATGGACAGTACTGAATACTAATACTGCCATGGACAGTATTAAAAAGATAACAGTTATAAAACCAGATGATGAACACTTCAGATGAGAAGGTGTCCAACACAATACTGATAAGTGGAGGACAATTATGAGTGGCTTCAAAAAGAATGAAGCAGCAAAGCCAAAATGAAAAGGAAGTTCAGCTGTAGATGATTTGGGTGACAAAGTAAAGTCTGATAATGTGAAGTTACTATGAGCCAGTGTAAGCTGGATGTGATCAAACCAGAGGTGGAAAGAGTAAATATCAACATCTTAGGTGTCACTGAATGTAAACAGAGGGGAATGGGTGACTTTAATTCAGGCAATCATAATACAACTAGTGTGGGCAAGAATGTCTTAGAATAAATGGAGTAGTCAATAAAACGTCAGAAAATCAGTACTAGAATAATCTCAAAAATGAATTAGATAGATATAGATATAGATATAGACAGAGAGAGAGAGACACAGAGAGAGAGAGAGAGAGAGAGAGAGAGAGAGAGAGAGAGAGAGAGAGAGAGAGAGACAGACAGACATTCAAATCTAAACCAAACTGTTCAACATCACAGTCTATGTACCAACCACTGACATACAAGAGGCCAAAACTGATCAATTCCATGATTATCTACAACATCTTCTGGAAGTAACAAAAAATGTCACATTCTTAGTAGGGGATTGCAATGCCAAATTGTCAGCATTCACCAGATTATAGGGAAACTTAGGGAGTTCCAAGGGGAAAAAAAAATCTATTTTTACTTTATTGACTACACTAAAGCCTTTGACTGTGTGGATCACCAAAAAGAAACCTGGCAAGTCCTCAAGAAGATGGGATTAACAGATCATCTATTTGTTTTCTGAAGAACCTTTAGAGGGTCAAGAAGGAACAGTAGGACTGAACATGGAACAACTAATTGGCTTAAGATTGGGAGAAAAGTACAGGGCTTTACATTGTCACCTCATTTATTTAGCTCAAATGCAGTTGACATCTTGCAAAATGCCAGGCTAGATGAATCAAAAGCCAGAATTAAGTTTTATAGGATGTCAGTAATCTCAGATAGGCAGATGATTCCACTCTGATGGCAGAAAGTGAAGAAGAATTAAGAACCCACTGGATGAGGTTGAAAGAGGAGAGTGTAAAAGCTGGCTTGAAATTTGACATTTAAAAAAAGAATCTAAGATCATGGTAAGTGGTCCCATACCTTCCTTGCAAATAAGGGAGAAGAAATGGAAGCAGTGCCAGAATTAATATTATTGGGCTCAAAAATCAATGCAGATGGCAATTGCAGCCATGAAACTAAAAGATATTTTCTCTATGGCAAAATAAGCAATGGAAAATCTGGACAGCTTACTAAAAAGCAGATGCATCACCTTGCTGATAAAAGGTCTATACTGGGGCAGCTAGTTGGTGCAGTGAAGAAAGTACCAGTCCTAGCGTCAGGAGGACCTGAGTTCAAATCCAGCCTCAAACACTTGACTTTTACTAGCTATGTGACCATGGACAAGTCACTTAAAACCCCATTGCCTAGCCCCCCAAAAAAGGTCAATATGGTTAAAGTTATGTTTCTTTCATTACTAAGGCATTGCTGTGAAAATTAAACTCCAAGGAAAGCTGAACTCCACAGAATTGACACTTTCATATTTTGGTGCTATTGAAAAAAAAACCTTTTAATGTAAAAAAAAAACTTTTGAGTTTCCCTTGGGCAGCAACACAGTAAATCAACCACTACCTAACAAAATTCAGACCATTGATTGGAAGGACGACTGCTGAAGGTGAAGCTTAAATATTTTGGCCACATAAAGAGCCTCATTGCAAATGATCATGATTTGGGGAAAGGAAGGTGAAAAGAGAAGGGCATGTCAAGAGATGAGGTGAATAAAGAGTATTATGGAAGCAACAAACAGGAGCTTGGACAGGCTTCTATAGGTAGGAGAGAACAGAAATGCCTGGCATGCTATGGTCCATAGGATTATGAAGAGTCAAAAATTACTGAACAAAATAGCCTAGAAGAACCATTTCCCATGCACCCTTCACAAACTGGAACATCTCTTTGTCACCAGTCCACTTCTAACATTGGTGAATTCTATTTGTTGCCTCCATTTTGGGGATATACTATTCTTAAGATTATAAGTTCTGCTGTGAGGAATGTTTTACCTGAATCCTAAAAATACAGCAAGTCAGTAGGTGTTGTAGATAGACAGAGTGTTGGGCATGGAGTCAGTATGACCTGAGTTCATTTTGTTTTTGCCTCAAACACTTATTAGTTGTATGGCCATAAAGAAATCACTTTAACAGTCTCTGCCCCTTCCACTTCGTCAGCTCCATCATCTGTAGAATGAGAATAATAATAGCATCTACCTCTAAAGCTTGTTGTGAATATCAAAGGAGTTAATATTTCAAAACCACCATGCAAACCATAAAATGCTATAAAAAGCTAGCAAAAATTAGTAATATTAAAAAGGAATTTATTTGGACCTGGCCTATTTGTTTCTTGACAAAAGTTGCAAATTATTTGTTAATAGTTCTATATGGCTACTTTCACAGGAGATATCTTCAGGAAATCCCCAGTTCTGCTGTTGCTGGAAAGAACCATCTCAGGGTAATTCTTTAGCCAGAAAGAAAAAAAAATGTACTAACATACTTAGATTTGCATATAAATATATACATAAATGATATATAAGTATCATCTGTCTATGTCATTTAAATATAAATTCATTTGGAAATTATTGATTGCTTATCAATTGACGTCCTGTGTCTTCTTTTTTCAAAAGACAAAATAATATTTCATTCATTTAATGTTTTCCAGAACTTAGTACTGTATCTTTTTCATATTAGGTCATGAACAAATGCCTGTTAATTCATTAATTGCTTGCTCGCTTGATTGGATCCTTTGAAACATGGACCAGTTGGTCCCTCCTGACCTTAAGAATTTAAAAAAAAAATTGGAAACTAAGTGATACAGCGAATAGAGTACCAGCCCTAGAGTTTGGAGGACCTGAGTTCAAATCCATTCTGAAACACTTAGTAGCTCTGTGATGGTGAGCAAGTCACTTAACCTTTTTTGTCTTTAAAAAAAAAAGAAATCTGTTAATGATCTTTCTTTAAAGAAATAGAAATTCTACATTTATGCCTCACGATATTACTAATTCCCAAAATGCTATGTGCACTTTTTGGAGTCTCGACTATTTGAATGACAAGTCCCTTCAAAATATTTCCTTCTTCTATAGACACTTCGCTCTGTTTGCAGTGAGAGCTGTGGCCCTGGATATCGGAAATCTGCCCGCAAAGGACAAGCCATCTGCTGCTTTAACTGTATCCCCTGCCCAGAAGGTGAGATTTCTAACTACACTGGTAAGTATGTGCAGAGAGATCTGTTCCCTTCCCATATCTTACAAGAGTCATATGTAGGTGGGGGGAACAAAGTTGGCATAGACTCCTAAAGGTTCCACATAATTTTGTGGAAGCTACTCACTGGGAGCACATGTGTGGACATTAGTGGAAAAATGCCAGAGATGGGGACAACCAACCAGGGAGACAAAGAGGCCATTGTCAAGAAAATAATGTAAATGGGAATTTTAAATTATGAAAAGATGAGTGCATTGCTTCATAGGTTTATTGTTGTGATGCTCAACTACAGACTTAGGGGAAAGCTAAAAAAACACTAACCCCAAGCCAAATAAAAGTAGTATACATATATGCAGAATTTTATGCTTAAAGTGTAGAAAATGGCAATAATTGTTCATAAAGCTTTGTTAAGTGTGTAGTAAAGCTCTTTTTTTTAAGCACAGAAATCCTTTTTAGGGGAATGTTTACTGATCTTTTGTTGTATGATACCCAAATTTCACCTATTATTCTTCACCTTCTGTCCTCCCAGAGAGTCATACCGTATAACCACAATAATTTTTAAGGAAAAACAAAAGACAAGAAAAAAATAAGGAGGAATGGAAAATCATCAAAACAGATCAATGTATCAAAAATATCTTAAAATGTATGCAATGTCATGGATATTGAAGTCCCCTGACCTCTTCCAAAAAGAGGTTGTGGACGTCTTCTCATATTTTATGTTTTACATTTATGTGCAAAACATCTGTATCTTAATACATGGTCACAGTTTTTGTTTTTCTTTTTGTTTTTTCAATTTTACATCTTTGTGGGGAAATGTGCGTGTTTTAACATGATGACTTGAAACATATCATGTCTTTTTCTTCTAGTTTATCCAGTAAGTTATTCAATCCTTTCTCTACTGTATTCAATGTCCTGTTAGTTTTTTTCTCCAAAACAGAATGATATGAAAGTCTACAGCTATTTTTGTCTTTTTCTTTCTTATTTGAATTCAGTTAAATTTCCTTCATGATTTTATATGTGAAGGCATTTAGTCAGGCACAGAATATTGATACTACTCTGCTGTCCATGGTTCTATTCAGGACAATGGAGTTTCTATGTCCATCTCATTTAATGTTGTTTTTTTTCATTTATTTTATAAAATGGTCTTAAATACTGTTTTTTTTAAATTTGCCTGATACATAATTTGTTCCAGGTCTGCATATTTATTATGTGTGTGCATTTGCTTTTTAATGTGCTTCTTTTAAAAAATAGATGGAATCTTTTCCCTCATCCAACATTTCTCCCTTTTTTTTCTAAATAATAATCTAAATTCTTAAGCTGATTTATTTACAATATAATCTGTTGCCCGCAACCAGATTGTACACCGAACGGAGAGGCGTGAAATAACTTATGACATGGGCCAGGCGGAGTAGAATTACTGACTCAGTTTATTCATCTGAGGGCACAGAATATACAGGGAAAATCTAGCCTAACTTCAAAGAGTCCTCCCCGTGAGATACTCCCCAGAACATCTGCTGAGGATGTAACAATCATGAATTTCCTCCTTATCAGGGTTCCTAGATTGGGCTGTAGATTCCAAGGTTTTCCCAGGTGCCTAGGCGCCATCTGCATAGAGGAGTAAATATGTAAACCTAAGGTTCAAAGAGAGAGAAGGGATATCTCAGTGACCTCTTTATCAGGAAGGAATTTGGGGAGCCATACCACTTAATCCTTTGAGCCCTTTGGGGTGAAAGCCTGAGCAGAGGTCAAACTCTGCCTTGCATCTTAAACCCTTATCAGACTCTTAAGATCGGCCCTCAACAGTAATCTAATAGGATATGATATATGATCTGATGTGACATGATGTAATGTAATATACTGTTTTATAATAAGCAGCTAACTGGCACAAAGGATACAGTGCCATCTTTAGAGTCAGGAAAACCTGAGTTCAAATCTGGCCTCAGACACTTCTTACCTATGTGACCCTGGGCAAGTCACTTAACAGTGTTTGATCATTTTCTCATTTGCAAAATGAGCTGGAGAAGGAAATGGGGAACTGCTAGTATCTTTGAGGAAAACAATAACAACAGCAGCAAATGAGGCCACAAAGATGTAGACACACCTCAAATGAATCAAGATCATCAATGTGCTATAATTAGGATGATAATTTTGATATCCCCTACTCTAATCAACATTTACTCAGTTCATTGTGATTTGTTGGATATCAGGGATTGTATTACTGCATTAAGCAGAATAGGATAAATTTTAAGTCACTCATATATACCAACAATGTCAGGATAAGAATTATATATGTTAGGAACAAATAACTTCTTTTTATAATAGATATATTGATATTATGTGTTAGTTATATCATTCTAGGTTATTGGATAAAAACACATGATTTTCTGCCAAAGAGACTCATATTTCATTAACCTTGGAACTAGTTATAGCAGTGACAATATCCCTCACCCCTATGAATCAGTATAATGGCTACCTGGTGGCATTTCCTCTTGCCCACCAACTCCTTAACTCCTAGGATCCTGCTGACCAAAACATCAGGTTTTTGACCTTCTGAAAACCCCATGCAGGTGGCAAGGGGAATGCCTTTACTAGGAAAAACTTGCTTACTGATAAAGTGATAATGATTAATGAACCTGCCTCTCAACCAATCACAAAATTTTCCCCATTTTTGATGTTAACCGATTATGAAATTATCCTGCCTCATTCTATTTAGTTCCCTCCCAAGTGTATCAAAGTAGCTAACACCTTAGGGGAGGGGTCCAGGATTGGGAGGAAGATTTTGGACCTAATGAATTAGGGACTATGAGACTTCTTAAAGAATTGAAAATTCTTTAAAAACCTCACTCTCCTTTTGTTGCATCTTGCGTAGGGATTTGGGAATCAAATAACATAGTATGATTTAATATAATATAACCTGGTATGATAATTGTATGATATGATGTCATGTTATGAGATGTTATGTGGTAATGTAAAACATGATATACAATTATGCAATAAGATATAATTTACCATGATATAATGTAAAGTTATGTGATGTGATATAACACAGTATTAATACACTACAACATAATTGAATACAGTACAGTATAATGTAGTGTAAAGTAACATAGCAAATTAGACTATTTAATCTATAGTTATGACAATTCATGTTTATATTTTGATCCATTTGTTTCTCATATTATTTTCTTTTATGATTTGCTGTGGTGGTGGTTTAGTTGATTAGTTGTCTCCAAGTCTTCATGACCTCATTTGTGCTTTTCTTGGAGAAAATACTTAAGTGGTTTTTCATATCATTCTCCAGCTCAGTATCTGATATTTGTATAGCCCCTTTCCTTTACATTTCAAGGCCTTTCTCCTCGTTGATTCTCAAATTTGCTGATTGTCATGAGAATTTTAAAATTTAACCACTATTTGTCTTGACTCATTAGATGTGTTTTCTTTTTGCATGTGCTTTTATATTCCTTCAACAAAATTTGTGGATGCCTTTGATTTCCAATTTTTTCTTCTGGGTTCTGACACACTGCATGATTTCTTGGTTATGTTATTCAGTTTTTGGTCTGTCATATTCTTCTGGTAGACCTGACATCCAAAAGCCGCATCTCCACATTCTGAATTTGAAATCATTATCTTTTAATTGTATAGAGATCATGTTTTCTGTTCACATTGTTTCATTTGCCCTGGAAAGGTCCTGAATTCTCTGTATTTGTATTTCTGATCAGTTTATCTATTTGAGGTTAGGTAAAATATGGCACTGGCAACTCATGTTTTCTATGCTGCCAATTATTTCAGTCATTAAGAAAATTAAATCTACTTTCGTGATTCTTGTTTCTTCCTTGATTTAGAAACATGTTGTTGTGTTAAATGCTCTCTTAAAAATTCATTGTCCTCTGGCTCGTGAGACATGCATTGATACAATTTTTTTTTTTGCAATATTTATTTGGTAATGTTGAACTCATTGGGTTAACAGGGAGACCATCTTCCCTTAGTTTTCATGTTTTCCTGTTGGTTTATATGCTTATGCTCCAGAATTTTAATGGAGTTCTCTTCTTCCTGAGATTTTTGGTTGATTCAGACTTTTCTTATGTTCTCCCATCACTCAGTTTCTGACTCTTTCCCATTTTGTTGTAAATCACCTAAGGGTTAGAACTCAAAGCATATTCTCTCCTCTCAGAGTAGGAAATTCATTTTTCACCAGCTTTAATCTCTTCCCTAAGGGACTTTTAGGAAGGGGAGAACAGAACTTAACCCAGCTGAATGTCAGTTCCCTTTCCTTCAAGCCCATGGATAGAACTTTCAAGTCCTTAGGCCCTCACATGTGCTGAAAAATCGAGGTTGTTTCCCTACCAGAGTTTCCTCTTTTCTTTACCACCCTTGATGAGCATTGCTGCACTAAAGTAAGGATACTACCATCCCAGACACAGAAAACCTTTACTTTCTTCTACCCCACCTTCCTCTACCCAGAGTATGTGCATGGGTGATGACTGGGAGTTGAAAAGGCAGAGTTGACTTCTGTGACTTACCACTTCACAAATGTGGAGTGAGGAATTTAGGGGTAGAACCAAAATGGTAGATTACAGGAAGCAACCCAGATGAACTGTCTCAACATTTTCCTCAGAACAACTTCCAAATAACATTTCTAGTCAAATGTTACAGTGGCAGAGCCAACAAGAGGTTAAAATGAGATGTTTTCTTTCCTAAGAAAACTTGGAGAACTTGATGGACAAGTTTGTCAGGACAGGTCATGGGCCCCATTACAAGGCAGTACTGGAAGAAGTCACAACACATATACAAGTTAGAAAACAAAGCTTTTTTGTTTGTTTTTTTTTTTTAGGCAATTAGGGTTAAGTGACTTGCCCAGGGTCACACAGCTAGTAAGTGTCAAGTGTTCAGTCTGAGGCCGGATTTGAACTCAGGTCCTCCTGACTTCAGGGCCGGTGCTCTATCCACTGCACCAGCTAGCTGTCCTGAAAACAAAGCTTTTTAACATTCAGAGCACTTTCAGGTTATTTGAGATATGGCCTTTGTTTCTCACTATAAAACTCTTCCACTGATTTGTCAAGGTCTTATATTGCTCCATTTTTTTTTCTCTTTTGAGAAGCTTCCCACTTTCCCTGAGGACAAAAATGCTAAGGAGTCTATTCAAAAATAAAAAGACCTTCATGATTGATCTAAGGAAGGGAAGGAAAGGGCACCCCCATCCATGTGTATCTGGGTCATCAGAACTCACTTTCATCAGCTGCTAAGAAGGTCCTTTACCACGCCTTGCATGGTGGCAAAATTCCCATTTTTTTTAGCTGTATAGTATTCACTTCTAGTGTTATTATAACGAATGTAAGAAATAAAATTAAAAAACAAAAGAAAAGAACAAATAAAACAAACAGAATCAAGAAGAGAGTTGATCCTGAATTTCCTATGGGGTTTTGCAGAAATCAGGGGGCCCATCAAATCCCTCCCAGGCAATTTATTCTCTAAAATTTGTAGGCGGAGAGGGGCAGCAAGGTGGAACAGTAGATAGAGCACTGGCCCTGAAGTTAGGAGGACTGAGTTCAAATGTGACCTCAGGCCAAACAATTGACACTCACTAGCTGTGTGACCCTAGGCAAGTCACTTAACCCCAATTGCCTAAAAAGAAAAAAAAATAATATATTAAAAAACACTTGGAGGTGGAGAGATCTGTGAGAGGGGCTGAAATATACTTAATGATGTGAGCAAGCAGTGATTATCCTACCTGCCATATCTAGAAATCAAGCAAAGGAAAGAAAGTAGGGCACTTTATTAAAGCTGGTTCATTTGAGGATAAGCAGCTGTAAGTATCCTTAGGCAGTAGGGAGTAGGGGGAAACAACCAGCATTACATCTTAAGCAGCCCCTCACAGCATTGCAGTGACTTGACATATCTTGAATATCACAATTCTGGTCCAAAATTGTGCATCCTTTAGTCACTTTTCCAAATGATTTTTTTCACTGAAAGTTGATCTTTGTTCCCTTATCTTTCTGGCCATGTGACTGCCTTAGGGGCTTACCCATTTTGGTGAGTCTTAATAGGAGAATGTCTTTGAGACTCCTGTTCTGCCATTTGCTGATTTATACCAGAAAAAGTGTGCCAACTATGCCACGACATGTCTTTGTGCTTAAAAGCAACTTTTCTGCATGACTGCAGGCCAAGTTCTGGGGCCCCTTCAGCACCTAGCTGCCCAAATGTAACACTGACTCACTCAGCATTAGCAAGATCTTGGCACTCAAATTCTTTTGACCTACTGAACTACATTTTCTTCTAGTTGTTATTCCTTGATGGCTTAAAAGCAAGGTTAGTCAAGCAACCAGGAAGAAGCACTCAGGTGATCAGATTAAGGTGTTAGGTCTTAAACAAGCTACGCCCCTGGACAGATGTTTGTTGCCACATCTAAGTAAAGGAGGTGTGGGTGAGCTTCTCTTTTATTGTTGTTGTACTGTATTTTTCTCTAAGCAGAGTAATTCATGTGCCAGAACTGGGCTGCAAAGGGAGAGTTTAAACTTGTTAATCATATCCAGTCACCACAGAATCCCAAGGTAACTATAATCATGCATCATCTGATGAGCATCTTTTATTTGAGTATTAGTTGGGGATTTTTCAAAAAAAATTGCTCCCCTTGGCTCAGCTTCGTGAAGGCAAAAGCCATAGAGGGCCTATACTAACCGCAATATATTTGAGTCAAGTGTTCGCTGGTCCTGTGGTCTTTTTTCAAGACTAGTGTCATCGTAAATCTCAACTAGCATAAAGCTCACCAGAGAATTTGGGTTATTTAGAGGACAAATTCAACTATAAGTGTTTTAGTGGATACCAATTCCTTCTAGTTGCAATTGGCAACAATATTTCTCTGGAAATTATGCTGGCTGATAGGCAATGGTACCTACTACAAAATTAGCCTAGAAATATTATTCTTCCCTCTGCCACAAGATATGATGATGCCAGTTCTGATGAATGGGGTCACTTACAACCTAAAATTTATCAGACTTTTCAAAGAGTGCCTTTGGTGGTTACCCATCCCAACCCTGCTAACTCCGCAGACCTGTAGCCAAAAAAATGGTCTTTGTACTCATTTTTGTCACTTGCCTGTTTTTTTTTATTTTTTCAGCTCTAACTCAAATTACTCTTAAATGTCAGGGGTACATGTCATTCTGCTTTTGTCTTTTTCCCCTTTGGTTATAGTTTTAGACGTTGAAAACTGCCCTGATATGTGATAAGTGACAGTACAAGATCTTTAAAAACTCAGTCTAACGCTTGTACTGCTGTATGAATTGAGAGAACTCCTTGACTTTAAAAGCTAACAGAAGCAAAATCTTTCACCCATGATTTAGCCTCAGCATCTCCAGGAAACATGACTTAGGCAAACAAAAGGCATGGCCCTGGCAGGATGCCTTTTGGAGGGTAGGGTGGGAGGAAACTCTTCAGCAGGTGTTGTGTTACTTGGTACTTTCTGAGCATTATTTTAGCTTCTTGTTTCTTTAAATTAATGTTTTTGCTAAACATTTATCATTTGTCAGAGCATATTTTAATAATCACTATGTAAATTCTGTGTGTTCTGTTTGAGAGATTCCTGTCTGGATAAAAGCTGTATTTTGAAATTTGAAAAAAAAAAAAAAGGAATGAAAGGTTGAGATTTTTGCAGAAAAAGTCCTATAGCACAGGGATTGTGAGTGAGCCCAGAGTGAACGCAGGTAGTGGCAGCAATAGCATCAACAGTGGCTTCAGAAGATCTCAGCCCAGAAATAAGAGGATCAGAAAACTGGTCAGAAGGAAAAAGGTATTTATTACTAGCTCTGGATACAGCTAGCACTAACTGGCAATGCTAGGGGCCTTGGACACCTTTCCAAGGTAGACAAAAGCACTACCCACTACAAGAAAACAAGAGACCTAGTTACTATTGCCACGTGAACAGGAGAACTAGTGGAAGGGAGGGAAAAATTGGAATTGAATTTTTGAAAGTAAAGAACATTAAAAATGAATAAATATTATTAAATCAAATAACAATATAAATAGTAAATATTAGTTTCTTATTATTTTATTGTTTAATTTTAAACACATTAATCTTAACAAATTAAACAATAATATTAAGTTGAATAAATTAAACATTAGATAATATTTTTAAAAGTATATAGCTAGGTCAGAGATAGGAGTGGGCTTAACTGTGAAGGATCTGAAGTGACTGAGCAATTGCTGGGTGCATCCCAAAGCAATTTTCTTTGTGTCCAATTTTGTATCCCTACCACAGTGTGAGGCCTAGTCAGGAAGGAGTTGGTGAGCAAACATTTTAAGAATGAAGCATTCTTTATTGTTCAGTCATCAGGTTGTAATTTTGTTAAGGTTTGCTGTGTCTTAGACCAGTGGTTTCCACTTGAAATAGAAACAGATCCTTCAGACTGCATATTGACTAGAAAATAATAAATTAATGTTATCTATGATGTAGTATATTTTGATTTATTTGTTCAACATTTTCCAGTTACTTTTAATCTTGTTCAAGTTTCATTTAGGAGTTTTTCAGGTCATTCAGCCCTCTGTCTTACAGTAACAAGATAGAGAAAATTAGTTTACATCTTGTACATAATTATTATTTTCAAGAAGTTTTAAAGATTGTGTGGATCAGACACCATGTCTACTTCTTCCTCTTGATGGTTATGTGACCCAGATGCATTCCATAGCCCAATATAATGTTTAAGATACATACGTCATTAATTTGGTGATTATCACGAGAAAGGCAATAGAAACAATTTTGAAAGATAGCCTTACTTGTAGCAAATTCTCACTATAACAATTTATCTGTATTTCTTCTAAGAAATATTCTAACACTAAAATTTCCCTCACAATCTGTTTTTTATTTGTTTACTTGTTTGTTTTTGCCTTGGAAAATCATTCTGCCTTGCTAATCTCCTATTCCCACATGTGAATTACTTACAGGTCTTTCATTTCTGTCCAAATTTTGCATACTTTATTAGCCTCTCAGTTTTGTTTCTGACTCAATGTGATTTGGCACCACAGCACCAAGAAGAGTACATTCTTCCTTTCATTTTGCCCCTATACCAACCTCTACTTTTCAGCCCTCTTTGTGTCTTCTCCTTCCCCACCGGAATGTCTTACCTTGAAGGGAAGAACTATCATTCATTTGCTAGTACATGTGGGCCTAGGACAGAACACAGTACCTGCCAAGTAAGTGCAAAATACCTGCCATCACACTGTGCTTATTTCCAGAGACACCACTGTGTTCACAGCCATTAAATAATTAGTCTGTGAGAACATAAACAAAAAAACCTGAGCTCTTTCAGAATTGGAAGGACCCAAATTTCTACAATATTGGTGATAATATATTAGATAATATATTAGAAATTAGAATAGAGGTATTCAATGTGTGAAAGTGTGGTAAGATTCCTTAGAATTAGAGAGAATCATGAGGGGACCCTTCATAGTCAAGAAGTCCCTTTTGAGGAATTCTACTACCCTGTGCCAGGGCTCATGAAGTTTGGCTAAATTTGAAATATTGAGAATGTTTTTTTTATTCTCTGTAGTTATGGACCAGTGCATCATATGTCCTGAAGATGAATATTCAAACAAGGAGAGAGCTCGCTGCCTCCAGAAAATGGTGACATTTCTGGCCTATGAGGAACCTCTTGGCATGACTCTGACCTGTACAGCTCTGACCTTCTTTCTCCTGACAGTTATGATCACTGGGATCTTTTTGAAGTATCAGGACACCCCTGTAGTGAAAGCTAATAATTGAACTCTGAGCTTCCTCTTGCTCCTCTCCCTAAGCCAATGCTTCCTATCTTCTTTGCTCTTCATTGGGAAGCCTAGCTCAGCCACTTGTCTCCTTCAACAGACAGTCTTTGGAATCACATTCACAACGGCCATCTCCTCCATTCTGGCTAAAACGATCACGGTAGTTCTAGCTTTCAAAGCCACAAGACTAGGGAGCAGGAGCAGAAAATGGGTAGGCTCTACAGCACCAATTTCTTTAATTCTTATCTGCTGCCTCATCCAAGTGATTCTCTGTGGTATCTGGCTCTTGGTTTCTCCCCCATTCCCAGATACAGACTCATACTCTGAACCTAAACACATCATCCTGAAGTGCAATGCGGGCTCTCTCATTGCCTTCTACTTTGTCCTGGGCTAGATGGGATTGCTGGCTTTGGGGAGCTTCACTGTGGCTTTTTTGGCTAGAAATCTGCCTGACACCTTCAATGAAGCCAAGTTTATCACCTTTAGCATGCTGGTATTCTGCAGTGTCTGGATCTCTTTCCTCCCCACTTACCAGAGCACCAAGGGGAAAATGATGGTAGCTGTGGAAGTCTTCTCCATCTTGAGCTCTAGTGCTGGCTTACTGGGCTGCATCTTTATTCCCAAGTGCTATGTGATCCTTCTGAGGCCACAATGGAACACTCAAGAATGGATAAATAAGAAATCCCTTGCCAGGGTAAGGTATCATTCTAAAGCATTCCCTCATGCCTCCTAGCAATGTTATGAGATACCTAAAAGTTACCCAAATTATATCTGACACATGAGTATCTATAATCTATTCATCTGAACAAGCCCTTTGTTACTCTTCTTTTACTTCGATTGTTACTACCACCTCAGAGCCAACAACTGTATGAATTTTTAAATTATTTTTGACTGTCACTTCTATATTCATCACCCATTTAAAAAACAATGTATTTCTACACAACCTCATTCTACTATTTCTACAAGGACTGGTCATTCTACCTTTTTCTTCAGCAATCTTTCACATCCTGCCTTCCATCAACTTATACTAGGTTACTGATAGGGACAATCTTTTCCCTCTTTTCCCTTGATTCTCTGTCACTATTCCATTTGCTCTGACAGATTAAAGGGTGCTCCTAGAGGCTAGGGAATATTTTTTGTCTTTTTTCTACCTTGATATATTGAGTACCTAGGTCAGTTCCTGCCTAACTTGAACAACTTAGAAATGTTTATGGAATTAATTAAGTATATAAAAGAGGTATACACATCCAACACTTACTAGTAACAAATCATAAATAAATTTATCTTTTTGTTTTTTCAAGCACTAATCATTTTACTTTTGTCAATCTTATCCCATTTTTACATTAATTTATTGATTTAATTTATAAATTACTTCTAATGGACTGTGATTCCTTGCCCTTTGCTTTTAAGGTTCTCTGTGCATACTTGTTCCGCTCCCAAGATCTACAGAAAAGAGTATAGGAACCATAAACCAACACCCCCTAAATGGATTTAGGGACCTGGTTATGTAAAGGCATTTTTATGAAGTGAAGACTCTGGTCACTTTCATAATGTCAAGATTTCACTGGAATTTTCTTTTCTTTTTTTAAAATTTATTTATTTTTAGTTTTCAACATTCACCTCCACAAGATTTTGAGTTCCCAATTTTCACCCCATGTTGCCTCTTCCCCCACCCAAAGATGGCATGCATTCTGAATATCCCTTCCCTTAGTCTACCCTCTCTTCTATCTCTCCTCCCCCCTTCTTTCATCCTCATCTCCTTTTATGTTCCTGTAGGGCAGGATAGATTTCTGTACCCCATTTCCTGTATTCCTTATTTCCCAGTTGCATGTGAAAACTTTTTTTTAAACATGTATTCTTAAAACTTTAGGTTTCAAATTTTCTCTCTTCCTCCACCCCCACCCACCCTCATTGAAAAGGCAAGCAACTCAATATAGGTTATACATGCATAGTTATGTAAAACACTTCCATAGTACTCATGTCCTGAAAAACTAACTCTATATCCCTTAATCCTATCCTGCCCTCCCCCTTTTATTCCATTCTTTCTTTTAACCCTGTTCCTCCTCAGAAGGGTTTGCTTCTGATTACCCCTTTTCCCAATCTGCCCTCCTCTCTATCATTCCCTTCCTCTCTTGTCCCCTTCTCCCCTGTTTTCCTGTGGGGTAAGACAGATTTCCACATCCAATTAAGTGTGTATGTTATTCCCTCCTTAAGCCAAATCCTATGAGAATAAGATTCATTCATTCCCTCTCAGCTTCCCCTGTTTCCCCTGCAGCATAAGAGCCTTTTCTTTTCTGTTTCATTGTGAGATAATTTACCCTGTTCTACCTCTCCCTTTCTCCTTCTCCCAGTATAATCTTCTCTCACCCCTTAATTTTATTCTCTAGATATGACCCCTTCATCTTCAACTCACCCTGTACTATCTCTCTATCTCTCTATCTCTCTATCTATATCTCTCACTCTCACGCTCTCTCTGTCTCCATATATATATGTATGTATGTACGTATGTATGTATGTATGTATATACACACACACATACATACATAGAATGTTTTCCCTCCAAATTGAGTCTTGTATTTGAAAATCAAATTTTCTATTCAGCTTTGGTCTTTTCAGCAAGAATGCTTGAAAGTCTTCTGTTTCACTAAATGACCATTTTTCCCCCTGAATGATTATACTCAGTTTTTCTGGGTAGGTGATTGTTGATTGTAATCCTATCTCCTTTGCCCTCCAGAATATTATATTCCAAGACCTGTGGTCCCTTAATGTACAAGCTGCTAAATCTTGTGTTATCCTGATTGTTTTGCACAGTACTTGAATTGTTTCTTTCTGGGACCTTGAAATATTTTCTGCTTGACCTAGGAACTCTCGAATTTGGCTACAATATACCTAGGAGTTTTCCTTTGGGGATCACTTCCAGGAGGAGATCGGTGGATTCTTTCAATTTCTATTTTGCCCTCTGGTTCTAAAATATCAGGGAAGTTTTCCTTGATAATTTCTTGAAAGATGGTGTCTGGGCTCTTTTTTTTTTTTTATCATGGCTTTCAGATAGTCCAATAATTTTTAATTTCTCTCTCCTGAATTTATGTTCCAGGTCAGTTGTTTTTCCAATGAGATATTTCACATTGTTTTCTAATTTTTCATTCTTTTGGATTTGTTTTACAGTGTCTTGATTTCTCAGTCATTAGCTTCCAATTGCTCTATTCTAATTTTTAAGGAAGTATTTTCTTCAGTAAGTTTTTGGACTTCCTTTTCCATTTGGACAATTTTTCTTTTTAGAGCATTCTTCTCCTCACTGGCTTTTTGGACCTCTTTTGCCATTTGGGTTAGGCTATTTTTTATGGTGTTATATTCTTCAGTATTTTTGGGGTCTCCTTTAGCAAGCTGTTCACTTGTTTTTCATGATTTTCTTGCATCACTCTCATTTCTTTTCCCAATTTTTCCTCTACTTCTCTTACTTGCTCTTCAAAATTCTTTTTGAGCTTTTCCATGGCGCGGGACTGATTCATATTTTTCTTGGAGGCTTTGGATGTAGGAGCTTTGACTTTGTTGTCTTCTTCTGGTTGTACGTTTTGATCTTCTGTGTTACCAAAAAAAGATTCTATGGTCTGACACTTCTTTCGAGGTTTACTCATGATCCCAGCCAATTACTTGAGTTATAAACTCTTCATTAAGATAGAGGTCTGCTTCCAATGTGAAGAATGTGCTGTCCCAAGCTTTGGAGGTTTATACAGCTGTTTTCAGAGATAATTCTAGGGACCTGTAAATTTTCAGTCCTTCCAAGGGGCTATGATGAAGGGCGAGATGTTTACTCCTTCCCTGGCCTATGCTCTGGTCTATGAGTGACCATAAGCACTCTTTTCTGTCTTGGAACTATGAGGAAGGTTCCCTCTCTGCATCCACTACAAGCTCCACCATGCCACCACTCCTTCTTGCCCCAGGACCCTCCTCAGAACTGTGACCCAGATCCAAGCATGGGCAAAGCAAGAGATTCCTGCCTCAGCACTGGCAAAGAGATCCCTGCAATCCCCCTCTGATCAGCCACCTGATTCCCTCTCAGTCTGCGGGCTGTAACCTCAGGATGCAGCAGCCACCCCGGGTCATGCTCAGGACCTGGGGGGCTGAAACCTAGCTTCTCTCTCACTGAAGAAACAGACTTTTCCCACTGGCCTTCTAAGTTGTTTTGGCATTCATGGGTTGAGAAGTCTGTAACCACCACAGCTGCCTGCAATTGAGTCCTCTGAAGCCTGCTGCAGGTTCATTGCAGCCTGCATGTCCACACCGAACTCGGCTCCGCTCCCAGTCCGGCACAATATATCTTTCTGATCAACCATCCAGGCTGTCTTGGCTGGAAATTTGTTTCACTCTATCTTTTTGTGGGTTCCACTGCTTTAGAATTTGTTTAGAGCTATTTTTATAGGTATTTGGAGGGGTTTGGGGGAGAGCCCCAGCAAGTCACTGCTTTCACTCTGCCATCTTGGCTCTGCCTTTCAAGAAGTTCATTTTTAAAACAGTACTTTGGCATACATATAATTTTACCATTTATTAAAGATGAAACCAAATTTTCATGCTAATGTGATGGATGTGCTATTTTTACTAAAATAATTCAATTTTGGTGGAATATTTGGTACTGAATGATGCAGGGCCTCTTCAATATTTTTCAGAGGTGATTGATGTTTTGATTTTATAATCATCAATGTTGAGAATACCTGTTTGCATATATACATAGTACAAAATTCACAGAGGAATGTTTACAGCTGTTTTAGAAATTGTTAGAAATTCTGTCCTAATCCCAAGCCAAATTTCATTTAATAATTTTGTGTGCATAATAAAAAACACTGCAATTTACGACATACGACAATCTCAAATCTGAGCCATGGTGTTTGTGGCAACATTCATTGTTCTTGCATGGTATGACAACAAGGCCAGTACAGATTGCTCTCTTTGTGCGTTCAGAACCAAGACTCCAGGGAACTTGCATGATGCAACACAGGCGAGCATTGTCAGAAACTCCTTGTATTCATTGTTTAATTTTAAATTTATTTTTGGTACTTGCACATTCACAAATCTTTTACTGTTACCAAATTTTTGTGACCCCCACATTCAGTTACATGACCCCATATGTGGTTGCAACCTACAATTTAACAAGCTTCATTCCACACTCTGGTTATGAAGAGTTAACATCTTTTGTAAACCTATGGATCATAAAGTTCCATTTTCTTCTCAGTATCAGCAGGTCATTTTTAACCCAACTTCATGGGGAGCCTATTGTCACAGACAGTGCCTATATAAACATCCCCTAATACCCAATGCTAGCTAATAGAGCCCATAAGGAGTTATTAGCTTTAGTTCATCTTCTTTCTTACTTAAATTCTGAATCCACATCTTCATTCTTCTTGGGTATGTAGAGTTTTATGTTTCCAGTAAACTAGGATTCTTTAAAGTTACTCACTGTTCTGCCTCTCTCCCTATCATCTTTTACCTGGTGTAATTCTCTCCATTCCCATGAGGCAGCATCTCACTGTGGGAGCCTTCAACAGTCAAAGAACTGAATTTATGGAGGTCATAAAAAACTGTGTGAAGTTGATGGATCTGGGTAAGAGGATTTATTATAGGCACAACTGCAGTGGCGTCCCTCCATTTCCTACATTGATGTCTAATGAAGACATTCAGTAGCATAGCAATTTGTGTACACAAGATATAGAAATCCTTTTCTAGTCTACTAACCTTATCTGAGGAGAACAGTGAAAGATGATTCTCAGCCTGTTGCATGTATTTCTGGCTATTAGGTAATACCAGTAAAATCTTCCAGATATGAGTTATGCCTAAAAGGAAAAAAAAAAACCTAGGATGGTGGTTTAATCATCCATTTCTTAACAGAGGCTGATGAATGAGAACTAGAATGGAAAAAGTTGACCAAAAGACATTGGTCAGCTAAAGAAATTTCCTTCATATCTGTGTCCTGGTATTAGAAAATAAATGTTTGTATATCTGTATTCTGATCCTTTCATTTATGCCAGTTAACATAGCCATCACTTGATGACCTGCTTACAGTGAAGATGTTCAAACCCCTCAGGAGAAGTTATCACAGTGATTCAACTGATGTGGCCAACTTAAAAAAAATTAATTAGATAATCCATTGAGTGATCTGAATAGTGTGCAAACTGAAAATGAATTTCAGTTTCATGTGGCCTGTGGAGAAGTCCTTGAGCCTTCAGTCACAATTGATAAAAATCTAGTGGGGTCCTCATCCGGGAATATAGTAAAAGTTTGAAGATGGAATTTTCCTTTCTGATTATTATCCTTTAAAAAAAATGGACTGTCTAAAGTTATTTATCCAAATTCAACTCCCTTACACCTGATGTCAGTTGAACAATGAATATGCAAATTAAACAGTGAATAAACCAATTCATCAAAATCAACTAAATCAGAAATCAGAAAAAAAAAGTTTACATAGGAGACTATGTGTCACACAATAGAGTAAAAGATGTTTCATTGGGAGCAAGATAACTTAGCTCACCTGAGAAAGATAGAGAGTTTTTAAGCTTTCCCCAAAAAAACACAGATATGATCCAATTGTTTTCTCTTTTTTCATGTTGGTTTCCTCTTAGTCACTTTTTCCTTTCAAGTGTCTGAAGAGATTCTGAAACAACATGATTTTCTCTTCAAGTTTGAAGCCAAAAAAAATGAAATCTTTCTTCTCTTTACTTCTCATCTACTCCTCACTTCACACAGGCATGGTACATTGAGTAATCCATCTGCACCTATGAGGACAGTCTTATGAAAAAGACCCTTAGAACCATTTATTTGGAAGGTTGTGTGACATGATTTTTCTCCTTTATAACATGAAGACCTATAATTCATTTTTTTTTTGGCAATTACAGAAATATTAACTGAACCAGTAATAAGATGTAGGAGGAATCACCAGGGAAAAAAATATGTACAAGAAAAAATTCTGGCACAAATTTATTTTCATTTAGGCTGTGGCAGATAAAATTATGAATGTATATAAAAAGAGATATGTCCAAATATATTTAAATACTATGTAACAATAAAAATGGTAAATAAAAGATAGAATCCTATATTTGGATAATTCATATTTCCTTAATAATAAATGAGTTAAAGTAAAAAATACATAGAAACAATAAGAAAATATATGAGTAGTCATACAGATTTGACAGAGCACACAGAAAAATTGCAAAGATTTAAAAAAATTATTGGTACAATCACATGTTAGCCACAATTTCCATAATTTTCAGCACTAAAGAAAAAAAATGTTTTCTCTCAAGACAGTAATGGGACCAAACCCATATTTGAATAGAAGAGAACCTGAATGACATTCTGAATTGAGTCACATAATGGAGTCAGTTTGGTGCATACAATTTTTACTATCCTCTCAAAAGTTACTTTCCAGGGAAAAGTGAGTAGCTTGTCTCTACCTCCTGTGGATCCCATTTCAGATCAAGTTAGTTCTATTTCATGGACAATCGAAGCCACGGAATAAAGACTGTTGTATTCAATATAATTCTGGGCAGTTGTAGACATTTCAAAATACCACAAAGGTAGCATCTCTAAGGAAATGTTTTGTGAGCAACATTCTAGCTCCCTTTTTCCAGATTCATATGGCCCTGAAAATCTGAGCAACTGAAAGTCTTTTAAGGGAAATATCTTCTGGGTATTTAGCAGGTATTGCTGTCCTGAGAAAACATGTGGCAGAAGGTCTGTGATGCACTCTGGTAGAAGGGATCACACTCTACTCCCATAGAATCACAGTTCTGTTGATTTTACCAGAATTGGCATTCTTATAACTCTCACAAGTCTACTCCTCCACTTTCACATAGCAGCCCTTTAAATATTTTTTTAATTAATTAATTTATTTGTAGTTTTCAACATTCACTTCCACAAGATTTTGAGTTCCAAATTAAATCACCATCTCATCCTTCCCCCCACCCCAAGATGGCATGCATTCTGAATACCCCTTTCCCTAATCTGCCCTACCTTCTATCTCTCCCCCCTTATCTTATCCCTTCCCCTTCAATTTTCCTGTAGAGAAGGATAGATTTCTATATGTCATTTCCCATATATCTTATTTCCAAGTTTCATGTGAAAATAATTTGTTTTTAAATTTTGTTTTTAAAACTTTGGTTTCCAAATTTTCTCCCTTCTTCCCTCCCCACCCACCCTCATGGAGAAGGCAAGCAACTCAATACAGCTTATACATGTGTAGTCATGCAAAACACTTCCACAGTAGTCATGTTGTGAAAAGCTAAGTGTATTTCCCTTAATCCTAGCCTGCCCCAAATTTATTCTATTCTCTCTTTTGACCTGTCCCTCCTTAGAAGTGTTTGCTTGTGATGACTCCCTCTTCCAATCTGCCCTCCCCTCTACCATCCCCCTGCTCTCTTGTTCCATTCTCCCCTTATTTTCCTGTAGGGTAAGATAAATTTCCATACCCAACTGAGTGTGTATGATATACCCTCCTTAAGCCAAATCCTAAAAGAATAAGATTCACTCATTCCCTCTCACCTTCCCCCATTACCCCTCCACTGTAAAATCATTTTCTTTTCTGTTTTTTTTGTGAGATAATTTACCCTGTTCTACCTCTCCCTTTCTCCTTCTCCCAGTACAATATTCTCTCACGCCTTAATTTTAGTCTCTAGATATAACCCCTTCATCTTCAACTCACCCTGTACCTTCTATCTATCTATCTATCTATCTATCTATCTATCTATCTATTTTTCTATCTATCTATCTATCTATCTATCTATCTATCTATCTATCTATCTATCTTTCTATATCTATCTGTATCTAACTCTATACATACATACCTATAATTGTTTTCCCTCCAACTACCCTAATACTGACAAAGGTCTCACCAGTTATAAGTATCATCTTTCCATGCAGGAATGTAAACAATTCAACCTTAATAAGTCTCTTATGATTTCTCTTTCCTGTTTACCTCTTCATGTTCCACTTCAGTCTTGTATTTGAAAGTCAAATTTTCTATTCAGCTCTGGTCTTTTCAACAAGAATGCTTGAAAGTCTTCTATTTCACTGAATGACCACTTTTTCCCCTGAAGGATTATACTCAGTTTTGCTGGGAGGTGATTCTTGGTTGCAATCCTATCTCCTTTGCCCTCCAGAATATTATATTCCAAGCTCTGTGATCCCTCAAAGTAGAAGCTGCCAAATCTTGTGTTATCCTGATTGTGTTTGTACAATACTTGAATTGTTTCTTTCTGGCTGCTTGTAATATTTTCTCCTTGGAGCTCTGGGATTTGGTTCTGGAATTTGGCTACAATATTCCTAGGAGTTTTCCTTTGGGGATCACTTCCAGGAGGAGATCGGTGGATTCTTTCAATTTCTATTTTGCTCTCTGGTTCTAAAACATAAGGGCAGTTTTCTTTAATAATTTCTTGACAGATGATGTCTAGGCTCTTTTTATGATCATGACTTTCAGATAGTCCAATAATTTTTAAATTCTCTCTCCTGGATCTATTTTCTAGGTCAGTTGTTTTTCCAATGAGATATTTCACATCGTTTTCTAATTTTTCATTCTTTTGGATGTGTTTTACTGTGTCTTGATTACTCATAAAGTCACTAGCTTCCAATTGCTCCATTCTAATTTTTTTTTAGGCAATTGGGGTTAAGTGACTTACCCAGGGTCACACAGCTAGTAAGTGTCAAGTGTTTTGTCTGAGGTCAGATTTGAACTCAGGTCCTCCTGACTTCAGGGCCAGTGCTTTATCCACTGTGCCACCTAGCTACCCCTTCCATTCTAATTTTTAACGGATTATTTTGTTCAGTAAGTTTTTGGACTTCCTTTTATATTTGTCCAATATTGCTTTTTAAGATATTCTTCTCCTCACTGGCTTTTTGGACTTCTTTTGCTATTGTGGTTACGCTATTTTTTAAGGTATTATTTTCTTCAGTATTTTTTGGGGTCTCCTTTAGCAAGCTGTTGACTTGTTTTTCATGATTTTCTTGTGTCACTCTCATTTCTCTTCCCAATTTTTCCTCTACTTCTCTTACTTGCTTCTCAAAATCTTTTTTTGAGCTCTTCCATGGCCTGGGATCAATTTATATTCTTCTCGGAAGCTTTGGCTGTAGGAGCTTTGATTTTTTTGTCTTCTTCAGGTTATATGTTTTGATCTTCTTTATCACCAAAGTAAGATTCTATGGTCTGACCTTTTTTTGTGCAGTTTGCTCATGATCCCAGCCAATTATTTGAGCAATAAACTCTTTTTGAATGTAGGAGTATGTTTCCCTGTGTGGAGAATCTACTGTCCCATGCTTTGGGGGTTTCATGTGGCTGTTTTCAGAGATACTTCTAGGGACCTGTAAATTTTCAGTTCTTCCAAGGTGGTATGATAAGAGGCAAGGTGTTTATTCCTTTCCTGGCCTGTGCTCAGGTCTATGAGTGACCACAAGCACTCTTTTCTATGTTGGAACTGTGAGGAGGATTTTCTCTACACCACTACTACACACTCCATCACACCAGGACTACTACTCACCCCAGGACTGCCACCCAGAATGGTTCTCCATATCCAAGTATGGGCAAAGCAAGAGAATCCTGCACCGGCAAAGAGATCTCTGCAATCCCCCTCTGATCAGCCACTGGATTCCCCTTCAGTCTGTGGCCAGAAGCTCTGGAAGTAGCTGCCACCTTGGGGCCATGTGCAGGAACTGGGGCTAGGACTGAGCTTCTCTCTCACCACAGTCACAGACTTTTCCTACTGACCTTCTAAGTTGTCTTTGGCATTTGTGGTTTAAGAAGTCTGGAAAGTACCATAACTGACCATAAATCAGTCCTCTGAGACCTGCTCCAGGTTCACTGATGCTTGTTTTGCCTACATGCCCATGCTGAAATGTGTTCCTCTCCCAGCCTGGTGCGATATACCTTTCCAATCAACCGTTGTTTGGGCTGAAAAATTGTTTTACTCCATCGTTTTGTGGGTTCTGCTCCTTTAGAATTTGTTTAGAGCTGTTTTTTACAGGTATTTGCAGGAGTTTGGTAGAGAGCTCAAGCAAGTCACTGCTTTTACACTGCCATCTTGGTTCTGTCTCCCCTTTTAGAATTTGCTTTTCTTGAGTACAACTTTTGTCTCAATATCTAGCCCTTTCTGGAAAGGTGACATAGCCTTTAGGCAGTGTTCTATAGAGATTGTGGTCCAAGAATAATATTATCCCAAATAGCGAGAACCAGTGAGAGTGTTAAAGAACGGCTTTGGCCAGACATTTTCCATTCAGAAAGCAAAATAAATATCACTGGGAAGCAAGACAATCTTTGTTCAAGGACAGAAAATGGAAAATGAACTTTTAGAAACTTTGATGACTCTAACAGATGCAGTCTCTTTGAGAATGGTGATTTTGAAGGAATTTTGCATTTCATTTTTCTGTAATGAAAAAGGAAACCTGTATTGTTGTTTTATCCTTCTAAGACTTGGGGTAAATTACTTCTCAGATTACTTCCCACTCTATAGCTACCAATCAATAAGGATTACAAATAGAATGAAAGAAACATTACTACAGGACCCTATGAGCTATGCATCTATGAAATAAAATGGCAAAGATATGATGGAAGTGGGGTTTGGGATTAAAAATATACTTGGCAGAATATTACAAGGGGGCTACAAGGGGAACTAGAAGCAAGACAACCATCGAGGAGCACAGCAGTAGTCCATATGTGCTGCAATAGGGACTGGTACAAAGACAGGACACCTCCACAAACACAATGCCTTACTAGGATTCTGAGGGAAAATTCCTGAGCCTTCTTCAGAGTGCCTTCGTTATTGCCAGCAAATGGAGAATTTAGATGCCACTTTGCCTCCCTTTTCATCTCCAGAAAAAGAGGTGATACGATACTCTTTTGTGCCTGAAAAAAGAATCAAAAGTATGAAGATGCTCACCAGGCTGGTCTCTACTGCTGTCATATAGGACTGGGACCTGCCACTCAGATGATAGACATGGGAGGGGGCAGACAGAAGTTAGTTAAAGACTCAGGAATCTGTCTGCCTCCAGAGATGGGATTATCTTGTCAGCTGCTAGACAAGGAACATTAACTTCATGGGATCTCATGGGTGCCACAGAAGGTTGAAACTTTGTCCCTGATGCAAATCATCATTTACTATTTTTGTTGATTAATGATGATGCTCCTATCAACAATAACTCAGCAATAATACCTATGGACAAAAAAATATTTTAAAAATACAGCTGGGAGTGTCTTGAGAAAGAAACTTTTACAGGTTCCCAGGGAGAGTGGAACAAGGTCACTGAGGGGTGGAGATGGGGGCTACACTGAAGTTCAGGTGAGATCACCTTCAGAGTTTTTCTTGGGTTGGCCTGGATTTCCAATCCTTTCTTGAGCTTCCACTGCTGAGAATCTGCCCTCCCATTCATTTCAGTTCCTGTTCTGCCACTTCAGTCACTGGCCATGACTTGCTGCATATGGCCATTATCATTAAAGATGTTGCAGATCCTCATCAGCCCATACAAATTATCACACACACATCGTTCAGTTTTTCTAACCTCCTTTACAGACTGACACAAAAGTACCAGAAACAGCACAAAAGCTTGGATTGTAGGTACAGATGGGGTGAGAAGATCTACTCCAACAGAAACAATCTTTTTTTTTTTTGAGAAATCCTCAATTGACAGGCCTGTGTTCAAATTTCAGCTTTAAAATTTGATAGCTTTTCAGTCCTGACTGAGGAAACCAACCCGACCCTCATTTTCGTCCTTTGTAAAATTGGCCAATGAGGGTTATTTGACCTCATAGTAAAAGGTAGTAGGAGAGTAGAAAGAGTAGTGACAAGAGTGAGAGTAATTGGTTTCAAATTCTCAGTTTAACATATCTGACCAATGTGACCATCAGTGATTCACCTAACCTTTGTGGTACTCAGTTTCTTCATTGTCACACTGAACTCTCAGGACTTCTTCAGCTCCTCCCTAGCTGTCTGGCCCAGAGTGGTCATCATCTCTTCCCTCCTACTTCCAGTGCCTTTTTCTGTTTTGGCTTCCTCCATTTGAATTTAAGTTCTGTTAACAGGAGTTTCTAACCTGAGAATGATGACTTCTCAGGCCAGAGACAAAGTGCCAGTAATCACGTAGCCATTTAATTAATTAGATTCATTATGAGGAACAGATTCGACAATTGGGAATTCTCCTTATCAGAATTCCACCTTGCTGAAGTAAAGACAAAGATTTTATACTTAAATTACAATGGAAAGAGCGGGGTGAAGGTGGTTTAAAAACAATCATTTCTAGAGGGTTTCCAATGACCAAACCACAATTCCACAAATCTTGAGTCAACTTTTTGGGGGTCATGACTATCCCCCCAAGAAACAGAACAGAATTCTGCGACAGGAGCAGGTTCTACAATCTCCAATTCACTTCACTTCTTCAGGTCCACAGGCACAAGGTTATTAATGATAGTGAGCCTTGTTGAAGTTTTTATTGATCAGCTCAAGCTCCATTGTGAAGTCTGACTCCCAAGCCAGAGATGCCTCTGTGAAAAAAACTAATCTATTATTCATTGCACGTATCATATTGATTATTATAAAAATGCATAAATCCCTTCTCAGTTCCTTGAGGACAGAAATTGCCTCATTTTGTTGTGTAAGAACCCAGGCAAGTCCTTCATTTGGCCATACAGACAATAAGAGTCAAATTTCTTCCTACTTTGGGAGTAAATAAAGAAAAGACCAGATCAAATGAGATCACATTCCCAAACCACTTAGCACAGCACTTGTCAAATAGTAAATGCTACATGATTTCTAATTATTTTTATTGTAATTTTTGTTCTTGTTGTTGTTAGATAAGCCCTCAGATGGAGATGCAGATACCCTTCATATTCTACTAAAGCAGTAGATATTTAGGATCTTTCCAGAGAAAAAAGGGGGGATAAAAGGAGAAGTGAGCAGAAGGAAACTATGGAAGCCAGTATCTGTGACACCTGCAGTTGCTTTCTTCAATACCATGATCTATGACACCTCAATGGTGAATTCAAGATGTGCGTAACTAAAGCAGAAACACAGAGAAAAAAATAGATAAAGACAACAGGAATAGGTAATCTTTTTTCTTGCCTCTGCCTTTTGAGGAACTCTTCAGAAAAAAAATATTATTTTTGTCAGATTTATTTTTTTTTAAAAAAAGAGAGAATGAGCAGTCTTTTCTCTGGCCCTGCGATATGTCTGTTTATGTGTGCTTTACATGAGTTAAAATATTAAATTAAATTAATAGGAAGAAAGGAAGGAAGGAAGGAAGGAAGGAAGGAAGGAAGGAAGGAAGGAAGGAAGGAAGGAAGGAGAAGGGAGTAGTGGAGGCCATCTTATGGAACATGGCAAATGTGGAAGCCAGTATCTATGACATGTGCAGTTTGAAGCAAATTTCACTGATAAAAGCCTCATTTCTTATACATATAGAGAACTGAGTCAAATTTATGAAATTTATAGGAACCTATCTTACCATATAGGAAAGTATGAGGAGAAGGGGATGAGAGAAGAAGGGGAGGCTATAGAAAGGAAGGCAGATTGGTGGATTCTATACCCAATTCAGTATGTATGTTATTCCCTCTTTGAGCCAATTCTGATGAGAGAGATTTTTTTTCTGCCCTTCTGCTACAGTTATATACATCTTGACTTCTCAATTGAGATGTAATAAGCTGGTCTTGAAGACACAAACTGTACATGTCAAACATCAGTCACCTCTTTTTTTCAATTTCTATTTATTCCTTTGATTCTAGAATATGACAGTTTTCCTTAATAATTTCTTAAAAATGGTGCCTGGGCTCTTCTTTTGATCACAAATTTCAGGTAGTACAATACATTTTTAAAATTATCTTTCCTGAACCTATTTTCCAAGTCAGTTTTTTTTTCAATTACACATTTCATATTATCTTCTATTTTTTTCATTCTTTTTCTTTTGTTTTATTGTGCTGATTTCTCATAAAGTCACTAACTTCCATTTACTCCATTTTTATTTGGAAGGAATTATTTTCTTCAGTGAGCTTTTTACCTCATTTTTCCTTGTCCAATTCTACATTTCTAAGGCATTCTTCTCTTCATTGGCTTTTTGTATCTCTTTTACCTTTTAGTCTGTTGTTTTTAGGTGTTATTTTCTTCAGTATTTTTTGTGTCTCCTTTACCAACCTGTTGACTCATTTTTCATGATTTTCTTGCATTGCTCTCATTCTCTTCCCATTTTTTCCTCTTACTTGGTTTTCAAAATCCTTTTTGAGCTCTTTCATGCCTTGAGACAAATTTGTATTTTTCTTGGAGGCTTTGGGTATAGAAGCCTTGACTTTGTTATCTTTTTCTGAGTGTGTTTTGACCTTTCTTGCCACTATAATAACTTTCTATGCTCAGAATATTTCTATTTTGTTTTCTCATTTTCCCAGCCTATTTCTTATGTTTAAAGGGTGCCCAGTCTCAAGCGTCAGGGGTTTTGGATAGCTTTTTCAAAGATACTTCTAAGGACCTATAAGTTCTCAGTTCAGTATGATCTAAGGACAGATGTGTGTACTACACATCTGGCCTGTTCTCTGGTCTGTGAGTGACCACAAACACTATTTGCTGGCCTAGAACTGTAAGGAAAATCTCCATTCCAGTGTAGCCACAAGCTCTGGTGTGCTAGTGCTCCTCCTTACCTTGGTCCTGCCACCATGACTGTCACCTGGATCTGAATATCTGCAAAGTGACAAAGTGCTACCTCAGTGCTAGCAAAGGGATCTCTGTACTCTTCTTCTGGCCACTTTTTGAAGCCCTTACTGTCTGTGGGCTGAGAGCTCCAAAAAGGGCTGCTGCTTCAGTGGCTCCCAAGGTCTGCTCCTGTTTTCCTGGGGCTGGGTCTATGATGGTACAGCCTGAGCTTAACTGTTCTCCCCTCACACCTAGGTGTGACAGACCTTTACTGCTGACCTTCTAAGTTGTCTTTGACTGGAAAATTATTTCACCCAATCTGTTTGTGGGTTTTGCTGCTCCAGGAATTGTTTTTATGTCATGGTTTGAAGGCATTTGGAGGAGTTTTGGGGAAGAACTCAAACAATTTGCTGCCTTTTCTTCACTATCTTGACTCTATTACAAAAGTATTTTAAAAGAAACATTTTCATTGTGCCTACTTTTTGCCAACTACCGTCAAATCAAGGTAGAGATGAGGTCCAAACATTTGGGCACTTGACTGCCATGAAAAATTCTATGATAACTTTTTATTGTAGTGTAGCCTGGTCAGAGCTGGGACTACAGGGTGGACAATCCTAAGAGCATTGTGGAGGGTTTTTTGAAACTTTGCTCAAGTCAACTTCACCTCTCTACACACTCCTTAAAAACTTCTTAGAGAGTAGGAGCTTTGAGCCTGCCCATCTATATGAGTAGGATCCTGGAAAAGATCCAGTGGTGCTGATGGGGTGTGGGCCCAAGCCAAGATCTTAGCCCCTTTAACCAAAGGGAATCTGACTCCCATTTGTCTAGAGGCCCCCAGCCCCTCATCTCCCTTTGAAAGCCTTAGCCCTACTTTTGATCTTATTCAGATGCTCCTTCACCCCTTGCACTAAAAAGAATCTGGCTTTCATTTGTCTACAGGTCCCAGAAAACCTTTAAACTTTTAGGTTCCTTATTGACTCCCCTCATCTCCATTTGAAAGCCCTAGCCCCACCTTTTGATCCTTTCAAACTTCTTCCTTCCAGCTCCCTTCATTATCTATTCCCATTGTCTATTCAATCTCTCAGACCTTCCAATTGGAATTTGCACCTAGACCTTTTTCCCAGCCCCCTCCTCTGGCCATCCAAAGTTGCTTTAGTGTATATAAGATCCACTCTGGCCCCCATTCAAATGCTGAGATTCTCTCATGCCAAAAGGCTGAGACTTTCTCATGCCCACTTGTCCCTATGGGCATTACTAATCTTCAGATTCCTTAAGAGTCTGGCCTATATGGTTTATCTCTAATAAAATTTTTCTCTGCCTGGAAGAAGATTTGAGTTGAATTCATTCAGGCAGGGCCCGTCAAGATCTTGGGGGTCAAGAACCCCAAACCTCTAGAACTCTTCAGTGCCTAGTCACCTCTCTGTCATATTGGAGAAGTCAAAGCTTCATCTTTGAGGCATTTCATTTTCAGATCTATGCATTTTCCCAACTTATCTTACTGCCAATTAGTATAAAAAATTCTGACTTATCTTAAATACCAAATTAGGAGAGGCAACTTTCACTTAAAATATAGCCAGTATGAATTCAATTACCTGGATCTATATTCCAAATGATATTACACAGACTCTGGGTAATGATTTTAATGCAAATGTATCCAAATTATCACACTTAAGAGCATATTTAATGTAGTTCAAGTCTGGGTTCCACAGTAATGAATCCATACTTTATAAATTTACCTACAGCTCTCTGTGATTTTTTTTAAATGCATAAGAAGGTTTTGTTGTTGTTGTCTTTTTTTAATATAATTTAGTTGTTTCCAATTTTAATACAAATAAAATTAGCCAGTACTTGCCTTTAGTTTGTATCAACTCTGATTTGTCAACACACTGGGAGATTGGCTGTATTAAAATGAAGTCTTGAGAATATGATTTAGGTCACTTAATCCTGGTCAACAGAGGTTGATATCACCCTGACATCAGAGCAGAAGAAATACCACTACCAGTCTTGGCCTAGCTAGGCAGAACAATCTGTCTCCACCCAAACCTGAGCAGGTTAAATCAATTCGTGTTGAAGTTGGAGGGATTTTGACCAGGATAAGACTCAATACAATCTTACTATCAGTGACGTCCTTCTGAAGAACTTTTCAGAAGGGCACTGGCGGGGAAGGTAGGGAATCTCTGAGAATTATTTTTCACACTTTTTAGTAAAAATATCAAATTAATATTACCTCTCATTTCTACTATGTCTGTTAAATTGATCATATTCTGTAGAAATTGGATAATTAAATCAGCTTTTCCCTCAGTTAAAGTTACAAGTCAACTTGTTATCATCCTCAAAAGGTATATCCTTTGTCCTTTCTATACGCCCTCTGAGGGGCTCCTGGTTTGTTTGCTTGTTTTTGCCAAGAAGGAGTTTTTAAACCTTAGAGGTTTCATTTCCTCTGGAGGTGGCTCTTGGCCTGAGGCCAAGAGGGTGCTTAAATCTTGAAAAATTTCTTCTTCTAGGGGGCTCTCAATATTACAATAAAGAAAGTTGCTTTCCATTAAAGGATAGAGAAGCTCATTTTCTCAGTTATGCAAAAATAGGGAAACCAAAATATAGACAATTTTTTTTTCAGGAGAACGTCCAAGTCTTTGTGTCTGTTTTCTCTGCTTGCTTACCTACCGCCAATTAAATTAAAAAGACAAAAGAAAATGCCTGGGTTTTTAATAGGCTCCCTTTTGTGTACTAAGATACTCAGCAGAACTTAAGAAATGCTAATTAACTAGCCCAACCTAATTGGAAAGAACTTTGGCTAACTCAGGGGAGCAACAAAGAGGTAAGTGAAGCTCAATTCTGGGCTATTTTTCCCCTTATTTTAAAGAGTTATTTTAAAAAAAATAGAAAAGATGGTGGAGTAAGACAGATAATACCAGACTCCAAAATCCTCCCACAAATAAACTATTGCCACAAAATGAACATTGAGGACAGAAATAATTTAAAGTCTTAGAAAAGCAATTGTCCATCTAAGACCACTTAGGAGGACCTTAAAAAAGAAGTGACTGTTATAAAGATGACTCCAGACTCAGTTCCAAAGACTGGTGTCTCAAAGACTTTTTATTAAAGAGGTTGAAGTTCATCCTTTCCATTCTCTCCAGAAGTGGGCACACTTCCTTGGAAGGGGAGAACTGCTAGTAAAAGAAGCTAAAGCAAGCTTTATAGTTAGTGATTGCCTAACTCCTCCCTTCTGGATCAGGATTGGCCCTAATCTTTCTGCATTATAATCTTCCCCATATGCCCTACCCCTAGCATACATTATATGCCTAGAATTGTGTTATCACCTCCCCCTAAGGAGAAGTTAGCCAGTCTGTGCAGATTTCTTATCTACTTATGTGGAAACTTAACTCTTTCATTTCTCACAGTGACCTCCCAGGACAAAGGTTTAGCCAAAATCTGCTGACTCAATAAAAAGTACACCCTGGTGGCAGCTGAGTGAGGTGGCCTGTCTTCAGAAGCTTTTACCTCAGAGGCAATGTAGGGGTTGACTCCTACCCAGTGGAAAATTGAAAGATCCTTCCCTGTCACACATCAGGCCTAATTGTACTGACCAGATGGGGTCCTGAGCAATGGCTGTGGGCAAGGGAGAGTGGGCACATGCCCAGTGAGAGCTGGAGCAGAGAGGTAAAGAAACTTCTTACTGTGAGCACTCGCAGGAGTGTGGACTCCCTGGTTTTGTTATGAGCTGAAGTTTGCAGCCACCAAAGGGAGCAGGGAGCCAGAGACTTTGCAGTGACAAAATGGTTTGGGGCCCTAGTCATGACTCAGGAGTAGAGATTAGGCCCACAGAGCTCAGAAAACAACAGTAAGAAAAATCTAAAGCATGAGGAATCATCTCCCATATATTGAGAGTAGAATTTGTCTGTAATAATGATATGATAATCATCATAGCTATTGTGATTCGGAGGTGCTAGAACCCAAATAAGGACCTGAGAGTCCTGCTCAAATCAACTCAACACAAGCCTTCTTTCAGCCAAAGACAAGGTTAATTTAAGATCTACCATATTGGCCAGACTCTTAATGAATCTAAGTGAGGGGGTATGGGCCCAAGCCTACACCTTTGCCTCTCACCCCAAAAAGAATTTGTGTCCCATTTGTCTGCAGAATTCTCCTTTGATTCTCCCACTTAATCAAGTAAGTATCTGGAGTTCCCCTAAGGCTATAATCCTATCAATTGGCCTTTCATTATTGCCTAAACCCAATCTCCCAATTCTGTTATCCTTAACTTAGCCCAGACCTCCATTTTCTATTACTTCCCCTTGGCCTTTGGCTACTTCCCACCCTTGACCCTATCTAGACCCCATTCTCTGATTTCCCAGTCACTCCCATCAAGATCCTTCCTAGATCCCTCCCACAGTCTTTTTGTATATAGACTACATCTCCATTAAGGTGCTCAGATTCTTTAAGAACCTAGCCAAGGGCTCAAATTTTTACAATCTAGCCAATAGCTCACAAATGTTCAGATTCCTTAAGGGTCTGGCCAATATGGCAGATCTTTAATAAACCTCATCCCTGACTGAAAGAATACTTGGGGTGAATTCTTTCGGCAGGACCCATGTCTCTTGCTCTTGATATTTTCGGGTGACAGCACCCCTAACATCCAGTCCTCGACATAAGCATTCATATCTCTAAAGCAAGCTGTCCAGATTGATATAAGATGGATCTTATACACAGAAAGACTAGGAGTGGCCAAGTAGTCTGGGGTGACTGGAGTTTGAATGTCTGGACCAAGAGTATGAGAAGTAAGAAATTATTATATTCCCATATAAGGAAATTGAGAGAAAAGTAGCTCTGGGTCAAGAGCTTCAAGAACCAGCTAAAACTGCATGAAACTGGTGGTTTGATTAAAGAGGCTGGAAGTAGGACAAAGTCTAATAGGCTCATGGGCAGAGTTAAGACACCATTTTATGTATGAAGAAGGAGGGTGAAACATACCAAGAATAACATGGTGGATGTTTCAGGAAGTCTGTGACCTCTGCTGACTTCTACCAATGAAAGTCTGCTAGGAGAGCCTTGAGACTGGGAATAAGGATATAAGGATTGCTCTCACTTCTGTGGTATGTGTGTGCTCATCTCAAGTCCCACACCCACTTTCTGTAAGAAGTGTATTAAAGGTTTCACTGCTTCATTCATTCTGAGTCTGTCTAACTTACTGTGTCTATTTAAGCATCAGAGATTATTTCCAACAGTGTGGGGAATCATCTGGAATGACCTCATCAGATTGAGGATCAAGACCACCCCTGGGGAACAAAATGGCGCCCCACTGAATTTTGTGGCTTAGTTACCTGAGCAGTGGCCTTTCCTCTCCAACTGCCAAGGACCAAGAGTTTGACATGTCCAAAGGCTGAATGAACCAGTGATTAAAAAAAAATAAAAGGAAGTAAATTGGCCAGCCACTATTTAAGTCTGTGTGCAGGGCAAGGTGAGGAAAATGGGGATGTGAGTACTACTTGTTAGTGACCCTGGATAAGGCTAAAAGGCATTAGAGTCTCCAGGACCAATAGACCATCAGGGATGCGGTTTGAGTCCCCCGAATGGGAAGTAAAGAAAGTAAAGAAAAAGGTATCTGAGAAAGGAGGTTCAAGTCCTCCAGAGATTATAACCCATCATGTATGATGATAAAATATTGGGAATTGGGAAAACAAGGAGTCTTCCCGGGGTTAAAAGAAGAAGAAATAAAAGAGCGGAGGAGTCTTCTGAGAACACTTCTCCAGATAGTCCCTAAGGAGGATGTGAAACATAAAGAAAAAGGTTCAGTGCTGGTGTCTTTAAAATTAAAATTTTGTGTACTTTTGTCTTGTCAAAGCTTTCTGTCTGTGTGTGATTGTAAATGTTTCATGTAACAGAAAAACTTCTAGGGTCTGTAATTAGAGAAAGAACATTGGAGAAAAAAATGAAAAAAAAATTCCCACCTTAGGCTTTCAGTGGGAGATACAGATCAGAAGCTAGTAGAAGGTGAAATCAGAGGAGCAACCTGCCTCTGCTGATAAGGATCTAGAGCATACTGCCCAAGATAGCAAGGACTGAGAGAAGAAAAATAAAGCTAAGGATTTGAATTCAGGTTTGAGATCCCCAAGCAGAGAGTTTAAATTACTGTCTTGGTACCCCTCTGGCCAATATATCTGATATCAAGGCAATGTGTTTAAAACTGCAAAAATAAAGGTTTTTCTGTCTTTTAATGTGATCACTTCAGGATTTCAGTGATTTGTTTAAAATGCATAGTAACATTATAAAAGTTGTTTGTGAAGAGAATGAGAGAAACTCAGTTCTTAACTCCCTTCAGATTTCAACAGGATGCAGAGAAGCAACCTGGAAACAAGGTGAGTATAATACATACATACATATACATGCATACATACATATACATACATACATGTATGTACATACATATACATACACACATATAAATTTGGAATGTAAAGAAAATTGGAGGTAGTCAGCATAACATGTTTGAAAGAGTAGGAAAGAGGAGTCAAAGTCTTGAGAAAAAATATGACAGCAAGGGAGAAAGAAAAAGAAAAATTATATATGTAGTTTGAGAGTGTGTTGGGGTGGGGTGTTCTAAGGCAAGCCCATGTGCTCCAAATTCCCCATCCTGGGATGTTTATTCTTAATGACTTTGCCAGCTTCAAGGGGTTTTAAAAATGTGAGGAAGTTTAATTCTGTTTGGGGTAGAAAAATTGAAAATGAAAATTTTGTAGCTTGATTTGAAAATCACCAAAGTTATAAAGGGCCATCCACCTCTCAGGATAAATTTGCAGGAAGGCTTTATTAAATCTGGCCTTCCTTAAATTTTGGCTATAGTAAAGATATTAGTTATTGTGATTGGAGTTTGTTACAAAAAAAAAATCTTAAAATATTTTCAAGGGCTGTTCAATTAATTGTTTGAACTCTAGAGGCTTTCTGCCTGGGGTGGGGGTGGGGAGTTATTCAAAGCAGGAATTATCACTACATTTGTTTTTTAGGGAATATATGAACTTATAGAGAATATTTCCTGTTAAAGGGCCAAGAACATTGTATTTAAAGCAAAAATGTTTTTAAATGTTTATGATTAGCAATTATAAATTCAGATCTGATTTAAGTTTACTGTCTGTAAAAAAAAATAATAATGGTTGTCGTGGGATAAAAATGATACTAGTGTAAAGTGCTTAATACAATGCCATATGTTAGACATGGCATTGTTATTATTTCCTCTAATTTAATGTAATTGTTAAAAATACCAAGAGTAATAAGATCAATAATTTCTACATGTGATAATCTGGAAATGCAATTAATGTTATCTGAAGTTTATTGTTTGTGTTTTTTAAAATTATATTTTATTTTTAAAACTCTTAGATTGTGAAATTTCAGGGACCATTGTGAAGTAAAAATGATGTTAAAGCAATTCTTATTCTGACGTAGGTCTTTTAAAAGGCTGTGATAAAAATGAGATAATTTGGAAACTGTTAAATATCTAGGGAGGTATATTTGGTTATAAGCAGGTAATAATAATATTGATATTTACTATGATAGCAGATTTTAATTTGAAATCTTGACCATTATAAAAATATATGGGGGTTTAAAGTTATAATTTCAACACATTAATCAGGAGATGAATGATTTTCCGTGCAAAATAATTTGGAAGTGAATTCATGTAAATTGATAATGGATTCTGTCAAAGTTTATTACTATCATGGAAATGATTTTATAATATGTGCCCTGTGGTACAAACATATTATATTGTGAACAACTTGTTGATATGAGCTGTTTTGAAATTAATTAGGTATTCTCCCATATATCAAGGCCTCAATTAGAAAAAAAAATGTGTGAGAATTTATGGATAATAATCTTTTCCTTTAAAGTACTAAGAGTATTGGGCCTTAGAGATTAAAATGTACTTTTGAGGTTTGGAGTACTGGACCCAAAATCCCAACACATGGGTCCTGCATGATGAAGTTCAACCTGGTCCTTCTTTCAGCCAAAGAGAGGGTTTGTTCCATGTGGGCCAGACTATTGAGGAGTGACGCTAACATGTTTGTGATGCTCATAAAGATGAGCAGCCGTGGGTTAAGTTTTGGCTATGGGGATTGGCAGGGAGGAGTCTAAGAATGGCCAGATGTCTTGATGGAAGTAGCCAGAATTATGAATCCAGATTGTATTTACGCAATACAACTAAATTAAGGTCACCTGATGGTAATTAATTGGTTCTGTTTCAACTTTTTAATATATTATAATTGCTTATGGTATGGCTACATTTCTGAATTTTCTTACATGGCGTAATCTAGTAAACAAGTTGTATTAGCTATGTTATTAGAAAGGCAATTTCTTACAATCTATAATGTTGATTGAATTGAGAATTGTGCTGTCAGAGAAAGAAAAAAGAATGAGTTGGGAAGCTGTTTGGTGATTCTATCTGACCTTGTGTTGTAACATTTTTTTGAAGTAGTGTAATTTGGGAAACATGAACTTCCAAGTTTTGTCTATAAGAGAAAGTTTCAGCTAAAATATTTGATTCTCACTTATGAAATTTAAGATTGTTAACTAAGCTATTTAGAGTTATTGTTTAAATCAAGTACTTGTAAAAGTATTTTTGTGAAAGGAAACTTGATAATTATGCAAAAAAGAGACTTTGTAAAATCTCGTATTTCTTATCAACCCTGTGCAGGAGTTTTGTGTTGTGGAATTCATACTGAGTAAATGTCTCACTACAAACAATTTAGGTGGCTAGGAATTTTATGGCAATTAGGAAATTATAAGCTGCTCTTAAGAAAAGGAAATACTTTTATGAACAAATGTTTTGGTGAAGTCTTTGGTGTGATTTTTTAGAAGGCCTACTAAATTTCCATTTGCAAGCTAATTTGTTGCAGTAATAATTTGTTATCGACGTCAGTTATATCCAAACCTACTGTGAATTTAGAGTTTCATTCTTAGATTTGTTGTGTCCTTGGACTGGACTTAAATGGATGCTTTCAGAGAAACAGAGTCTCAATGGAAGCACCATCAGAGACCTAAGTCTAGTGATTAACACTAAAGCATCTAAATTTCTGTAATAAGCTGTAAGTAGGAATGATCTTACTGTTTTGATCTGAATTCATTGCATGGCCTAGCAAGAGTTAAAATTATTGTTTGAATTTATCGTTTGTATAAGATTCAATTCCTGAAATGTCTCATTCTTTCAGATTAACATTAGAGAGTGATAAAATAAGCTTGAGAAACAGAGATGCAGATCTATTAGAGTAGTAATTTGTGAAATTTGATTTTACTCATCATGTTATTTAATGAGGAACTAGAACAAATGTAGGAAGGCTTGTAAACTACTTGAGATTCACTTTAGAAATGTTCCCTAACTAATGTGAGATTATACTCACACCTGAAACCCTGATGATGGGAATTTGCTATCTAAGATCTTAGGGGCTGTTAATGAACCCCTGGGCAACTTTAAGCCTGGCTCTATGCAGTTGGCAATTTCCTAAATTCTGCCTGGAATTGACATGAAACTAGGGAAGCATTGTTCCCTTACTTTAGTTATACCCTATTCTTTCATGGTAAATTTCCATAATCATAAGTTTTGTAAGTATAGTATCAAATGTATTAAATGACAGATTGATGCAGGAACACCTGAGTTTATTATGGTAAGATGCAAATATAAGATTGACTTATTTGGCCTAGAGTTTCAGGATTAAGTATTTAGTCTTGACATTAGTATGTTCCTGTATATTAATGTATTGCTGTATAAGTCAGGGTCCGTTAATTTCTCATAATGGCATGGGGATAATTAGGCCAGGAGCTTGTGGAACTAGAATATTATTCTGTTAGTTAATATTAAAGTTGTCTCAGTTTGTTACAATTAATTAATGTTAAAAGAAGGATGGCTTGTGGCCTATCTTGTAAATCCTGTAAAAGATGCATTCCTTTTAATTAAGGATGATTTATTTTGCACATGACCAGAAGTTGGAATTTTTTTATTATTTGATATATACTGTTTTTAAATTGATTACTATGTAGTGGAAACTTCTAAGTGGCTACTCAGTTGGAATGGTGGGAAGCCTGGAAGGCAGTGTTAAAAGACCTGCAGTAATGACCTCAGAAACAAGGCCCCCTCCAAGCTCCTTGGCCCCAAATGCCACCCCTAGGACATCCACCAAAAATGCATGGAGAAGGAACTGTTGGAGCTGCAGACACTCATGGACATGCACTTTGAGCAGAGGAAGAAGGAGGAGGAGCAGCTCATGGGTTTGAAGGATCAGTAATGAATTAATGTAAAATACAAAAAATATAAAAAAATGCAAATTAATGCAAGGTATAAAGCTAGAAGTAATGCAGAGTATAAGGCTAGGTTCTCATTTTTTTGTTACTTTTCTAATTTGATTTTCTTTAACATGACAATTGGCCAAGGTTCCAATTTTTGTCTTATGATAATGGAGACATAAGGGTTAACTTTCACTTTTTTGCCATGCTTATTGGCAAGATATTTTAAAAATTGTGTTAAGATCAATCTTGTAGGAGAGAGGACCCAAGAAAGAGGATCTCTACAAGAAGAAAGTCTGCTGGACACTCCTTGAATGGCACTTAGAATGGAAAACTTCACTGGATGGTGTCTAGAGCACCAGACAGCTGTATGAGAAGAGACTTCTGAAGCCTTAAATTTGTCATTACTTTTGCATCTCTGTATTTGCCCCCTTTTGACTTGTTAATGCATCAGTCAATTTCTCCCTTCCTTCTTCTACATTGTTATAAGTTCCCAAAAATCCCTTGATGAAATGTTGCCCTACAAAATAGCCCGAGATGGAGCCATTGTTAGGGCATTGCAGGGTCTAACCACTTTGCCTGGAGAGTTGGTGGAGAGCTCTGTGATAGACAATTAATTAAAGGGATGGTTAGAATTATGATTTGGCAAATGGAAGGGAATGGTGGTCTCTATCATAACCTCCCTAATTGTGGTAGGACAAGTTTTAATGGCAGTAGGATGTTGCATAAACCCTTGTGTAAGGTGCCTGGTGCAAAGACTTATTGAGAGCACCCTTACCAAACAGATGCCAGTTCTTACAAGCAGAATAATCTATTCCTAATGAAGGAACACGACCAATTGCAGGAGGCTTGTGCCCTCACCCTAGAGAAGTTTGAAGATATGGAAACACAAAGACTGAAAAAAAGAAGGGGGGATTGTGAGAAGTAAGAAATTATTAAATCTCCATATAAGGAAATTGAGAGAAAAGTAGCTCTGGGTCAGGAGCTTCAAGAACCAGCTAACATTTGGTGAAACTGGTTGTTTGATTAAAGAGGCTGGACATGGGACAAAGGTTAACCTTTACTTAGAAAGTAAATGCTTAATAGCCTCATGAATATTAGCTTCTCCACCTGGGGAGGTGGGTTAAGACACCATTTTGTGTATGAAGAAGGAGGGGGAAACATACCAAGGAGAACATGTGGTGGGCATTTCAGGAAGTCTGCAACCTGTGCTGACTTCTACCAATAAAAGTCAGCTAGGAGGGACCTGTGGCCATGAATAGGGATATAAAGACTTCTCTTATTTCTGTAGAGGAGGTATGTGCTCTTCTCAAGTTCCACACTGGCTTCCCGCAAAAAAGCGTATTAATAATTCCACTGCCTCACTCATCCTTAGTCTGTCTAACTTACTGTGTCTGTTTGGGCATCAGAGGTTATTTCCAACAAGAGAACTGAGTCTAAATCAGATCAAGGGTGGGAAGTAACCAGAGGTGATCCAGAGGTAATAGACAATGAAGAGCTGTGCTAGGTTAAGGGTAACAGAGAATTGGACATAGGAGATAGTGAAAGGCCAGTTGATAGGCTTTTAGTCTCAGGTTATTGCCAGAGAAATGATAAAGAAGGAAAATTCAAGGACAGTTCAAAGGGGTTGGGGGGTTACAGAGCCTGTAGACAAATAGAACCTAAATTCTTTTCTCATAGGGGGCAAAGGTCTCAGCATGGATCCATACCCCATCAACAATGAGTAATCAAAGGAAGAAAAAACCTGACCATAGATAGTTACAATGTAGAAAGAGGGAGTTCATATTCAGAAAAAGTTAGTAAAATTTAAAAAGCCTCTCCTACTTCAAAGAAAAAAATAGCAAATGATCACAAGTCCAAAAAGATATTTTGGAAGAGCTGAAAAAGGACTTTCAAAATGAAATAAGAGAGATTGAGGGAAAATGAGGGGGGAAAAAAGAGCAATCCAAGAAAATCGAGATAATTATGAAAAGAAAATCAATCAACTGGAAAAAGAGATCCAAATTTTTTAAGGAAGAAAATAACTTCTTAAAAACTAGAGTTGGGAAAGGGGAAGGTAATGATATTATAAGACCCCACAAATTAATAAAACAATCAAAGAATGAAAAAAATAGAGGAGAATGTGAAACATTGAGTTAGAAAAAAACAAGTCATCTGAAAAACAGTGAGGAGAGACAACATAAGAATTCTTGCACTACCTCAAAGTAATGTTAAAAACTATCTAGATAGTATAATACAAGAAATTATTGTTGAGCATTGCCCTCATGTTCTGGAAAGAAAGGGTAAAATAAACATAGAAAAAATCCAGCAATCAACAACTGAAATAGATCCTAATTTGAAACTTCACAGAGACATCATTGCCAAATTACAAAGCCCCCAGGTCCAAGAGAAAATACTTCAAGCAACAATAAAAAACAATAGTAATTGCACTAAAAACTGAGGGACTTAAAACATATTTGAGACAGCAAAGGAAATGGTAAAGAGCAGATATTTAATGAATTGAAAGACTTTCAGGTATTTGTGACAAAAAGACCAGAACTTTGACATATAAATTTGACATAAACCTAAGAGAAATGTAAGATGAAACATTGAAGACCAATTACGATGGACTCAGTAAGGTCAAACTGTTTATTTCTTATGTGGAAAAATGTTGTGTGTACTATTAAGAGTGGTATCATTGTTTAGGTAATTTGAAAGAGCATACATAGTTAGAAGGTTTAGAGTTGAGTCAATTGTAATAAGGATGATTCTAAAAATTAAACCTAGGTTGGGAGAGATAAAGTGGGACAATTATCTCATACAAACAAGGTATGAATGGAAAAAGTGTTGCAGTGGATGTAGGTAAAAGGGGAGGGATGGTAGTGCTGGAACATCATTCTCATCAGAATTGGGTTAAAGAGGAAATAACATATGAATAGATGGGTATAAAGAATTAGGAGGGTGGAGGGAGATGACAAGGGAGGGAATCTGAATCTTAGAAGGGTGGTAGATTAAGGAATTGGAGGGTAAGGGGAGACAAGGAGGTAAGGATTCTTTAAAAGGATGGGGATTAGGTTAGTTGCAGTTAGAGGTGAATTAGACTTCTATTATAATTAGAGAGATAGGGTAAAAAGACAGAGTGAGAAGATTATAGTGAGGCAAACTAGGATGAAGTGAAATACATAACTAGTAATTATAATTTTGAATGTCAGTGGAATGAATTTGCCCACAAAACAGAAATGGATAGGAGAATGGATTAGAAATTAGAATCGGACAATATATTGTTTGTTAGAAACTCATTTAAAAACGACAGATACACACAGTTAAAATAAAGGACTGGAATAGAATGTATTATGCTCCAGCAGAAGTAAAAAAAAAAAAGGCAGGTGTATCAATCATGATCTCAGAAAATGTTAAAGTTAAAATATATTTAATTAGAATAGATAACACAGGAAACTACATTATGATAAAAAGTTACCCTAGACAATGAAGCAATATCAATACTAAACCCATAAGCACAAAATGCTATAGCATTTAATCTTTAAAGGAAAAGTTAAAGAACTATAGATGGAAACACATAATACTACAACACTGGAAGACTTTAAACTTTCCCTCTCCTACTTAGATAAATCTAACCAAAAATAAGTAAGAAAGAATTCAGGGAGTTGAATGGAATCTCAGATAAGCTAGATATGATAGGTATGTGGAGAGAATTGAATATGAACAGAAAGGAATACAACTTTTTCTCAGTGGTATATGGTACCATTGCAAAAACTGACCATATATAAGGACATAAAAATTTTATAGATAATGCAGAAAACCAGAAATACTAAATGTATCCTTTTTAGGTCACAATGCAATAAAAATTATATTCAGTAAAGGATCACAGAAACAGATTAAAAATTAATTGGGAACTAAACAATAATCGTAAGGAAAGAGTGAGTGAAAGAACAAATAAAAACATTCAAGACTTTCATTAAAGAGAATGACAATAATGTGACTGTTGCTCTGTCATGATTTGTTGTAGCAGAACCATCTCACAGAATTCAGAGTCAGACCACCTCTAATCAAAGTATAGGTATTTGTTGAGATTGATGCATCCCGCGATACCATGATCCTCTAATACCTAATCTCTTATCAAACCTCTCCTGCCTTTTTAATATTCATCATTTCTGTTATGTAATTGCATTTTACCCTATAAAATGCTTTCACTAAAGTTGCTGGTTCCTCTTGGAACTTAACCTGTTTCATGGGAAGTGTCAATCTCAATAAATGCCTATACTTGGATTACAAGCAGTCTGACCGAATTCTTTGAGATGGTTCCATCAACCACAAAAGAAGGAAATGGCAAACTGATACAGTGATGGACCTGGACCCCTAAAGGAAAGGACCATGTCTCTGAAAGCAATCTAATCACATACTGGCCTGACCCTGTTATTCCTCTGATAAAAGCTATCAGTACAGGCACAGGGTGCCTTCCCAAAGGCATATACTGATCACTTTTTAATTCCACCCAGGTCACCTAATTCACTATTTGACATCCTTTCCACTCTCTCACCTGACCCGCTCCAGACTATTTATCACTCCTTAATCCCAGCCAGATCCTTTTACTGTCCCTTTTGCTACATCAACCTCATTATTTTTCAGGTTCCCTAAGCACCTTGTCTGCCTTCTTGGCATTACAATAAACTTTGCAACTTAACTGGAGGAAGATTTGAGTCTCTGAATTCATTGCAGGCCACTATGCCTTTTACCCTAATATTTTGGAGTTCCTAGCACCCATAAACTACTTCAAAACAACTCCAGTCTCTTTGCCAAGAAAGCCCTAAATGGTATCACGAAAAGTTGGACATGACTGAAATGAATGAAACAACTGAAACATTATAGAGGGCAACCTCAATTTTTTCTGTGTTGCAGAGCCCTGAGTAAAATTGGTAAAGGCTGTGGACCCATTGTTAGAAAAATACTTTTAAATTTGTAAAATAAAATACATAGAGTTTCAAAAGAAATTGATTATATCAAAATACAATTATCTAAGAATATATCAAAATACACTTACTTTTCTATATGCATATATATGTAAATATGTGTGTGTCTATGTTTATATATGGATCTCACATTAAGAAGGCAAATGCAGAGATAATCAGATGAGAGGAAGCACACAGTGGACGGGAAAGAACACTTTTAAATTTAATATAGAATTTGAAAAAAAATATGAAATAGAAGTTCACAGTTTTGTACACCCTCTTATTTTTTAATGTTTTATATTTAAGAAAAGTTCGTAATATAAAAATATATATTTGAAGAACCATAAGGACAATTTTTAAAGAAATGTAAGGATGAATATACTACTAATGAAGATGAAATCAAAGCAATTAAAAGGACTTATTTTGCCCAAATATATGCCAGTAAATTTAACGATTTAAGTGAAATGGAAGAATATTTTAAAAATATATGAACTGCCTGGATTAAAAGAAGAAATAGAATATTTAAACAAACGTATTTTTAGAAATAGAAATTAAACTGGTTATAAATGAGTTTCCTAGCAAAAAATTCATCAGGATCAGATCAGTTTACTGGCCTTCCTCCAGCCTTGCTTAACCTCCTATCAATTCTTCCTTTCCTGACTCATTTGGATGAGATAATTACTCCTTTTTATCTCTCCCTCAACAGTTTAATTTTTTTAGAATGACCCCATCATAACCAGCTTAACCTAAGCCTTTCTTTCAAACTACTCAAATTAATGACCATCATAAGAGTGTCAATAACATTTTCACATATAAAAATTGAGACACTTAGATATACTAGGTGGAGGGTTATGTACCTGTGAACTAACTGAAACACTGTTCTAAGGCATCATATTTAAAAGCAAAGATTCAGGAAGATTTCTTCTTCCCCAGCAAAAAGCCTGGGAACATCACAAATAAAATTTATAAAATTGGATGTCTCCATCCAGAAGTAACTCTCTATGGTGTTTTTTGTTTGTTTTGTTTTGTTTTCCTTCATTTTTTTTTACTGTTATTAGATCCCTCAAAGGGTAATGTCCCTTCATCCTTAATCCCTAAATGTCAGAAAGATTATTATTATGCTGATGTTCTAATTCATCCAAGGCTACTTCATTTCAGCAAAAGAAATCAAGGAATATACTGTGACGAGTGTGGTTAGCTCAGTGCACCTGGCTGAGAGTTTGGTAAATAGAAGGAGATAAAACTCTGATTCAATTCATTAAAAAATGAATCTGAGAGATTGCTTCTGATCAACCAGATATTATGAAAAAGGCCCATGCAAAGTGTCTGAAAATTTATACTTTTTCTAAGACAGGAGACATTTGGAACACTCTGTATGCAATACTGGGGAAACTAGGAAAATGGCCCCTGTATAACAGCTAGATTAAAAGTCAGGACTTGGGAAGTGAACAACTTGGACCCCAGGAGCATGAGAGCCTCCATGCTTCCTGCTGGAATAATGTGAGAGGAAATCCTCCACTTTTCCCCAGTCCCTGATAGTGGCTTTGTCATCTCACCCAGACTTCTGCCTGATGCAACATCTGGCAATTCTAGAGTCGTTGTAGGAATCCTGATTGTTGACATAGGGTCACACAGGCTGGGACACAACAACAGCTCAATGGAAATCCCTGGGAATTCTTCCCTTCTTCCCAGTGTGTTCTACTAAGAATACCTGGACAGGGAAAGTAAAAAGAAAAAATACATGTTTATCGCTGAGACATGGGAACTCAGGTGCAGAGCCCCAAAGAGGATTGGTCCCAGAGCCCCCATTGTTTTGGCTCATTCTGATTGCATCTAGGGTAGGAGGAGGAGGGTGGTAATGATCCTATGCATCTCTTAGAATAAATATGCCTAGAGCAATAATTAAGCATTATCAAATCCTTATAAATACTCCCTGCTTCTTCCCTCATTACCCTTGTTTTGGGCAAGGGTCTGAATCATTTTCCATTTGTCTTCACAGGTCAGGAAGAAAAGTGGAATTCAGATTTTGCAGAGGAAACCAACATTTGCCTGCCCATGAGGTTCACCATTAAAAAGTTTTTCACAGTCCTTGTTCTGCTGTGACCTGATCTGATCTACAGCACAGCCCCACTTTGTTCTGGCTGCCATTTGTCTGTGTGTTAGAGCCAAGGAGAGGTGTTCCTGATGCTCTCCCTTCTTCTCCTGTTTCTGGTGCTGGAGCTTCCCAGTCTGTGGGTCGTAAAGAAGCTGGTCTCTGCTCCCTGAAAAGAGATTCACCTCCCAGCTACTGCAAGGAGGGGGATCACATTGTTGGGGGATTTTCCCCTTTATTTATATATGAAGTGATCATGGAAGACTGGTGGAAATATCTTAACAACCATCCTTACAATTATTTCAAAAGTTATCAGTAAGATTTTGTTTTTATTTTCATTTTAAGAAATATTTTTTAGGGGGAGAATGATTAAAAAGTAACTTTTCAAACATATGCATGGATAGAGTATCATTTCCTGTCCTATTTTCTGCCTTTCATGCCCTTTATGTCTCAGTATGTTTCCTTTTAAAATTACGTAAGAGAAATAACCCCTCCATCCTACCCTTCCAGACGTATACACATATTTTGACCTCCAGAGTAGTAAACTTGGACCTTTCTTATTTTTGTTCTATTTATGGAAAGGTTCTGGCAGAGGAAGACTTGGCAGCTCCCTCCCTTAGGAAGTCCAAGTTCCATCTTCCTTGCCTGTCCTTATACTACTAACAGTTGTCATTCTTGGAGAATTCAAATGCCAGATAAATGTTCTGAATGTATATTTTCATTTCAGCGTCTTATGGACCCTGGGAGAAAGGTATTACAAATATCAATCACTGTGGCTTCTCAGTTATGCAATGGATTCTATAATACTCACACAGAGAGCCTCATACATGTGTATGTGTATTATTTTATGTGTATATGCATGTATAAAATATAGGATTGTGATATCTTGTGCATAATTATTATATAATTACAAATATATGATAGTTATACCTATATTTGTACATAACTATATATGAACAAAGCTATTAATGAATATAAATATAGGTGACATACTTTTATATAACTCAATATTTACATTTCTATGAGAAAATATGATGCTGACCAGCATCATAACAATAAGTTCTTGTCTTAGACTGTTGCCTGATGAACTGAGAGGTTAAGTGAATAGCTGGTGATTATACAACTAGTGTTTTTCAGACAAGACTTTTAGGTCAGGTTTTCTTGATTCTCAGTCCAGCCTGCTAACTTTGTCTGTCTCTGTCAAGTCTCTCTGTGTTTCTCTGTCTCTATCTCTGTCTTTCCCTGTCTCTCTTACATTATTAAGGTTCAGAACTATAATTGTTTTATATATAAGCAGTTTGGTAGAGTGCATTCATTCTCAATATTTTGTTTTTAATATTATTGCTTTTAACATTTAAAAAAATAAGACAGAATTCTCTCATTCTACTAGGATCAGGTTTCTGAACATATATATATATATATATGTATATATATATACATATATATATACATATATATATATACATACACACATACACACACACATATATATATATATACATAAATATATATGCAGATTTCAGTTGATCTTCATAAATTCTCACAGCATAGATTCTAGTATCAGCCGAATTATACAGATGAGGAAACTGAGGCATATAATAGTTGAGAAAGTTGCCTAATTTCATAGAACTAGTGTCTGATATGATATTTTCATTTAAGTTCTCCTTAGTATAACGTCACAACTTTATCCCCTGTGCTACTTATCTGCTCTGAATATTTGGTTCTGATCATTCTCTTTCATATATTTTCATTTTGTTATAACTGGACATTGTCCTATATAATATTTTATTGATTTTTATCCATCTTCTTTTTCATTCAGTTAAATGAAAGTTTATAAAGGTGCTCTCTGTCCCTTCTCCAGTAAATCCTCCTCTATCTATATCACATACCTATTCTATGAATTCCTGTGCCTTCTTCTTAACTCCAGGATCAAATAAAAAATAATTCACCCGAATTTTAAAGCCCTTCTCTACCCACCAGGTTGTCACCTTTCCAATCTTCTTATACTTTATGCCCTTCTACATATGATAAGATCCCAGCTTCAGCAGTCCACTTACTGATCCTTGCACAAGACACTCCATTTACCTACTGTTCTATTTTCACTGGCTTCTTCTCATATCAGGAAAGCTCTCCTTTTTCATACCCATATTCAGGATTCACTGAATTCTTTTCTAACATGCTTCAGCTAAAATCTAACCTTCTGCAAGAAGTCTTTCCCAAACCAGCTTATTATAATGGTATTCCTAAGAGATTATTCCCAAGTGATATTGTGCATACTTTTTGTACACAATATTTTTGCATTCTTTGGCCTTGGCCCATAGAAAGTAATTAAGAGCTTTAATTTGATTTAAAAATTGGCTATTAGACTTTTTCAAAATATTGAGATTTTGGGGATTTCTAAGTTCTTTACATTATTTTCCAATTTCTATGTTTTCTCTATTATTTGAAAGAGTTACTCTTTTGTGGTTTTTTTCCAAAACTTTTCTATATTTGACCTTGGGAAGTCAAGTCACTTTAATAGATATCAGTTTCCCTTTAGGTTAACTATTTAGATTGGAGTAAATAAACTCTTAGTTTCATTCTTTTCACAAATTCACAGTGCTCTATTTAAATATACTAAATGTACTGTATTTTGTTAATTTTATTTAGAATAAAAACATTATTATATTTTACATATTTATTACCTATATGGAAAGATAACAATATTGATACCAGTCTTTTCTATATCTTTATGAAGCAGCTAGGCAGTGAAGCAGCTAGGTGGTGAAATGGATAGACTGCTGAAGCTAAAATAAGAGTGACTTATTTTCCTTACTTCATATCTTTCCCTAGACACTTCCTGGGTCTGTGATTCTGGCCAAGTCACTCAATCCTACTTGCCTCAGTTTCTCATGTATAAAGTGATCTTAAGAAAGCAATATCAAGTCACTCCAGTACCTATGCCAAGAAAAGCTCACATAGAGTCACAAGGAATCAGACATAACTAAAATGAGTAAACAACAACATATTTATGGATATATAGGGAAACAGTGAGAAGCAGAGATAAGAGGATGAAAGAAAGAAAGAAAAGTTAAGAGTGAGAATGGGAGGAGAAAGGAGAGAGAGAGAAAAAGAGAGAGAGAGAAAGAGAGAAGTTAGGACTTAGCTCTACTTTTACAACTGATATCTGCTAGCTTTAAAGCAATGAGCAAATCATTTATCTTCTCAATGCCCTGGAAACATTCTAGGTCTGTAAATTGTATATTTGAATTGGTTGAACTAATTTCTAAAATGAATGAGAATTCCAATCCCAAAGAAATCACAAATATGAAAATACAAACTAATCTCACTATCTAGTAAGTTTTAGAGATTTCATGGTACAAGAATAACTCAATCTGATTGTATTTTTTTAATTTACTCTAGCTATGGCCTCATTTACTGAACAACATCTTCTCTATGTTTTGGGCCAAAGCCAATAATATGTGTCATTACCTTGTTATAGCTCTCAAATGCCTGTATATTAAGATAGATGAATTGGATTTAATAATGACTACTTAAGATGAAGGGTATACTGTGTCTATTTTCATATGGTTTATTTATCTCTCTGTCTTTTAGATTCCAAGAAAAAAAGAAAACACTACAGTCCTCTTATACTCAGCTCCATGCCTATGTAGCTAACTGCTACATTCTACACAGAAGTATAATGACCCTGATCTATTTTTTGTTCTGTACATATCAATCTAGGCACCAACACCCTCCTTAGAAATTCTGTCTTGGCACAATACCAGGTAGACAGGTAATTAATAAATGCTTCTTGGTGTATTGAACTCCATACAACTCACTCAACCAAATGCATCCCAGAACAGTTATGATCAATAATACTTTTTAATATTCAAAAAAATCAGTCAATTGAAATAGTTTAAAGGGAAAAACATATGAGAATAGTCATCTAATGATAATCAATGAAAATCATGTTTACCCTTTTGGGTTGATCTTCCAGAAACTAAAACTATCATGCTTATCATTCCAATCTAACCACCCAACAGCAAGGTTGTTGGCTCATGCAAGGAAAGTAAGTCATTGGAATCAAGTCCACCAGGAAAAGGAATTAGTCTTTTTCCATGATCATGATTTATAGTGGCTTCTATTCATAACCTAAGTGTTATTCTCTTCTGCTGGTAGTTACTTTTAGAGAAATTGACTCTGTCACAGTGATACTTTCCAACAATCCTTAATGTCAAAAGTAGCCCAAAACCTTTGTGGGCCAGGTTGTGACATGGTAGGATGTCTATAAGTATTTCAAAGACTCAGGGTGATTCAAAGTCAGTTAGAGAGATTCTTTGTGCATTTGAGGTTTCACATTCTGGTGAGTGGCTAAGTTCCATAGAGGAACTTGCAAGTTCAGCAAGGTAACACAGACAATTTAATACAGTATAATATACTGATTATGCAATCAAAATTTACATGGAATATAAGACTATAATAGATATGAAAAAGCCAGGAGGGTTTGCTAAATGATTAAGTGGACAGGGCTTAAAAGTGACCTGTAAGGAATAAGGATTTTATGGATGTAAGAAGTTGGGGCAGAACAGTCACCATTAACTGCATGCGTAAGGTTAGTGTTATTCATCAGCGTCAAGTATGGGACACACACACAAAAAAAACACCATTAGGTGTTTTCACTGTATGGTTGTCTATGGAGGTCACATCTATAATCTCAGCAATTTCACTGGAGAACCCTTGATCACACATGAAACAGGAAGATGTAGGCATTGTCAAAGCTTTAAGGGAGGTCACCAAAACAGAAGGGGTTAACCTTCTTGGGTATATGTCATGTGCTTTGTGGGAAGGGGGGTTGTGAAGTTACCATTACTGGCCTTCTTTTAGTTCTCCTATGAGGGTGTGGGTGACAGACCCAGCAATCTCCAATGCTCTCGCATCCCAAAGCATCACCTATCAGGACCATGGAGTTCCTTGTCATGGTTCAACTTCTTCAATGGAGTAGGTGTCAGGCAAAGCTTAGCAAGAAGGCCAGCAGGCCAGGCAGAGAAGAACCAACATAGAAGAGTACAGTATTCAGGCTGTGCCAGCACGTCTCTGGTCTCAGCAAATGAAAACTAGGCCCTGTGAGTGACTGAATCAGCAGCAGCAGTGGCAATGGCAATGGCTTCTTTTGGGACTCCCAGACAACAATTGGTCAAGGGTTCAAATACCTGGTAAGAAGGACATTATTGAAATCTTTTTGTTAGCACTAGGGCAAGACTCTGTTGCTTTGCTTATACTTGGATCCAGGTCACAGTCCTGGGTGGCAGATCCAGGGCAAGGAGGAGCAGTAGCATGGTAGAACTTTTGGCCATAGTGGAGGTGGGACCCTCCTTACAGTTCCAGGACAGAAAAGAGGCTTGTAATCATTCACAGTCCACAGCACAGGCCAGATGAGTAGTAAACACCTCTCCTTAGATCATAGCACCTTGGAAAAACTGAAAACTTACAGTTTCTAAGAAGTATCTACACAAAACCCCTGAAGCTTGGGACAGTGTGCATTACACCCTGGAAGCAAAGCCCTACCTTAACAGAGTCAAAAAGTCAAGTAATTGGCTGGCAATATGAGCAAACAGTGTTAAAAATTCAGACTATAGAGTATTACTGGAGAATATTCAGAGTATAGAATATTGGGGGACAAAGAAGATCAAAACATCCAAACAGAAGAAGACAACAAAGTCAAAGCTCTTACATCCAAAGCCTCCAAGAAAAATATTAATTGGTGTCAGATCATAGAAGAGCTCAGAAATGATTTTAAAAATCAAGTATGAGAAGTATAGGAAATATGGAGAAGAGAAATGACAGCAATGAAGAAAATCATGAAAAATGAGTAAACAACTTGGTAAAACAGATGCAAAAAAATCCACAGGAAAATAATATGTTAAAAAACCAATTAGGCCAAATGTAAAAGAGGTCCAAAATGTCATGAGGAGAAGAATAACTTAGAAACCAGAATTGGACCAATGGAAAATGGGATTCAAATGCTTACTGAAGAAAATTATTCCTTATTCCTTAAAATTCCTAAGGAATATTCTTTATTCCTTAAAAATGAGAATGGACCAAATGGAAGCGAATGACTTTATCAGAAATCAAGCAGCAATAAAACAAAACAGAAAGAATTCAAAAATAAAAGACAATGTGAAATATCTTAATGGAAAAACAATTGACCTGGCATATAAATCAAGGAGAGATAATTTAAAAATTATTGGGCTACCTGAAAGCCATAGTAAAAAAGAGCCAAAAATTGGAGAGAGGGGGAGAGCCTAGACATTACCTTTCAAGAAATCATCAAGGAAAATTGCCCTGATAGTTAAGAATTGGAGGGTAAAATATAAATGAAAAGAATCCACCAATCACCTCCTGAAAGAGATCCCAAAATGAAAACTGCTAGGAATATTATAGCCAAATTCCAGGCTTCCCAGGTGCAGGAGAAAATATTGAAAGCAGCCAGAAACAAGTCAAGTATGATGGAGCCACAGTGAAGAGAACATTAAAGGAGAGGATGGCTCATGATATGATATTCTGAAAAGAAAAGGAGGTAGGATTACAACCAAGAATCATTTATCCAACAAAACTTAGTATAAACCTTGAGTGCAAAAATAGATATTCAATGAGATAGAGAGGTTTGAAATATTCTTGAGGAAAAACAGGGCTGAAAATAAAATTTGACTTGAAAATAAAGACTAAAAAGAAGCATGAAATAATAAAGAGGAAAGAGAAATCATAAGGGATTTATTAAAATTATATTATTTACATTCCTGCATGGGAAGATGATGTTGATAACTCATAAGACCTTTCTCATTGTTAGGGTTATTAAAATAAATATGTATATGTGTGTGTGTGTGTGTATATATATATATATATATATGTATATATATATATACATATATATATATATATATATATACATATATACATATATATATGGGGGGCACAGGTGTGAGTTGAATATGAAAGGATGGTATCTAAAAAATAAAAATAAGTGTTTAGAGAGGAATTTACAGGGAGAGAGAGAAAGGAAGAGGTAGAATGGGTAAATTATGTGACAAAAAAAGAGGCAAGAAAAAGCTTTTGCAGTGGAGGGGATGAGGTGGGAGGTGAGGGGCAGTGAGTGAAGCTTACTCTAAATTGAATTGGCTTAAGGAGGAAATAACATACACATTCAATTGGGTATTGAAATTTATCTTACACCACAAGAAAATAGGGGAGAAAAGGATAAGAGAAAAGGGGCAAAATAGAAGGCAGAGTAGATTGAGGGAGAGGTTAGTCAGAAGCAAAATGCTTTTGAGGAGGGACAATGCCAACAGACAGAAAGAATAGAACAAAATAAGGAGTGAATAGGATGGAGGGAAATACAATTAACAATACTAATTGTGAAAAAAAATTAAATGTACTTACAACAAACTATATTATCCGTCCCCAAACAATTAATGTAGTTTTAATGCAGATTTAAGCTTATTTTTTAACTTTCTTTATTTTTCTTGAGATTTTTTGTCTGTTCTTTTTTTTACTACATGACTACTATGGAAATATTTCTCTTTTAATAATTGAATGTGAATAAAAATATATGTCCTTCTCAATGGGGGCATGGGTTGAGAAGGAAGAAAGGGAGAGAACTTGGAATTCAAAGTTTCAAAAATGAATGCTTAAAATTATTTTTACGTGTAACTGGGGAAAAATAAAATAATAAATATTTTTTTAAATGAAATGTCTCTCGGTTTGAGGGAAAAAAATATAGCCTTACCTGTCCCTTTAAGAGATAAACCACTCTATATTTCATGGAAGAAAAAGCAGCATGATTCACAGCATTCATTCCTGTTATGTATTGTTCTTGGCAGAGATTAGTAGACTCAGTAATATTTAAGGACAGATGATAGAGATCGATAGATAGGGAGATAGCGAGCTATATAGATTGATATATAGGTACCAACACAAATAGAATGTTATACATATGTATATTATATATATAGATATGTGTATATGTGGACACATATGGGTGTGTATGTTTGTATACATCTATACATATATCTATATGTATAGACACAGATATTTACAAACACACACATACACATATAAATATATAAATTACTATGAAGGTGAGATTACTAGAATAGGGTAAAATAGTGTTTAAATAAGGACTTGAAAATTAGTGAGGAGAATCACACTAGGTTGCTTGAACTATACATTCTAAAATTAGAATAACTACTACATATTCTCTTTCTGAAAGAAGTAACCACTTCAGTGATAGAAGAATTTCCTGACTCCTGACACTATTGGTCTCAATTGAGATTTCTGGAAAAAAACTACTATCAAGTCCTGGCCTTGGTGTTTGCTGTAGAGGAGATCAACAAGGACCCCAATCTGTTACCCAATACTACTCTTGGATTCAACATCTATGACACCCACATCAGTGATGTCAGAACCTTGGAGAGCTCCTTAATGTTGCTGTCAGGACAAAGGCTGGCTGTTCCAAATTATCAATGTGAGAAGCAAAGCAAATCCTTGGCTGTCATTGCAGGACCCTATTCTGAATTGTCAGTCAAAATTGCTTCTGTGCTTGAGCTCTACAAGTTTCCACAGGTAAGAATCATGAGGAAATTAGCCCAGATTATCAGGAGAACATTGTTTGGTAGAAGGGGCTAACACCAGGGTCTTGATGTTGGATATGTGACATGGCAAAAAATTGGGAAATCTTATATTCTGGTATTATTCTTCATATGGTGCTCAAAGCAGGAAGATACAGAGGTAAGACATTGAAATGAGTAATCACCATTGCCCATCCTACTAGGATTTATCCTTACCAGCATGTACTGATGTGTATAACTATCTGTTTATCTCTCTATCTCTCTATTTCTTATTCTGTTTCATTAATATAAAAATTACATTACAATTACATTTCAATGATTATAATCTTGTTAGCATTTATTATATGTAAATATACATGTGTAACTGTATATTTTCACATATATATAAATAGATTAATGAAATCTTGATGGCACAATGGATAAAGAACTGGGCTAGCAATCAGGAAGACATCTTCATAAGTTCACATCTGGCCTCAGACACTTACTAGCTGTGTCCCTTTGGACAAGTTACTTTACCCTGTTTCTCTCAATTCCTCATAAGTAAAATGTGCTGGAGACATAAATGGTAGACCACTCTAGTATCTCTGCCAAGAAATTCCCAAATGAGGTCATGAAGATTTGGACATGACTGAAACAACTGAAAAACAAGAAAGGGAAATTGAGGCAAATGTGAGCTACAGATTTATCTGCAAAAAACTGTGAATAAAGGAAAGAAAACACTCTGGCAGTTACATTAAGGCCAATTTCTTAAAAGATGAGTACATGGTCACAGGAGCCAGCAACTTATTTAGAGATGAGATCAGCCTTTAAAAATGGAGAGGGATACAATAACAGACTGAGAAGATAGAGATTCAGATTCCAGAAAAGCTGCTTGGTCTTTGCAAAAAGAATGCCAAAACAAGATAGAATATTATCAACAAAGAAAGAGTCACATTATGTTATATGGTTTTAGTTACAGTATACTTTAATCTCAACACTGATTATGTTTCTTTCTTGTTCAGGTGACCTGTGATCCATTTGACCCCATTCTGAGTGACAAGGTCCGTTTTCCAAGTGTTTATCAACTGGCACCTAAAGATTCCAAACTTGCCCTGGGAATGGTCGGTTCAATAGTGCATTTCAACTGGACATGGGCTGGACTACTCGTAACAGATAATACCAGGGGTGAAACATTCCTCTGGGATATAAGAGAAGAGATGGCCAGGAAGGGTGTCTGTCTCACCTTTATCCATAAGATTCCTCCCAATGAGAATTACAGTCTTTTTCCCCATTCTGAAGTCATGGAAATACTTTATGCAACTTCTGCCAATGTAATCATTTTTTATGGGAGTAATAATGTAGTTTTTGATTGGGAATTTGAAAAAAAATTACTCGAATTATAGTAAAGTGTGCATTACCACCTCTCAATGGCATTTTAGCATGAGCCCTAATACCCTGCTTGTTGAAAGTTTCAGTAAAAGTCTGATATTTTCAAGTAAGAGAAAAGAGATTCCAACTTTCCAACCTTTCATGAGGGCAATTAAACCTTCCAAATACCCAGAAGATATTTTCCTTAAAACATTTTGGAGCTTACTTTTTCCATGTCCACTTAATGAAAAACAAAGAGAGGAAGAAGATTGTTCACAAAATGCTTCTTTAGAGCTTCTGCCTATGCGGAATTTTGACATGTCTATGTCTAGCCGCAGTTACAACATCTACAAGGCTGTGTATGCTGTGGCCTGGGCTCTCCATCAAATGCAGTTAGCTAGATCAGAAATGGAATACATGAGAGATGAAGGAAGACTAGTTCTATATCCCTGGAAGGTATGTTTCCATTTAGAACAATGGTAAGTCCATGTGTCCAAATATCTATCTCATTCATAGGACTGGAAAAATAGCCGTTATCTTTACAAAACAGGGAGTTGGTTACTTAGCTAAGTGGATTGTCAATAATTTTGTCCAAGAACCAGGTCTACATTTTTCTGATTAAATCATGAAAATAGTGGCTCTTTCATAGATCCCTCTCAGTCATGTTTACAACTTTCTCTCCAAACCAACAGAAGCTTAGGAGTGACTTCAACAATAGGCGTCATATCTTTGGTTTGTAGTTCAAAATGATCAGAGAGATAGCAAAGTGAGCTATTGAGTGTATGAATAGTACTAAAGCCTGTACCTATGCATTCTCTTCTACATTATCCAAAATTGTGGATTGACAAAAGTCAGAGAACTCACAACCAACCTATTTCCTATCCATCATATGTAGCATACCCACTCTAAGTAGGCTTCACCAGATTGTAAAAGGGATGTTTGGCACAAAATGATCTTTGACAGAATAATTTCCTGACAGTGATAGATGTAGAATTCAACTGATGAGATTTAGGATAAATAAATGGTTTGGGAATATTTAGGTTAGGCTGGTCAGCCAGTAAAGCTCCAGCATCTAATCTGTCCTTAAACCTGCTTTTTCTGCAGTCATGAAGCTAAAAAAGGGTACATAGTGTGCAGTTCTGGTTATTGTAAGTCAAGACAAACATTGATAGGTTGGATGTTGTCAAGAGGAGTGTATCCAGAGAAAGAAGGGTCTCGAAATCATGACATATAAGCATCAGATGAATGGAATGGGCATTTTTAGTTTTGGGGGTGGGGAGTACTCAGGGAATATGCGTGATGTTCAAGTATATGGATATCTACATGTTATGGAGATCTAGAATTGTCTCATTTGATGCAGAGGACAGAACTAGCAGCCATGGCTAGAATTTGAAAAGAGAAAAAATTAGGTTTGATATCAAGAGTAACACAATGATAAATAGATGAATGAATAAATAAATGAATAAGAACAGCAACAACACTGTGAAAATTAAATTTGGACAAAAATATAATGAGCTGCTTCTTCGGATTTCTTTCCTTGGAGGTCTTCAAGTAGAAGCTGGACAGTGATTTTTTGAGTGTTGTGGTGAGAATTACTTTAATAGGTAGTATTGCTTGATACCCTATGACATCCTTTCTTAGTTTTAAGCTTTATAATTATGTAGGGTAAATGGATTCCCATGACTGAAAGGTAATAGTTCTTATCATTATCACCATCATTGCCATTACTAAAGAACCATTTTGGGCTTCAGTTATTTCATATGCAAAACATTTAATAGAGGCCTGTGACATAGACCTCACAATTTGGTTACGAGGAAAATGCATTGGGAAACTGAATCTGAAAGAGATGAAGAATTTAGGTTCTGTGCAGCTCTCTATGTTCTCTGAAATAACTGAGAATAAGAGAGAAGAATCAACATTGAAGAAGGGCAAATCTTGTTTTTACTGAAATGAAACAGAAGAGAGATTATGAAAATGATGGACCATTGAGCTTGACCTAATTATCTGGATGGGAATTTTAAATTGTACTGTTAAAGAGAAGATTAGGAAACATGTCTAAACTGCAAAGGTCTCCAGCCAAGATGGATTGCTGGAGAAGAAGCAACCAATACAGTTACTAAATACTGAATCCAACAAAATTTTGAGGTTCACAGGACAGGGAAGAAATATCCAAGAAAAAAAATAAAATCTACAATTATTTCTTCTGTGCTAGGACTTTAAAGACAAAAAAAATGATACAGGCCATAGGAAAATGGGCTTCCAACAAAAAAGTCTCAGTGAAGTATAGAATCCCACTACCACCAGGCACAGTCCAAAGCATGTTTAGAAAACACAGCTTTTTGTCCAGAAGCAACAAGAGTGGAGAATGTCCATGAGCAAGTCTCAGTAGTTTGAAAAGACCAATATGATCAGAAAGTCTCAAAATTCTAGGTACTAGACAGTGAAGCTGGACCCATATATGGACACCCTAGGTCGAATGGCTTTGGTGTTCCACAACATTCTGTCCTAGAAAACTCAGGGAATACACTGAAGATCCAAGATCTTAACTTCTCAGATCCAGGGAAGCCTCATTTTGGGGCCAGTGTCAGCTCAGAAAAATAAAACACCTAGAGTGAGACTATGAAGAGGTACATATCCTACTTAAAACCTAATCAGAGGTTAGATCTTGACCTTACAAAAAGGTTCAATTTAATGTCTAAAGCTAAAGAGATGAGTAAATCAAAGAATATACGTATACATATACATGCACACATACATATATACTTGGACTTCATATACCTAAATATATAATGTGTGTATATATGTATATGCATCAGTATGTGTAGGTATATAAATTGCAGTAAATCCTAAATTATACATCATGAAATCATGATGAGAAACTGTCTGTGCCTATTAGATCCAAAGGTAAAAGTGAAATCATAAAAGTTCATCAATAACTTTGTAAGAGCAAGACCAGGTACCTAGGAAGCAGTACCAAGTAGCAGGAAAGAGTCAGGATTAGGCAGCATCTAAAAGTCCTATCAAAAAGAAGAGATTTTAGAATGCAATATTCCTAAAAGCAAGTATATAAGGCTTGCAAAAAAGAATGACCTGTTTATAACACACACAGGCATATATGAGTATGTATCAGTTTTTCACATATGAAAAAATATAGACAAAATTAAGAACACATAGAGAAATAAAATGGGAAAAGGAGGAGGAAGAGAATAAGAGAGAAAGAAACAGAGAAGGGAGGAGGGAGAGTCATGCAGCTATGCAGCTGCTCAGTGTCTCAGGAAGGATTTGAAGTTAGTTCTTCCTGACTTCCGGAGACTCTTGGACAAAACAATGAACTTCTCCCATGCTCATTTTTCCACATCTGTACAATGAAGAAAATGATAGCACCAACCTCATGGGACATAATCCAGTCAGAAAACTTATGTAGAGAACTTTGCAAACTTTAAAGCATTATATAAAATTTAGCTAACATATGTAGAAGTCTGAGAAAAGGAAGCAAGTACAAAGAAATACAAAATAGCTAAATGCCACATAATTTTGCATGGATCTCACTAGCACTTCAAAGTATGAAGAAAGACTTCATGTAGAAAAATAGTTTAAATTATACCTTGAAATGAGGGAGTGACTCTAGGGTGCAGAGGAGAGGAGAAAGTATATTCTAGGTGTGATGGAGTGTCCATGGCAAAAAATAGAGATGAGAGGTAGAATATCATGCAAAGAAGTGAAAGAACTGTTAGTCAGGAATACAGATTGTGAAAGTGGGAATAATGTATGGTTAGATGGAAATTGTATTTTGGGGCTGAATTTTGAAAAATAAACATAATAGTTAATATTTTATCCTAGAAATGATAGACACCTACTGCAGTTGGCTTTTAGAGGTGTGACATGGTCAAATGTGTGCTTAAGGAAAATCCATTTGGTAGCAATGTGTAGGAGAGACTGGAGTTATAAGAAACTGAGGTGGTGAAATCAAAAAAGAAGTTGGATATATAGATCTCTCACATTAATATTTCAATCTCCTATGATGAATGTGACATCTTTTTTGTTGTTATTTCCATAAGATGTTGCAGGTTTGCATAGAATTGAGTAACTTTATCCTCTTTGGCATCAGTGGTTGGAACATTGACTTGTAGTACTATGAGATTGAATAGCTGGCTCTGAATTTCAACCTATACCATTTTTATATTTTTGAGATTATACCCCAATAATCCTTTTCTCTCCCTTTTATTGACTTTGAGGGCTACTCCACTACTTCTATTGAATTCTTTCCCACGGTGGTAATTATGACGACCACCTGAATTCAATTCATCCTTCCCATCCATTTAAGTTCACTGGTACCCAAACATTCCACCTTCTGTTTGACCACATCCAACTTAGTTTTGTTCCTGGATGAGGTGACTTCCTGGGAGTTACAGCTAGTAACGGTCTGAGGCCATATTTGAACTGAGGTAGCTTAATCGTCCTAACTTTAGGTCTGGCACTCCAAGCACTGCACCAGGTAGATACCCAGTGGGTGAAAATAAGGGAAAGACATGGAATCAAGGGTACATTAAGTGATATGTTGGCAAGGAAAAGGGTCACTTTGCTCTGCAAGACTGGAGAAAATGAGTAGAGAACAAGGTGTTATGTCAAGGGTTTTAAGGTAAGATGTTATAGGAAATAGAGCACCAGACTTGAAGTCAGGAATACCTATGTTTAAACCATTCCTCAGAAACTTGTTAGCTGTGCAAACATGGGGTAAGTAACTTCAGTTTTGGACCCTCACCCTTGGAACCAGTAAAATGTTGATGTTGAACTGGGTGGGCTGCAAATCTTTTCTACATATATCCCTGCGATACTCTGGTTCTGAGAAGAAACATTTCACATTTTATGTCCTCAACATTCTCAGTAAATACTTGAGGTTCTGAGCTTAGGAAAACTTGATAAAAAGATACAAAAGGGCTCAGGAGAACAGAAAACTAATATGGGTAGTGAAACAGCAAATTAATTATAGATGAATTAAAGGATTTCCTGGATACTTGGAATGGTGAGATGTAGTATGTTACTATCAATCTATAATGTACTTAGTTCAATGGTTTGTGTGACTATCTCCAGCTCTGATCACCAGAAGGTGAGTTGGACTGAATAAAGTTTATGGAGTGAATATTCCATAGATGAGGCTTGGATGAGATGAGTAGCAGTCATAGAAATGACCAAAGCATTTGAGAGCATAAAATGAGAAACGTTTGGAAAGACTATAAATGAAGGTGAGATTGGACAGTCAAGAAAGGAAAATAATCATCATAGTTCTAATATCTTGAAAAAGTACTGAGCTATGAAGCAATTAGGAGTCCCCCTAAAGTTGATGAAAAAGGTTTAAGAAGGTGAGGCACAGTGAGAAATAAACCAATAGAGAGTTTTGATCAAATAAATGAAATGAAAGTGTTTAAATAAGAAAGTGCAGTCCTTAGATGTTTCATAAGGATGAGATGCAAATTATTATTATCTCTACGTTTGACTGAGAGAAAGGAAAACAATCTTGACAATTCAAAATCTTTTGGGTGTCCCTGCATGGAAGAATCACTGCTGTTTCTCTTCCCATTCAGCTTCACTCCTTTCTTAGAAACATGCAGTTTAACAACAGTGCTGGTGACCAGATGTTCATGGATCAGAAAAGGATTCCCATGGCAAGCTACGATATTATAAATTTTGTCAACTTTCATAATGGTACCGAAGTGCTGGTGAAAGTGGGAGAGTTTAAATCTCATGTTCTCTTCAGTGAAGATTTTTCCAATCATGAGAATGTCACAATGTGGGATGAATTTTATTAAAGGTTAGTAGAAACTCACATGGTGGTTTTTCAGAGGGTGTAGATATGATAGTCTATGAATGGGAATTTGGTTTTCTCCTTTTGTTTCCTGGTGAGATATATACATATATGTTGGTATAGATATATAGCATTAGATTTATACATATACGCACATACACACACATATTCATATATATATGTATATATATATATATATATGCATACATATATGCTTTTTTCCCAATTAGATATACCATTTCTAACATTCATTAAAAAAAAATAAGTTCTGTTCTCTCTCCCATCCTTTTTATCCTCTCCTTCCCATTTTGAAAGCAATCCATTTTTATAGGTTATACATGTGCAGTTATGCAAAACATATTTCCATGTTGTCATGTTGTACAAGTAAACAGAAGCAAAAAAAATAAGAAAAATAAAGTAAAGAAAAATATTATTTGATCTGCATTTAGACGGCATCAGTTCTTTCTCTGGAGATGGATAGAATTTTTCTTCATGAGCCCTTCAGAATTGTCTTGGAGCATCATATAGCTGAATATGGCTAAATCATTCAAGGTGGATCATCATACAACATTTCTGATATTATATACAATGCTGTCTTGGTCCTACTCATTTCACCTTGCATTAATTTATGTAAGTCTTTCCAGGTTTTTCTCAGACCCACCTGATCATCATTTCTTGTAGCATAATGGTATTCCATTATAATCTTATGCAACAATTTGTTCAGATTGATGGAAATCCCCTCAATTTCCAATTCTTTGACACCACAAAAAAACTACCATAAATATTTTAGTCCTTAGAGGTCATTTTCCTTTATGCTTTTAATCTCTTTGTAATACAGACCTATTAGTGGTATTACTTGGTCAAAGCATATACATGATTTTATAGCCATCTGGAAGTAGTTCCAGATTGCTCTCCAGAAGAGTGGAATTAGTATACAACTTCATCAACAGTACATTAGTGCCTCAGTTTTCCCACATCCTCTCCAACAACTGGCATTTTCCTTTCTGTCATATTAGGTAATCAAATTGATTTATGATGGTATTTTAGAGGTTTTTGAAATTTGCATTTCTCTAATCAATAGTGTTTTAAATCAGTTTTTATATGACTATAGAATGATTTGATTACTTCATCTGAAAACTACCTATTCATATCTTTTGACTATGTAGCAATTTAGGAATGGCTTTTATTTCTGTGAATTGGAAACAGTTCTCTATATATTTGGGAATGAAGTCTCTGTCAAAAAAGACTTGCTTTAAATTTTGTTCATAGAGATGATTACTATGAGCTTTTCTCCATCTTATACCCCCCATTTATTCTATCTTTCTCTCCTTTTACCCTGTTTATTCTCAAAAGCATTTTACTTCTGATTTTACTCCCCAAGGTGCTTTCACTTCTATCAGCCCCTCTTTCTCTTATCTCTTTCCCCTACTACTTTCCTTTCTGGAAAATAGATTTCTATACTCAACTGAGTGTAGATATTATTCCCCATTGGAGTCAATCCTAATGAGATTAAGGTTCATGCAGTTCCTCCCACCACCTTTCCCAACTTCCATTTCATTACAAATGCTTTTTTTTCCTCCTTTTTTATGTCAGATAATTTAACACATTCTTCTTCTTATTTTCCCATTTTCCCGATGCATTCCTCTTTCTCACCCCTTAGCTTCATTTTCTTTTTTTGGTAATCATTCCATCAATTCAACTCACACTCTGCCCTTTATCTATGTATACTCATATACTCCTTCCAACTGCACTAAGAATGAAAAAGTTCTTAGGAGATAAAAGTATCTTCTTCCCGTGTAGGAATGTAAATAGTTCGACCTTGTTGAATTCCTCCTGATTTCTCTTTCCTATTTCCCTTTATGTGCTTCTCTTCAATTTTGTATTAGAAACTCAAATTTTCTCTTCAGCTCTGGTCTTTTCATCAGAAATGTTTTAAAATCTGTTTCACTGAATGCCCTTTTTTCCCTTAAAGATTACATTGTTGTTCTAGGTAGGTCATTCTTGATTGTAATCCTAGATCTTTTACTCTCTGAAATACCAAATTCCAAGCTCTCCAATCCTTTAATGTAGAAACTGCTATATCTTTGATAATCCTGGCTGTTGCTCTGTGATATTTGAGTTATTTCTTCCTGGCTGCTTGCAATATTTTCTCCTTGACTTGGGAGCTATGGAATTTGGCGATAATATTTTTAGGACTTCACTTTGAGATCTTTTTCAGGAGATGATTGATTAATTCTTTCAATTTCTTACTTACCCTCAGATTGTACAACATCAAGGCAGTTTTCCATGATAATTACTTGAAAAATGATGTCAAGGTATTTTTTAGATATTGGCTTTCAAGCAGTCCAAATAATTCTCAAATTATCTTCCCTGGATCTATTTTCCAGGTCAGTCTTTCCTGTGCTATTTCACATTTTCTTGTCTTTTTTTAATTTTTTTTATTTTTTAAGCTTTCTTGATATCTCAATGAAGTTATTAGTTTACTCTTGCTTATCATCTGTGTACATAGTTTAAATATAAATTCATTTGGAAATTATTGATTGCTTATCAATTGACATCCTAGCTCATTTTTCAAAAGATAGAAAAATATTTCATTCATTTCATGTTGTCCAGAACTTAGTACTGTATCTTTTACATATTAGATAATGAATAAATGCCTGTTAAACAATTAATTGCCTGACTGATAGATTGGATCCTTTGAAACATGGACCAGTCTGTTCCTCCTGACCTTAAGAATTAAAAAAATAAAATAAAACGTTGGGAGGTAGTTGTGCAGTGGATAGAGCACCCTCCTTGGAATTAGGAGGACCTGAGTTCAAATCCATTCTGAGACACTTACTAGATGTGTGACTCTGCACAAATCACTTAACCTTGATTGCCTTTGAAAAGAAAATAAAGAAATCTCTTAATGATCCTTCCTCAAAAAAAAATAGTATTTCTACAACCATTATGGCCTCACAACATCACTAATTTCCAAAATGCTATACACCTTCTAGAGTCTACACTCTTTGTATGGCAAGCTCCTTAAAAGAATTTCTTTCTTTTTAAGACTCTTTGTTCTGTGTGCAGTGAGAGCTGTGGACATGGATATCGGAAATCTGCCCGTGAGGGACAGGCCACCTGCTGCTTTGACTGTATCCCCTGCCCAGATGGGGAGATTTCTAACCAGACTGGTAACTTTGTGCAGAGAGACCAGCTCCTTCCCCTTACCTTACAAGAAAGTCATATATGGGTTGGGGGAACAATGATAGCATAGGCTTTAAGGGTCCCATATAATTTTGGGGAAGCTTCTCACTTGGAGCACATGTGGGGACACTAGTGGAAAAATGCCAGAGATGGGGACAACCAAGCTAGGAATACAAAGTAGCCATTGTCAACAAAATATTTTAAATGGGATCCTTGAATTATAAAAACATGAACGCCTTGCTTTGTAGATTTGTGGTTATGATGCTCAACTACAGGCTTAGGGGAAAGCTAACAAAAAATAAAAATAAAAACTAACCACAAGGCAAACAGTAGCAATATCCATATGTGCAGAATTTTATACCTAAAGATTGGAAAATGACAATAATTGTTCATAAAACTCTGTTAAGTGTGCAGTAAAACTCTTTTTTTAAGCACAAAAATCTTTTTTAGGGAATATTTACTTATCTTTTCTTGTACAATATCTGAATTTAACCCATTATTCATCACCCTGTGTCCTCCCAGAGAGGCATACTATATAACCACAATAATTTTTTGAGGACAAACAAAAAAAGAAAGAAAGAAAGAAAGAAAATAATGAGGAATGGAAAATCAGTAAAACAGATCAATACATCAAAAATATTTTAAAATGTGTGTAATGTCATTGATGTTTAAGCCTCTGACCTCTGCCAAAACAGGTTATGGATGTCTTCTTATGATTTACATTTTACATTTACTTACAAAATTTCTGTAACTTAATGCATGGTCATTGCTTTTTTTTTTTAATTACACATCTTTCTGGGAAAATGTGCATATTTTAACTTGATGATTTGAAATATGCCTTGTGGTTTTTTTCCTAATTTTTCCAGTAATTTATTCAATCCTTTTCCATTGTGTTCAATGTTAGGTTAAATTTTTCCAAAACAGAGAGAATGAAATGAAAGTCTACAGTTATTTTTGCCTCATTTTTTCTTCTTTGAATTCATTTCATTTTCCCTTATGATTTTAGATGTGAAGGCATTTAGCCAGGCACAGAGTATTAATATTGCTGTGTTGCCCCTGCTTCTATTCAGGAAAATGGAGGTTCTGTGCTCATATTATTCAATGCTGACTTTTTCCACTTATTTTATAAAACGATTTCAAATGCTACATTTTTTAAATTTGTCTGATACATATTTTTCCAGGTCTCTACTTTTGTTATGTTTATGCATTTGTTTTTTATTGTGTTTCTTTTAATAAACAGATGGAATTTTTTCCTCATCCAACATTTCACATTTTCTTTTTCAAAATAGTAATCTAATTAACATGATTTGATTGCAATGTAATCTAACAGGATATAATATATGATACATTATGCGATGTTATGTGATATGATACCAGGTAATATGCTATGGTATACTAGGCATCAGCTTGCACAGTGGATACTGTGCCACCTTTAGAGTCAGGAAGACCTGAGTTCAAATCTGGCCTCAGACACTTACTACCTACTTGACCCTAGGAAAGTCACTTAACAGTATTTGCTCATTTACTCATTTGTACAATGAGCTGGAGAAGGAAATGGCAAAATACCCTAGTATCTTTAAGGAAAACAACAACAACAGTGAGCCCACAGAGACTTAGACACACCTCAAATGAATCAAGATCAACCATGTGCTACAATTAGGATGATGATTTTGATATCCACTCCTCTAATCAACATTTACTCAGTTCATTGTGATTTGATGGGTATCAGTGATTGTATTACTGAATCAAGCAGAATAGGATAAATTTTAAGTTGCACGTGCATATTAACACTGTCAGGTTGTGAATTATAAATGTGAGGACCAAATAACTTCTTTTTTATATTAGTGATATTGATGTTATGTGTTACTTATATCATTGTAGGGTATTGGATAAAATGGTATTTCTGCTCTAGAGAATCATATTTCATTAACCCTGGGACTTATTATAGCAGCATCAACGTCCCTGGCCCCTATGAATCATTACAATGGCTACTTGGTAGCATTTCCCCTTGTCCACCACTTCCTTAACTCCTAGGATCCTGCTTATCAAAACATTTGGGTTTTGACCTTCTTGAAAACCTCATGTAGGTGGCAAGGAGAATGTCTTTACTAGGAAAAACCTGCAGTTAATGACTCAAAAGCCTGCTGAGGAAATGATTACTAATGATGGACCTGCCTCTCAACCAATCATAAGTTTCCCAATTTTTGGTGTTAACCAACCATGAAATTATACAGCCTCCTTCTATTTAGTTCCCTCCTAAGTGTATCAAAATAGTTAGCACCTTAGAGGAGGGGTACAGAATTGGGAGGAAGATTTTGGAACTGATTAACTAGGGACTCCCAGACTTCCTAATAAATTGAAAAGGCTTTAAAAGCCTCACTCTCCCTTTGTTGCATCTTGAATAGAGATTTGGAGATCAAATAATATAATATATTTAATATAATATAACCTAGTGTGATAACTGCATTGTAGGATGTCATATTATGAGATGATATCTGGTGATGTGCCATGATATACAATTATGCAATGTGAAATAATATAGTGAGATATAAAGAAATGTACAGTAATGTGATACAATGTAACACAGTATTAATATAATACGGCATATTTTAATACAGTACAGTATAATGTGCTGTAAAATAATATAACACAAATCAGATTTTTAATCTATAGCTGTCATATTTCACATTTATCATTTGATCAATTTGTTTCTAATATTGTTTTGTTTTATGAATTGTTGTGCTGCTGGTTTAGTTGATTAGTTGTCTCCAAGTCTTCATGACCTCATTTGTGGTTTTCTTAGACAAAATAGTGAAGTAGTTTTCCATATACTTCTCTGTCTCATGTTATAAGTAAGAAAACTGAGGCAAACACGGTTAGGTAACTTGAGTCATACCTACTAAATACCTGTAGCCAGACTTGAACTCAGGTCCTCCTGATTGCAGGGCCAACATTTGACCAAAAATTAAGATTTTTCTTTCTCTTTTTAGCTGTATCTCTTTAAAATTAGTAGTTTGGTCTTTCATTTATTTTCAGTTAAACAAGTTGAGACAACCTTGTTCCCATAGTCTTCTTTCCCTTCTCTTTCAAACATCCATTTTGTGAGCCTTTACAACAATTTGGGGTTTTATTCATCAATTCCTTTTTCTTTCTCCCATTTATCATTTAAATTATCAAATTTTCCCTCTTTGTTTACCTCATTCTGTTAAAGATTGAAATAAAATTCACCTAATTCTTATTTCCTTCAACTCATTCTTTGTTATTTTTACCATTATTTCTTTACTTTTTTCTTTTTTTTAACTTTATAAATTTATTTTGATTTATCAACAATCACTTTAATAAGCTTTTGAGTTTTAAAGTTTTCTTCCCCTCCCTCCCCAAAACTGCAAGCAACCTGATATAGGCTATAAATATGCATTCTAGTATACATATTTTCACATTAGTGATGCTGTAAGTAGGAATTAGAACCAATAGGAGCAACCATCAGAAACAGAAAACAAAATGCAACAGAAGAAAAAAAATAGCAAATAGTATCCTTCAATCTCCATTTAAACTCCATAATTCTTTCTTTGGATGTGGACAGCATTTTCCATCATGAGGCCTTTGGAGATGTCTTAGATCCTTACACTGCTGAGAAGGGTTAAGTGTATCAATATTAGTCATCTCACAATGTGGCTGTTACTGTGTACAACGTTCTCCTGGTTATGCTCACTTCACTCCACATAAGACCATACAAGTCTTTCCAGGTTTTTCTGAAGTCTGCCTGCTCATCATTTCTTACAACACAACAGTATTCCATTACATTCATATACCACAACTTATTCAGCCGTTCCCCAATTGATGGGCATCCTCTCAATTTCCAATCCTTTGCCACCACAAAAAGAGCTGCTACAAATATTTTTGTACATATAGGTCCTTTTCCCATTTATATGATCCCTTTGGGATACAGCCCTAGAAGTTCTATTGCTGGGTCAAAGTGTATGCACATTTTTATAGTCCTTTGTGCATAGTTCCAAATTGTTCTCCAAAATGGTTAGATCATTTCACAACTCCACCAACAATGCATTAGTGTTCCAATTTCCCCACATCTTCTCCAACATTTATCATTTTCCTATTTTGTCATGCTGGCCAATTTGATAGGTGTGATGTGGTACCTCAGAGTTGCCTTGATTTGCATTTCTCTAATCAATAGTGAGTCAGAGCATTTTTTCATATGACTATAGATGGCTTTAATTTCTTTATCTAAGAACTGTCTGTTCATATCCTTTGACCATTTATCAATTGGGGGATGACTTGTATTCTTATAAATTTGGCTTAATTCTCTATATATTGTAGAAATGAGGCCCTTATTAGAGACACTGGTTGTAAAAATTCTTTCCCAATTTTCTACTTTCCTTCTAATCTTGGTTGCATTGGCTTTATTCAAGCAAACACTTTTCAGTTTAATGTAATCAACATTATCCATTTTGCATTTTATAATGTTCTCTATTTCCTGTTTCATTATGAATTCTTCTGTTCTCCATAAATCTGAAAAATAAACTATTCCTTGTTCTCCCAGATTGTTTACAGTATTAGTCTTTGTATCTGAATCATGAAACCATTCTGACTTTATTTTGGTCTATGATGTAAGATTTTGATCTATGTGTATTTTCTGCCCTACTCTTTTCCAATTTTCCCAGCAGTATTTTTTCAAAGAGTGGGTTCTTATCCCAGAAGCTGGAGTCTTTGTGTTTATCAAATAATAGATTACTATACTCATTACTTTCTTAAAAAAAGTTTTTTCCTCTATTTTCTTCTTGAATTCTCTTATCTTTCCTCTTATTCTAAATTGCCCTTTATTGATTTGTGGTGGTTTTAATTATTTATCCCCCTTCTAGTCTCTATATAGTTTACAGAACTAAAAGTATGAATGTCCCTATTTTGAGCACCCTCTTCTAAGACATTGCTGTTTTATTTCCTTCTAGATCTTAACCCTCTGTTCTTTTTTTTTTATGACTCACTCTTAAAGTTGTCAATTCCTTCAGGAGATATATAACAGGATTAGCACATGATAGAAAATTTACTGAATCTTTTATTATGTGTTTCAACTTTACACATTGTCATTGTCATGATCATTTTCTTTCCTATCTGCCATGATGATGATGATGATGAAGAGAAAGAGGAAGAGGAGAAGAAAAAAGAGGATGGTGGTGGCACTAATGCTGCCGAAAATAATAATAGTGTAAATATATCCTCTTCAGGAAGAGATATTGTCCACAAGTTACAGAAAATGGCATTAAAATTCCAGTCAAAAAACATTTTAAAAAATTGGAATCATTAAGAAAAGTTCTCCGTATCTGATATTTGTATAGGCCCTTTCCTTTATATTTGAAAGTCTTTCTCCTTGTTGGTTCTCAAATTTGCTTATTGTCATGGGAATTTGAAAATTTAGCCACTATTTATCTTGAGTTTTCAACATTAGATGTGTTTTGTTTTTCTGTTTGTTTGTTTTTGGGTTTCTTTTGTGTGTGTTGTTTTGTTTTCTTTCCATGACATCTGTGGATGCTTTTGATTTCTAATTTGTTTTCTGGGTTCTGACACACTGCATAGTTTCATGATTATCTTATTCAGTTTTTGGTCTGTCATATTCTTTTCTGGTAGACCTAATATCTAAAAGTTGCATCTCCACATTCTGATTTTTAAATCAATATCTTTTGATTGTATAGAGATCATTTTTTCTGTTACTGTTATTTCATTAGCCCTGAAAAGGTCCTTAATTCCTTGTAGTTGCATTTCTGATCAGTTTTTCTGTTTGGGGTTGGGTGAAATACGGCACTGTGAACTCTTGTTTTTCTATGCTGCCAATTATTTCAGTGATTAAAATTTAATTTTACATTCAAGATTCTTGTTTCTCCATTGATTTAGAGGCATGCTGCTGTGGTTAAATGCTCTCTTAAAAATTCTTTGTCCTCTGGATCATGACATATTGATTGATACAATATTTCTTGAAATATTTATTTGGTGATGTTGAATTCATTTAGTTCACAAGGGTCATCTTCCCTTAGTTTTCAGGTATTTTTCTGTCATTTTATATGCTTATGCTGCAGGATTTTGATGGAGCTTTCTTCTTCCTGAGATTTTTGGTTGACTCAGATTTTTCTTACATTCTCCTATCACTCACTTTCTGACTTGTTCCCATTTTGTTGTGAATCACCTAAGGGGTGGACCTCAACGTAGATTCTCTCCTCTCACACTAGGGAATTCATTTTTCACCACCTTTAGTCTGTGCCCTAAGGGATTTTTAGAAAGGGGAGAACAGAACTTGACCCAGCTGAATCTCAGCTCCCTTTCTTTCAAGCCTATGAATACAACTTTCAGGTCTTCAGGCCCCGGCATGTCATGAAAAATCAGAAGCTGTTTCCTTACCAGAATTCCCTCTTTGCTTTATTTCCCTTGATGAGTACTGGTGAACAAAAGTAAGGATACCACCATCCCAGGCACAGAAAACCTTTGCTTTCCTGTACCTCAATTTCCTCTGTCCAGGGTATGTGCATGGGTGATGACTGGGAGCTGAGAAGGCACAAAGTTGAGTTCTATGAATTGCCACTTCAAAAACGTGGATGAGAAATATAGGGCTAGAGCCAAAATGGTAGATTAGAGAAAGCAACTTAGATCAACTCTCTCAGATGTCTTCCGTAGTCTCAATATAATATTTAAGATGCATGTCACTAACATAATGACTATCTCCATTGGATAAGGCATTTGAAACAACCTTGTCATACAAGGAAATTCTCACTAGAACAATTTATCTATATTTCCTACATTTCTTGTCACACTGAAATTCTCACTCAATCTGTTTCTGTTTGTTTACTTGACTCTTTTTGCCTTGGAAAATCCTTCTGCCTTGCTAGTCACTGGCTCAGATACATGAATTTCTTTCAGTTCCTTCATTTGTGTCCAAAAAATCCATGCTTCCGTACCCTCTCAGTCTTGCTTCTGACTCAATAGGATTTTATAGCATACTGACAAGAAGGGTACCTTCATCTCTTTATTTTGCCCCTATACCAACCTCTACTTTTCAGCTCTGCTATGTGTGTTCTCTTTCCTGATTACAATGTAATACCTTGAAAGGAAGAATTGTCATTCATTTGCTAGTGTATGTGTGCCTAGGGCTAAGGACAGTGCTTGCCAAGTTCACCAGTAGTCATCAAGGGAGATTGCCAAGAGGTCATTGACTACCTCTGATCATAATGTACATATTTAAAGAGACATTATCGTATTCATAGCCATGAAATAATTTATCTGTGAGAAGACTTTAAAAAAATACTGTGCTCTTTTATAACTGGGAGGACCAAAGTTTCCAAAATATTAGCAATAACACATAGGAAATAATGTGTGGTGAAAGTGTGTTGGGAATTTTTCAGAATTGGAGAGGATCATGGCAGGGGGCTGGTCGTACTTGAGGAATTCTATTACTTTGTGCCTATGATAATGAGGATTGGCTGAACTTGAAATATTGAGAATATTTTTCTTCCCTTTAGATATGACCAGTGCATCAAGTGTACTGAAAACGAATATTCAAACAAGGAGAAAACTCACTGCCTCCACAAAGTAGTGACATTTCTGGCGTATGAGGAACCCCTAGGCATGACTCTGACCTGCACAGCTCTGACCTTCTTTCTCCTGACAGTGATGATCACTGGGGTCTTTGTGAAGGATCAGGACACTCCCATAGTGAAAGCCAATAATTGAACTCTTAGCTTCCTCTTGCTCCTCTCCGTTGGCCAGTGCTTCCTATCTTCTTTGCTCTTCATTGGGAAGCCCACTTCAGCCACATGTCTCCTTCAACAGACAATATTTGGAATCACATTCACAATGGCCATCTCCTCCATTCTGGCTAAAACAATCACAGTAGTTCTAGCTTTCAAAGCCACAATACCAGGGAGCAGGAGCAGAAATTGGGTGGGCTCCCAAACACCCATTTATTTAATTCTTATCTGCTGCCTCATCCAAGTGATTCTCTGTGGTATCTGGCTCTTGATTTCTCCCCCATTCCCAGATACAGACTCACACTCTGAACCTGAACACATCATCCTGAAGTGCAATGAGGGCTCTCTCATTGCCTTCTACTTTGTTCTGGTCTACATGGGATTCCTGGCTTTGGGGAGCTTCACTGTGGCTTTTTTGGCTAGAAATTTACCTGACGCCTTCAATGAAGCCAAGTTCATCACCTTCATGATGCTGGTATTCTGCAGGGTCTGGGTCTCCTTCCTCCCCACATACCAGAGCACCAAGGGGAAAATGATGGTAGCTGTGGAAGTCTTCTCCATCTTGAGCTCTAATGCTGGCTTACTGGACTACATCTTTATTCCCAAGTGCTATGTGACCCTTCTGAAGCCACAATGGAACACCCAAGAATGGGCAAATCATAAATCCTATGCCAGGGAAGCCATCATTCTAAAGCAGTCCCTTGTGCCTCCTAGCAATGCTATGAGATGCCTTAAAAATTCCCCAAATCCTACTTGATGTTAAATATGTGCTCACAAATGAATCTCTATAATCTCTTCATCTGAACAAGCCCTCCATTATTCTTGTTACTTTTCCTATTGTTACCAATACCCTGGAGCCAACTAATGCATGAATTTCTAAATTATTTTTTGGTTGTAACTTCTATATTTATCATCCATTTAAAACACAATTTATTTCTGTCAGTCATCCTATTTTTTCTACAAACCTCCTCCCCCAAAATTCTCTATCAATCCTCCATCTATTATCCAGTTCACTGATAGCCTCTATTGGGTAAGAAAGATTTCTACAACAAGTTTTAGTGTGTATGATATTCCCTCTTCAATCCAATTTCCCTTACTGTAAAAGATTTTTTTTCTTGTCTCTTTAATGTGAGATAATTTACCCCATTCTACCTGTCCCTTTCCCTTTCTCCCAGAAAAATCCTCTCTCATTCCTTAATTTAATTTTTTAAGATATCATTTCTTCATATTCAATTCACACCTATGCCCTCTGTGTATATAGACTCCTAACTTCCCTAATAATGAGAAAATACTCATGAATTAAAATTATCACATTCCGATTAGGCATGTGAACAGTTTAACCTTATTAACTCACTTATGATTTCCCTTTCCATTTCCCCTTTTTATGTTTCTCTTGAGTTTGTAATTGAAAGTCAAATTTTATGTTCAACACTTTTATTTTTCATCAACAATGCTTGAAAATCCTCTATTTCATTGAATATCCATTTTACCTGAAGGATTATACTCACTTTTGCTGGATAAGTTATTTTTAGTTGTAATCTTAGATAATTTACCCTCTAGAATACCATATTTCAAACCCTCTGGTCCTTTAATGTGGAAGCTACTAAATCTTATGTTATCCTGACTCTGGCTCCATGATATTTGACTTGTTTCTTTCTAGCTGCTTGAAATAATTCTCTTTGATCTGAAAACTTTGCAATTTGGCTCTAATATTCCTGGAAGTTTTCATTTTGGGATCTCTTTCAAGAAGTGATTAGTGTATTCTTCCAATTTCTATTTTACCCTCTGATTCTAGAATATCAGGGCAGTTTTATTGATAATTTCTTGAAAGATAGTATCTAATTGTTGTTTTTGATCATGACTTTCACATATTACAATACATTATTAATTATCTCTCTTAGATCTATTTCCAAGGTCAATTGTTTCTCCAATGACATATGCCAGAGTGTCTTCTATTTTTTTTCATTCTCTTGATTTTTTTATTGTTCTTTATGTTTCATAAACTTATTAGCTTCTATTTTCTCATTTCTATTTTTTAAAGGAATTATTTGCCTCAGTTAGTATTTAACTCCTTTTCCATTTGGCTAATTCTACTTTTTAAGGAGGGTTTTTTTTTTGGTGAATTTTTGTGCCTCTTTTGGGATTTGGCCAATTCTGCTTTTTAAGGCATTCCTCTCCTCATTGGCTTTTTGGACTTCTTTTACCATTTGGCCTAGTCTGCTTTTTAAGATGTTATTTTCCTCAATATCTTTTTCTGTCTCTTTTTAATCAAGCTTTTGATGCATTTTTCAGGATTTTCTTGCATCACTCTCATTTCAGTTCCCAATTTTTCCTCTACTAATTTTACATGATTTTCAAAATGTTTTTCAGTTCCTCCGTGACCTGTGGGCTGAGAGTTCTGGAAGAAGCTTCTGCCAGTGTTGATTCAGTAACTCCCAGGGCCTGCTCTGGTTTTGCTGGGACCAGGGCTGTGGTAGCATGGTCTGTGCTAGACTGTGCTATACTCTCACCCAGGTGTGACAGACCTGTCCTTCTGAACTTCTAATTGTCTTTGGCCTCTGTGGGCTGGGAATTCTGGAAACTATCATTACTATCTCTGATTCAGTTGCATGAGGCCTCTTTCTAGTTTGCTAGGATCCCATTTCTGCTAGTGCCGCATGCACTGGATTGGGCTCCTCTCTCACCCTTTTTGCAACAAACCTTCTCTGCCAACCTTCTAAGTTGTTTTTGGCTGGAAAACTGTTTCTTTCCATTTTCTGTGGGTTTTGCCACTCTAGACTTTGTTTAGTGTCATTATTTAAAGGTATTCAGAGGTGTCGGAGAAGATTTCAGATGAGTCTCTGCCTTAACTGTGCATCCTGGCTCCACCCTCAAAATTTTAACAAAACCTTAATGGTAGCTAGGTGGCACCATACTGGGTAGGACAGCAGCCCTGGAGTCAGTAGGATCTGAGTTCAAATCCAGCCTCAGACACTTGAAACTTTCTAGTTCTCTTACCCTGGGCAAGCTACTTAATACCAATTGCCTCACCAAAAAAAAAAAAAGGCTTAATACTAGCCTCTGTACCAATTATCATCATATCACACATCTATGTTGCTAAGGATTTCTTTTTCAATGTATGGGAATAAAATTGCTTGTCCCATACCTGATCAGTGTTTGTGTAATTCATATGTTTTGATTTCCTTCTCTCTTTCCATGCTGGATATGATACCTTAGACATTTTGTTTCACTTCTAAAAAATGTATTAAGAAATCATTTTATACAGGATTATGGACAGTTTTAGAGAGAAGGTGATCCAAGGTATTGATTTTTGGACTTGCTTATAACTAAATAAAAGTGAGAAAATGAGAAGTCATATAAATACTTGTACAATATTATTTTCAACCAAGTTATATACAAGAAAAACAGGAAATTAATAGAAGTTGGATGAAGAGGGGTTGGGAACATGGGATTTTAGCTAATACTTCAAGCAAACCATGGAAGGCAGTAGGCAGAGAGAAGAGAAAATCTCCAAAACATGGAGGAACCAAAAAAAAAATCAGAAAAAAAATGCCCAGAGGCAAGAAATGGAATGCCTTCTTTGTGGAACACCAAGGAGGTCAGTTTCACTGGATGGAAGAGTGTATAGTGAAGAATAAGGTATAAGGAGATGGGAAAGTTGGAGGACACTAGAGATTTATTATTTGATCCTTGGAGGAACACAGGAGTTTACTGAGTAGGAGATAATATGGTCAGAACTGTGTTTTAGGAAAACCATTTTAGTAGCTGATTAGAAAATGAATTGAAGATATACTTGAGGCATTCAGACCCACCAGTAGCCTATTTTCATAGTCCAAGTGTGAGATAAAGGGGCCTGCATCAGAATGGTGGCAAGGTCAAAGGAGAGAAGGGGATATAGTAGAGAGATGTTGTGAAGGTAAAATCAATACCTTTGTGGGGAGAGACATGAGCACCCTTGTCTCGTATCTTTAATCCCAGAGCTCCCCAAAAAATCTACACATCCAGGAATTAATTTTTGTTGGCAGCATGTGGTCAGAGAATGCTGCATGCTCCTCAAGATAGCCCCAAATCCAGGGGCAGCTAGGTGGCACAGTGGATAGAGCACTGGCCCTGAAGTCAGGAGGAACTGAGTTCAAATCCAGCCTCACACCAAACACTTGACACTTACTAGCTGTGTGACCCTGGGCAAGTCATTTAACCCCAATTGCCTAAAAAAAAAGGTAGCCCCAAATTCTCTTGTTGCCTGGTCACTACACCATTTCTCAGAAATACATTACTCTTGGTCTCTTTTTTTTTTCCTGATCTGTTAAAACGAGGTTAGACTGGATGGTTCTTGAGTTCTAAGTATAAATATAATATCTTAAGATCTTGATGGAATGGAAGTAACCTCACATTCAACAGTTTTTGGTTTAATTCCCATCTGTAACATGTATTAGCCATGTATGGCCTAGAGAAAATTATTTGACATCTCCTACATTTTGTTTCTTCTGAAAAATAGAGCCTGTTCTTGGGCATGATTCAGGTAGACTTGCATCAGCATGATTTAACTTCCCCAATTCACACTACCAACCACAGCTATTGTAATCAAAGATGGGATCAAACTTTGGCCACTGTGAGGTAACTTTTCCCAAGGTAGATGCGATTTTGACCCTTAGCCATAGTTGTTAAAGTTATCTCTTGTGCCCTATAACTTTTATACCTTATATATTTGGAGGTTATTTTGACCATACTTTATGACATGGGCACAGACAAAGACATTCTGTTTCTGGATTCCATATGGAAAGCTCATGGAAGATGATAGCAGCATGTACCTCAAATAGCCAAATGATGGAAATTATTTAGAAGGTTTATAAAAGCCGTGACTGCTGAAGTAGGTGAGAAATTGAGATGGAAAGATAATTTTGGAGATAAAGAAAATTTTAAAAAATTACCATCTCCAAATCCAGATACTGGCCCAGATTCAACATCTGAGTTAAATGAAGGGCAGTACCAAGGAAGACTAAGGAGGACTGAGTAGGATTCAGGAGTAGGGCCAGAAAAAGAAGGGAAGAAAGATTGTTGTTGGCCTGACATGACAAAGTAAGAGAGAAAATGAAAGTAAAACAATTCCAAGGTAATTTCAAGCTGATAGAACAGTTGAATGAGTGAGGCAAAATTGCAAAATCAGGAAGTTCATCAGTCAACAAATATTAAGTACCTCCTATCGGTCAGACACTGTAATAAATGTTAAGGATACAAAGAAAGACAAAATCAACATCCCCACGCTCTCAAAGAGATCACACTTTATTGAGGTAGACTGCATGCAAAAGCTATGTACAATGAAGATATGTGTGTGTGTTTGTGCATATACACACACACAGAGGATGAAATAAATATAACCAACAGAGGAAAAGCAGTAGCACTCCTGGAGATCCTGAGAGAGAGATGGGAAAGCTACTTTGGATATATGGTATATTGCAGGACTTCTTTATCTTTTCTGCTCAAGATCCTTTTTCCCACCAGACAATTTTATGTGATTCCAGGTTTATAGATACATAAAAGAGGTATACAAATCAAACATTTATTGATAATAAATCATAAAGAAGTTTATTTAAAAAAATTCTTCAGTACACATAATTTTTATATTATTGTGATATAGTATGTAAAGTATATATTTAACATAGCTATCTTTTTATATCTATTTATAATTTCTATGTGTCCTACCTTGAAATCTTTTTTTTTTTACTTTTTGATGATACAGTGGAGGTTAAGTGACTTGCCCAGGGCCACACAGCTAGTAAGTGTCAAGTGACTGAGGCTGGATTTGAACTCAGGTCCTCCTGACTTCAAGGCTGGAGCCCTATCTACCATACCACCGAGTTTTCCCCAATGTACCCTATCTTGAAATAGAAATAAAATTCTGTCAGAACTTTTTCCTGTATTTTTTTCTTTTTCCTAGTGATTTCTCCTTCATTCTGTACTGGTTCAGTCAACATTTGGAAAATGTGTAAAAAAAATTTTGTGGAAACAAATTGCAGGTGTCATTTTACACTGATATGTCACAAAGCTTTCCAACATAAAAGTGGTTCAAAAGACCATTTTTACAAGAATCTCCTCATTAGTGGAGAATGATTACTCAAAGCGACATGCCTATATGAAGTGAGGAGTTGGTGAGAATGTGAGAGATCCTGGTTTTAGGGCTTCTAGCTTGGAGGGGAAAGTCATGTTTTTTAGACTCTCTTCAGACACTTGAAGGGAGAAAATGACTGGGAGGAAACCAACATGTAAAAGAGCTGACAATTTGATCATACCTTTATTCCCTTTGAGAAAGACTCTCTCTCTCTCTCTCTCTCTCTCTCTCTCTCTCTCTCTCTCTCTCTCTCTTTCTCTCTTCTCTCTCTCTCCCTCCCCCTCTCTCTCTCTCACTCCCCCCTCTCTATCTTGCTCCCAATGAGACAGATCATTCATACTGTATTGCTTGGTCTACAGTGTCCTATGTGTAGTTTATCTGACTTCTGTTTTGCTATTTATTTGGATAAATGTGTTTACATACTATTTATTATTCATATTCATTGTGGAACTGGCACCTGGTGGGAAGAGAGTCCAATCTCAGATAAATAACTTGGGATAGAATTTGCCTATTAAGGGAGAACAATCAGAAGAATGATTTGAATCTAACATGTTCTCCTCTAGACTCATCATCTTAAGAGAGAAGAGATATGATTCTATCCCAGTCCTCCCTCTCTCTGAGTAGAGCAGAGTGGCTAATCTCTAGCTTCTACCTCCTGTTTCCTTTTAGGAAGGGAATCAAAGTCTCTACAGAGAAGGATGGAGAAAGGTGACTCTAGTCTAGACATACGTATTCTTGCTTCACTGCAAGCCACATCTAGACAATTCATGTGGCCACAGAAAACCCACATTGCAACACAACTCAACATAGTGTATACACAGAAAAAGAGATGGATAGAGAGAGATAGACCACATTACTCAAGAAATAAGATCAAAGGGCCCCCAACATCTTTTGACTGAATTATAATGTCTTCCAGAAATTAAGACTTTGTCAGAGATTGAAGAAAGTTGGGCCCTTATTGATGTGTGTGTAACCTTCCCCACTGACAATAACATCCATTTCTTACTGTTGGTCATCGTAAGAAGTGATGGAGATAAGGTGATCAGAACCTAGAAATAAAACAGAAAAAGATAAGAAGGCACCAAAACAAAAAAAGGCCCCACTATCATACTTAGGAATATTAGCTTTATGCAGGAATTCAGGGACTGCATTGGGTGGATGGGAACTTGAATAAAAAAAAGTGTTGATGCAAGATCTAGGATCCCTCAAGACACATCCCAAAACCCAAGCCAGGCCAAGGTAGCTCATGGAATATCCACAATAAAGTGGATCCTCCCCCTGCCTGTGTCAACCTCTTTACCAGCTGCTCCTCTGGCCTCTTGGAGCCCAGGAAAATTTCTTTCCTCTTTGTGTTTAGTTGATGAGTGGGCCATTGTCATTATTCATTAGTAAGTACAGGTAGAGAATTCTTGATCAGTAGGAATCCTTGAAGACATTTTCATCTGGGACAAAACTTCACTCTTTTAGACACATCCTTTTTTCCCATGGTAGACTAGTGTCACTGGTCCTGCTCATGACATGATAATCATGGCTCTGGAGGCAGACAGGCTCAGGCAATCCAGTTCTTATAACTAGGACCTGCCTATGCATTCACACATGCATACACACACACACACACACACACACACACACACACACACACACACACACGTACAAAAGGGCACATTCTATTTGGTGCAGTACTTTCCTCCATTCTAGAAGCAGAGATCAACCAGGTGAGTATCTGTTTATATCTCAGTTTTACATCTAGGAAATTAGAAGCAGAAAATCCCTTCCAGGAGCCAATAAGACTGTTGTTCAGGCTCTGTCTGTCTAGGGACAGGAGAGGGATCTTGGAAAGTTGTCTTTCAGGTGTTGGAATTTTTTCCTTCATATCTTAGTGCAACCCTGCCTTTTTGGGATTCTCTCTCCTATTCCATTACTTCATCACACCTCATAGTTGAAATTTCAACATCCCTTGACCAAAAATGTTTGCAGACCATTATTATCTCTTAATTCCTTTTTCAGCCTCACTCAAGGTCTTTTCCTTAGTTTCCATAACAACTTTATCCCCATTTTTATTACCTTTTAAGGCTGGCACCAGCATGTTCTCTCTAATCTTCTCTACCCACTAATTTAATCTAGCAGTTTGATTCATCTTTACATTTTCCTCTTACCTGTTTTAAGCTTACCATTTCTTGGCAGCTTCGTTTTACTTTTCCTTATTCAGTCTTCACCAACTTCACCTTATTCAGTCCTTCCTCTTCTAGCCTCCTCCATCCACTTATATTCTCCCTAACACTTTTTGATCAGGCTTCTCATTCAACTTTCTTTCACTGAATCTAGAATTAGAAGCAAATAAGAGGCTTGGTTTGTAGTAACTCCCATCTCCCCCCCTCACTTTTGTATCTTTACAACCTTCTCCACACCCTCAAACATGTTCTGCAGCTTGACTGATTTCATTCATATAGAATGGTTTTCTCCAACTTTTTTTCACCATTTTTTTCTTTTGTGTCATTTGCATTTCTTCTAAAAACATGTGTTAAAATCCAAATTGAAAATCCAGTGTCTCCAACTATTTTGATGAGGGAAAGTATTACTTATAAAAACATTTACAGATCTCTGCTGTCATGGGCCCATTTTTGTCCTTCCAGTTTCAACCTTAAATGTTCTCGGTATGACAATGTTTGCTTGCATCTTTTGACTGACTAACATTCAAATTCTTTGTTTTATACTTTTTGATCTTTATGAGATAACACTGCTTATAATTTTTGAGCATATTTCTCAACAAATAAGTAAATATTGTAAAATATTATTTCTCTGTTCTATGATGATTGTTCTGCAATGAATCATTTACTGAGAAGTACTACAGTTAGGCTCCTTGCGTCTTCCTGTTATGACAATTTATTCACAGCTAAAAATTGTGCACAACAATTGTTATAAATAGGGTCAATTTTCATTCAATCCATTTCCAATTTTTCTCCATCACTGAACTTAGACAGCTAGGTGGTACAGTGGGTTAGAGCACTGGGCCAAGAGTCAGGAAGACCTAAGTTCATATCAAGCCTCAGACATTTTCTTCCTACCTGTGTGTTTGAGCAAATCACATAACCTATTTGCCTCAGCTTCCTCATCTGTAAAATGATGATTATAATAGTACATTCCAACCAAGGTTGTTGTGAAGATTAAATGTGATAATAATTGTAAAGTGATTGGTACCTAATAAGTACTATATAAATGTTAGCTATAATAATTACTATTCTTACATTTCATTAGAATTATTTTCAGTTGTTAATTTTCTTTCAGAATGTAGATTTAAGGGGCAGCTAAGTGGCACAGTGGATAGAGCACCAGCCCTGGAGTCAGGAGGACCTGAGGTCAAATCCAGCCTCAGACACTTGACACTTACTAGTTATGTGACCCTGGGCAAGTCACTTAAAACCAAATGCCTAAGGAAAAAAAATAAGAATTCCAAGATGCTCTGTATCTTCAGGAGGACCTGAATTCAAATCCAGCCTCAGACCAAACACTTGACACTTACTAGATGTGTGACCCTGGGAATGTCACTTAACCCCAATTGCCTAAAACAAAAAAAGCAGATTTAGTTTTCATTTTAATTCTTTCTTCTGGTTTCATGTGAATTATTACATCTGTCAACTGATAAATCTGCTTTTTATTGTCTATATGTTCTTGGACAAGTCACTTAACCTTTTTCAGTCTCATTTTCCACTCTTTAAAAATAAAAGAATTGAACTAGATGAGGGAATATTATTCAGTTTTAGCTCCTACCTCACATACACTATGTAATCTTAACTGGGTCCTTACTGTTGCCAGGCAATCCTTTCGTACTTTCATAGTTGATTCACTTTCTCACTCGCTGCAGTGGTATTTCTAAATCATCCCACCTCAAATGTCTCATAGCTCCCCTCCCTCACTTCTTTCAGGTGAGAATTTTCCTCATTTTTTTGTCAAAAAAGAGACCACTATCCAAGAGCTCTTTCTTAGCTTCTCTTCTTCATCTCAATCCACTCAGTTGCCTTCCATTTTTTATCTTCCTCTTTATTCATCTCACATTAAGAGGTAGTCCCTGTTCTTGTGAAGGCAAATATCTCTATATTCCCAAGTGGTCCCATTTCATCTGACCTTCTCCAGTAGATTATTCCCTCTATCATCCTTACTCTCTCATGTTCAATCTCCCCTTATTTTCTGACCACTTCCCTAGTGCCCACAAACATGGCCTCATATTCCCTATGAAAATAATCATTTAAGACATTCAGTCTCCGAACTCTGGGCAATTTTATTTTCTACCTCCCATTCCTGGAATTAGTTCTTCTCACTTCTGCCTTCTTCTTTCACATATTCCATCAAATTCCCAGTAAAATTCCACCATCTGTTGGGAATTTACAGAAATCACCTAATGCCTTTCCTGATCTTCCTTACTGTTGGTGCCTTCTCTTTGTTGATCATATCACATCTAGCCAATAGGTAGCATTTTTGTACATAGTTGTTTGCATCTCTTCGTCACATTGTGAGTTCCTTGAGCACAAGGACCATCTTTTACCTTTCTTTGCATCCCCAGCTCTTAGCATAGTGTCTGCCACATAACATGTGCTAAATAAATGTTTATTGAATGACTAACTAAATGTCTTCTAAGGTCCATTCCACCTCTAAATCTATTATATAAATTTATCCTTGATAACTAGTGTACAAGCTCCAATCATTTTTCATGGTGGTTTTATTGCTAACACATATTGTGAGGACTGCAATGGAAAATGATAACATGAGCCATGATGTGATGTTTCCTGTCCATGGATACACTGCATCACCTACTTCATTTACATCTTCGTGGAGAACATTAGACCCAGTATTTCATCTAACTCCAATTGCCTTTTTTGTCTTTTGGTTTCATTTATAGCAAGCATGTCAAGGTTGACACAATCCATTTCTATTAGTAATGAATGCTTTTTCTGGTCACTGAATAAACATCACACATTTAGAGTAACAAGATGTAAGTTGATGATTACAGGTTGTCTCAAACCTTTGTCATTGTTAACACATGTAGCCCTACTATCCCTAACTTTCTTGTTGTCATCATAGAAACAAAAGTAGTTGGACAATGATGAGGGTTGTCGTGTTTTTTCTTTATTTGATAGGTTGCCAGGGCCAAAGAAAATATTCATTTTGTTTCTAGGAACCTATTGAAGATTTTCAGAGAGGTCAAATATAATAGAAATTATGTTTCATTCACAAACACAAGGAGAACGCAGACCTCTACAGCAATATGAAATGAACAATTTTAAAGGAATTACATACAAAAATACAAGAATATTATATTTCTATAAGCTATGCATTTGCTCAGTGCTTTCTGAATAATATTTGGGAGTCATTAGCACAGTGACTGGCAAATGGTAGGCACTGTTTAAATACTGGCTATTGCTGTTGCATTGTTTCTTTTTTATTATTAGATTTCCCTATCATCTGCCTTTCTACTTATATCTTATAAAAAATAGAAGACAATTTGTATACTACCATAATTCTCATTTACATCACTTTTGATATATTCTTATATTCTTTTGCATATTATTATATAAGATACATTCTTATATTCATTTCAGAGGTAATTCTGGGGATCTGTAAGTTTTTGGCTCTTCCAAGGTGATATGGTCTATGGAGAGGTGTGTTTACTCTTCTCCTCCACCATGCCCTGGTTTGAGAGCAACCACAAGCACTATTTTCAAGCCTGGAATTGTGACCAGAACCCCTCCTCTCCTGGGGCCATAAGCTCTGCTGTGCTAGTGCTCTTCCTTATACTGGGACTAAGACCCAGGTCTGTGAGACAGATCCAAGTCTAGGCAATGCAAGAGAGTCCTGCCCCTGGCATCAGCAGTTGGACCACTGTAAATCTCCTTCTAACACATTGTCCAATCCCCTTACCCTCTATGGGCTGAGAGGTCTAGAAACTACCATGGCTGCCACTGACTCAGTCACCTTGAGCCTTGCCCCTGGTTCACTGGGGTGCAGTCCAGGCTGGCTGGTGCAGCCTGTACTGGACTGAGCTCCTCTCTCATCCTGGTGCAACAGACCTTTTCTGACCACTTTCTAAGTTATCTTGGGCTAGAAAATTGTTTCACTCTTTGTATGGGTTCTAGAATTTGTTTAGAGTCATTATTTAAAGGTATTTTGAGGGGTTTGAGGGAAAACTCAGATGAGTCCCTGCCTTTGCGCCACCATCTTGGCTCTATCTCTCTATATTCTTGTACTTCTGAAAGACTTTAACTTAATTGAGGGTCAGAATTATATCTTTTATTAGTATCCCAAGCACCTTAGACATTACCTGGCATACAATATGCATTTAACAAACGCTTATTTTTAACTACTTGGATTTTTATATTTGCCTTTTGTTATAGAACTATTCTATTTTTACAACACTTTACAAACTTACAAAAACATTATAAAATTAATGGACTTGTTGGTTGCTATGGGATTTAGTTAAAATTAATCATCTGATAATATATAGGATGCAGATAGGAAATTTCCTGTTTTAAAAGATATTTTATTTGGTTAAATGGTTAAATTAGTTTTGCAATTCCTAAAATAATTTCAATTAAAAGCTTGAAACATTTCTGATTATCTTTATTGCAACAAAAACATACTAATGTGTCTTTTCCCCATGTCTCAGATATTAAAGTTAATCATTTTTCTAAGCTTAAGTGACTAAATTATTATTAATAAATAAAATAAATAAATTAATATTTTATGGAGCCTCGAAAGCTAGAAAATCACTTGCCATATAATCTCATTTGATCACCACAAATATGTTGTAAAATAATTGCTTTTATTCTATTTAAAAGAAGAGATAGCTGAGCATGTGAAAAGTGATTGTCTTGTCTAGGGTAACATGATTTTCTGTGGTAATTTCTCATTTTAAACCTGTTTTTAAATTATATTACATTATTATTATTTTAGTTATTATTGTAGTATCTATTTTATAATACTATATATTATTATATTTGTTATATATTTTTATTTATCATATTTTTACAATGCATTTTTAAAATATTCTTCGACAAGTAGACTTTTTCAATTTAATTTATCCAATTCTCTTGGATAACACCTTTCAGAAATTAAACAAATCTTTCATTTTCTCCTAGGATTTTTCATCACTGACCACAATTCTCTTCCTAAGACCTGGAGAAAATGATGCTTGGTTACCGGGTGTTGGGCATTCTCTTCCTTATTCAAATTGGAGTTGGAATTCTTGGGAATTTCTTTCTCTTGGGCCTACACATCCTCACTTTACTCACTGACCACAGGCTAAGGCCCATAGAGTGCATTTTTGCCCACTTAGCTTTGGCCAACTCAGAAGTCCTTCTCTCCAAGGGAATCCCTCATACAATTGTCTCTTTAGGTACCAAAAATTTATTGGATCATATTGGGTGTAAACTTATTCTTTATCTTCAAAATGTGTCCCAGAGTGTTTCTCTCAGCATCACCTGCCTCTTGAGTGGTTTTCAGGTCATCACCATCAGTCCCAATAATTCCAGGTGGGCAGGACTTAAAATCAAAGCCTCGAAGTGCATTGTCCCTTCCTGTTTCCTCTGCTGGTGCTACTACCTGCTGATGAATTTCACTTTCCTTGGGATTATGCATACTTCAAGGTATAGGACTAATAATACAAAGACATGGCAGCTGGGATATTGTTCAGTTTTAACTCCTGCCTCTCTTAATGCTGCACTTACTGCAATTGTCTTTTCTGTGCCTGATGTTATGTGTGTGGGATTCATGATCTGTTCCAGTGTCTACTTAGTGCTTCTCCTGCACAGACACCATCAGCAAGTCCAACATATTCACAATTCTCATCTCTCTACTAGAACTTTCCCTGAGAAAAGAGCCACCCATACTGTTCGCCTACTAGTAATCACCTATGTCTTCTTTTATGCCATTAATTCTATCTTGTCAATTTACCAATTAAAAAACAACAAACAAGAGACCTGGCTTGTGACTGCCTCAGACCTCCTAGCTGCATGGTTCCCAGCCATCAGCCCTTTTGTGCTGATCTTCTTTGACTCCCAAGTCCTCAAATACTGGTATGCTCTGTGGCATAGGAGACAATTTCTCCTATGCCACACTGTCCTCAACCATACTCATTCCCAGAATTCTGCCCTAACACTATAACAAGCAAGTGTCTTTCTGAAGTTAGTAGGAGAGGGAAAGGAATGGAGGAATCTAAGGATTTACAAAGGACATCTGTTATCATGTATTCAAACTGTTTCCTCTTTTAGAAGAGTGCTCTTGTTCAGATATGTTTTTGATGACACTGATACAAGTGACATGGTTATTTCTTAAATTCATGTCTCCCGATTTCAAATCTACTTTTCCTTTCATTAGAACAATGATGTAAAACTCAAATACAAACAGAGGTGACTGAACCATGCATAAGGGTCTCTGTGAGTTAAATAATGACTTTATTGTAAGATATAATACTATCTGTGTTTTAGAGGCACCTCATGGCTCAGTGCATAGAGTACTGGGCTCAGGGTCAGGAAGACCTGAGTTCAAATCCAGCTGCAAACACTTCCTAGTTTTGTGACCCTGGGCAAGTCATTTAACCTATAATTGCCTGGCAAAATGAATCCACTAGAGAAGCAAATGGAAACCATTTCTAGTACCTTTGCCACAAAAACCCAAATGGAACCATGAAGGGACAGACAAATGACTAAAAGACAACATTCTCCGCATTTTATTGTAATTTTTATTAATTTTGTTAAATTATCACAGTTACATTTTAATCCACTACAAGTCACACTCATGAGTGTCATGAACCAAAATGTGGTCCTTTGGCAGTGACAAAAGAATTTTAAATGTAGTCCATACTAGACCAGTCTCTAACCTCTGGATGGCCAGCATTGATCAAAGGAGGCCAGGAGCAGGTGAGTCAGCAATGAAAAGACAGTTTAATTTCAGACTGAGGAAAAGGGGCTTACAAGCTATGTCCTCTGGAGTCCCCTTGTTTGTGGCAGGGGTAGGATGTTTAAGCATGAAAACCACAAAAAAGCAGGCCCCAATACAGTCATTCTTAATTCTTGAGTAAACACTGCTCATGGTAGGCCCATAAGCACATGCATTTTGGGGGACAATACAGGCATTCTTAGTTCCTGTGAGAAGAGTCTCCAAGTTATTAGAACTGTTGAACCTTTTGATTGTCTCAACTCTTAATACTCCATGAGCCTCGTGATCATTCAGCCATGTGGTGAACCAGAGTCAGTGTGATGGGAACAGGATGCAGCACCAGGTTCAGTTCACTTACCAGTTACAACTACAGGAATCGTTCAGAGTAAGAAGCAATGTGATTGATCCCTTTCTGCTGCAGCATGTAGGCAGAAGTTTAAGCTCCCAGGTGAGAATCTCCTGAGAAATAGGGAAATCATCTGAGATTATCCAGAGGGTGAGCACAAAGGAATATTGTTATGCCAAGCTGAGGGCACACAGCCTACTTGCTGGGCCTTACCTCTGGACAACAGGGTGTCTCCTAACATGTTGACAGCAGTATGTTTGACATTTCTGCATTAGACCATGCCAGCACTCATATTGCTTGAGCAACATTTCTCAATTCTTCCTCCTCATCTTGGGTTCTCTAAATTGAAAAATTCTCCAAATATTTTGTGAGGAAATATGGTGTAGAAAAGAAAATAAGGAGCTTAGGAATAGGAATGCTTGAGATCCTATCTTGCCTCCATCATTTAGGAGCACCATAACATTATTAAAGTCTTGAACTTACCTGAGTCTCAGTTTTCTCATCTGCATAATTGTGATATTAATACTCTGTAATGTCTTTGCAAGGTTCTTTTTGAAGCCAAAAGGGCCTTATCGAAAAAACTGAAAAACTGAAAATACTAAATAAATATTTTATCATTATTATTAATAATTATTAGTACAACATCTTAACTTTGCTCTTAAATATTCAATTTCTCTTGGACTCACCCTTTAGCCCATTATAATTTCATCTTTATAACATGGATTAGCAAGCATCATGCTATCCAGCTTCTGACAGAGAGGAGATGAAATTATATAATATTGATAGGTGCTTATAAAGATCAACGTATATTCTTGAGATATATATTATATGTATATATTAAGTGTACATTAACACATATATATATACTCTACATGAGAATGAGGGTTTAGTTATTTTTCACTAAGTATTGTGAACATATTAAATTAATATTACCTCTGATTTCTTTTCTGTTGATATTTAATGTATTGATTCTACAATATACTGATTTCATTCCACATTAATTTTGTAATTGGATCTGCTTGCACAATTTGAATTAATCTCAGGAATCCAGCTAACCTAACTCAAATGTTGTTTAGTTTAAAAAAAAGATTATTATCCTTGTTCCAGCATCCCCTAGGATATTCCATAAATATCAGTTTATCTCACCCTACAAAATTACCATCCCCCAAAATGCTTCATTTCTCCTTCCTGGTTTTGTCTAGTTAAGGAAGCTTTTATCTCTCCCAAGAAGACAGCAAGCCTGATAGTTGTGAATCCTAGGAAAGACTACAAGGTATATATGGACCCCATTGAACAATTAATATTCTTTAATTGTTAGAGAGGGTCATGATTAGCCTTTCCTGAATGCCATCCTACCTTAACTGAATGCTAGACACCTCTCTCAATTGTAATATTCCTGCCCCATCTCTAAAATTGCCTATCAAGACCACTTCTTTGTTTGTGTTAATGATGAGGGTCCCTTCATTCTCTGAGGTCAATATCTTTGTGGAGGTTGCTAGACTGACTTAGTTAACAATAAAACACATCAGTGTTAATAAACGTTCTTACTCAGGAGGCTGCATCTAAATCTACCTTTATTGTATTTACTTGTGGCCGGAAATGCCTGCCTCCTGGCTATGGTCTGATGCTGGCAGAGTGTGAAGAGAGAAAGAATCAGGGCCAGGTGAGGGCAGTGAAGAACAAACTCTGTTTATGGATCCGAGGGCTCAGGCTTATATAGTACTGGATCAAGCAATAGTAACATTATTATTCATGAAAAGTACAAATCTAATTAGGTGATTTCCTCACTTCCTTGTACCTTGTCTGTTCCATTCTTTCCTGCGTCCTGTCCTGTACCCCATCCGTTTCCTCCCTTCCTGCATTCTGTTCTCAAGAGACGGAACGGGGGGGGGGTGAGCCAACATCCTGAGTTTCACAGCTGTCAGGCTTAGTACAATCTACAGGTAAGACCTGGGCTGGCCTAAGCCCTCCAACTCCCCATATTTATCTCTAACATTATCTCTGTCATAATGTCTTTATATATAGTCTTATATATTATCTCTAACATCTTGTCATAATGTCTTTATATTGGCAACATAGGAAATATTTTTGTATTAATTTGAATATTTCTATGAGGTTTTTTTTCCGATAGGGTAGAGAAAGAAAAGAATCATTTTAATTGAAAAACAAAATAATATTAATATAAAGAGCACACAATGACATTAATTTGCACTGGAGTCATCCTACTGTTAAGTGTTTGAAACTTGACTTGAACTTAGGATTTCCTGATGCCAGGTCCAACTCTGTATCCACTGTACCACCTAACTTTCCAAGATAACAAATGTTGGAAGTGACGCAGGAAAACCAGCACCTCAATGCACTGCTGGTAGAGCTGTGAATCAGTCCTGCAGTGCAGGAAGTATAATTTGGAACTCTTTTCCAGAAGTGACTAAACTATTCCCATGCTTTGCCCAGCAATGATATTAATAACTCTAAACACTGAAAATATCAAACAAAGAATATGACTGATATTTTCAAAAATATTTCTCATGGTTCTTTTTGTATTGTCCTAAAACTAAGCAATTAGAGCTGCCTACCTATTAAAATTTTTGGTGTATGAATAGAACGGAATGTTATTATACCATAAAAATTATGAAATGGACAAATTCATAGGGCATTTAAAGGATTTTCAAAACTGATTCAAAGTGAAGTGAGCAGAGCAAGGAGGATAATGTATATGCAATAATAAGCAAAAACAACTTTTAAAGACTATTAAAAATGAACAATGCAAGGATAAATCATAAAGTCCTAGGTCCCGAGAAGAAACCCAGTGTCCACCTCCTGAGAGATGATGGACTTCAAATGCACAGAGAGAGACACAATTTTGGATGTGGCCAATGTAAGAATTTGTGTTGGTGGACTGTTTATATTTGTTATGAGTATATTTTTTATTGTCCAATCAATGGGACAAGTGGAAAGGATTGATACTAATTGTATGAAAACAGAAGAGAAATAAAACCAAAACCAGAGATTACAAAGTGTGTGTATGTGTTTGGCACAGTGGGGGATGGAAAGCCTTCACATCTTACTTGCTTGGGTATTGATTGCTTCATTGGTTGGTTCTTGTCCTTTTTACTTGAAGAGGCTTAAATGATATCAGTATGTTAGGTTGAAGGTACAGTGTGTCCAACTGCACTTGATCAGACCAATATGAGCTTGGGTCGGACACAAATCGTCCATGTGAACATTTGATGTGGAGATGTCTCTAAATTGGCTGATGTCATGTTTCTTTTGAGCCCTGCAATTCTGCCTTGCTCATAGAGCACAGCGCCTTCTTTGAAGTGGGCACACCATGTTGGGTGGTACTATTACAGTGTTTCCCACGTCTCACAATTGATTCCAAAGTTTTTCAGAGGCACTTTGAGAGTATCTTCATATGGCTTCTTCTGACCTCTGTGTGAGGGCTTGCCTTGAGTGATTTTTCTGTAAAACAGTCTTTAAGGAAAATGTGCTTTTGACATTTGAACAATGTGGCCAGCCAATAAAAGTTGCACTCCCTGCAGTAGAATTTAAATGTTTTGTAGGTAGCTCAAGAAAAAACCTCAGTGTCCAGTAACTTCTTTTACCAAGTGATTTTCAGAATTTTCCTAAGACAATTTAAATGGAACCCATTCAATTTTTTAGCATGGCACTGGTATTGCCATAGTCCAGGTATCACAGCCATACAACAGTGAGGTCAGCACAATGGCTCAGTAGACCTTCAGTTTAGTAGGCAGTCTAATATCTTTTCTCTCCCTCACGTTCCTTCAGAATCTCCTAAACAGGGAGCTAGCTCTAGCAATACTTGCATCAACCTCATTATCTATGTATATATCTATGGAAAGCATGCTGCCAAGATAAGTGAATTTATCCACAGCATTCAAAATATCTTTATTTGCTAAAAACAGATGGTATGTAGTGTGGGCTAGTGGAGAACCAATGTTTTTTCTTTGGGGGGGTGTTAATTATCAGGCCAAAATTAGCACAAGTAGCATAATGCTCATGCTAGCATTAAAGTCACCCAAAACTGCAAGCTTGTCCTTTTTTGGCACATTGAAGATGATGGTCTCCAGGTCTTCATAAATTTTTTCTTTGACCTCATCAGGGTTCAACATAGTAGGAGCATACACACTGCTGATGTTGGTGTGGCGCTTTCATGCAATTGGCTGTGGCAATATGAAATGAAGGACTTCAGGTATGCCGAGCAGAAATTCAGTGAGGTCCAAAGACTGGTGCAATGAATTTTCTCACAATTATACATCTCCAGCAACCAATACATCTTATCTGAAAACTGTCACTTTACTGGTTAATTAGCTATTGTTTCCATGTTTCTTTCCTTAAATGCAAACATTCCTGGGCTGGGAACTCCTCTTCTCTTGATTTAAAAGAATCACACCTGTCTCCTCTCCTTCTCTGAATTCCCAAAACTCACTCGTTCCCCTCCCAACTCAGAAAACCCCTAATCTTTCCTTCAATTAGAAATCAGATCGCCTAATCTTGTAAACTGTTTTATTTACTGTTCTATCCTGTTAATTATTTGATTTTAATGCATAAAATTGGTATTCCTCTGTATTCAGGGTTGAGTACCAAGTAGAGGAAGCCTGGTCTCCATTTGTTATGCAATTGACATGCATTGTTTAGTAAATCAATATGCTCAAAAGATCAAACTTTTCTTTCCTCAGTCATTTCAAATTCCATCAGTCACTTTTTCCATTTGCAAAGGTAGGCAATCCAGATGCCCAAGGTTCCATATGATCCATAGCCTAAGAGAAAAGAAACTTTCACTTGCAGAAATGACAGAAATGGTGAGTAATTTAGCTGCATTTGCTGCTAATTCAGTATCCCTTAGGTACAAAGTTTAGCATAATAATATAAATTCTGGATAATTCAGAATTGTGGATACAAGGTCATGACCACTATGTTCTTCTACATGCAGTGAGAACCTAAAACAAATTCATTTTTTGTGTTATATGTCTTAGGTTATATTCGTATGCATATCTACACATGTATATAAACTCATATGGCTATATGCACACATTCATATATGTATATGTTATAAACACACAAATACATTTATCCATGTATATATGTACACATATACATTAATGACAATGATAGTAAACATTTATATAATGGTTACTCTGTGCCAGGCTCTCTGCAAAGCTCTTACCAATATAATCTTATTTGATCCTCACCACGACTCCAAGAGGTAGGTACTGTTATTACCCCTATTTTACAGGTGAGGAAATGGAATCAAATAGAGGTTGACTTGCTGAGAGACACATGACTGGTAAATGTTTGAGGCTGGAGTTGAAAACAGGTCTTCCTGACTTCAGGCCTGGAATTCTATCCATTCTGTACCAGCTACCTCTAATGTATGGAGACATCTAATCCATGTGATCCTATTGTGTTTATGTCCTTGGTAATGTTTTCTTTACCACTGCTTTTGCTCAAGTAAATGTTATAATGTGTGCTATCAGGGGTAATCTCATTTTAATTCTTAACTTCAAAACAAAAATGAGCATTGATACATTCACAGCAGGATGCCAGAAGAGAATTGTAAATGACATTTCATATCCATTTCATATCCCACTTGCTTTATAATAGCTATAAATATATACACATATGTAAATACTTGCGTATGTTGTAAATATATATACACTCTTCCTTTCTCTATCTTTGTATATTTTCTCATGAAATATATATATATATATATATTTATACACATACACATATATCAAATAAGCATATTACATATACAAACAAAATATAATATATATAATATAAACATATAAGTTCTATATGGAGAATTAGAGAATAATATACAATTATAAGTACAAGTGCAAATATATGTGTATCTACATAGGGCACTTATATAGGATATATATATATGTATGTATATATGTGCACACATGTATACATATACTTTTCAGACATAGAATTTTATTGTATTGCTTGTCTGTCTCCTTGTGACCTTCCTTCTTTTTTTTCCTCTGTGCATTGAAAGTGGTTCAATAAACCAGATTTTTGGCATCACTATTAATAACCTTCTCATCCTACTCTCCAACCACCAATTAAAAACAAATAAAATTGTTTGCTAATGAATAAGTATAGTCAAGAAAGGTTAGTTCACACTATGGCTATGTCCAAAACTGCACAACTCTTTCTGTACCTGATTCTACCACCTCTTTGTCAAGAGATGGATAACATGATTCATCACAGGTCCTCTGGACATAAGGTAGAGCATTGAATTCATCAACATCATTAAGTCTTTCAAAATTCTTTTTTGCATTAAGTATTTGTTGTTGTGTAAAGTGTTCTGGTTCTCACTTCACTCTGCCTCAGTTCTTTCTATCTAAGAGTTCTGAAATAATTTCTTTTGTCATTTTTTTCAGATACAACATTAGTCCAGTCTTTGCTTATAGTCCAATTTTTTTAACCTAAGATTCCAATCTTTTCTTTACCTTTCCTATTTTATCCTTTCCTTTCTTTTCTCTTCCTTTCTTTTCCTCATTTTGTTTTTATTCTCCTTACCTTGCCTTTCCTTGTCTTCCTTTCTCTTCCACATGCTTCCCTCCGCTTCCTCTTAAGTGGCCACCCATCCTTCCTTGTGTGCCTCCTGAGAATGATGTATTTTCACCACCAATTACTTATGTGTTTCTCCAAATTGGAGAAGAGGGAGGTTGCTCTATTCCTATTAACCCTTTCATTTCTCTATCCTTGTATATTCTTTTCTCATGAGAAAGATAGAAAATAGCAATTTCCATATCCCTCTACATTTTTCCTAGTGTATTTTTCCCTTCATCCTCTTTTTCTTTTTTTTTTCTGAAGCATATTTTTTCACTTACTTTATTCTTTCTCATGGTTTTTCTTATGTTAAATCTGTTTATTCTTCAACAACCATGATGAATGTGGAAATATGCTCTACATAACAGCATATGTATAAACCATATCAAACTGCCTACTGTTTTCAGAAGACTGGAAGGGAAGGAGGGAGGAAGAAGAATTTGAAACTCAAAATCCTGTACAAATGAACACTTAAAAATTTTCTTGATTTGTAATTGCAGGAAAAAGTAAGATACTATTTAAAAAAAAAGAAAAAATTCACAGTGAAAGACTACTCTCATTAATACAATTATCCACAACAATTCCAAAGGTTTACGATAAAAAATGCTATCCACCTCCAGAGAGCTGATGAACTCTGAGTATAGATTCAAGCATATTTTTTCACTTTATTTTTTTGTGCTCCCCTCCCCACCAACATGGTTAATAGAGAAATATGTTGTACATGGTTTCATATATATATAGTTGGTATCATATCACTTGCCTTCTCAATGGGTAGATTTTTTTTTTCTTAAGACATCAGAATGTAACCAATTCACTCCAATTCTTCTGTTGTTCTTAAATATGTCTGCGTCCCTCAATAAAACTCTTTGAAGATATTAAGGTTCTGAGAATGTTTTTTCCTTTTAGATTATTAAAACAATATCATTCAGGTCCTACCAATGATACAAATAAATTTACATTTCTAGGTTTCACTCTACTCAATTTTGGTCTTTTCATCAGAAATGCTTGAAAATCCTCCATGACAGACTAGATATTTTCTCAGATCTCTATGACCTCTCAATTTTTTCCAAAACGGAAATAATGCTCCAAAGATAAAGCAACTTCAGCTAGCTCCATGGTCATGCACACCAAAAATCCGAAAGAAAGTTAAAAAACCTAGGTACTGATGCTTACTGACCCTCAGGTTACTCAGCATGCCTGCCCCACCTTTCATGTTACTGGCAGCAAGCCTGCACCAGAAGACCCAAGGACATGACACAGACTTCCATCAAAACTCACTCTGGCATCCAGTAGAGGCCACGGTTCCAAGCTGCAGAAGTTTGATTGGGCCTCAGTAGCTGACTTGTCCCAAGAACTTCCAGGAGGAAAAAACTCCTGGGGTCTTAATATTTACTAATTTAGTTACCTTGAACAAATTGCCTACCCTCTGTTTGCCCCAGTTTCTTCAACTGGAAAAAGGGAACAATAAGGCTTCCTACCTTTCAGTGTTGTTATTAGAATCAAAGCAGATAATGTTGTAAAGAGTTCAACACATTGTCTGATATGTATTATAGCTAACTTAATATTATTATTATTACTAATTCATAGCTCCACCAATAATGGATTAATGTTTCTGTCTTTATACAACTCTTCCAATATTAACTATCCCTATAAATGTTACTTTTTATCTTTGTCGATTTTCTGTGTGCTCTCTCTGATCTGTATAATTATTCACATATTTTATCATTGATCCTATAGTACTTTTCCTTAACCCACTACTTATTTAGAAAATATTAACTAACCAGATTTAGATTTGTATCTTTTTTTACTATTTATATTATTGTGATATAGTATATAAAGTAAATATTTAACATTTGTCTTTTTACATCTAGTTAAAATTTCTCTGTGCCCTAGCTTGAAATGAAAATAAAATTGACTCAAACCATTTCCTATACACATTCTTCCTTGTGATTTTTTCAAAGGAAATAATGAAAAAAAGAGTAAAGGAAGGAGGTTTAGCAGGTCCAGATCTTAAACTGTATTATGAGACAGCAATTATCAAGATTATCTAGTACTGGATAAGAAATAGGTAGATAAATGGAACAGGGTAGAAATAAAATTTATAGCTGCAAAGAAATATAATGACCTTGTATTTGACAACTACAGATCTTAAGATTTGGGGATAAGAATTCATTTTTTTGTAAAAAAAAAAAAATCTTGGGAAAACTGGAGAGCAGCATGGTAGAAACTGGGCATGGATCAGTATCTCACACCATTTAGCAAGATAAGGTTAAAATCTAAATATAAAGAGAAATTTTACAAGAAAATTAGAACATGGAAATTTTACTTATCAGATTCATGGATAAATGAACAATTTATGCATAAACAAGAGATAGAGGGCAAAGTTAAGTGTAAATGGATTTCAATTACATTAAATGAAGATTTTGTGCAAACAAAACAAATATAGCCAAGATTAGAAAGAAAGCATAAAATTGGAGGGAGGGAGGTTTTATAGACAGTTTCTCAGATAAAGGTCTCATATCTAAAATATATAAAGAACTTATTCAAATCTATAAGAATATGAGCCATTCCTCCTTTGATAAACAGTCAAAAGATAGGTACAGGCAATTTTGCAATGAAGAAATCAAAAAAAAAATTATAGTCATATGAAAAAATGCTCTAAATCATTGTGGGGTTTTTTTGGCTAGCCAATGTGGTTAAATGACTTGCCCAGGGTCACAGAGCTAGTAAGTATCAAGTGTCTAAGGCCAGATTTGAACTCAGGTCCTCCTGACTCCAGGGCTTATGTCTAAATCATTATTGATTAGAGAAATGCAGAATAAATAACCTTGAGATATTATTTTACATCTATCAAATTGGCTAAAATGATTGAAGAAGAAAGTGCCAATGTTGGAGGGATGTGGAAAAATTGGGACATATTCATTGTTAGTGGAATTACAGAATGATCCAACCATTTTAGAAAGCAATCTGGAATTATGCCTGAAGAGTTACTAAACTTCCTATACTCTTTAACCCAATCTCACCACTTGGTCTATTTCCAAAGATAATTAGGGGGAAAAGAAAAGAACCTATATGTTCTAAAATATTTATAACAGTTCTCTTTGTGGCAGAAAGAACTGGAAATTGCAGGTGTACCTATCTATTGGGCTATGGCTGAACAAGTTGTGATATATGATGGTAATGAAATACTACTCTCCTAGAAGAAATTATGAGCTCAATGACTTTAGAAAAATATGATAAGACTTACACAAAATAATGAAGAATGAAATGAGAAGAACCAAAAAAAATTATATGCAGTAACAGCAATAGTATTTTAAGAATGATTTTGATCAAAGAGATTGTTGTCTATTATAAATACCCAAATTAAGTATAAAGGAATGTAAAGACACTGTCAGCATCCAAGGAAAGAATGATGAATAGAAATATTTCTTGAATAATTTTACATATGTACTCCTATTTGTGTCTAACGGTAGGTATCTCTAGAGAGGGGGAGAGGGAAGGAAAAAATTTACATGATAACTTTATTGAATATTTGAAAGGAATAGCAAGTTGTGCATAGTGGATTTGCAGTTTGATGTGCAATCACTTTTTTATTGCATTTCTATGAAAATGCTGGCTTTCTTTAATGAATTAAAAATCAAATTTAAAAAAAGTTATTATGGTGACAGGGAAGATGAAGACAAAAATTCAGAAGAGGACAAAAATGTCAAGACATCTACATATAAAGCCTCAAAAAATGTAAACTGGCTTCAAGCCCAAAAAGAACTCTTGAAAGAGCTTTAAAAAAGGAGTTTAAAAATCAAATAAGAGAGGTTAAAAAAATTGGGGAAATAAAAGTGATGCAAGAGAATAATGGGAAAAAAAAGAGTCAACAGCTTCAAAAAAGAAAACTCCTTAAAAAGCAGAATTGGTCAAATGGAAAAGGAAGTACAAAAGCTGCCTAAAGGAAATAATTTTTTAAAAAACTGGAATTAGGCAAGTGGAAGCTAATGACTCTGAGACATAAAGAATCAAACAAATCAAAACAAGAAAAAATACAAGAAAATATAACTTTTCTCATTGGAAAAACAACTGACTGGAAAATAGATCTAGAGAGACAATTTAGAAATCACTGGACTACCTGAAAGTCATGAACAGCAACCAAAAAAAAATGACCTGGACCTCATACTTCAAGAAATTATCAAAGAAAACTGTCTTGATATCCTTGAACCAGAGGATTAAATAGATTTTCAAAGAGTCCACTGAGCATCTTCTGAAAGTGATCTCAAAATAAAAACTCCAAGGAACATTATCACCAAATTTCAAAACTCCCAGGTAAAGAAAAAAATATTGCAGGGAAGAAACAATTAAAATACCAAGGAGCTATAATCGAGGTTAGACAGGATTTGGCAGCTTGAACATTAAAGGGTTGAAAGGCATGGAAAGGCATATTCTGGAAGGCAAATGAGCCAGGAATACAACCAAGAATTAGTTACCAGCAAAATTGGGCATAATCCTTGGGAAGAGCAGAGGAGGGGAAGTCATTCAATGAAATAGAAGGCTGTCAAGTTTTTCTGATGAAAAGACCAGAGCTGGGAAAAGAAAAAACCTGATTTCTAATTTCAAGAATCAAGAGAAATATTAAAAAGGTAAAAAAAGAAAGAGAAAACATAAGGGGTTCAATAAAACCAAACTATTTGCATCTCTACATGGGAAAATGATACTTGTAACTCCTAAGAACTTCATCATTATTTGGACAGTTAAAATGAGTTTACATAGATAGAGGATACAGGTATAAAGTAACTTCAACAGGATGATATAAAAAATTAACAGGTGAAAAATAGCATTACGGTGGGACCAGAAGGAAGTGGGAGGTAGAATGGGGTAAATTATCTCATAGGAAGAGGCATAAAAGATGTATTATAGTGCAGGGGGAAATGGAATGGTGCATGGTGGGCATCACTTCAACCTTACTCTCATTGGAATTGGCAGAAAGACAGAACAACGTACACAATCAACTGAATTTAGAAATCTATCTTACCTTACAGGGAAGTAGAAGGGGAGGAGATTGAGTGAAAGGGGGTACTGACAAAAGGGAGGGAAAGGCAAAATACTGGTGAGAAGGGAAAAGGTGAAAGAAGAGAGAGAAAGATAAAAAAAGAAGAATAGAATGGAGGGGAATACACAGTAATCATAACTGTAGATGTGAATGGGATGAACTCTGCCATAGAGCAGAAATAGACAGCAGAAGGCATTAAAAACCAGAATCTACAATATGTTGTTTACAAGAAACAGACTTGAAGCAGAGAGACCCACATAAAGTAAATATAAAGGGCTGGAACAAAATCTATTTCCTTCATCTGAAGTTAAAAAGTGGGGGAATAGCAGCCATGATAACACACAAAGCAAAAGCAAAAAAAAAAATAGATATAATTAAAAGACATAAGGAAGGAAACCACATCTTGCTAAAAGGTAACAGAGACAATGAAGTAACATCAATAGTAAACCTAAATGCATCGAGTAGTATGGCATCCAGTTTCTTAAAGCAGACGTTAAGTGGGTTGCAGGAGGAAATAGAAAATAAAACTATACTAGTAGGGGACCTCAACGTTCTTCTCTCAGAACTACACAAATCTAAACACTAATTAAAAAAGAAAGATGTTAAAGTGGTGAATAGAATTTTAGAAAAGGTAGATGTGACAGACTTCTGGAGAAAATAAAATAGGTATAGATAAGAATATCTTTTTCTCAGGGGAACATAGCACCTACACAAAATTTGACCATATATTAGGACATAAAAGCCTCAAAATCAATTGTAGAAAGTTAGAAATAATAAGTGGATCCTTTTCAGATAATAATGCAATAAAAATTGCACTCAATAATGGGCAATGGAAAAAAATAGCTTAAAAATTAATTGGGATTTTCTGAGAATAGCCAAGTCATGGACTTCCACTTCCTGGAGCCAAGATGGTGGAGTTAGAGGTGAATCTCTCTTACTCTCCTTTTTTAACCCCTGAAAGCCCAGAAAATATCACCCCAGGAAAAACCCTGGAACAACTGAACCAGAAGAAAGATGGGGTGCAGCAGTCCAGTAGCCCAGGTAACTTGAGGAATTAACAGGAAAGGCCCCTCTTGGCCTAGGGGAAGGGGAGCAGTACAAAACAGGAGGCATCCCAGCAAGATAGTGGAAAACCCAACTTCAGCATACCAGGAGGAGATCCTGAAGCCTAAGTGGTGGAGCAGGCACACACCAACACCTGGACCCCAAGGGTCTCATTGAGGTTGGGGGAACTGGTGCAAACCAGCTCTGAAAACCACCAGGTACCTTGGCATTCTATAGCAACCTGGTATCCCAGTGCCTCAGCAAAACTAAGGGAAGAAGCGCTCCAAGGGGCCCCAGGTGGATAAACACCTTACAATATCCATCTGAAAAGAGCTGGAGAAAGCAAAAGGAAGGAAAGGTCGGGGTGAGCAGGAAATCTCTGGGAGCCACACGACCCAATCCTACCCATAGAGTTCCAGTGTTGCTGTTTCCAGCCCAACACTAGGTAAGCTGCCAGAATTGTACAGCCTCCTCCTGCCAACATTGGAGGCCCCCCACACAAAGCCATGCAGCCGGCCCTAGGCTGGTCAGTGCCCTCTACTCCCCAGCAGGAGAGCACAATCTCTTTAAAGGTCAGGAAATAAGCAAACATCATGAGCAAAAAGAAACATACAATACATTTTTATTGTGGGAAGAGTGAAGATCAGGGCAGAAATTCTGAAGAGGACAACATTGTCAACAAACCCACATCTGCAACCTCAAAAGGCAATATGAACCAATCTGAAGCCCAAAAAGCCTCCTTAGAAGAGCTCAAGAAGGATTCTAAAAGTCAAATGAGAGAGTAGAAGAAAAATGGAAAAAGAAATGAGAGGTATGCAAGAGAGAATCAATAGCTTGGAAGAGGAAGGACAAAAATTAACTGTAGAAAACAAGTCCTTAAAAAATGCAATTGGCAAACTGGAAAAAAAAAGTGCACTAAAGAAAACAAATCCCTAAAAAATACAATTGACCAAATGGGGAAGGAGGTACAAAATCTAATAGAAGAAAACAATTTGTTAAAAATTTGAATTAAGCAAATGGAAGTTAATGACTCTGTGAGACAGCAAGAATCAGCCAATCAAAAACAAAAGAATGAAAAAATAGATGAAAATGTAAAATATCTCATTGGTTAAACAACTGACCTGGAAAATCAATCCAGGAGAGACAATTTAAAAATTATTGGTCTACCTGAAAATCATAATAAAAAAAGAGCCTGGACAGTATCTTCCAGGAAATCATAAAGGAAAACTGCCCTGAGGTCCTAGAACCAGAGGGTAAAATAGCCATAGAAAGAATCCACCAATCACCTCCAAATTGAAAACGCTAAGGAATATCGTACCCAAATTCCAAAATTACCAAGTCAAAGAGAAAATACTGCAAGAAGCCAGAAAGAAACAATTTAAATATCATGGAACCACAGTCAGGATACCCAGAACCTTGCAGCTTCTAAGGCAAAGGAGCTTGGATTCCAACCAAGGATCAACTACACAGTGAAAATGAGCATAATTTTTCAGGGGAGAAAAAGTATATTCAATGAAATAGGACACTTCCATACCTTCCTGATAAAAAGATCAGAGGTCAACAGAAAATTTGATCTTCAAATGCAAGACTCAAGAGAGACATAAAAAGGTAAATGGGACAGAAAATAACTACATGTTATTAATAAGGGCAAACTGTTTGCATCTCTGAGAGGGAAGATGACACTTGTAACTTTTAAGAACTGTATTGTTATTACACCATGTTAAAGGGGTATACTTAAAGGAGGTGGGTATAAATTGACTTTGATGTAATGATGAAAAAAATCTAATCAAGTGGGTTAAATGGATCCAAGTAAGTGAATTAGTCTGATCTAACTTAGAAAAAATGTACTGAGAGAATAGGAAAGGAGGAGTCAGACATGGGTAAATTACAACACAGGAAAAGGCACAAAAACCTATTCCAGCAGAGGGAAAGAAGGGAGGGAGATGAGCATTGTTTGAACCTTACTCTCATCAGATATGGCTTAAGAAAGAATTACATAAGCAGTTAGGTATAGAAATCTAACATGCCCTATAGGCAGTAGGAGGGAAAAGGGGAAAGAAAATGGAGGGGGCTAATAGAAGGGAGGTGGTGGTCAAAAGCAAAACATTAGTGAGGAGGGAAAAGGAGAAAGGAGAAAGAAAAGCATAAACAGGGGTGGGAGAAAGATGCAGAGAAAGACACAGATAGTTACAATAATTGTGAATGTGATATATGAATGTAATGGAATACTATTGTGCTATAAGAAATGATGAACAGGCAGACTTCAGATAAACCTCAAAGACTTGTATAGTTTGAAGCTGAGTGAAAGAGGAGAACCAGGGGAATGCTATACACAGTAACAGCCACATTGAGTGATGACTGACTTTGGTAGACTTAACCCCTCTCAGCAATACAAGGATCTAAGACATCTCCAAAAGCCTCGTGATGGAAAATGTTATCCACATCCAAAGAAAGAACTATGGAGTTTGAATGCAGATCAAAGCATACTATTTGCTATTTTTTTTCTTGTGTTGTGTTTTATTGCCTCCTTCTGGTGGTTCCTCCTATTAGCTCTAATTCTTACTTATAACATCACTAATGTGAAAATATGTTTAATAAGAATGTGTATGGGGGCAGCTAGGTGGCTCAGTGGATAAAGCACCGGCCCTGCAGTCAGGAGGACCTGAGTTCAAATCCTGTCTCAGACACATAATACTTCCTAGCTGTGTGACTCTGGGCAAGTCACTTAACCCCAATTGCCTCACCAAAAAAAAAAAAAAGAATGTGTATGTATAGCCTATATTAGATTGTGCAGTCTTGGGGAGGGATGTAGGGGAGGAGGGAGAGAAAAATTTTAAACTCAAAAGCTTATAGAAGTGATTGTTGATAAATCAAAACAAATTAATAAAAAATAAATTGGCAAAAAAAGAGAAAAAAATTAATTGGAAACTAAATGATCTAATCTAAAAAATAAGTGGATCAAAAAACATATCATAGAAACAATCTATAATTTTATTAAAGAAAATTAAAACAATGAAGCAATACACAAAAATTTAGGGGATGCAGCTCACACAGTGAGTAGGGAGAATATATATTTCTAATTGCTTACCTCAACAAAATGGAGAAAGAGCAAATTAAATCCCCAATTTAACACCAAATTGGGAATCCTAAAAAACAGTGAAGAACTAATAAAATTGCGTGTAAGAATAACATTGAACTAATAAATGAAACAGGAAGCTGGTTTTAAGGTGGCAGGGCAATAAAAAGATAAAACTTTAGTTAATTTGATTTTAAAAAAAGAAAGAAGAAAACTAAATTACTGGTATCAAAAATGAAAGGGGTGAATTCACCACCAATATAGAGGAAATTAAAACTAGGAGCTATTTTGACCACTTATATGCCAATGAATTTGGCAATCTAAATTAAATGGATACATATCTACAAAAAATATAAATTACTCAGATTAATAGAAGAAATTGAATATTTAAATAACCCAATCTTAGAACAAGAAATTGAGCAAGCCATCAATGAAATTCCCAAGAAAAAATCCCCAGGGCCAGATGGATTCACAAGGGAATGTTAGCAAACATTTAAAGAACGATTCATCCCAGTATTACATAAACTATTCAGGAAAACTGGCAAAGACAGAGTCCTACCTAATTCCTTTTACAACCCAAATCTGGTGTTGATATGTAAAAAGCGGAAGAGCCAAAACAGAGAAAGAAACTAATAAACTAATTTCCCTAATGAATATTGATGTAAAACTTTAAATAAAATACTGGCAAGGAGATTACAGCAGTATAGCACAAGGATCATAGGCTATGATTAAGCGAAATTTATACCAAGAATGCAGGGCTGGTTCAATATTAGAAAAACTATCAGCGTAACTGATCGCCTTAATATAAAACCCAATAGAAATGATGCGACTTTCTCAATAGATGCAGAAGAAAAAGAAAAAAAAAGCCTCCTTCCAGGACCGGCACTGGAAGAACCTGCAGCTGGGGGGCACATACAGCAAGGGCTGCGGTGGTGGACAAGCGGGGGTCGGCCGCAGGCGGAGAGCCGCATTGGGGGACCCGTCGCCCTCCCTGCCTCCACCTTGTGACAAGCGCCGTGGCCTGGGAGGTAGCAGGTGAAGCGGCTTCAAGAAGAGGGAGCTGGTGCTGGACAGAGTCTCCTCCTCCTCCCATCCCAACCTCTACTGCTCCTCCGCGGAGCCACTGGAGCCAGGCGGCGGCGGGGCGGAGCACTTTTTAACACAAGTATTTGAAAGTAGATATTATAACGGTGGTAATGATTCCCTTAAAATTAAAGGTTATAATACAAAGTCAGGGTGAACAAAACAGAAACCATAAAAACCATTGCATTCAAAATGTAGTACGGGTGTCCTTATTTGACTGCTAAGGGGCCTATAATATATTCCTGATTAGAGGGGGAGGCAGATGTGTTACTGACCTTTATAGTACAGTCCATGTAAAATAATGCTACAAAACGCATATTTACAAAACCTATGTATTAAGGTTCATTTAGAAAAAAAAACCTTATGTGAACAGTTTAATTTCATATAATTAACTTTTCATTAGCAGTTAGTACGTATTACACAATTACAAAATAATGATCATCTATAATTTTATCATGGAATATTCATTAAATGCTTGAAAAGTTATCGTCAGCTATGAAATTAGGAGCATAGAAATTAGCTTTCACCTTCTCACTTAGCCTAAGCAGGGCTACCTAATTTTTAAATATTGAGCTACGTGAAAGGTTCAAATTGAGTGAATACACACACACACACACACACACACACACACACACACACACACACATACACACACACAATAGAAAGAGATATAGATAAACCTTAATTTCGCACTTGAACCTCTGGTGTTATCCATGGCATGAACTGATCTTGGTGAGTTAACAACTTTCACCTAATCAGGTTAGCAGCTCTTTGCAGATTATAGTTTTAGAAAGTTGCCTGGACCACAGAGATTTTTGTTATTTGCCCAGCCAATCTGCATTGGAGGCAGGGCTTGAACTCAGGTCTTCCCAACTCTCAGACAAGATAAGCCACCTAGTCCAACCCGTACCTCAACAGGAATCCTCTCTACAACGATGATGACAATGGTTTATCCTGTCTCTTTTCCTGGGTAATTAATTTATAGGGGAACCTACTACCTTAGGGAGCCTTTTATTCTACATTTCCTCAGTCTAATTCATCAAATAGGGAATCCAGATGGTGCAGTGAATTGAGCACTGGCCCTGGAGTTGGGAACACCTGAGTACAAATCCAGCTGCAGACATTTGCTAGCTGTGTGACCCTTTGCAAGTCACTGAGCCCTATTTGCCTCAGTTTCCTCATCTATAAAAATGACGTGGAGAAGGAAATGGCAAACCACTCCAGTATCTTTGTCAAGAATATTACAAATGTGGTCACAGAGAGTTGAACATGACTGAAATACTTCAACAACAACAACTAATCAAATAGATGCATGTTCTCATCAATTTGGATGTTCCCTTCAGTGATGCTGATGGCATCCCATCCATGCCTGCCCATTCTGTTTAATTTGTGTTCATGACATTCCATTTGTTTGCTACAAGGAATGTACCAAATATACTGGAGACATTCCTTTAACATCACAAGGATTACAATGGAGCATACAGACTGTACATCAGTTTTTCCTCATTCTAAACACGTGTCTATCACATATTCTTTTTTTCTTTTTAAAAAAATTTTCTTTAATTTATGATTTATGGAATAAAACAAGCATAGCAAAAAAAAAAGATAATTTCATATGAACCTGCAAATCTGTTATGTACAACTTGCTATTCCTTTTAAATATATTATAAATTTATCATGTAAATAAATGGATGTAGAAAAAGCCTTTGACAAAATATAACACCTATTCTTACTAAAAACACTAGAAAGCATGGGAATAAAGGGAGCTTTCCTTAAAATGTTAAGTAATATTTGTCTAAAGCCATTAGCAAACATTATCTATAATGGACACAAACTAGAAACCTTCCCAATACAATCAACACTATCTTCCTATAACTCATATGAGAAAATACCTCAACACAGTGCATATATATATATATATATATATATATATATAGAGAGAGAGAGAGAGAGAGAGAGAGAGAGAGAGAGAGAGAAAGAGAGAGAGAGAGAGAGAGAGAGAGAGAGAGAGAGAGAGAGAGAGAGAGGGAGGGAGGGAGAGAGAATGACAGCATAACACATTACAAAAGAAATAAAATAAAATGGCTACAAACATCTTTTGACTGAATCATAATGCCTTCCAGAAATTAAGACTTTATCAGAGATTGAAGAAAGTTTGGCCCTTATTGATGTGTGTGTAACCTTCCCTACTGACAAGAAAATCCATTTCTTACTGTTAATCTTTGTAAGGGATGGGGAGAGAGAAGATCATCAGAACCTAGAAATAGAAAAGAAAAAGACATAAAGGCACAAAAAAGGCACCACTATCATACTTAGGGATAATAGCTTTAAACAGGAATTCACATACAGAGACTGCATTGGGAGTCTGGAAACTTAAATGAAAAGGAGTGCAGATGCAAGGCCTGGGATCCCTCTGGACCAACCCCAAAGCCAGGCCAAGGTTACTAATGGAAGTCACCATAACAAAGTGTTAGTTCTCCTCCCTCTTTCTGTGACTACCTCTTTACCAGCTGCTCCTCTGCTCTCTTGTAGCCCAGGAAAGTTTCTCTTCTCTTTGTGTTTAGCTGATGACTTGGTAATTGTCATTATTCACTAGTAATTGCTGATGGGGGCTCCTTCATCAGTGGGAATAATTGAAGACATTTTCATCTGGGACAAAAGTTCGTTCTTTTGGACATATACCTTTTCCCTTGATAGACTAATGTCAGTGGTCCTGCTCGTGACATGATAATCACAGCTCTAGAGGCAGGTGAGCTCAGACAATACAGTCCTTATAACTAGGACTTGCCTGTGCCATGACACATGTACACAGGGGGGGGGGGGAGAGCGAGAGAGAGAAAGACATACTCTGTTTTGTGCAGCTTTTTCCTCCATCCTGGAAGCAGAGAATAATCAGGTAAGTATCTTTTTTATATCTCAATTTTACATATAGAAGGTTAGAAGCAGAAAATCCCTTCCAGGAGCCAATTAGACTGTTGTTCAAGCCCTGTCCATCTAAGAACAGGAAAATGATCTTGAAAAGGCTGTGGAGCCAGCCTTGGAATTTTTCTTTGGTATCTTAATGTATCCCTCTCTTCTTGAGATTCTCCTATTCCACGACTTCATCACCCCTCATAGGTCATTTTACAACATCCTTTGGCTAAAAATGTTTGCAGTGAATTATTCTCTCTTCATACATTTTTCTTCTTCACTCAACGTCCTTTCCTTAATTTCCATAACAGCTCTATCACCATTCTCTTCATCCTTTAAGGCTGGCACCAGCATGCTAGCTCTTTTTTAAATCTACTCTACTAATTTCATCTATCAGTTTGATCCATCTTCACATTTTTCTCTTGCCTGTTTTCAAGTTTACCGTTTCTTGGCAGCTTCCATTCACTTTTCCCTATTCAATCTTCACCAAGTCCTTCCTCCTCTAGCATCTTTCATCCATTTATATTCTTCCCAATGTTCTCTGATCTGGCTTCTCTTTCAAAGTTTTTTTTTTCCACAGAATCTAGAAGTAGAAGCAAATAAGAGGCTCTTGCCTTGGTTCATCATAACTACCATGTCCCCACCTCACTTTTCTATCTTTACAACCTTCTCCATACCCTCAAACACGTTTTTTCTCCTGACAGACTTCATTATATTGAATTGGTTTCTCCATTTTTTGTGTCATTTGCATTTCTTCTAAAAAAAAAAAAGCAATGTTAAAACCCAAATCCAAAATACACTGGCCTCACTTTTTGGATGAGGGAAAGCATTACTTACAGAAATATTTACAAATTTCTGCCATCATTTGCCTGTTTTTGCCCTTCCAGTTTCAACGTTCTTGGTACGACAATGCTTGCTTGGTTCTCTTAACAGACTAACAGTAAATGTCCTTTTTATTTAATGTTTCCTTTTGCTCCTTTATGAGACAATACTGCTTATAATTTCCAGCATTCTTCTCAACAATTAAATTAATATCACAAAATGCTATTTCTCTTGTCTATTCTGTGATGAATATTTACTGACATCTAGCCTCTACCTGTCATTTATTCAGAACTAAAAATCGTATACTACAATTGCTATAAATATGGTAAATTTTCATTAAATCCACTGTCAATATTTTTTCATTATTGAAGTAAGCTTAGACTACTAGGTGGCACTATGGTTTAGACCACTGGGCTTGGAGTCAGGAAGACCTCAGTTCAAATGTGATCTAACACTTACTTCCCAACTTTATGCCTTTGAGCAACTCATTTAACCTATTTGCCTCACTTTCCTCATTTGCAAAATGATAATAATGATAGCACCTACCGCACAGATTTCTTGTGAAGGTCAAAGGAGTTAACAATTGTAAAGTGATCTATAAATGTGTTATATATGTAAGCTATAATATTGATTATTCCTATATTTCATAAGGATTCTTTTTGGTTGTTATTTCACTCAAAATGTACATTTGTTTCTCATTTTAATTCTTTCTTTTGGTTTTGTGTGAATTTTCATGTTTGCCAATTGATAAATCTGTTCCTTATTGTCTGTGTTTTCTTGGACAAGTCTCTTAACCTTTTTCAGCCTCATTTTCTCTTCTCACAAAATAAAGGGACTGAATTAAATAAGGGACTATTATTCAATTTAGCTCCTACGTCATTTATATTGTGTAATCTTAACTGGGTCCTCACTGTAGCAAGGCAATATTTTCAAACTTCCTGAATTGACTCCCTGTCTCAATAACTGCAGTGGTATTTCTAAAACTTGTCCTACTTTGAATGTCCCATAGCTCACCTCCTCTCCTCTTTCAGATGAGAACTTTGCCTCATTTTTGATTGAAAAAGAGACCATTATCCAAAAGCTTTTTCTTACACTCTCTTCTTCATCTCAAACCACTTAGATGCCTTCAATTTCACTCTCTTCCTTTATTTACCACACATTAAGAGGTAGTCCTTCTTCTGGTTATGGCAAACGTCTCTACGTGCACAAGTGATCCCATTGGATCTGTCTTCTCTGTTATTACCTCCATCATCCTCACTTTCTTATTTCTGTTCAATCTCTCCTCATACTCTGGCTGCTTCCCTCCTTCCTCCAAACATGCCCTCATCTCCCGTATTAATATAAAAATCACCAGTACAACAATGGCCAAAACAACAGCAGCAAAACCTCACTTGGTCTATACATTCCTCTTAGGAAACATTCCTCATCTCCTGCCATTTTGGGTTTTTTTTTTTTGGCTAGCCTCTATAATAAGGTTGTCTACTGCATCTCCTTTTCTTCTTTATCTCTCCCTTAACTCTATAATTTGGTTTCTAATCTTATCATTCAACTGAATCTGTTCTCTCCAAAGTTGCCAACAATTCATTAACTAGCATACTGAATGGACTCTTCTCAATCCTTATTGATATCTCTGCAGATTTTGACACTGTTGGTGACCTTCTTCTCCTTGATATTCTGTATGTTTTCATGACTCTCACCTCTCTCCTGATTCTCCTCTTACCTTCCTGACTGCTCCTTCTCAGTCTCTTTTGCTGAATCTTCATTCAAGCCATGTCTGCTAAACATTGGTGTTCCACAGGCCTCTCTCTTAGACCCTTTTCTCTTCACCCTATATAACGTTTCATTCTGTGATGTTATCAGGTATTAGAGATTATAGATTATCTCTGTTCTGATGATTCTCAGATCTGTCCAGGCCTAACTGCTCTGATGATTTCTCATCTCACATCTCCACTAGCCTATTGGGCATTTTGAACTGGTTGTCCTGTTAATCTCTTAATTTAACCTGCCCCAAAGTGAGCTAATTCCCTTTCCCTCAAAACTCTCCTGTCTTCTGAACCTTTCTATTATTTTTGAGGGTACAAACATCTTTGTAGTCACCCCGGCTCATAAACTAAATTTCATCTTTATGCCTGCTCTCTCTCACACAGCCCCATCCAAACTGTTGTCAAGACCAATTGATTTTACCTTTATAACAACTGTCCTGTGTGGTCTCTTCTTTACTCTTATACTGCCATCACCCTGGTGCAGGACCTCATCACCTCAAACACTGACTATGACAATAATTTACTCAACAGTCTCCTGTCAAATGTCTTCATTCACTCCAGTTCTTCTTGTACTTAGTAATATCTCTAAAGCACAGGTCTAACCATGTCTCTCTGGTACTCAATAAAATTCAATGGCCCTCTATCACTGCCTAGACCAAATGTGAATTCTTCTCTTTGTCATTCCATGTACTTCATAACCTCTCCTTCCTATGTGTATATATAGATATAGATATAGATATAGATATAGATATAGATATAGATATAGATATAGATATAGATATAGATATATCTATATCTATATACTTTCCCATTTTCTTATACCCTATACCCGCCCCCTTACAGGTACTCTCTGATTCTATGACATTGGCCTTAAGAAAAATGATTTTTTTGAATCAGTGGTGCTGTTTGGGGTGCTGGGAACCCTGAAATGTAATGGTACAGAAGGGTCTGCCTCAAAATAATTTGACTATTCAAGCCTTATTTCAGTCAAAGTAACAGGGTTTATTTGTATCACCAATAGAAGCAGGCAAAATTCTAAGTGAATCTGTGGTTTGGTAGGGATAAGACTAATACTTATATACAAGAAAGGACATGGGGCAGCTAGGTGGTGCAGTGGATAGAGCACTGGCCCTGAAGTCAGGAGGACCTGAGTTCAAATCCAGCCTCAGACCACACACTTGACACATACTAGCTATGTGATCCTGGGCAAGTCACTTAACCCTAATTGCCTAAAAATAAACAAATGAAAGAAAAGACAGTGAGAAGATCTAGATCTGATTAAAGAGAGGTAAGTAGCCTGGGGTAAGGCAGGTACAGACAGTGAAAGGGGTTAAGTGGTCAGACAATCACAGTGAAAGGGCAGTTAAAAGGATTATTGAGTATCTAGGTGGGCTAGGACTGGCCAGATGCCTCAGGCAAGATGCCAGGAACTGGGCTGTGTGGGGAAAGTTCAGGAACTACCTTGTGCTTTTCCTTATCCCCTTAATTCTGGTGCCTTCCCTCTGTTGATTGTTTCCCATTTATCCAATAGGTAGTCTATTTGTATTAGTTGTCAGTAGTCATCTCTTCCATCAAACTGTGAACTCCTTGAGTATAAGGATTGTATTTTAACTTCCTTTGCATCCCCAATTCTTAGCACAGTGTCTGGCACAGAATAAGTGCTGAATAAATGTTCATTAAATGATTGACTAAATGGCCTTGAAGGTCCATTCCACCCCTAAATCCATGATATAAATTTATCCTTGGTAACTTGTGTACAAGTTCCAACTATTTTTCATCATGGCGTTATTGCTAATATGTACTGTGAGTACTGCAATGCAAGATGATAACATGTGCCAAGATGTGATGTTTCCTCTCCGTAGATACATTTTGACACCTACTTCATCTATAACTTCATGGAGAACTTTAGACCCAATCTTCTTTTAGGTCCAATTTCTGGTTTAATTTATAGTAAGAATGTCAAGATTGATACAATCCATTTCTATCTTTCTGAATGCCTTTTCTGGTCCCTGCATAAGCATTTCACATTTAGAGTAACAAGATGTAATTTAGTGATTCCAATTTGTCTAAAATCATTGTAATTGCAAACATATTTAGTCTTGCTGTCCTTCACTTTCTTATTGTCACTATAGAAACAGAAGTTACTAGCCATGATGATCCTTTTTATGTTCTTTATTTTGTGATTTGCCATAACTAAAGAATAGATTTATTCTATTTCTAGGAACCTATTTGAAGATTTCTCAGAGTGGTCAAATAACATAGAAGATGTGGTCCACTCGCAAAGACGAAGAGAACCCAGAGCTACTTCTACATCAGAATGAAAATGAACTATTTAAAAAATAATTATACAAAGAATATAATAGAATGGGATATATGTATAAGCTGCGCATTTGCTCAGTGCTGTCTATGATAATATTTGGGAAGCACTTAGCATGGTGATTGGCAAATGGTAGGTACTATTTAAAGACTAGCTCATAATATTGATATTGATTGGCATTATTGTTGTAGGACTGTTATTTTTATTATTGCTTTTCCATATCTCATGTCCCTCCATTTCTTTCTTTAAAAGTAGAGGCAATGTGAATACAGCCATAATTCTCATTTATGTCATTTTTGATATGTTCTTATATTCTTAATGGACCATAAGCTAATTGTCTCTTTAATTTGCATCCCAAACACCTTCAACATTACCTGGCATATAATTTGCATTTAACAAATGCTACTTTATTAATCATTTAGGCATTTACATTTGTATCTTGTTATGGAATTCTGATATTATTTTACCAACATTAATTGGTACTGATATTAATATACCAACATTTACAAAACATTACAAAATTAATGGACTTGGTCACTTTCTCATTTATTTAAAATGAATCACCTGATAACATTTGTGGGTTAGATAAGGACATTTTCTTTTTTTAAAGATGTTTTATTTGGCTAAATGGTTAGAGGAGTTTTGTGATTCCTAGAGCACATTCAACTTTAGGTATAAAACATTTCTGACAATCTTTATTGCGACAAGAATGACATGAAACATATTTCTCCCACATCCTAGCAGTCAAAGTTCATCACTTTTCTAAACTTATGTTGCTAGAGTATTATTAATAAAGGTAACAATACTTATTAATAAATAATAAATTAATATATTTTATAGTGCCTTAAAGGTGGCAAATAACTTTTCATAGTGTCTCATTTGGTCCCCATAAGCACCTTATAAATTAGCTACAATAATGCTATCAATAGGAAAGGTTACTGAGAATAAGAAGAGTAATTGTTTTGTCCAGTGTAACTTTGTTTTCTGTGGTAATTTCTTATTTTAAACTTATTTTTATTTACCATATTTTAATAATATATTTTTTAAAATATTCTTACATATCTAGCCTTTTAGGATTGAACTTGTGGATTCATTCTTCCAGCATCAAGGTCAAAATCCCCAAAGAAAAAAAGGCTTAGGATTGTAAAATGGATTTCTGGTGTCATATCTATGTTATTTCTTAATATTTTGCTAATTTTCACATCCTGGTTACCAAGGAAATATACAAAAAGCACAAGTGAATCTCAGTGTTCCCTATGCTCCCTCCATCAGAATTATATCAAAATTAAGTCCAACATGCAGGTGATCCCAATGTTCCCCAAATGAAGCCCCAATCTCTTCAATAACACCCTTCAGAAATTTAACAAATCTTTCATTCTCTCCTAGGATTTTTTAGCACTGAACACAGTTCTTCCCAAGACTTGGAGAAAATGATGCTTGGTTACCTGGTGTTGGGCATTCTCTTCCTTAATCAAATTGCAGTTGGAATTCTTGGGAATTTCTTTCTCCTGGGCCTATACACCTTCTTTTTATTCATTGGCCACAGATTGAGGCCTATAGAGTGCATTTTTGCCCACTTAGCCGTGGCCAACTTGAAAATCCTGCTTTCCAAGGGAATCCCTCAGATCATTGTCTGTTTGGGCTTCAAAAAATCCTTTGATCTCATTGGGTGTAAATTTATTGTTTATCTTCATGCTGTGGCCCAGAAGGTTTCCCTTAGCATCACCTGCCTCTTGAGTAGTTTTCAGGTCATCACCATCAGTCCCAGTAACTCCAGGTGGGCAGGACTCAAAATCAAAGCCCCAAAGTGCATTGTCCCCTCCTGCTTCCTCTGTTGGTGTTTCTACCTGCTGATAAATTTCACTTTGCTTGGCACTATGCATAACTCAAGGTATCTGACTAATAATACAAAGATATGGCATCTGGGATATTGTTCAATTTTAACTCCTGCCTCTTTTAATGCTGCACTTTTTGCAATTGTCGTTTCTATGCCTGATGTTATGTGTGTGGGATTCATGATCTGTTCCAGCGCCTACTTAGTGTTTCTCCTGCATAGACACCATCAGCAAGTCAAACATATTCACAGTCCTCATCTCTCTCCCAGAAATTTCCCTGAGAAAAGAGCCACCCTTACTGTCCTCCTACTAGTGAGCACATATGTCTCCATTTATTCCATTAATTCTGGCTTGGCATTTTACCTCTTCAAAACTGACAAACATGAGCCCTGGTTCATGCCCACCTTAGACTTCCTCGCAGCATGTTTCCCAGCCATCAGCCCTTTTGTGCTGATCTTTTCTGACTCCCATGTCCTCAAATATTGGTATGCTCTGTGGCATAGGAGACGTTCTTGTCTCCTTTGCCTCACTGTCCTCAATCTTACCCACTCCTAACATTCTCCCTTAACACTATAACAAACAAGTATCTTTCATAACCTGGTGGGAGAGAGGCAAAAACAGTGGAACCCAAGGATTGTAGGAACTAAAGCCAGAAAGCACCTCTGTCATCAGGTATTCAAACTTCTTCCTCTTTTAAAACAGAACATTCATGTCTATGTATTGTGTGCCCTGCTTTTGGTAACACAGATTACAAGTGACATGGTCATTTCTAAAACTCATATCTCCTGTTTTTAAATCTGCTTTTCCTTCCATTAGACCAATCGTGTAAAACTCAAATGGAAACAGAGACCACTGAGCAATACCTAAGTGTTGCTGTTAGTTGCATGATGACTTTGTTATGAAATGTAATATTATCTGTGTTTTAGAGGCACTTCATGACTCAGTGGATAGAGCATTGGGCCTGGAGTTAGAAGACCTGAGTTCAAGTCCAGCCTCAAATACTTTCTAGCTGTATGACCCTGGACAAGTCACTTAAGCTCTGATTGCCTGACAAAATGGATCCACTGGAGAAGCAAATAAAAAGCACAGAGTCATGAAGGGACAGATACCCCCTGAAATAACGGGAAAAAAGTCCAACATTATCTGTTTTATTGTATTTTTGTTAATGTTGTTAATATTTTTCCAAATTACATTTTAATCCAGTACAACTCACAATCAGGAGTGTCATGGACCACAATGTGGTCCCCTGGCAGTGTGTTTGACACCTCTAAATTGGATCATACCAGTGCTTATGTTGAATGAATACCATTTCTCATTTCTTACCCCTCTTCTGTAGTTCTCTAAGTTGAAAAGTTCTCCAATTATTTTTTAAGGAACTATGGTGTAGAAAAGAAGCCACTGAACTTAAAAATAAGAATGCTTGGGATCTAATCCTGTCTCAGTCATTCAGAAGCACTATTACATTTTTAAAGTCTTGAACTTACCTGAGTCTCAGTTTTCTCACTTGTATATCACAGTATTAATACTCTTTGTAACATCTTTGCAAGATTATTTTGAGGCCAAAAGCTCCTTATGTACAAAACTTTGAAAAACTGAAAACACTAAGTAGATACTTTAATCATTACTATAAATAATAAGTAACATGACTGTACCTTACTCTTTTATCTTCACTTTCTCTTGGACCCACCTTTAGTCTGTTATAATTTTAGCCTTAACCCATGGAATAGCAAAAATCATGCTATTTAGTTTCAGACAGGGAAGCAATAGACTCCAAATGCAAAATTACATAATATGGAAATAAAGATGTAGATTATGATAGATTTTAGATAGATCTGTAGGTCTTGATATATGCTCATATGTGTACATGTTAAATATGCATATACATACATGGATACATACTATATGTGATGAAGATTAAGGTATTTATCTATGTCCATCTATTGGGAACAAATTAAAATTAATATTACCTCTAATTTCTTCTGTAGTGATATCTAATGTATTGATTCTGTAGTGTAAGTGATTTTATTCCATGTTAATTTTATAATTGGGTCTACATCTACCTGGCTTGAGTGAAGCTCAGGAATCTGAGCTAACTCAAAGATAGCTTAGTTTAAAAGAAAAATTGTCATCCCTCATTCCAGTATCCTCTAGGATATTTCATAAAGATCTGTTTGTTTAGCCCCACAAAATTACCATCCCCAAAAGTCATGTCATCTGTCCTTTCCTGTTTTTGTGTACTTAAGGGAGTTTTTAATCTCTTCCAAAGAAACAGCAAATCTGTTAGCTGTGATCCCCTAGTGAAGACCACAAGGCATAGATGGGCCCCATAAAACAATTAACATTCCTCAATTGATAGGGAGGGGCATGGTTAGCCTTCCGTGACTACCTCAACTAAATGCCAGCCAACTTTCTCATTCTAGTCAATTGTAATATTCCCATCCCAGTCCTACAACCTACAAATGGTTTTTTTCACATCTACCAAGAACCTTTCTTTATTGGGTGTTAATGAAGAGAGGCCCTTCCTTCTCTGAGGGTCACTGGTTTTGTTGAGGTTGCCAGAGTGACTTAGTTTAGAAATGTCACTGTAATAAAGTGATCCTGCACAGGAGGCTGTACCTAAGCCTGCCTGTATTACATGTACTTGCCACACTGTCTTCATATCAATCTTTACATATTTATCTCTAACATCTAGCTATCATTTATTTAAATTGACAATGTAGGAAATATTTTTCAATTACTTTAAATACTTTTATGAATCTTTTTAATGTGATAAAGAAACAAAAGTATAATTTTTTATCAGTTGTTCCCCCTGTCTATGTACATAAATTGGATTTAAATGAGGCAGGTTGCATGAAGTCGTTGGCCTCACTCTCTCCTCCAGAGTCATCACAGTCCAGTGGCAAGACAGAATCAAGATGACTGAGGATAGCTCAAGATGCAGTGGATGACCTTGGCATCTTTGATGTCTGACCAAGCTCTAAGCACTCCACAATGCCTGCTTCAGTACTTCATGGCCATTGGAACAAATTGTTCTCATTAGCCCATTATACTAGGGGAAGTCTTCACATGTTTTGAATAGATACTCCCCTAACTCACCAACAGGTTTGTGACCCATCAGTACCTTCAACCTGGTTTAGCCCATCTGCCAAAACGGTTTACTGTATGTACTATAGTTTTATAGAGCCACTGGTGAAAGTTAGGTGGAACAGGTAGACACCAAAGGTAGAAAGCAACCTTGAAAAGGGCTTGGCAGCTTTCACACCAGAAGTGCTAGTCTTCCCTGAACACACCCTATACCCCATTTCGACATTCATCATGTTGTGAAAGAAGAAAAAGAACAAAAGGAAAAAGCCACAAAATAAATAAAAGTGAAAGTAGTATGCTTCAATCTGCATTCAGACTCCACAGTTCTTGCTCTGATACGGATAGCATTTTCCATCACAATTCTTTTGGAATTGTCTAGGGTCATTGCATGGCTGAGAAAAAGATAAGTCAATCATAGTTGATCATTGCACTGTTGCTATTACTGGGTATGCTATTCTCCTGGTGCTGCTCACTTCACTCAGCATCATTTCATGTAAGACTTTTCAGGTTTTTCTGAAATCCACTTGCTCATCATTTATTATAGTATAATAGTATTCCATTACATTCATATAACACAACTTATTCATCCATTTTCCAATTGGTGTGCATTCTCTTAATTTCCAATTCTTTGTTAGCAGGAAACGAACTGCTATAAACATTTTTGAACAAATAGGTCCTTTTCCCCTTTATTACAGCTTCTTTGAAACACAGATCTAGTGATGGTATTATTGGATCAAAGGATATACACAGTTTGGTTGCCCTTTGGGCAGAGTTCCAAATCACTCTCCATAATGGTTGGATCAATTCACAACTCCACCAACAATGCATTACTGTACCAATTTTCCCACATCTTCTTCAACATTTATCATTTTCATTTCCCATCATATCAGCCAATCTTATACGTGTAAGGTCATACCTCAGAGTTGTTTTTGTGTGCATTTCTTTAATCAATAGACATTTAGGGCATTTTTTTCATATAATTATAGATAGCTTTAATTTCTTCATCTGAAAACTGCTTGTTCATATCTTTTGACCTTTTATCAATTGGGGAATGACTGGTATTCTTATAAATTTGACTCATTTATCCATATATAAATGAGGCCTAGCAAAGGAATTTTAGTAAGAGGAAGATTTAAAGAATACTCCACAAAGTAATTATTAGAAGACAAATAACTAAAGGCTAAATCACCATCAGAGTGGTCCTGATTCTCCCCCATTCACTAACCCCTTCACCAATGACCCATATGAGCCTTGAAAAGTTGGTGGTGATTAGTTCACATATTGTTGAGGTTTTTTTTAATAACAAGACTCTCATGTTTTCTTAATAAAAAAAAGTAGCAAAGAAGGGGGCATAATTATTTCAGACCTCAATTCTAGAAAACAATAATCATTAAAAGAAACTGCTACAAAAGAATAAACATAGAGATGGTTGTGACCCCAAAATTCCAATCCTATTTGTAAAAACAATGACACTGAAGCACCCCAAGGATTTTCAATTTGCTCTGCATCCTGGGAGATCCCAATTAATTGGGTGCAAGATCTTCCTCATGATCAGGGATGCCTCCATTAAGTGCTAATTACTTTTATGCACTTGAGAAAAGTATCAAAAATAGAATAAGGCAGTACAATTTCATGATTAGTTAACGCTAGAAATAAGGAAGACTCTATGATTAGTTGAGAGGTATTTCCATGAATCATAACCACATTTTCTGCAAACTTATGTCATTAATTTTATATCAGAATTTTTTTGGAATAAGGTTTTCCTAGGAAGTCAGACATCTGATATTTTGGTGAGCATTGTCCTAGGTGTTACGGAAGTGGTAGGTAAGAGGAAATCTCAATAGATAACAGTAATAATGATTCACAGAGTTCAGGGGTATTGATGCTGTTATAACAAGCTCCAGGGTTAATGTAATATAATTCATATAACAGAGTCATATGATTTTATACTGTAATCTAAAATTATATCACTAACACATAATATCAATATCACTAAAATAAGAGGTTATTTGTTCCTAACATATATAACTCTTATCCAAACAACATTAGCAAACAAAACTAGGGGTGGAGCCAAGATGGCATAGTGAAAGCAGTGACTTGCTTGAGCTCTCCCCCAAACCCCTCCTAATACTTATAAAAAATGGCTCTAAACAAATTCTAAAGCAGCAGAATCCACAAAAAGACAGAGTGAAAAAATTTCCAGGCCAACACAACCTATATGGTTGATCAGAAAGGTATATCACACCAGGCAGGGAGAGGACGTAGTTTGGCAGGGGTGTGCAGGCCAGAGCGAACCTGGAGCAGACCTCAGAGGACTGAATCGTGGGCAGTTGTGGCAGTTTCCAGACCTCTCAACCAATGAACACCAGAGACAACTTAGAAGGTCAGTGGGAAAAGTCTGTTTCTGAGGTGAGAGAGAAGCTTGGTCTCAGCCTCAGTTCCCGAACAAGTGCAGCCCTGGGGTGGCAGCTGCTTCCTGAGCTTCCAACCTACAGACTAAGGGGGAATAAGGTGGCTGATCAGAGGGGATTGCAGGGATCTCTTTACCAGTGCTAAAGTAGAAATCTCTTGCTTTGCCTGTGCTTGGATCTGGGTAGCAATTCTGAGGGGTGGTCCTCGGGCAACTAGGAGCTCTAGTGTGGTGGATCTTGTAGTGGCTGTGGACAGGAAATCTTCCTAACAGTTCCAAGACAGAAAAGAGTGCTTGTGGTCACTGATAGACCAGAGCACAGGCCAGGAAAGTAGCAAGCTCCTCGCCCCTTATCATACCACCTTGGAAGAACTGAAAATTTACAGGTCCCTAGAAGTATCTTTGAAAACAGTTGCACAAACCCCTGAAGCTTCGGACAATACATTCCCCACATTGCGAGCACACCTCTACCTTAATAAAGAGTTTATAACTCAAGCAATTGTCTGGGATCATAAGCAAACCTTGAAAGAAGTGTCAGACCATAGAATCTTTTTTTGGTAACAAAGATCAAAACATACAACCAGAAGAAGACAATAAAGTCAAAGCTCTTATATCCAAAGCCTCCAAGAAAAATACGAATCAGTCCCAGGCCTTGGAAGAGTTCAAAAAGGATTTTGAACAGCAAGTAAGAGAAGTAGAGGAAAAACTGGAAGAGAAGTGAGAGTGATGCACGAAAATCATGAAAAACAAGTCAACAGCTTGCTAAAGCGGACCCAAAATAAATGCTGAAGAAAATAACACCTTAGAAAATAGCCCAACCCAAATGGCAAAAGAGGTTCAAAAAGCCAATGAGGAGAAGAATGCACTAAAAAGCAAAATTGGCCAAATGGAAAAGGAAGTCCAAAAGATTACTGAAGAAAATACTTCCTTAAAAATTAGAATAGAGCAATTGGAAGCTAGTGACTTTATGAGAAATCAAGACACTGTAAAACAAATCCAAAAGAATGAAAAATTAGAAAACAATGTGAAATATCTCATTGGAAAAACAACTGACCTGGAAAATAGATCCAGGAGAGAGAATTTAAAAATTATTGGACTATCTGAAAGCCATGATCAAAAAAAGCCTAGACATCATCTTTCAAGAAATTATCAAGGAAAACTGCCCTGATATTTTAGAACCAGAGGGCAAAATAGAAATTGAAAGAATCCACCAATCTCCTCCTGAAAGAGATCCCCAAAGGAAAACTCCTAGGAATATTGTAGCCAAATTCCAGAGTTCCCAGGTCAAGGAGAAAATATTGCAAGCAGCCAGAAAGAAACAATTCAAGTATTGTGGAAACACAATCAGGATAACACAAGATTTAGCAGCTTCTACATTAAGGGACCACAGGGCATGGAATATAATATTCTGGAGGGCAAAGGAGATAGGATTACAACCAAGAATCACCTACCCAGCAAAACTGAGTATAATCCTTCAGTGTAAAAAATGCTTATTCAGTGAAATAGAGGACTTTCAAGCATTCTTGATGAAAAGACCAGAGCTGAATAGAAAATTTGACTTTCAAATACAAGACTCAAGTGGAACATGAAGAGGTAAACAGGAAAGAGAAATCATAAGAGACTTATTAAGGTTGAACTGTTTACATTCCTGCATGGAAAGATGATATTTATAATTCATGAGACCTTTGTCTGTATAGGGTAGTTGGAGGGAAAAAATTGTATGTGTATAGATATAGATATATAGACATAGATCTAGATAGAGAAAGAGGGCACAGGGTGAGTTGAAGATGAATGGGGTGATATCTGGAGAATAAAATTGAGGGGTGAGAGAGAATTATACTGGGAGAAGGAGAAAGGGAGAGGTAGAATGGGGTAAATTATCTCACAAAAAAAAAACAGAAAGGAAAAGGCTCTTACAGAGGAGGGGAAACAGGGAAAGGTGCGAGAAAATGAGTGAATCTTATTCTCATAGTATTTGGCTTAAGGAGGAAATAACATACACACTCAATTGGGTATGGAAATCTGTCTTACCCTACAGGAAATAGGGGAGAAGGGGAAAGAGAGCAGGGATGATAGAGAGGAGAGCAGATTGGGAAAGGTGGTGATCAGAAGCAAACACTTCTTAAGAGGGACAGGGTCAGAAGAAAGAATGGAATAAATGGTGATGGGAGTGGGATAGGATTAAAGGAAATAGAGTTAGTTATTCACAACATGACTACTATGGAAATATTTTGCATACCTGCACATGTATAATCTATATTGAGTTGTTTGCCTTTTCAATTAAGGTGGATGGGGAGAGAGGAAGGGAGAAAATTTGGAACCCAAAGTTTTAAAAACACATGTTTAAAAAAAAAGTTTTCACATGCAACTGGGAAATAAGAAATACAGGAAATGAGGCACAGAAATCTATCCTGCCCTACAAGAAAGTAGAAGGTGAAGGGGATAAGAGAAAGGGGGGAGAGATAGAAGGGAGGGCAGACTAGGGGAAGGGATATTCAGAATGCATGCCATCTTAGGGTGGGGGGAGGGGGAGATGAAAATTTGAAACTCAAAATCTTGTCGAATTAAATGTTGAAAACTAAAAATAAATATATTTTTTAAAATCCTTAAAAAAGGCATAACTAACTGAAACATGATCCTATTCCACTTAATTCACTAATACAATCCCTAACATTCATCAAATAAAAATGAACTGAATAAATGCTAATTAATTTGGAAATGGAGTATCAAATTATCTTCACACTTACCATTGGAATAGATTAAGTACACAAAATAGAGAAGCAAATGAATATTGAAATATAGCATTTGATGCATTTGAAGATCCTAATTATTGTCTAAAGTCTTAACTAAAAAAGAAAGATAGAAAACTGAAAAGCTGTCTAGAAGAAATCAGGTATAGATATGCATCTCAAATAACTTACTAAAACACCAAAAATACCAGCAAGAAGGCATGCAACTTAGATGCGGAACGTAATATTAGTAAATTAGGTGTGTAAGAGATGAAGTGCCTTTCAGATCTATGGATGAGGGATGAATGGATTCATGAACAAAGCATAGAGAGGACTGAAAAGAATCAATTGCAGTTTTAAAAGCTTTAAAAATATTTTGGGGTGGGGGGAGGCAGAGCCAAGGTGGGAGAGGAAAAGCAGTGACTTGCTTGAGTTCTCCCCCAAACCTCTTCAAATACCTGTAAAAATGGCTCTAAACAAATTCTAAAGCAGGAGAACCCACAAAAAAATGGAGGGAAACAAATTTCCAGCCCAAGACAGCCTGGATGGTTGATTGGAAAGGTCTGTTTTCCCAGTCTGGGAGAGGAGCACAGTTTAGTATAGGCCACTCAAATACATACCGGGCCTCAGCAAACCCAGATCAGACCTTAGGGACTGAATCTCAGGCAATTGTGGTGGTTTCTAGACTTCTCCACCCACAAACACCAAAGAAAACTTAGAAGGTGAGTAGGAAAGGTCTGTCATACCATGGTGAGAGAGAGGCTAGATCCCAGCCCCAGTCCTGGCACAGCCCCAGGGTGGCAGCTGCCTCAAGAGCTCTCAGCCCATTGACAGAGAGGGGATCAACCAGCTAGTCAGAGTGGGATTGCAGGGATCTCTTTGCTGGTGCTGAGGCAGCATTCTCTTGCTTTGCCTGTGCTTGGATCTGGATCACAGTTCAGGGTGGCAGTCATGGGGCAAGGGGGAGTGCTGGCATGGGGGAGATTGTGGTGGCAGTGAAGGGGCATCCTCTTCACAGTTCCGAGGTAGAAAGGAGTGCTTGTGGTCTCTCATATACCAGAGCACAGGCGAGGAAAGGAGTAAAGACCTAACCTTCGATCATACCACCTTGGAAGAAGAGAAAATTTACAGGTTCCTAGAAGTATCTCTGAAAACAGCTGCACAAAACCCCTGAAGCTTAGGACAGTACATTCTCCACATTGGAAGCAGACCCCTACCTTAACAAAGCGTTTAAAAGTTGAACAATTGGCTGGGATCATGATCAAATAGCATGAAAAAAGTCACACCATAAAGTCTTGCCATCTCAATGAGGCAGCTGGGAAAGGAAGAAGGGAGAGAATATGGAACCCAAAGCTTTGAAAACAAATATTAAAAATTATTTTTACATGCAACTATGAAATAAGATATATAGGCAATGGGGTATAGAAATCTATCTTAACCTACAGGAAAATAGAAGGGGATAAGAGGGGGGGGATAATAGAAGGGAGGGCAGATTAGAGTGAGGGCTGTTGAGGGCCGGCTCTAAAGAGTCCAATCTGGGTTGAAGATCTAGGACAGAGTTTGACTCTTGCCCAGGCTTAACCCACAGGGCTCAATCATTTAGGAAGCAGGGCTCTCCAAATCTCCCCCTGCAAGAGAGGCTCCTGAGACATTCCTTCTCACTCTTTGAACCTTAGATTTACACATTCATTCCTCTATGCAGGTGGTGCCAAGGCACCTGGGAAAACCTTGGAAAATACAACCCAATCTAGGAACCCTGATAACGAGGAATTGTATGTTGTCATGTCCTCAGCAGATGTTTTGGGGAGTATCTCATAGGGAGGACTCTTTGAAGCTAAGCTAGATTTTCTCTATATATCCTGCACCCTCAGATGAATAAACTGAGTCTTTACTGCTCCACCTGGCCCACGTCTCACATTTATTTCACACCTTCCCATTCAGTGCACTATCTGATTGCTGGTGACAAGGGCTATTCAGAATGCATGACATTTTGGAGTACAGGGGAATTGTGAGATGGGGAGAAAATTTGGAACTCAAAATCTCATGTAAATGAATTTGAATTTTGAAAACTAAAAATAAGTAAGTTAATTAAGAATTCAAAAATTTTAAAATGAACTGAAAAAAACATTTTGTACAAACAAAACTAATATAATCATATTCAGAAAAGAAAAAATATTTGCTGGAATTAGGGGGGTTTATTGTTTTTCTTTTTGGTTGGTTGTCTACAAAAGTCTCCAATAAAACTATGCATAAGGAACTAATTCAGATTTGTAAGACTAGGAGACATTTGCCAATAGATAAATAGATTAAAATACATACAGGTAGTTTTCAAAGGATGAAATCAAAGCTATCACAGCTATACTAAAAATAATCCAAATACAAATAGAAGTAACTGGGATTTCACCTCAGACTTGTTAAATAGGCAAAGATGACCAAAAAATGAAAATAAGCATCATAATAAAAGCTAACATTGTTGCAGTCGATTTCCAAAGCACTTCATAAATATTATTTTATTAGATTATCACAAAAAATCCTAGAAGATAGGTGCTGTTGTCATTTGAATTTCACAGAGGAGGAAACTGAGGCACAGAGAGGTTAAGTGACTTGCACTAGATCCATACAGCTTGTAATCTCTGAGGGTGGATTTGAACTCAAGATTTCCTCATGCCACATCCAACTCTTTATCCACTGAAACACCTAACTTCCTAAGATAACTAGTGTTGGAGGGGATTCAGGAAAATGGGCACTTCCGTGAACTATTGGTGGAGCTGTGAATTAGACCTACCATGATGGAAAGTACTCTGGAACTCTTTTCCAGATATTAAAAAATGATTCATATATGAGACCAATAGGTCTAAACACTAATATCAAAGAAACAAAAATATTACTTGTACTTTCCAAAATGTTATTGCTGTTCTTTTAGCATTACCCTAAACCTAGAAAATTAAAGCTGCCTCCCTATGATAAAATTGCTTTACAAATTTTGGCAAATGAATGGAATGGAAAATCATTATGCCATAAAAATTATGAAATGGACCAATTAATGGTAAATTGGAGGGATTTTCATGAATTGATTCAGAGTGAAAGTGAGCAGAGGAAGAAAATAATGTATATTCAATAAAATAAAGAAAAACAACTTTGAAAAAATTTAGAACTCTAGACAGTGCAAGAAGAAAGCACAGAGCCCAAGGACTCAGGTTGAAACCCAGTACTCACCTTCTGAGAGATGATGGACTTCAAATATAGAAAGGGACATATTCTTGGAGGTGGGCAATGTGGTAATTTGTTTTGGTGGACAATTTATATTTGTTATGAGTGTTATATTTTTATTGTAAACCAATGGGGCAAATGGAAAGGATGGATAATACTTTTATGAAATGAGTAACCTAACCAACCAAAAAAGAAATCAAAAAAAGTAAAGATAAAAAGTGTGTGTATGAGTTTTGGGCAATTTGAGATGAAAAACTTTTGCATCTTATTAACTTGGATATTGATTGGTTAATTGGTTGCTAATTGGTACTTCATACTCAAAGAACCATGCCTTGGTTATGGAATTTATGACACCCACCATCACTAAAGAAGTTGACATCCATAAAGCCTAGACTATGAAAATGGAGAGCAGAAAAAAGGGCACAGCAGAGGATGTTGCCCTATCAGCTGTTTGCGTAACAGCATAATAAATTCCTAAAGCCCCTATATTATGTGTGATCATAACTGCAAGGCATGTGCCACCCCCTTTACAAAGTAACTCCTTTCTTAATATAAAAAAGCCTATAATTTTTGCATAATCATAGTCACATCTACTGGTTATACCCTCTAGGAATAAGTTTCAGGTACATGAGCTTAGGTGGCCCCAAGGCATTGCCTGAGCTCACACTGTGTGTGTACTACAGATAAATCTGCTTCCCTTCCCCTTAGCATTCTAAAAATTGTGAAAAAAAAACATGTTTTTGTCCACTAGTTAGGCAGTCTTAGGCAGAGCAGACCAGTCAGCTTGGCAACTAAGATTGCTCACCTGACTTTGCCCAAGGGGAGCCATGAACTGGCGGCCTTAATGAGGTAATCTTATACCCCTGTAACCATAGACAGCTTTTGGCAGACAGTTCTCATCACCCATTGTCCACACCACCCCTGGCTCTAGGCAAATACACTTGCTTTGCATCTCTCCTGACTGGACCTGAGTTATTCCTGGCACCAGAACTTTGCATCAAGTTTTGAGAAACTGGTGTCAGAAGTGGGATGACTTCCTGTCAGCACCAGTGACCTTTCTCCTGCCAGCTCCTGTTGCTGACCTGTGACAGCTTGATCCAAGAACACAGCGACTCTGAGAATCAGCCAACAGGAAAGACAGCCTACTAGCCTCTCTTTCCCTTCCCCTTCTTCCTCTTCTCTTTTACTCTTTCTTTTGAGATGCCTGCAGAAGAATTAGGATACCCTGGCCCCAGGATTCTGCAAAATAAAGGGGTTAGAAGGTTGGGATAGCCCCAGTGAACACTCCCCCTATAGAGGATGGAAGAGTAGCCTCAAAGCAAAAGTCAGTGTGGTATTAGCAACATGAGAAAGGAAGTGTGTGTTTTTTTTTCATATTCATCACTTTATTAGAGGATATCCACACATTAGTGAGGAAGGAAAAGGAATTTTTAAGTGGGGATGCCCACAATCAAAATTTGGTTTGAGAATATCATCAATTTAGGGGAATTGTTTTAGCCAAATTGTTATTTTTGATCACTTTGCCCCTAAAAAGTTACTCTGGGACATTTCCATTGCTTCTTAAAGTGCTTATTTGTGTAAGTATGTGTTTTGTCTGTGCAATGTTACCCATGCTTTCTGCTAACTCACAGCCAAGAGGCTTTTATTTACGTATGTCTGTATTTATTTATTTATTTATTTTGGTGAGGCAATAAGGGTTAAGTGACTTGCCCAGGGTCACACAGCTAGTAAGTGTCAAGTGTCTGGGGCTGGATTCAGACTCAGGTCCTTTCCTTCCCTTTGCTATCATGTCCTTTCCTGTCCTGCCTTGCCTTGTCTTGCCTTCCTTTCTGTTCCATGTTTCCCTTCCCTAATCAGAAAGGTTTTTTTTATTTTATTATTTCCTTACTCTTAAGTTTCTGCTCCCTATCCTTACTAGTTTGCTTGTTGACACTGATATATTTCTACACCAAATTGTTTATGTTTGTCCAATTCAGATAAGAGTGAGGCTCTTCTATTCCTAGCCTCCCTTCCTTTCCTCTATCTTTGTATATTCTTGTCCTCATGGATCCCAATTATAGGACACAGCAAGTTCTATATTCTCCTTTTTTTCACAAGTTTATTCCTAACTTTATCCTACCTTTTATTTCTCATTTTAAAACACTCAGAATATAATCAGTACACCCCAATTCCTCTTTATTTTTATATATGTCTATATCCCTCAAAACTCTTTGAAGATATTAAGGTTCTGAGGATTTGTTTCCCATAAGAGATTATTAGAACTATATCATTCAAGTCCTGCCAATGGCAAAAGTTAATTTATACTTCTAGGTTCCACTCCATTCTTGTATTGCTTTTCAAAATTTCTGCTCACTTCTGGTCTTTTTCATGAGAAATACCTGAAAGTCTCCATTCCACTTCCAGGGAATGTGAACAACAAAATGGCAGACTAGATATTTTCTCTGACCCCAATGACCTCTCAAACCTCTCCCAAACAAAAATTATGCTCCAAAGATAAAGCAACTTCAGATGGCTCCGTGGTCTTGCACACCAAGAATCCAAAAGAACATTAAATAAAAGGCCAGGAACTGCTGCAGTATTACTAACCCTGAGATGACTCAATATGCCTCCCCCACATCCAATGCTACTGGCAGCAGAGTTTCACTAGCAGACCCAAGGACAGGACACAGGCTTTCATCAAAACCCTCTCCTGCACCCAGTTTTCTGCTCCTTCTTTCCAGTGGTGTAGAGACCATGGTTTCAGGTCGCTGAAGTTTTCTTTGGCCTTGATAGCCAGGTCAGCTAAAGCCTTCAGGAGGAAAAACCTGCTGGGGTCTGAATCCTTACTAGCTATATGCTCTTGAACAAATTACTTGCCCTCTGTTTGCCCCAGTTTCAGCTGCTAAGTGAGAATAACAAATGTTTTTACCCTGTAGTGCTGTTTCTAGCATCAAAGGAGATAATGTTATAGTTTAGCACATAATATTCTCTATATAAGTGTTAGCTATGATTGCTGTAGCTAACATTTTTATTGCTTCCATTTTTTATTATTACTAATGCATAGCTGTATCTAAAATGCATTGATGTTCTTGCCTTTATGCAAACCTTGCAACATTAACTCTCCTAAAACATGTTATTTTTTATCTTTGTCATTTTTCTGTGTGCTGTCTTGTCTATATGGTCATTCACATATTTTATAATTGTTTCTATGGTTCTTTTCTTTAGCACATTTCTGTTCGAAGAAATATTAAGTACCCAAATTTCAGTTTTTATCTTTTTTATTATTTATATTACTGTGATACAGTATGCATAGTATATATTTAACATATCTCTCTTTTTACATCTGTTCACAATTTCTTTGTGCCCTAGTTTGAAATAAAAATAAAATTTTGTCAGAACTTTTTTGGTATGTATTTTTCTTTTTTCCAGAAATTCCTCTTTCATTCAGTACTATTTCAGTTAACACTTGGATAATTCATAAAAAAAAAATTGTAAACAACTAAAAGGTCTCATTTTACAGAAGAGAAAACTGATATATCACAAAACTTTCTTATATAAATGTAACCTATGGCCCAAAGGGCCATTTTTTAACAAGACTTTCCTCATAGGCAGGGAGTGGTTGCCAATGTACCATAGCTGTGTGAAGGGAGGAGTTGATAAGAACTAGAGAGAAGAAAAATCCAGGGTTAATTTTGCTTTTATCTTGGAGAGAAAAATCATAGTGTTTCAAACTCTCTTCAAACACCTGAAGAGGCAAAGTGACTGGGAGGAACCCAACATGTAGAAGAGCTGACACCTTGATTATATTTCTGTGGCTTTTGGGAAAGATCTGAGACTCCCTCTCCCTATCTTGGTTGTACTGCGTTTACTTGTTTTCAACAAGACAGATCATTCACTCTGTATCATTTGATATCTAGTCTCCTATGATTTCTCTGAATTTTTTTGGTTTTTGTCTCAATTTGAATGAATGGATTTATTTGCTCTTTGTTATGTATATTCATTGTGGAACAGGCCTCTGGTGGGAAGGTAAGCCAGTGTTGGATAAATAACTTGGGACAGTCTTTCCTTATCAAGGGACAACAATAAGAATAATTATTTGAACCTAAAAAAGTACTTCCCCAAGACTAATCATGTTTGAGGGATAAGATATGTGTAATTCTAACCCAGTAGTCCCTCTCTCTGAGTAGAGCAGAGTGGGCAACATCTGGCCTCAACCTCCTGCCTCCCATTAGCAAGGTGATCAAAGTCTCGTTGGAGAAGTATGGAGGAAGGTGACTCTAGGGATATGTATTCTTGCTTCCTTGCAAGCCACATTTTGATTCATGTAGACACAGATAACCCACATAGCAATACAGTTCAGTACAGTACACACACACACACACACACACACACACACACACACACACACGCACACGCACACACACACCATATTACATAAGAGATAAGATCATAACAAATGGCCCACAACTTCATTGTGTTTTTTACTAAATTATGAATCTTCAAGAAATGGAAACTTTATCAGAGGTTAAAGAAAGTGGGCCCTTATTGAGTTGTGTGGAACCTTCCCTATTGGCCAGAAAGTCAATTTCTTGATGTTGATCATTGCAAGGGAAGGAAAAAGACACCATCAGAAAAAGACGGAAAGGCTCACACACTTAGGAATATGAGATTTATGCAGGAATTCCTATTCAGAGACTGCTTGGGAGGCTGAGAACTTAAATGAAAAAGAGTTCAAGTACAAAGCCTGGATCACTCAAAACAAGCCCAAAGGCCAAACAAGACCAAGGTTACTAATAGAAGTGCCCAAAATAAGGTGTTAGTTTTCCTTCCTCTGTGTAGGACAACCTCTTTACCAGCTGCACTCTGGTCTCTTGGAGCCCAGGAAAGTTTCTGTCCTCTGAGTTTACTTGACTTGGCCTTCGTCAGTATTCATTAGTAATCTCAGATGGAGAATCTTTGATCAGTAGGAATCCTTGAAGACATTTTCATCTGGGACAAAAGTTCACTCTTTTAGACAAATCCCTTTTTCCCCTGGCATATTAATGTCATTGGTCCTGTTCATGACATGATAATCACAGCTCTGGTGGCAGATGAGCTCAGACAATCCAGTTGCTATAACTAGGACTTGCCTATGCCATCACACACACACACACACACACACACACACACACACACACAGAGAGATACACAGACACATATAGAAAGAGAAATATTCTGTTTGGTGCAACTTTTTCCTCCATCCTAGAAGCAGAGAACATGCAGGTGAGTATCTTCTTATATCTCAGTTTTACATCTAGGAGTTTTGAAGAAGAAAAATTCTTCCAGGAGACAATAGTGTTGTTCAGGCCCTGTATGTCTAGGGACAGGAAAGGTTACCTTGAAAAAGCTGCAGAACAGGCTTGGAAATTTTTCTTTGGCATCTTACTGCATTCCTATTACTGAGATTTTTTCTCCTAGTCCATGACCTCATCATCCCTCATAGGTGCCATTTCAACTTAACTGTTGTACCTGGCTTGAGAGCTCCCTACATGGCTATTGAGCACACATTGTCAGGGGCATTTTCATATCTGGCCACTGGACCATATGGCTCTAGAGGAGAAAGTGAGGTTGGTTGACTTTGCACCGCCTTGCCTCACTTATATCCAATTGACCTGCATGTCATGGCAATCAACTCCCTGCTGTCATGGTCTTCTTCAAGAATGCAGAACAAACACCAACAACAGACCCCACTCTCCTCACATAACTCCTCTGCTCTTTTTGGCTTTTACAGCCTCTGCTCCTGTCTGCTCTTCATTCTGACTATTATGTCAATCTTTTTTGTTTTTTCCTGACAGTCAGATTGAAGCTTTTGTTTTTCTCCTCCCCTCTTTCCCTTCCCTCTGACTCTTTCTGTCTTCTTGTCATGGCAGTTTATTCAAACTAAAAATTCTGTACTACAATTGTTATAAATAGGGTCAATTTACACTCAATCCATTTCCAATTTTTTTTCATCATTAAAGTAAACTTAGACAATGAGGTGGCATGGTGGGTTAGAGCACTGGGCCAGGAGTCAGGAAGACCTGAGTTCAAATCCAACCTCAGACACTTTCTTGCCAGCTGTGTGTCTCTGAGCAAATAATTTCAACCTATTTGCCTCAGCTTCCTCATCTGTAAAATGATGGTAACAATAGCACATTGCAGCCAGAGTTGTTGTGAAGATTAAATGAGATAATAATTGTAAATAATTGTAAAAATGTAATTATGTACTTGGTACATAACTACAACATAAATGTTGGCTATAATAATTATTATGCTTATATGTCTTTAGAATTGTTTTTAGTTGTTAATTTTCTCCCAAAATATAGATTTAATCCTCATTTTAATTCTTTCTTCTGGTTTTGTGTGAATTTTTATGTTTGTCAATTGATAAATCTGCTCCCTACAGTCTATATGTTCTTGGACAAGTCACTTAACCTTTTTGAATCTCCTTTTCTATTCTTCAAAAATAAAGAAACTGAACTAAATTAGGAAACATCATTCATTTTTGGCTCCTACTTCATTTATGTTATGTAATCTTAACTGAGTCCTTACTGCTGCAAGGCAATCCTATCATACTGTCCTAGTTGACTCATTTTCCCACTCACAGCAGTAGTATTTCTAAATCATCCCACTTCGAACATCCCATAGCTTCCCTCCTTCACCTCTTTCAGACGAGAAATTTCCTTATTTTTTATCAAAAAAGATGGCATTATCCAAGAGCTTTTCTTACCTACTCTTCTTAACTCTTTATACTTTGGCTTCTGATCTTATCATTCATCTGAATCTGCTCTCCCCAAAGTCACTAACAATATCTTAACTAACATATGGAATGAACTTTTCTCAATCCTTATTGATATCTCTGCAAACTTTGACACTGTAGATGATTTTCTCCTTGAAATTCTTTATGTTTTCATAAATTCCTTCCCTCCTGCTACCCTTCCTATATGTCCTCTCCTCAGTCTCCTTCGCTAAATCTTCACTCAGACCAAGCCTGCTAAACATTAGTGGCCCACAGGCCTCTTTCTTGGACTCTCTTCTTTTCTCCCCATATACTTTGTCACCAGGTGATCTTACCAGCTCTTATAGATTATATACTACCTCTGTGCTGATGATTCACAAAGCTGTGCATCCAGCCTTTCTTCTCTGATGACTCCTATTCTCGTATCTTTACTTGCTTATTAAACATTTTGAAGTGGGTGTCATACTGACCTCTTAAATTTAATATGCCCAAAACTGAACTCCAAACTATCTTTCCCTAGAGTCCCCCTCTTCCTAACTTCCCTATTATTTTGTAGCTACCCAGGTCCACAAATTAGGTTTCATCCTTTATAGCTATACTCTACCCCCACACTCATATCCAAAATTTGTCAAGATCAGGTGATTTTACCATTATAACAACTGTCTTGTGAAATCTTTTCATTCCTCTAATACTTCCATTACCCTGGTTAGGACCTCATCAGCTCAAGCAATGACAATAACTTGCTCATTGTTCTCTAGGCCCAATGTCTTTCTCCATTCTACTTGATCTTCCATTCAGTAAAGTTAGCTTCCTACAGCCCATATCTGACCACTCCTACAAAACAGAATCCAGTGTTTCCCTATCATTTCCCAGATGAATATGAAATTATCTCTTAGTCATTCTACATCCACTATAACCTCTCCTTCTTACCTTTCTGATTTTCTTGAACCTTACAGGTTTCCCCCTCCCTTTAAAGGGTACTCTGTGATTCTGTGACATTGGCTTCCATACTCTTTCTCCAACATGACATTCAGTCTCCAGACTGTGGGCAATTTTATTTTCTACCTCCCATTCCTGGAAGTAGTTTTTCTCACTTTTGCTTCTTCTTTCACATATTCCATCAAATTCTTAATAAAATCCCACCATCTGTTGGGAATTTGCAGAAATTACCCAATGCCTTTCTTCATTCCCCTTAAGTTTGGTGCCTTCTCTTTGTTGATCATATCTCATTCAAGCAACAGGTAGCTTTTTTGTACACAGTTTTTTGCATCTTCCCCATCACACTGTGAGCTCCTTGAGTATAAGGACTGTATTTTACTTTTCTTTGCATCCCAGCTCTTAGCATAGTGTCATAATAAGTGCTACATAAATGCTTATTGAATGACTGACTGACCAAATGTCCTCTAAGGACCATTCCACCTCTAAATCTATGATACAAATTTGTTCTTGGTAACTAGTGTACAAGCTCCAGTCATTGTTCAGGATAGCTTTATTGCTAATATGTATTGTGAGTACAAGAATGCAAGATGATAACATGAGCCATGATGTGATGTTTCCTGTTCATGGATACACTTTCTCACCTACTTCATTTACATCTTCATGGAGAACATTAGACCCAGTCTTTCATCTAACTCCAATTTTCTTTGTGTCTCTTGGTTTCATTTATAGCAAGGATGTCAAGACTGACACAATCCAATTCTATCAGTAATGAATGATTTTTCTGATCACTGAAGAAGCATCACACATTTACAGTACCAAGATGTAAGTTGATGGTTACAGGTTGTCTTAAACCTTTGTAATTGTTAACATGTGTAGTCCTACTGTCCCTAACTTTCTTGTTGTCACCAAAGAAGCAGAAGTAATTGGAATATGATGAGGGATATTGTGTTTTTCCTTTATTTGATTGGTTGCCATGATCAAAGAAAATATTCATTTTGTTTCTAGGAAGCTATTGAAGATTTTCAGAGTGGTCGAATATAATAGAAATTTTATTACATCACAAAGACAAGTTATATTACAACACAAAGACAAAGGTAGAGTTACCTCAACATGAATATGAAATGAACAATTTTAAAGCAATTACATACATAAAATACTAAAATACTATATTTGTGTCAGCTATGCATTTGCTCCATGCTTTCTAAGATAGTATTTGGGAATCATTTAGCACAGTGACTGGCAAATGGTAGGCACTGTTTAAATACTAGCTCATATTACTGTTGTTTGTTGCTATTGTTGTTGTTGCATTTTTTTTATTACTGGTTTTCCATATCTTCTGCCTTTCTACTTCTGTCTTTAAAAAAAATAGAAGATAATGTGTATAATGCTATAATTCTCATTTATATCACTTCTGATATATTCTTATATTCTTGTGCAAACGTTTTCAGAGGCAATTCTGGGGGCCTGTAAGTTTTTAGCTCTTTCAAGTTGGCATATCTAGGTAAAGGTGTGTTTACTATTCTCCTGTGCTGTGCACTGGTTTGTGAGTGACCACAAGCACTTGTCTTTTTTTAAAGGATTTTTTTTTTACTAATTCATTTTGAATTATCAACAATCACTTCCATAAGCTTTCGAGTTTTAAATTTTTCTCCCCCTCCCTCCCCACCTCCACCTCAGGACCTCACTCAATTTGATATAGGCTATACATATACATTCCTATTAAACATATTTTCACATTAGTGATGTTGTAAGTAAGAATTAGAACCAATAGGAGGAACCACCAGAAAGAGGAAACAAAACACAACAGACGAAAAAAAATAGCAAATAGTATGCTTCAATCTGCATTCAAACTCCATAGTTCTTCCTTCTTTGGGGATAGCATTTTCCATCACAAGGCCTTGGGAGATGTCTTAGATCCTAATGTTGCTGAGAAAGGTTAAGTTTATCAATATTAGTCATCATACAATGTGGCCATTATTGTGCACAACATTCTCTTGGTTCTGCTCACTTCACTCAGCATCAGACCATACAAGTCTTTCTAGGTTTTTCTGAAGTCAGCCTGTTCATCATTTCTTATACCACAATAGTATTCCATTACATTCATACACCATAACTTGTTCAGCCATTCCCCAGTTGATGGGCATCCTCTCAATTTCCAATTCTTTGCCACCACAAAAAGAGCTGCTATAAATATTTTTGTACATGTGGGTCCTTTTCCCATTTGTTTGATCTCTCTGAGATATAGCCCTAGAAGTGCTATTGCTGAATCAAAGGGTATGCACATTTTTATAGCCCTTTGGGCTTAGTTCCAAATTGCTCTCCAAAATGGTTAGATCATTTCACAACTCCACCAACAATGCATTAGTGTTCCAATTTTCCCACATCTTCTCCAACATTTATCATTTTCCGTTTTTGTCATGGCCAATCTGATAGGTGTGATGTGGTACCTCAGAGTTGTTTTGATTTGTGTTTATCTAATCAACAGTTATTTAGAGCATTTTTTTCATATGACTATAGATAGCTTTAATTTCTTCATTTAAGAACTGCTTGTTCATATCCTTTGACCATTTATCAAGTGGGGAATGACTTATATTCTTATGAATTTGACTTAATTCTCTATATATTTTAGAAATGAGGTCCTTATCAGAGACTCTGCAAAAATTCTTTCCCATTTTTCTACTTTCCTTCTAATCTTGGTTACATTGGCTTTGTTTATGCAAAAACTTTTCAATTTAATGTAATCAAAGTTATCCATTTTGCTTTTTGTAACATTCTCTCTGTCCTGTTTAGTCATGAATTCTTGTTTTACATAAATCTGATAGTTAAACTATTCCTTGCTTCCCACTTTGCTTACAGTATCAGCCTTTATATCTAGATCACAACCCATTTTGACTTTATTTTGGTATATGGTGTGAGATTTTGATCTATGCAAAGTTTCTGCCATAGTCCTTTCCAGGTTTCCCAGAAGTTGTTTTTTTTTTTTGTCAGAGTGCATTTTTATCCTAGAAGCTGGGCTGTTTGGGTTTCTCAAATAATAGATTACTGTAGTCATTGACTACTGTGTCTTGCATACTTAACTTATTCCACTGATCCATCACTCTATTTCTTAGCCAGGACCAAGCAGTTTTGAAGATTACTGCTTTTTAATACAATTTAACATCTGGAATATCTAGGCCACCTTTCCCTGCATTTCTTTTCATTACTTCCCATGATATTCTGGAACTTTTGTTCTTCCAAGTGAATCTTGTTATTATTTTTTCTACCTCTATAAAATAAATTTTTGGTAATTTGATTGGTATGGAACTGAATAAGTAAATTAGCTTAGGTAGAATTTTCATTTTTATTATATCAGCTCAGCTTACCCATAAGCAACTGATGTTTTTCCAATTATTTAGATCTAACTTTATTTGTGTGAAAAGTCTTTTGTAATTGTGTTCATATAGCTCCTGGGTTTGTTTTGGGAGGTAGACTCATAAATATTTTATAATGTCTACAGTAAATTTAAATGGAATTTCTCTTTCTATCTCTTGCTGTTGGGCTTTGTTGATAATATATAGAAATGCTAATGATTTATGTGGCTTTATTTTATAGCCTACAACTTTGTTAAAGTTGTTTATTATTTCAAGTTGTATTTTTTAACTTGATCCTCTAGTAGTCTCTAAGTATATCTTCATATCATCTGCAAAGAGTGATAGCTTTCTTTTATCTTTGCTTATTATAGTACCTTCAATTTCTTTTTCTTCTCTTATTGCTACAGCTAATGTTTCTAGTATGATATTGAACAACAGTGGTGATAATTAACATCCTTGTTTTACCCCCAACCTTATTGGAAATGCTTCTAGCTTGTCCCCATTACATATAATGCTTGCTGAAATTTTTAGATAGATGCTATTTATTATTTTAAGGAAGACTCAATTTATTCCTATCTTCTCTAGTGTTTTTAATAAGAAAGGGTGTTGTATTTTGTCAAAAGCTTTTTCTGCATCTTTTGAGATGATCAAGTGGTTTCTGTTACTTTTGATGTTGATATGAACAATGATGCTGATTGTTTTCCTAATATTGAACCAACCCTGCATTCCTGGTATAAATCCTAGGTAATATATTATTCTTGTGATAAGTTGCTGTAATCTACTTGCTAATGTTTTATTTTAAAATTTTTCATCTATATTCATTAGTGAAATTGGTCTATAATTTTCTTTCTCTGTTTTGACTTTTCCCAGTTTAGGTATCAGCACCATATTTGTATCATAAAAAGAATTTGGTAAGACTCCTTCTTCACCTATGTTCCTAAATAGTCTATATAGTAGTGAAATTAATTGTTATTTAAATGTTTGATAGAAATTGCTTGTAAGTCCATCTGGCCCTGGAGATTTTTTCCTGGGGAGTTCATCCATGGCTTGTTCAATTTCTTTTTCTGAGATGGGGTTATTTAAGTATTTTACTTCCTTTTCTGTTAATCTGGGCAATTTATATTTTTGTAAATATGTATCCATTTCACTAAGATTGTCAAATTTATTGGAATACAGTTGGGCAAAATAGTTCTAATTATTGTTTTAATTTCCTCTTCCTTGGTGGTAGAGTAACCCTTTTCATTCATGATACTGGTAATTTGGTTTTCTTCTATCTTTTTAAAATTAAATTAACCAAAGTTTTGTCTATATTATTGGGGGTTTTTTTCATAAAAACCAGCTCTTAGTTTTATTTATTAGTCAATAGTTTTCTTAATTTCAATTTTCTTAATTTTTTTTTGCTTTCTGTATTTCTAATTTGGTATTTAATTGTTCTCTTTCTGTTTTTTTTTTAGTTATATGCCCAATTCATTGATCTCTTCTTTTTCTATTTTATTTATGTACGCATTTAGAGATATAAAACTTCCCTTAAGAACTGCTTTTGCTGCATCCTATAAGTTTTGGTATGTTGTCTTATTGTTGTCATTCTCTTGAATGAAATTATTGATTGTTTCTATGATTTGTTGTTTGACCTAATTATTTTTTAGGATTAGATTATTTAGTTTCCAATTATTTTTTAGTCTATCATTTCAAAGCCATTTATTACATATAATTTTATTGCATCATGTTCTGAAAAGGACGCATTTAATATTTCTCCCTTTCTCCATTGGATTGTGAGGTTTTTATGCCCTACCACGTGGTCAGTTTTTGTATATGTGTCATAGACCACCGAGAAAAAAGTATATTTTTTCTATCCCCATTCAATTTTCTCCAGAAGTCTATCATGCCTAACTTTTCTAATATTCTATTCCCTCCTAATATTCTTCTTTCTTGTTTATTTTGTTGTCAGATTTATCTAGTTTAGAGAGGGGGAGGTTGAGGTCCCCTACTAGTGTAGTTTTATTGTCTATTTCTTACTGTAACTACCTGAACTTCTCCTCTAAAAATCTGGATGCTATACCACTTGGTGCATATATGTTTAATAATGATATTACTTCATTGTTTGTGGTGCCTTTTAGCAGGATGCAGTTTCTTTCCTTATCTCTTTTGATAAGATCTATTTTTGCTTTTGCTTTGTCTGAGATCAGGATTGCTACTCCTGCCTTTTATACTTCAGCTGAAGCATAATATATTCTGCTCCAGCCTTTTACCCTTACCCTGTGTGCATCACTCTTTTTCAAATGTGTTTCCTGTAAACTACATATTGTAAGATAATGGTTTTTAATCCATTCTGCTATCCACTTCTGTTTTAGGGAGAGTTCATCCCATTCACATTCACAGATTACTATCTTTGTCTTTCTCTCCATCCTTTCCCCCCCTAGTTTATGGTTTTCTTTCTCCTTTCTCCTTTTCCCTCCTCAATAGTGTTTTACTTTTGACCACCACCTCTATCAGTCCCTCCTCACTTCTATTAGCACCATCCCTTTTCTTCCATTTTATCCTTGCTGCTTCTCCCCTCCCATCTATCTCCATCCCTTTTCTTTCCCCTTTTACCTCCTACTGCCAATAGGGCAAGTTAGATTTCTGTACCTGATTATATTATTCCCTTTTGGAGCCAAATCTGAAAAGAGTAAGGTCCAAACAATGCTCATCTCCTCCCTTCTTTCCCTCTGCTGTAATAGGTTTTTGTCTCTTTTCCTGTAATGTAATTAAATCTTATCTGCCTCCTCCTTTCCTTTTGTCTCAGTACATTTTCTTAGATCAGATTAATCCACTTACTTGGATTCATTTAACCCACTTGATTAGATTTTTTTATCATTACATCAAAGTCAACTTATATCCATCCTTATGTATACCCCTTTAACAAGATATAATAACAACACAGTTCTCAAGAGTTATGAGTATCATCTTCCCTTGTAGGGATGTAAACAATTTGCCCTTATTAACAACATATTGTATATTTCTGTCCCTTTTACCTTTTTATGTCTCTCTTGAGTCTTGTATTTGAAGATCAAGTTTTCTGTTGAGCTCTGTTTTTTTTTTTTTATCAAGAAGGTTTGGAAGTCTCCTCTTTCCTTGAATATGCATCTCCCCTGAAAGGTCATGCTTATTTTTGCTGGGTAGTTGATCCTTGGTTATATTCAAAGCTACTTTGCTGTACAGAATATCATGCTCCATGACCTACGGTCTTTTAATGCAGAAGCTGCAAGGTCCTGTGTAATCCTGACTGAGGTTCCATGATATTTAAATTGTTTCTTTCTGGCTGCTTGCAGTATTTTCTCTTTGACTTGGTAATTTTGGAATTTGGCTACTATATTCCTTTCTGTTTTTAATTTGGGATCTCTTTCAGGAGGTGATTGGTGGACTCGTTCTATGGCTATTTTACCCTCTGATTCTAGGACCTCAGGGCAATTTTCCTTCATGATTTCCTGAGAGATACTGTTCAGGCTCTTTATTTCATTGTGATTTTCAGGTAGATGAACAATTTTTAAATTGTCTCTCCCGGATCGATTTTCCAGGTCAGTTGTTTTACCAATGAGGTATTTTGTGTTTTCATCATTTTTTTAATTTTTTTGTTTCTGTTTGACTGATTCTTGCTCTCTCACAGAGTCATTAGCTTCCATTTCCTCAATTCTAATTTTTAACAAATTGTTTTATTCTATTAGATTTCTACATTTGGCCAATTGCATTTTTTAAGGACTTGTTTTCTTCAGTGTACTTTTTTTCCAGTTGGCCAATTGTATTTTTAGGAACTTGTTTTCTTCAGTGTAATTTTTTTTTCCGTTGGCAAATTGTATTTTTTAGGATTCTTCTACCTCTCTCATTTGACTTTTAAAATCCTTCTTCAGCTCTTCTAAGAAGGATATTTGGGCTTCACACCAGTTCATATTCTCTTTTGAGGTTCCAGATGTGAGTTTGTTGACAAAGTTTTCCTCTTCAGAATTTCTGCCCTGATCTTCACTGTTCTCATGATATGAATCTATGGTACATTTCTTTTCACCCATGGTGTTTGCTTATTCCCCTGGCCTTTGAAGAGATTAAGCTGCCCTGCTGGGGAGCAGAGGGCACTCACCCAACCTTTTTGTGTTGGAAGCCTTGGGCCTGGTCACTGGTTTTGTGTGCTGGGGACTCCTATGCTGGCAATTGGAGGCTGTAGGGTTTTGGCAGCTTACCTGGTGTTGAGATGGAATCAGCATCGCTGGAATTCCAGAGGTAGGGTTGGATAATCTGGGCCCTGCGTGTTGCCTGTTTTTCCTTTCCTTTCACTTTCTTCAGCTCCTTTCACATGGATTTGCAGGATTTTTATCCACCGGGGCCCTGTGGAGCACTTCACAGATTTTTGCTGTGTAACTGGGAGGCTGCTATAGAATTCCTAGGTACCTGGTGGTTTTCTAAGCTGCTTTCCACCAGTTATCTCACCTTCACTGAGGCACTAACAGGTCCAGCTATTGGTGCTTGCCTTCCCCACCACCTGGGTTTCAGGATCTCCTCTTGGTATGCAGAGGTGGGGCTTTCCGCTGGCTTGCTGGGATGCCTCCCATTCCATATTGCTCCCCTTCCCTAGGGTAAAAGGGGCCTTTTCCATTAATCCTTGAAGCTACCTGGGCTGCCTGCTGCACCCCTTCTTCTTCTGGTTCAGCTGGGTTTTCCTGGGGTGATGTTTTCTGGGCTTTCAGACGTTGATACAGGAGGGTAAGAGGGGCTTACTTTTTACTCTGCCATCTCAGAACCCAGAAGCAGAACTCTACAAAATGGCTCTTTTGCACACTCAGTGGTTACTTACCATTTTCTGTACATAACAACTTACTTCCATGCCTTTTGCACAGTCTGTCCTCCCTGTCCACCACAAGCACTCTTTTCAAGCCTGAGACTGTGACCAGACACCCTGCTCCCCTGTGACCACAAGCTCTCCTGTCCTCCCACTGGGACTAAGACCCAGGTCTATGATCCAGATCCAAGAATAGGCTATACAACAGAGTCCTGCCCCTGGTGTCAGCAAATGGACCCCTGTAAATCTCCTTCTAACACACTGTCCAATCCCCTTACCATTGATGGGCTCAGAGGTCAGGAAACCACCATGTCTGCCATGCCCGCCACTGACTCTGTTACCTTGAGGCTTGCTCCTAGTTGGCTGGGGCCCAGTCTGGGCTGGCTAGTGCAGCCTGCATTGCACTGAGCTCCTCTCTCACCCTGGTGCAACAGACATTTCTGGCCAACCTTCTAAGTTGTCTTGGGCTCAAAAATCACTTCACTCTTTGTGTGGGTTCTGTTGTTTAGAGTTTGTTTAGAGTCATTATTTAAAGGTATTGTGAGGGATTTGAGGGAAAGCTAAGGTGAGTCCATGCCTTTGAATCCACCATCTTGGCTCTGTCTCCTATATTCTTGTATTCTTGAAAGACCTTAATTTAATCGAGGGTCAGAATTATATTTTTTATTAGTATCCCAAGCACCTTGGACATTACCTAGCATACAATTTGCATTTAACAAATGCTTATTTATTAACACTTGGATCTTTATATTTGACTTTTCTTATAGAATTATACTATTTTATATCAATGTACACATTTACAAAAACATTATACAATTAATGGACTTGTTGGTTGCTTTGGGATTTACTGAAAATTAATCATCTGATAATATATAGGTGGCAGATAGGAAATTTCCCTTTTTAAAAGATATTTATTTGGTTAAATGGTTAATTTAGTTTTGTGGTTCCTAAAATAATTTCAACTTAAGGTTTGAAACATTTTTTGGCTATCTTTGCTGCAACAAAAATATAATAATGTGTCTTTTCCCCGTGGCCCAACTATTAAACTTTATCATTTTCCTAGGCTTAAGTTGCTAGACTATTATTCATAAATAAAGCAATTAAATTAATATTCTTATAGTGCCTCAAAGCTAGAAAATAAGTTCCATATAATCTCATTTGATCACCATAAATATGTTGTAAAATAATTACTTTTATTCTATTTAAAAGAAGAGATTACTGAGCACGTGAAAAGTGATTGTCTTGACCAGGGTAACATGATTTTTTGTGGTAATTTCTCATTTTAACCTGTTTTTTATTATCATATTTTCATAATGCATTTAAAAAATATTATTTGATATGTAGCCTTTTGGAACTGAACTTATGAATTCATTTTTCCAGCATCAGGGTCAAAAGCACCAAAAGGAAGAAAGGCTCAGCATTGTAATATGGACTTTTGGTGTCATATCTATGTTACTTTTTAGATTTTTGCTAACTTTCATATTCTGGCTACCAAGGAAAAGACATGAAAAATACAAACCAGTCTCAGATAAATTATATCAAATTTCAATCCAACACACAGACTATCCCAGTGTTCTCCAAATGGAGCCCAATCTTCATGGATAACACCCTTCAGAAATTTAACAAATCTTTGCTTTTCTCCTAGGATTTTTCAGCACTGACCACAATTCTTCTTCCTAAGACTTGGAGAAAATGATGCTTGGTTACCTGGTGTTGGGCATTCTTTCTTATTCAGATGGGAGTTGGCATTCTTGGGAATTTCTTCCTCCTGGGCCTGTACACCTCCATTTTACTTATAGGCCGTAAGCTGAGGCCCATAGAGTTCATTTTTGCCCACCTAGCTTTGGCCAACTCAAAATTGATACTCTCCAAAGGGATCCCTCAGCTGATTGTCTGTTTGGGTTTCAAAAATTTCTTGGATCCCATTGGGTGCAAATTTATTGTTTATCTTTTTACTCTCACCAGGAGTGTTTCTCTCAGCATGACCTGCCTCTTGAGTGGTTTTCAGGTCATCACCATCAGTCCCAGTAACTCCTGGTGGGCAGAACTTAAAATCCAAGCCCCAAAGTGCATTTTGCCCTCCTGTTTTCTCTGTTGGTGCTTCTATCTGCTGATAAATTGCACTTTGCTTGGGACTATGCATAACTCAAGGTATCGCACTAATAATACAAAGATATGGTATCTGGGATATTGTTCAATTTTAACTCCTGCTTCTTTTAATGCTGCGCTTTTTGCAATTGTCTTTTCTATGCCTGATATTATGTGTGTCGGATTCATGATCTGTTCCAGTGCCTACTTAGTGCTTCTCCTGCACAGACACCATCAGCAAGTCCAACATATTCATAGCTCTCATCTCTCTCCCAGAACTTTTCCTGAGAAAAGAGCCACCCAAGCAATCCTCCTACTAGTGATCACCTATGTCTCCTTTTATTCCATTCATTCTAGCTTGTCATTTTACCAATTTAAAGTTGACAAATATCCACCCTGGTTCATGGCTGCCTCAGACCATCTAGCTGCATGGTTCCCAGCCATCAGCCCTTTTGTGATGATCTTCTTTGACTCCCAAGTCCTCAAATATTGGTATGCTCTGTGGCATGGGAGGCGTTGCTGTCTCCTATGCCACACTGTCAACAACCATACCCATTTCCAGAACTCTTCCCCTAACACTATAATAAACAAATGTCTTTCCAAAGCTCATGGGACAGTGACAAGAACAGTGGAATCTAAGGATTTAAAAAGGACCTCTGTGATCATGTATTCAAACTCTTTCCTCTTTTACAAGAGTGTTCTTGTTCAGATATGTTTTTGATGACACTGATGCAAGTGACATATTTATTTCTTAAACTTGTGTCTCCTGATTTCAAATCTACTTTTCCTTTCATTAGCTCAATGATGTAAAACTCAAATAGAAATAGAGGTCACTGAGCCATATATAAGGATCTCTATGAGTTGTATAATGATTTTACTGTAAGATATAACATTATCTGTGCTTTAGAGACACCTCAGGGTTCAGTGGATAGAGCACTGGGCCAAGAGTAAGAAAGACCTGAGTTCAAATCCAGCCTCAACCTCTTCCTAGCTGTGTGACCCTAGTCAAGTGACTTAACCTATGATTGCCTGACAAAATGAATCCACTGGAGAAACAAATGGAAACCATTTCTAGTATCTTTGCCACAAAAAACCAAATGGAGACATGAAGGGACAGACACCTATGAAATGACTAAAAAACAACATTCTCCATATTTTTTTTTATTAATTTTGTTAAATATATCAAAGTTACATTTTAATCCACTATACATCATACTCTCTAATGTCATGGACCACATTGTGGTCCTTTCACAGTGACAAAAGAATTTCAAATATAGTCTAGACTAGATTTGTCTCTAAAATCTAGATGGCCAGCACTGATCAAAGCAGGCCAGAGGTAGGTGAGTCAGCAATCAAATGGCAGTTTAATTTCAGACTGAGGAAAACGGGCTTGCAAGCAAAGTCCTCCTGAGAAGGAGGGCTTACTTGCTTGTAGCAGAGGTAGGATTTTTAATATGAAAACCATAAAAAAGTAGGACCCAAAACAGCCATTCTTAAGTCTTGAGTAAATAGTTCTCTTGGTATGCCCACAAGTGCAGGCATTTTGCAGAAAATACAGGAATTCTTAGCTCCTGTGGGAAGAGTCTCCAAGTTATTAGAAATGCTGAATCTTTTGATTGTCTCAGGGCTTAAGGCTCCTTCAGTCTTGTGACCATTCAGTAGGGTACAGAACCAGAGTCAGTGTTGTGGGAACAGGATGAAACACCAGGTTCAGTTTACTTAGCAGTTACAAGCACAGGAATTGTTTACAATGTGAGGCATGTAATTGATCATTTTCTGCTACAGCATGTAGGCTGCAGTTCCAGCTCTCAGGTCACAATCCCCTGGGAAATAGGGAAATTGTAAATTCCAATTCTGAGGTTTTGCTGTGGCTGAGAGCATCCAGAGGATGAGCACAAGAGATTATTGCTATGCTACCCTCAGGGCACACAGCCTACTTGCTGGGGTTTAGCTTTGGAAAACAGGGTGTCTCCTAATATCTTGACAGCAGTATGTTTGACATTTCTGAATTACACCAAACCAGTGCTCATGTTGCTTGAGCAACATTTCTCATTTCTTCCTTCTCATCTTCAGTTCTCTAAATTGAAAAATTCTCCAAATATTTTCTGAGGAAATATGGTGTAGAAAATAAGGTGCTGAGCTTAAAAATAGGAATGCTTGGGATCTAATCCTGTCTCCATCATTTAGGAGCACCATAACATTTTAAAAATCTTGAACTTACCTGAGTCTCAGTTTTCTCATCTATATAATTGTGATATTAATACTCTGTAATTTCTTTGCAAGGTTCTTTTAGAGGCCAAAAGGGCCTTATACAAAAAACTGAAAAAATTGAAAATACTAAGTAGATATTTTATCGTTATTATTAATAATCAGTAATATAATAATTTTACTTTGGTCTTGTATAAACAAAAAATTAATTAACTCAAAGAAAAATGGGTAACTGAAGGAAAAGTCTTTGGTGAAAGTTTTTTGTTTGTTTGTTTCCTTTTTGTTTATAAAAGTCTCTCATGCAATTAGACATAAAGAACTGATTCAAATTTATAAGACTGAGAGATATTTCCCAAATAAATGGATAATACTATATACAGGTAACTGTCAAAGAATGAAATAAAAGCTGTCAACCACCATATTAAAAAAAATACTCCAAATGCAAATAGAAGTAACATCTCACACTTGTTAAATAGGCTAAGATGACAAAAGATGAAAATAATCACCATAATAAAATCTCACATTGATAAGTTCTGTAAGGTTTCCAAAGCACTTCACAAATATTTTATTTGATTCTCTTTGTGCCCCCAAAAAGTATCCTGGGAGGTAGGTACTATTGTTATCTCAATCTTTTAAAGAAAGAAACTGAGGCAAAGATAGGTTAAGCTAAGAAGGCCTGATTCCCATTAGTTATACAATTGGGATGCATTGTTTAATAAATCAGTATGCTCAAAAGATCAAACCTTTGTTTCCTCAGTCATTTCAGATTCCATCAACCACCATTTCCATTTTTAAAGGTAGGCAAGCCAGACGTGCAAGGTTCTCATTTGCAGAAATCACAGAAATGGTGAGTAATTTAGCTGCATTTGCTGTTAATTCAGTGTCCCTTAGGCACAAGGTCTAGCATAATAATATAAATTCTGGATATTTAAGAATTGTGGATAAAAGGTCATGACCACAATGTTCTTCTGCATGCAGTGAGAGCCTAGAGCAGATTCAATTTTGTGTTATATGTCTTAGGCTATATTCATATGCAAATCTATACATGTATATAAATTCATATGGCTATATGCACACATTCATATATGTATATGGTATAAACACAATACATTTATGCATGTATATATGTGCATGTATATATGTACATATGTACATTAAGGATGATGATAGTAAACATTTATATAATGGTTACTCTGTGCCAGGCTCTGTGCAAAGTATCTTACAAATATAATCTTATTTGATCCTCACAACAACTCCAAAAGATAGGTGCTGTTATTATCCCTATTTTACAGATGAGGAAATGGAATCAACTAGAGGTTAAGTGACTTGTCCAGAGACACAGGACTAGTAAATGTTTGAGGCTGGAATTAAAAACAGGTCTTCCTCACTTCAGGCCTGAAACTGTATCCATTCTGCCACCAGCTGCCTTTAATGCGTGAGACATCTAATCCATGTGGTCCTACTGTGTGTATGTCCTTTGTAATGTTTTCATTACCACTCCTTTTGCTCAAGTCAATGGTATCATGTGTGCTATCAGGGGTAATCTCATTTTAATTTGTAACTTCAAAACAAAAATAAGCATTGATATATTCACAGCAAGATGCCAGAAGAGAATTGTAAATGACATGGTCAATCTCTATTTCATATCTCACTTGCTTTATAATAGCTATACACACACACATATGTGCAAATACTTTCATGTATTATAAATATATACACACCCCTTCCTTTTCTATCATTGTATATTATTTTCTCATGAAAAAACATGTATATATACACATGTACATATGTTGAATAAGCATATTGCTTATATGAACAAAATATAATATACAAAATATAAACATATTAAGTAGTATATGGAGAATTAGATAAATTTATATTACATACAATTATAAATACATGTGCAAGTATGTATATCTACACAGGGCACTTACATAGGATATATACATATATGTACACACGTATACATATATTTTCAAACATAGCATTTTATTGTATTGATTGTCTGTTTCCTTGTGACCTTTTTTCTTTTTTTTCCTCTGTGCATTGAAAGTGGTTCAATAACCCAGATTTTTGGCATCACTATTAATAAACTTCTCACCCTACTCTCCAACCCCCAATTAAAAACTAAGATAAAATTGTTTTCTAATGAATAAGTAGATTCAAGCAAAATTAATTCACACCAGGCTGTGTCCAAAATTCTGTAACTCTTTCTGTACCTGATTCCATTGCCTCTTTGTCATGTGATAGATAGCATGATTCATCATAGGTCCTCTGGACATAAGGTGCAGCATTGAATTAATTAATATCATTAGGTCTTTCATAATTCTGTTTTGTATTAAGTATTTTTGCTGTATAAAGTGTTCTAGTTCTCACTTCACTCTGCCTCAGTTCTTTCTATCTGGGATTTCTGAAATAATTCATTTTGTCATTTTTTCTGATACAATATTAGTCCATTCTTTCTTATACCCCAATTTGTTTAACCTAAGATTCCAATCTTTTCTTTCCTCTTCCTATTTTATTCTTTCCTTTCTAATTCTTATTTACAATATCACTAATGTGAAAATATGTTCAATAGGAATGTATACGTATAACCTATATCAGATTGCACTACATCTTCAGGAGAGAGGCAGGGAGAGGGAAAGAAAAATTTAAAACTCAAAAGCCTATGGAAGTGATTGATGATAATTCAAAATTATATATATATATATATATATATGTATGTGTGTGTGTGTATATATATGTATATATATATGTGTGTGTGTATATATATATACATATGCATATATATATAAATGATTTTGATCAAAAAGATTTTTCTCTATTATAAATACCCAAATTAACTACAAAGGATATATAAAGACACTATCTGCATCCAGAGAAAGAATAATAAATAGAAATATTTCTAAAATAATTTTACAGACATATTCCTATTTGTGTCTAATGGTAGCTATCTCTGGAGAGGGAGAGAAGGAATAAAAAAAATTATGTGATAATTTTGTTGTATTTTTGAAAAGAATAGCAAATTGTGCATAGTAATTTGCAGTTTCATGTACAATCAACTTTTTATTGTACTTCTATGGAAATGCATTATTTCATAAATTAAAAATCAAATTAAAAAAGTTATTATGGTGACAGAGAAGATGAAGATAAAAATTCAGAAGATGAGAAAAAAGTCAAGACACCTACATATAAAGCCTCAAAAAAATATGAATTGGCATCAAGCCCAAAAAGAACTCTTGAAAGAGTTTTTAAAAAGAGGTTTGAAAATCAAATAAGAGAGGTTTAAAAAATTGGGGAAATAAAAATGATGCAAGAGAATAATGAAAAAAGGAGTCAATAGTTTGGAAAAAGAAAACTCCTTAAAAAGTGGAATTGGTCAAATGGAAAAGGATATACAAAAGCTGCCTGAAGAAAATAATTTTTAAAAGAATTAGACTTAGGCAAGTGGAAGCTAATGACTCTGAGACATAAAGAATCAAACAAAATCAAAACAATGAAAAAAATAGAAGAAAAAAAAGTCTCATTGGAAACACAACTGACCAGAAAATAGATCTAGGAGAGATAATTTAGGAATCATTAGACTACCTGAAAGTCATGAACAGAAACCAAAAAAAAAAAAAAGGGAGGGGGGGACCTGGACATCATACTTGGAGAAATTATGAAAGAAAACTTTCCTCATATCCTTGAATCAGAGGATAAAATTGATATTGGAAGAATCCACTGATCATCTTCTGAAAGAGATCTCAAAATAACAACTCTGCTCAACATTATCACCAAATTTCAAAACTCCCAGGTGAAGAAAAAAATATTGCAGGGAAGAAACAACTGAAATACTGAGGAACTACAATCAGGGTTAGACAGGATTTGGCAGCTTGAACATTAAAGGGTTGAAAGGCATGGAAAGTGATATTCTGGAAGGCAAAGGAGCCATGACTACAACCAAGAATTAGCCACCAGCAAAACTAGGCATAATCCTTGGGGGGGAGAGGGAGGGGGAAGTCATTCAATGAAATAGAAGGCTGTCAAGGTTTTCTGATGAAAAGACCAGAGCTGGGGGGGGGGGGGAAGAGGACCTGATTTCTAATTTCAAGAATCAAGAGAAGCATAAAAAAGGTAAAAAAGGAAAGAGAAAACATAAGGGGTTGAATAAGGCTAACCTGTTTGCATCTCTACATGGGAAAATGATACTTGTAACTCCTAAGAACTTTATCATTATTTGGACAGTTAAAATGAGTTTACATAGGTAGAGGATACAGGTATAAAGCGACTTCAAGGGGATGATGTAAAAAATTAACAGGTGAAAAAGAGCATTACGCTGGGAGCAGAAAGAAGTGGGAGGTAGAATGTGGTAAATTATCTGATAGGAAGAGACATAAAAGGTCTATTACAGTGCATGGGAAAATGGGATGGTGCATGATGGGCATCACTTCAACCTTACTCTCGTTAGAATTGACAGAAAGACAGAACAACATACACAATCAGTTGAATTTAGAAATCTATCTTACCCTATGTGGAAATAGAAGGGAAGGAGATTGAGTGAAAGGGGGTACTGACAAAAGTAGAGAGAGACAGAACACTGGTGAAGAGGGAAAAGGTGAAAGAAGAGAGAGAAGGATAAACAAAAGGAAAAATAGAATGGAGGGGAATACACAGTAATCATAAATGTAAATGTGAGTGGAATGAACTCTCCCATCGAGCAGAAATAGACAGCAGAATGGATTAAAAACTGGAATCCTAAAACATGTTGTTTACAAAAAACAGACTTGAAACATAGAGACCCACATAAAGTAAATACAAGGGGTTGGAACAAAATCTATTTCCTTCATTTGGAGTTAAAAAAAAAAAAGAGGGGTAGCAGCCATGATCACACAAAGCAAAAGCAAAAAAAAAAAATAGATATAATTAAAAGAGATAGGGAAGGAAACATCTTACTAAAAGGTAACACAGACAATGAAGTAATACAGTAGTAAACCTATATGCACCAAGTAGTATGGCATCCAGTTTCTTAAAGCAGAAGTTAAGTGGCTTACAGGAGGAAATAGAAAATAAAACTATACTAGTAGGGGACCTCAACTTTCTCCTCTCAGAACCACATAAATCTAAACACTAATTAAAAAAGAAAGAAATTAAAGTGGTGAATAGAATTTTAGAAAAGTTAGATATGACAGACCTCTGGAGAAAATTAAATAGGTATAGAAAAGAATATCTTTTTTCTCAGTGGAACATGGCACCTACACAAAAATTGACCATATATTAGGACATAAAAACCTCAAAATCAATTGTAGAAAGGTAGAAATACTAAGTGGGTCATTTTCAGATAATAATGTAATAAAAATTGTGTTCATTAATGGGCAATGGCAAAATAGCTTAAAAATTAATTGAAAACTAAATCATCTAATCCTAAAAAGTAAGTGGATCAAAAAACAAATTATAGAAACAATCTATAATTTCATTAAAGAAAACGACAACAATGAAGCAATATGCAAAAATTTAGGGGATGCAGCTAACACAGTAAGTAGGGAGAATGTATAATTCTAATTGTTTACCCCAACAAAATGGAGAAAGAGCAGGTTGATGAATTGGGCATGCAACTAAAAGAAACTAGAAAAAGAGCAAAATAAAATCCCCAATTAAACACCAAATTGGGAATCCTAAAAAACAGTGAAGTGACTAATAAAATTGAAAGTAAGAATAACGTTGAACTAATAAATGAAACAGGAAGCTGGTTTTAAGGTGGGGGGGCAATAAAAAGATAAAACCAGTTAATTTGATTTAAAAAAAAAAGAAAGAAGAAAATTAAATTACTGGTATCAAAAATGAAAGGGGTGAATTCACCACCAATATAGAGGAAATTAAAAGTAGGAGCTGTTTTGACCACTTATATGCCAATGAATTTGTCAATTAAGTGAAATGGATAAATATCTACAAAAAAAAAATTACTCAGATTAATAGAAGAAATTGAATATTTAAATAACCCAATCTTAGAACAAGAAATTGAACAAGCCATCAATGAAATTCGTAAGAAAAAATCCCCAGGGCCAGATGGATTCACAAGGGAATGTTCACAAACATTTAAAGGATTCATCCCAGTACTACATAAACTATTTAGAAAAATGGGCAAAAAAGGAGTCCTACCAAATTCCTTTTACAACACAAATATGTTGTTGATACCTAAAACGGGAAGAGCTAAAGCAGAGAAAGAAAATAATAGACCAATTTCCCTAATGAATATTGATGGAAACAATTTTAAATAAAGGACTGGCAAGGAGATTACAGCAATATATCGCAAGGACATAGGCTATGACTAAGCGAAATTTATACTAGGAATGCAGGGCTGGTTCAATATCAGAAAAACTATCAACATAACTATCGCCTTAATAACAAACCCAACAGAAATCATGTGACTTTCTCAATAGATGCCGGGGGGGGGGGGGGGATCCACCTCCTCCTTCCAGGCCCGGCTCTGGAGAACCTGCAGCTGAGGGGCAGCAAGAGCAAGGGCTGCGGGGGCGGACAAGCGGGGCTCGGCCCCAGGCGGAGAACCGCGCTGCCCGGACCCATCACCCTCCCCAGCTCCACCTTGTGACAAGCGCCGCGGCCTGGGAGGCAGCAGGTGGAGCGGCTTCAAGAAGAGGGAGCTGGTGCTGGACAGAGTCTTCTCCTCCTCCCATTCCAACCTCTGCCGCTCCTCTGCGGAGCCCCTGGACGCTGAATCCCTGAGCATTTGCTCCTGGCTGGGAAGGGGCGACGCCGCTCCCCACACTTGGCGCCCTCTTACTCTACCTCCTTGGGTCCCCTCTTTGCCTCAGCCACCCCTCAGGGAGCTGCAGGTAGGCGACGAGGGCGCCGAGCGGCGCGGCTCCAGAGCCCGCCTGTCCCACCAGAAAAGCTCCTCCTTACCCCGCACTGCCTGCCTGGAGCAGCTTCTGGAGCCTCCACAGCCCGCGGCCCCCGAGCAGGAGTTCGTCCGAGACCGCGACCCCGGAGAAATGCGAGAACCTCTGGACGGCGGCCAGGAACCGCAACTAGAATGTATCTCAGAACACCTGGATGGAAAGTGGAAAAGGTGAAGACAGATCACAAACCTGTCCTAGAAGCATAATCCAATGATGGGAAATTTCAACTGTTCAGACATCTGCTGGAGATCTCCTTCTGCCAAAGGGAAAAAGCAAAGAGTTGCTTTCCCTGCATTAATAATCATTGCAGCCTTTGAAAGGTGGAGGAACCAATAAGTGGAAATTCTATTCTCTCTCTGATGCTCAGAAACAAGGAGGAATTGGTTGGTGGGGTGGAATGATCAGAACCTTTGGGAAAATTTGCTACTCTGTCTCATATGCAAATTGTCTTAGCTTGCACCCTACACTTTGGAAGAACAGCCTTCAAAGGGTTCAGAGAAGGGATAGGTAGGATCCCATTGCCCCAAACCCTCCTGGGGAACTGTGCCCTGGTGGATGAGAAAAGAACTCTTTTTTTCATAATAAATAATAATAACATTTATTTTAAAACAATTCTTTGGTCTATATATAATTTTACCATTTATTAAAGATGGAAGCAATCAATGAGGTGGAGGTGCTTGTTTATTTTTACATTAAGAATTAAATCTCGAAGGAATATTTGATACTGCAGGATGTACAGCATCTTCAACAGTTTTCAGAGTTCATCGATATTTTGATTTAACAAACATCAATGCTGAGAAAGGTGCTTCACATAAATACATGGTACAAACCTTTATTTTAAAGGCAGACTATATAAGGGAAATGAGGAATATAAAAGGAAGGGTCTATAGGATGATGATAGCTGACAATAAAGAGAAAGTAAAAGTGTTAAACTCTTACTTTACTTTTTTTCTCTTCCAAGTAGCCTTCCCATTGGACAAAAAGGGACAGAATTAAGCAGTTAATAGAGTTGATACTCATTATAAGTGAAGTACATCTAACTGCCCTTGTTAAGTTCAGGTCATTGGCCAAGATTAATGTTATTGTATGTACTGAAAGAATTGGCAAATATGTAGAAACATGGTGATTTATCTTTAAATTTTCATGGTCACAAAAAAACCAGTATGGATTCATCAAGAAAAAGACATTGCAGATAGATAGATTTGTTGTCTCTTTTTGACAAAGTTGCTAAAGAACAGAAGAACAGAACAGCACAGTAGGCATAGTTTACCTAGATTTCAGCAAAGGCGCTGAGTTAGTCCCTCATGTTATTCTTTAGAATAGAGGGAGAGCTGAGTTTTAATGCCATTAGGTCATCTGCACCTAGTTGAATGAGCAGAGCCAAAGAGTAGGCATTAATGACTTGATACTAATTGGGATAAAGGTCTTGAATTTCATGTTCACAGGTCTGTACATGGAACTGTTTTGTTTAATATTTTAATAATGACTTGGTTAAAGGAATAAAGGGCAAAGATTAGGAAGGATATTAATAAATTGGAGAATGTCCAGAAAAGGGGGGGGGAAGATAGTGATGGGACTTTGAGATCATGTTATATGGTGCTTGGTGGAAGAAATTGGGGATATTTATTTTGTAGAAAAAATTATAAGGAACATAATACCTAAAGCAAAGGCTAGATAGCCAGCACCTGTGAAAGGTAGAGAGAAAACTCACAAAGTTTCAGGTTAGACTAGATGGTCCCTGGGATCAATTTACAATTCTGGGATTAGTGCGATAGATAGATAAATAGACAGACAGACAGACAGACAGATAGATAGATAGATAGATAGATAGATAGATAGATAGATAGATAGATAGATAGATAGATATCAAATAAGTAAAAGTCCACGAATGCTACTTTCACCCCCAAAAAGGTGACCCAGATGACATTAGCAACTACTAATTCATATGACTACTTACTCATCATTAAAATATCATTATGAAAATAGTCTGCACATTCCTTTAGAACATTCCCAAGAAAAACACAAGAAATGAAGATGGAAGATTTTATGGTTAGTGTGTGTGTGTGTGTGTGTGTGTGTGTGTGTGTGCGTGTGTGCACCAAGGAAAAGCTCAAATTTAGAGAGTTATAAAATTCTACCATTTTAATTTGTTGACATTAACAAGTCATTTGCTTCACACATAGGTATTTCTCTCTAGTCAAATTGGCAGAAAAACCTTTTTTTGAGATCAGGGACAGACTCACTTATTATTTGTATTCCTATTGCCTAGCTTAGAATACAGGCTTACTTCATTGACGACTCTTTATCAGGCATATTTACAATGATACAGTAAATGCTAGAATCTAAAATGATATTGTGAAAAAGGAGTAATATATTCACTTAAGATATTAGTCAGTTTCGTAACAGATACTCTTTTCAGTATTCATATAGAAGTATTTTTATTTATCTTGAGGTTTTCTAAATGTTCCTATTCACAGATGACACTGAAATCATTATATTGAAATCCATGATAATATCAGACTGGTTTAAACATCCACTTTAGAAAAACAAAATGAATGAAAATGCACATAGGTAACCTGTGAAATTAGCCTATCAATTTATTTCCTGAATAAGCCCTGAAAATATTTTCAAGTAGGAGAAGCTTGAATTTGTCTGCTGCCACAACATATGCCAAGCATAATGCTTCTGACCCCAGGGAGCTGTCCATTAACAATGATGAAAATCAGGGCCAGTCCCATGTACCTGGACATAAAAACATGCATTTTCAAAAAAACCAAAACTGAGTAATGAAAATAATGTTGAACTCTGTGTGAACTCCAAAACATCTCTATTTTTCAAGCATAGATTTTTGCCCTTATGTGTTCCATCCTTTCCCTCTCATTTCACAGACAAGAAAAATTAGTCCCAAAGAGTTTAAATGACTTGCCCAGGGTCTCATAGGTAACAGATAACAAAAGTAGTATGAAACTACATCATCTAATTCTAAATAACGTGTTCTTGTGCAGCACCTCACTTCTGTATTCCTCTTCAGTTAGTGATTTAAAGAAGAACTTCATTGTACCTAATTTAGAACACACAAAATATAACTTTTGTTAACACTTATTTCACTGAGAAGTTTACTTATGGAAAATCTTTGTCAAGAAATCTATGAAATATACTTATAAAATTACTTATTTGATTCACTCTTAGCAACTTTCCCCCGAACATACTTGAGCACACATTGTAAAATTTTAGCAGAAATAAATGCCTGTAATGTGAGAGTCTCAAAAGAAACGTTTTTTATTTTTTAACACAAATATTTGAAAGTAGGTATCATAATGGTGGTAATGATTCCCTGAAAATTAAAGGTTATAATACAAAAGTCAGGCTGAACAAAACAGAAACTATAAAAACCATTGCATTCAAAATGTAGTACAGGTGTTCCTCTTTAACTGCTAAGGGGCCTATAATTTGTTCTGATTTGAGGAGGGAGGCAGATGTCTTACTAACATTTATAGTACAGTCCATGTAAAATGATGCTACAAAATGCATACTTATACAACGTATGAATTAAGGTTCATTTAGAAAAATCCTTGCATAAACAGTTCTAATTTCATATAATTCACTTTTCATTAGCAGTCAGTATGTATAATACAATTACAAAGTAATGATCACCTATAGTTTTGTCATGGAATATTCATTAAATGCTTGAAAAGTTATCGTCAGCTACATTAGGAGTATAGAAATTAGCTTTAACCTTCTTGCTTAGCCTGAGTAGGGCTACCTAACTTTCCAATATTGAGCTACATGAAGGGTTCAAAGTGAGTAAATATATATATATATATATATATATATATGTATACACGTGTATGTGTATATACATATATGCACATATGCAAATATATACATGTGTATATAATAGAGAGAGATATAGATATATCTTAATTTGGCAAATGGACTTGTGGTTTTATCCATGGCATGAACTAATCTTGGTGAGTTAACAACTTTCACTCAATCACATTGGCAGCTCTTCTGCAGCTTACAGTTTTAGAAAGTTGCCTGGACCACTGAGATATGCCCAGCCAATCTTCATTGGAGGCAGGGCTTGAACTCAGGTCTTCCTGACTCTCAGACAAGATAAGCCACCTAGTCCAACCTATACCTCAATAGGAATCCTCTCTACAACAATGATGACAACTGGTTATCTTGTCTCAGCACCTTAGTGATTAACTTATAGGGGAACCTATTATCTTAGGAAGCCTTTTATTCTACATTTGCTCAGTCTAATTCATCAAATATGGCATCTGGGTGGTAGAGTGGATAGAACTCTGACTCTAGAGTTCAGAAGACCTGAGTTCAAATCCAGCTTCAGACACTTACTAGCTTGTGACCCTTTGCAAGTAACTGAGCCCTGTTTGCCTCCATTTCCTCATCTATAAAAAATAACCTGGAGAAGGAAATGGCAAACTACTCCAGTATCTTTGCCAAGAGTATTCCAAATTTGGTCACACAGAGTTGAACATGACTGAAACAACTCAGCAATAACAATAATTAATCAAAGAGATTCATGGCCTCATCAATTTGGATGTTTCCTTCAGTGATGCTGATTGCATCCCATCCATGCCTGCCCATCTTGTTTAATTTTTGTTCCTGACATTCCATTGTTTGCTACAAGGAATGTATCAAATATACTGGAGACACTATTTTTAACATCACAAGGATTACAATGGAACATACAGACTGTATATCAGTTTTCCCTCATCTCGACATGTGTCTATCACATATTCTTTTTTTTTCTTTTTAAAACAAATTTTCTTTAATTTATAATTTATGGAATAAAACAAGCATAAGAAAAAAGATAATTGCATATGAACCTGCAAATCTATTATGTACAACTTCCTAATCTTTTTAAATATATAATAAATTTATCATGTAAAAAAACAGATGTAGAAAAAGCCTTTGACAAAATATAACACCTATTCTTACTAAAAACACTAGAAAGCAAAGGAATAAAGGGAACTTTCCTTAAAATGTTAAGTAATATTTATCTAAAGCCATTAACAAGCGTTATCTATAATGGACATAAGCTAGAAACCTTCCCAATACAATCAACACTATCTTCCTGTAACTCACTTAACTTCTCCTTTAGAAATGTGAAATAGATCATTTTGATTACATAAAATTAAAAAGTCTTTGCACAAACAAAACTAATGCAAAACTTAAAAGGAAAGCAGAAAACTGGGGTGGGGGAGGATTGCAAGAAGTATCCCTGAGAAGGGCCTCATTTTTCAGATATATAGAGAACAGAGTCAAATTTATAAGAATACCAATCATTCTCCAATTGATAAATGATCAGAAGGCTCCAAAAAAAATAACCATGACGTGCTGTTTGGGCAGGGACCTGTTGTCCAATCTTTGAGTTCCAGAGTGAATTGTGTGTAAGGCTTAGTCTTTGAGAAAGAAATCTAGGGGCAGCTAGGTGGCGCAGTGCATAGAGCTCCAGCCTTAGAGTCAGGAGGACCTGAGTTCAAATTTGACTCAGACACTTGACTCTTAACTAGCTGTGTGACCCTGGGCAAGTCACTTAACCCCAATTGCCTCACAAAAAAAAGAGAGAGAAAGAAATCTAGCCAGTAAACCTTGGGGATAGAGAAAGAAAAGAGGGAGAGGGAGAGGGAGAATGATAGGGAGAGAGGACAACAAGCTGAGTTACCCAACTGGAACTGGCCAGCTGGGTCTCTATTCAGGTAGCTTAGACTACTCACAGGTTGTGTTTGTCCTTCATTCTCAAAGAGGACCATGACATCAAGGACAGTCTGACATGACTTGCACTTGACTTTGATTTGAGTGAGGAAGGGCTGTGCAAGGTCACCAGACTCACTTTCTTCTCCAGAGCCTTCTGGGTTCAGTGGCCAGATATTCATCAGGATCACTGGAGATGGCCCTGGATGCAATAGGAGACTCCAGCCCTTTTAAGCTAAAGTCTTTTCAGATTCTCACTTTGAGTGAATAGTTAATAACTGCTAATTATTAAGTGAATAATTCACTTCGAGTGAGTTCGGTGAATAGGTCCCTTTGAGAAGTGAGTCAAGGGACATCTCTCTGATGTCATGGTCCTCTTTGAGAATGAAGGACAAACACAACCTGTGAATAGTCTGAGCTGCCTGAATAAGGACCCAGCTGGACAGTTCCAGTTGGGTAATTCAGCTTATCTTCCCTTCTCCTCTTCCTTCCCCCTCTTCCTTTTTTCTCTCCTTCTCCCTCTCTCTCTTCTGCTAGATTTCTTTCTCAAAGATCAAGCCTTAAACCCATTTTACTCTGGAGCTCATAATGAGATTGGACAACAACAGGTCCCTGCCCAATCACCACTTCATCCTTATTTTTAGGACCCTCCTTGCTCAGAATGAATGTAAATAATAATTGTTTCTCTTTTGTCCAGCTACCCTGTTTGATTTTTTTGTTGTAGTTTTTCATTAAAAGAGACATCACTTCACTTACTTCTTAAACAGGCCTATTCACCTCACTCAAAGTCAATTGCAAGTCATGTCATTATCTCCTTGATGTCATGGTCCACTCTGAGAATGAAAGACAAACACAACAACAATAAATGATCAGAGCATGTGAACAAGCAATTTTCAGGCAATTAAATAAAAGCTATTCGTAGTCATATGAAAAAATGCTTTAAATCACTATTGATTAGAGATATGCAAATTAAAACTCTGAGGTACCACTTCACACCTATCATATTGGCTAATAAGAAAGAAAAAGTAAAATGACAAATGTTGAGGGGATGTGAGAAAACTGGGACACTAATACACTATTGGTGGAGTTATGAACTGATCTAACCATTCTGCAGAGCAATTGGGAACTATTCCCAAAAAGTTATAAAACTCCACCCACCTTTTGATATAGCAATACCACTGCTAGGCCTATATTCTGAAGAGATTAAATAAAGATAAAATAAAACCTATTCATACAAAGATATTTATAGCAGCTATTTTTGTGGTGGCTAGGAATTATAAATCAAGGGGATGCCCATCAATTGGGGATTGGCTGAACAAGTTGTAGTATATAATTCTGATGGTATATTATTCTGCTATAAGAAATTACAAGAAGGATAATTCAGAAAAACCTAGAAAAACTTACATGAACTGATGCAAAGTGAAGTTAGTGGAAACAAGAGAACATTGTACATAGTTAAGAGCAATATTGTTATGATGTAGAGCTGTGGATGACTTAGGTATTCTCAGCAATATAATGATCCAAGATAATACCAAAGGGCTCATATCAAAGCATGTTATCTACCTCTAGATAAGGAACTGATATTATCTGAATACAGCCAGAGAAGCATGATGTTTTTCACTTTCTTTTTATTTTAGTCAGTTTTTTTATACAAAATGATTAATATGGAAATGTTTTACATGATTGCACATATATAAACTATATTGGTTCTCTCTCTCTCTCTCTCTCTCTCTCTCTCTCTCTCTCTCTCTCTCTCTCTCTCTCTCATTAGAGCAGAGTGGCCAACCTCTGACTTAAACCTCCTGTTTACCTTTAGGAAGGGGATCAAATCCCCTACATCCCTACAGAAGGATGGAGGAAGGTGACTTTAGGGAAATGTATTCATGCTTCCCTGAGAGAGAGAGAATAAGAACACAACACATTACAAAAGAAGTACAATAAAATAAAGTGGCAACAAACATCTTTTGACTGAATCATAATGCCTTCCAGAAATTAAGACTTTATCAGAGATTGAAGAAAGTTCGGCCCTTATTGATGTGTGTGCAACCTTCCCTACTGACAAGAAAATCCATTTCTTACTGTTAATCTTTGTAAGGGATGGGGAGAGAGAAGGTCATCAGAACCTAGAAATAGAAAAGAAAAAAGACATAAAGGCACAAAAAAGGCACCACTATCATACTTAGGGATAATAACTTAAAGGAGGAATTCACATCCAGAGACTGCATTGGGAGGCTGAGAAGTTAAATGAAAAAAAGTGCAGATGCAAGGCCTGGAATCTCCCCGAACAAATCCCAAAGCCCAGTCCAGGCCAAGGTTATTAATGGAAGTCACCATAACAAAGTGTTAGTTCTTCTCCCTCTTTCTGTGACTACCTCTTTACCAGCTCTCTTTTCCTCTGCTCTCTTGTAGCCCAGGAAAGTTTCTCTTCTCTTTGTGTTTAGCTGATGACTTGGTAATTGTCATTATTCACTAGTAATTGCTGATGGGGGCTCCTTCATCAGTGGGAATAATTGAAGACATTTTCATCTGGGACAAAAGTTCATTCTTTTGGACACATACCTTTTCCCTTGATAGACTAATGTCAGTGGTCCTGCTCGTGACATGATAATCACAGCTCTAGAGGCAGGCGAGCTCAGACAATACAGTCCTTATAACTAGGACTTGCCTGTGCCATGACACATGTACACGGGGGGGGGAGGGACAGAGAGACAGACAGAGAGAGAGAGAGAGACACAGAGAGAGAGAGAGAGAGAGAGAGAGAGACAGAGACAGAGAGACAGAGAGACAGAGAGAGAGACAGACAGAGAGAGAGAGAGACAGAAGGACACACTCTTTTGTGCAGCCTTTTCCTACATCCTAGAAGCAGAGAATAATCAGGTAAGTATCTTTTTATATCTCAATTTTACATGTAGAAGGTTAGAAGTAGAAAATCCCTTCCAGGAGCCAATTGGACTGTTGTTCAGGCCCTGTCCATCTAAGAATGGGAAACCAATCTTGAAAAGGCTGTGGAGATGGCCTTGGAATTTTTCTTTGGTACCTTAGTGTATCCCTGTCTTCTTGAGATTCTCCCTCCTATTCCATGACCTCATCAACCCTCATAGGTGATGTTTCAACATATTTTGGCTAAAAATATTTGCAGTGAATTATTCTCTCTTCATACATTTTTCTTCTTCACTCAATGTCCTTTCCTTAGTTTCCATAACAGCTCTATCACCATTCTCTTCATCCTTTAAGGCCGGCACCCCCACACTAGCACTTTTTCTAACCTATTCTACTAATTTCATCTATCAATTTGATTCATCTTCACATTTCTCTCTTGCCTGTTTTCAAGCTTACCATTTCTTGGCAGCTTCTTTTTACTTTCCTTATTCTGTCTTCATCGAGTCCTTCCTCCTCTAGCCTCTTTCATCCATTTATGTTTTCCCCAATGTTCTTTGATCTGGTTTCTCTTTCAACCTTCCTTCAAAGCACCTAGAAGTAGAAGCAAATAAGAGGCTTTTGCCTTGGTTCATAGTAACTTCCATCTCCCCACCTCACATTTGTATCTTTGCAACCTTCTACAGACCCTCAAACATGTTTTTTTCTCCTGACAGACTTCATTTACATAGAACTGGTTTCTCCAATTTTTGTGTCATTCACATTTTTTCTAAAAAACTGTATGTTAAATCCCAAATCCAAAATACACTGGCTCCACTTTTTGGATGAGGGAAAGCATTGCTTATAGAAATATTTACAAATTTCTGCCATCATTTGCCTATTTTTGTCTTTCCAGTTTCAATCTTAAATGTCCTTGGTATGACAATGTTTGCTTGGTTCTCTTAACAGACTAACAATAAATTTCCTGTTTATTTAATGTTCTCTCTTGCTCCTTTATGAGATAATACTGCTTATAATTTCCAGCATCTTCTCAAAAATTAAATTAATATCACAAAATGCTATTTCTCTTGTCTATTTTGTGATGAATCATTTACTGACTAGAACTGCATCTAGCCTCTATCTTCCTGTCATGGCAATTTATTCAGAACTAAAACTTGTGTGCTACAATTGCTATAAATATTGTCAATTTTCATCCAATCCACTTTCAATTTTTTTTCATTATTGAGGTAAACTTAGACAACTAAGAGGCACTATGTTTTAGCACACCAGGCCTGGAGTCAGGAAGATCTGAGTTCAAATCCGACCTAACACTTACTTCCCAACTTCATGCCTTTGAGCAAACAATTTAACTTATTTACCTCAGTTTCCTTATCTGTGAAGTAATAATAATGATAGCACAAAGATTTGTCATGAAGATCAAAGGAGTTAATAAATGTAAAGTCCTCTGTACATGTGTTATACATGTAAGTTATAATATTTATTATTCCTGTATTTCATGAGGACTCTTTTTAGGTGGTATTTCTCTCAAAATGTACATTTGTTTCTCATTTTAATTCTTTCTTTTGGTTTTGTGTGAATTTTCATGTTTTCCAATTGATAAATCTGTTCCTTATTGTCTATGTGTTCTTGGACAAGCCTCTTAACCTTTCTCAGCCTCATTTTCTCTTCTCACAAAATAAAGGGACTGAACTAAATAAGGGAATATTATTCAATTTAGCTCCTATCTCATTTGTATTGTGTAATCTTAACTAGGTCTTCACTGTACAAGGCAATATTTCCAAACTTCCCAAATTGACTCACTGTCTCAATAACCACAGTGGTATTTCTTTTTTGTTTATTTGTTTGGGGTTTTTTTTGGTTGGTGTTTTTTGTTTGTTTGTTTGTTTTGGGTTTTTTACATATTTTATTAATTTATTTTGATTTATCAACAATCATTTCCACATGCTTTTGAGTTTAAAATTATTCTCCCCCTTCCTCCCCACCACCCTCCCCAAAACGGTGCATAATCTGATATAGGCTATACATTTACATTCCTATTAAACATATTTTCACATTAGTGAAGTTGTAAGTAAAAATTAAAACCAATGGGAGGAACCATCTGAAAGAGGAAATGAAACTCAACAGAAGAGAAAAAAAAAGATAGCGATTCAACTTTCACAGTTATGATTACCGTCTGTGTCTTTTTCTCCATCCTTTTTTCTACCTGTTTATGCTTTTCTTTCTCCTCTCTCCCTTCCCCCCCACCAGTGCTTTGCTTTTGAGCACCACCTCTTTCAGTCTCTCCTCCCTTCTATTATCCCACTCCCCCCTCTTCTCCTTTGCCCCCACTGCTTCTTCCCACCTTTCCATCCCCCCTCCCTTTTCTTTCCCCCTTTCCTTGCTACTGTTCCATAAGCCTCTTTCTTAGACCCTTCTCTCTTCTCCCTATATAATGTTTCACTCAGTGATCTTATCAGCTCCTAGAGATTATAGACTATCTCTATTCTGATGATTCAGATCTGTCCAGGCCTAACGGTTCTGATGATTTCTCATCTCACATCTCCACTAGCCTATTGGAGATTTTGAACCGGATTTCTTCTTGACCTCGTAAACTTAACCTGCCCAAAACTGAGCCCATTACCTTTCCCTCAAAACTCTCCTGTCTTCTGAACCTTTCTATCATTTTTGAGGGTACAAACATCTTTGTAGTCACCCAGGCTCATAAACTAAATTTCATCTTTATGCCTGCTCTCTCTCACACACTCCCATCCAAACTATTGCCAAGACCAATTGATTTTGCCTTTATAACATCTGTCCTATCCGGTCTCTTCTTCACTCTTATACTGCCATCACCCTGGTGCAGGACCTTATCACCTCAAACACTGACTATGACAACAATTTCCTCATTGGTCTCTTGCCAAATGTCTTCCTTCCCTCCAGTTCTTCTTGTACTCAGTAATCTTTCTAAAGCACACATCTGACCATGTCTCTCTGCTACTCAATAAAATTCAGTGTTTCTGTATCACCTTCTAAATAAAATCTGAAATCTTCTCTTTGTCATTCCATGTACATCATAACCTCTCCTTGCTAACTTTCTTGCACCTTGCACCCTACCCCTCAGAGGTACTCTATAATTCTATGAAATTGGCCTTAAGAAAAATGATTTGCTTCTCTCTTGTTTTTAATAACTAATTATTGAATCAGTAGTGCTGTTTTGGGTACTGGGAACCCTGAATTGTAAGGGTACAGAGGAGTCTGCCTCAAAATAATTTGACCACTCAAACCTTCTTTCAGTCAAAGTAGCAGGGTATATTTATATCACCAATAGAAGCAGGCAAAATTCTAAGTGAATCTGTGGTTTGGTAGGAATAAGACTGATACTTATAAACAAGAAAAGACAGTGAGAAGATCTAGAGGGAATTATGGAGTGGTAAGGACCTGGAGTTGGCCAAGTGCAGACAATGAAAAGAGTTAAGTGGTCAGAGAGTAACAGTGAAAGGGCAGTTAAAAGGATTATTCAGTATCTAGGTGGGCTGGGATGGGCCAGATGGCTTAAGCAAAATGCCAGGACCTGGGTTGTGTGGGAAAGTTCAGGGACTGGGCTGATTTCAAAGACTTTTTTTTTCCTTTTAGGGGTTCAGATCCTATCACCCCATCATCAGGACCAAGTTTTTTCCACTTTCCTACTTCCTCATCCAGAAATCAACCAGTGAGAGAAATCTTTCTCAAAGATAGTAAAAGAAATTCTATGTTTAGGCTAATGGGTGGATTCCTATTTATTTTGCTTATTCAGACAGTTCTGGATTCTCCCTATTGTCAGACAGGTGATATGGAAATTAAGTCTCTTTGGCCAAGATCTGGGTGATCCAAGTCATGGACCCACAAAGCCCTCAGTGGAATATAACCCATTTTCATTATAACATTCATTTTCTCATTAATTGCTAACTAATCAGGAACTCGTCAGTCTCAGGAACACCAGCTCTCCCAAAGGCACATAAACTATGAGACCATAGCCATAATAGGTCTTTGGTATTTGAGGATGTCACTGACCTCTTTTTATTAACAAACATACTAGCTTTATTAATAAAATGATTAAATTCCCCAGAATCTGTATCTCTCAAACTTTTTATATATATCACAGTTTATGGTAAACCACAAAGGGTCTTTAGAGGAAAAGAGTCTGGCTTAAGGTCTCCCAGAAAACTCCCTCATTTTTGAAGGCTCACTAGTGTTATTTTGTCACCTAGAAAAAGCACCCTTTCTGAGAAATTGTGAATTCCAGAGATTTTGACTCTCCTCAATCTAAAACTTCTGATTCTAACCTTCCTTCAATCATCTCTGGATAAGCATATATGTGTCTATATGTCTGTTCTAACTGTAGGTTTTGGAATGTTTTACTCTCCAAAGTAGGAGGTCCCTCAATACAGGCTTTGGGGACAAATTTTAATGTGTACACATAAAATTTTAGAGAAAAGCCCTGAGAAGTTCAAGTTCATTTTGGGATTGCAGCTCAAGTATTTCAGTTCTGCTTTAGAGCAGACATGGTGTGACATTTATTACAAGTTGAGTTCCATTCAAGAACCCAAGATTTCTCAGATGAGATGTAATGTTCTGTCAAAGAGAGCTTTTGGGGGTTCTGTTTAAAAGTGCTCAATATTGGAACTGAGGCAATTGTATGATTCTGTTTCTACTTTGTCTTTAGGATGTGGCCTGCATTTGCTAGGTGAGAAGATTTGAAAAAGCAGGCTGAAACTCCCCGAGGCTAAGCATAGCTCTAATATTAAAAAGTTCTTTTTCTGTCTTTTTTACTGTTATCCCATAGCGGTACCTGCAAGGGCTGATGAAAGAAACCTGCTTTTGATTTGGGATAAACAAATCACCATCTCAAGTGAAATTAATAGCTACTGTCAACCATTTACCAAAGGTTTGGTCCAAAGAAACAAACAAATTGGCTTCCCCTTTAACTGAAAGTTTGCCCTAGAACAAACACAATGGGATTCACCCTACCAAAGGCTGGGACAAGGAACAAACAAAAGCAGGCTGTACATGTGCTGTAACACCTGAGTTCAAATCCAGCCTCAAAAGCTTCCTAGCTGTGCGACCCTGGGCAAGTCACTTAACCTCTGATTGCCTGACAAAACGGATCCACTGGAGAAGCAAATGCAAACCACACCAGTATCTTTGCCATGAAAGCCAGAAATGGAGTCATAAAGGTACAGATACCTCCCTGAAATGACTGGAAAAAAAATAACATCATTATCTGTTTTTTATTGTATTTTTACTAATTTTGTTATTTTTTTTTCAAAATTACATTTTAATTCAGTACAAGTCACAATCAGAAGTGTCACGGACCACAATGTGGTCCCCTGGCAGTGTGTTTGATATTCTGAATTGGATCATACCAGTCTTCATGTTGAATGAACACCATTTTTCATGTCTTACCCCTCTTCTGTAGTTCTCTAAGTGGAAAAGTTCTCCAATTATTGTTTAAGGAAATACAGTGTATAAAGAAGCAACTGAACTTAAAAGTAGGAATACTTGGGATCTAATCCTGTCATTGTCATTCAGGAGCACCATAACATATTTAAAGTCTTGAAATTACCTGAGTCTCAGTTTTCTCACTTGCATAATGGTGGTATTAATACTCTTTGTAATGCCTTTGCAAGGATATTCTGAGACCAAAAGTTCATTATGTAAAAAATTGCGAAAAATTGAAAACACTGAGCAGATATGTTAATCATTATTATAAATAATAATTAATATTACTTTACCTTGCTCTTCTATCTTCAGTTTCTCTTAGATTCACCTTTAGTCTGTTATAATTTTAGCCTTAAATCATGGATTAGCTGAAATCAAGCTAACCAGTTTCTGACAGAGAAGAGATAGTCTCCAAATGCAAAAGAAAGACAGGTATATTATGACAGATTTTAGATAGATCTGTAGGTCTTCATATATTCTCATACATATATATAATATATATATATATGTTAAATATGCATATACATAGATGCATACATACTGTATGTGAGAACGAGGATTAAAATATTTGTCTATATCCATCTATTGGGAACAAATTAAAATTAATATTACCTCTAATTTCTTCTGTAGTGATATCTAATATATTGATTCTATAGTGTAACTGATTTTATTCCATGTTAATTTTATAATTGGGTCTACATCTACCTGGCTTGAGTTAAGCTCAGGAATTTGAGCTAACTCAAAGACAGCTTAGTTTAAAAGAAAAATTGTTATCTCTCATTCCAGTATCCTCTAGGATATTTCATAAAGATCTGTTTGTTTAGCCCCACAAAATTACCATCCCCAAAAGATATGCCATCTGTCCTTTCCTGTTTCTGTGTACTTAAGGGAGTTTTTAATCTCTTCCAAAGAGACAGTAAATCTGTCAGTTGTGATCCCCTAGTAAAGACCATAAGGTATAGATGGGCCCCATAAAATAATTATCATTCCTCAGTTGGTAGGCAGGGGCATGATTAGCCTTCTGTGGCTACCTCAACTGAATGTCAGCCAACTTTCTCATCCTAGTCAATTGTTATATTCCCATCCAAGCCCTAAAACCTGTAAATGTTTTTTTTTCCACAACTACCAAGAACCCCTCTTTGTTGGGTGTTAATGAAGACAGGCCCTTCCTTCTCTGAGGGTCACTGGCTTTGCTGAGGTTGCCTGAGTGACTTAGTTTATTAATAGTTATAAGTGTCACTGTTAGTAAAGTGATTCAGCACAGGAGGCTGTACCTAAGTCTGCCTTTACTACGTGTACTTGCCACACTGTCTTCATGTCAATCTTAACACATTTATCTCTAATGCCCACCTATCATTTATTTAAACTTCCAACGTAGGAAATATTTTTGAGTTACTGTAAATACTTTTATGAATTTTTTAATGTGGTAAAAAACCAAAAGTATAATTTTTAATAAAAAAAGAAAAAATGATATTAACATAAGAATATTAAAATAAGGAGTACAGGTGAGAGTGGTCCTGGTTTCATGTACCCTTGAGTTTCAGTAAGGTTTCCAGATAACGAGGATTATCAATGGTTGGGAGGTGTATCACAATGGACTACACTTACTCATTCGGTACTTTACTCAGACCAACAGTGTAAGTGAGTGAAATACTACAGAATATTCAAATTGCTCCTAGCTATCATATTTTTTTAATTATGGGATTTTATCTTAGAAATGTTAAATATAAAAAGTTTAAGAGCTATAGTGTTGGGGAATTAATCATTTTGTTAATAATTAAGTAATAAAAGTGATCAGTGGCACTTCTGAATGCCAAAGACTCTCCACGGAACCCACTCAACACTTTTATGCTTTTGAAAGACTGGGTGTTACTGAGAGAGGCAATCAACTCTGATTGGTTAACAATTAATGAGAAGAATGAATATTATAATGAGAGGTGGGCTTATTCTAATGGGTGGGGTTTGGGGGGGGGACAGTAACTGATCACTCAGTCTTGGACAAGGACACTTATCTCTTATCCAGACTACCTAGGGCAATCTAGACAAAAGGTTCCACCATCACCCCTGCCCAAATTTACCAGATTGTAACACAGTGGGCCACAATTCACCTTAGATTAAATTCTTTGTGAGGTTTTCCAGTTGAGTGAGTCAACAATTCCATCTAAAGTTTGGGGAAAAGTCAGGGACCCCCTTCAATAATATATTATTTAATAAGTATTTCTCTCAAGAATTGAGGGGGTAATCTTGCAAAGATGGCAGAATGATACCTAATCTAAACAATTATTCACTGCTTATTCTCCAAAGGGCCATTTTTAACAAGACTTTCCTCACTGGCAGAGATTGGCTACCAATGCACCATGCCTGTGTGAAGGCAAGTTGATGAGAACTAGAGAGAAGAGAAATGCAAGGTTATTTTTGCTTTTACCTTGGAGACAAAAATCATGTTTCAAATTCAATTCAGACACTTCAAGAGACAAAGTGACTGGGAGGAAACCAACATGTAGAAGACCTGACACCTTTATCATATTTCTATGTCCTTTGCCTTGAAGACATTTTCATCTGGGGCAGAAGTTCACTCTTTTAGACAAATCACTTTTTCCCTTGGCAGGTTAATGTCATTGGTTTTGTTCGTGACACGATAACCCCAGCTCTGGTGGCAGATGAGCTCAATCTAGTTGTTATAACTAGGATCTGCCTATGCCATTACACATGCACACACACACACACACACACACACACACACACACACAGATATACAAACACATATAGAAAGAGAAATATTCTGTTTGGTGTAGCTCTTTCCTGCATCCTAGAAGCAGAGAACAGGTAGGTGGGTATTTTCTTATATCTCAGGGAGGTTTTGGGGTTTTTTTTTGGAGGGGGGATTTGTTTTGTTTTTAGGAAATTGGGGTTGTGACTTGCCCAGGGTCGCACAGCTAGTAAGTGTGTCAAGTGTTTAGTCTGAGACCGGATTTGAACTCAGGTACTCCTGACTTCAGGGCCGGTGCTCTATCCACTGCACCACCTTGCTGCCCCCTTATATCTCAGTTTTACATCTAGGAGTTTTAAAGCAGAAAAATTCTTCGAGGAGACAATACTGTTGTTTCAGCCTTGTATAGCTAGGAACAGGAAAGGTTACCTTGAGAAAGCTGTAGAACAGGTCGTGAAATTTTTTCTTGGCATCTTACTACATTCTTAGCATTACTGAGATTTTCTCTCCTACTCCATGCCTCAACACCCTTCATATGTGCCATTTCAACTTAACTATTGTCCCTAATTTGAGAGCTCCCTAGATGTTTATTCAGCGCATGTTGTCAGGGGCATTTTCACATCTGGCCACTTGGCCAGATAGCTCCAGAGGAGAAAGTGAGGCTGGTGACTTTCCACAGCCCTGCCTCACTTACATCCAATTCACCTGCACATCATGGCATCACCTCCTTGATGTCATGGTCCTCTTCATGAATGAAGGACAAACACCAACAATACAGCCCACTCTCCTGACATAACTCCTCTGCTCTTTTTGGCTTTTACAGCCTCTGCTCCTGTCTGCTCTTCATTCTGACTACTATGTCAACCCTTTTTTTCCCCTGACAGTCTGATTGAAGCTTTTGTTTTCTTCCTCCCCTCTTTCCCTTCCTTCTGACTCCTTCTATTTCCTTGTCATGGCAATCTATTCAGAATCAAAAGTTCTGTACTACAATTATTAAAAATAGGGTCATTTTTCAGTCCATCTGTTTCTTTTCTTTTTTTTTTTGCTCATTAAAGTAAACTCAGACAAGTAGGGAGCATGGTGGGTTAGAGCCCTGGGCCAGGAGTCAGGAAGACCTGAGTTCAAATCCAGCTTCAGACACTTTCTTGCCAGCTGTGTGTCTGAGCAAATCATTCAAACTATTTGCCTCAGCTTTCTCCTCTGTAAAACGATGGCAACAATAGCACATTGCAGCCAGGGCTGTTGTGAAGATTAAATGAGATAATAATTGTGAAGTGCTTGGTACATAATAAGTACTATATAAATGTCAGCTATAATAAATATTATGCTTATATTTCTTTAGAATTATTTTTAGTTGTTAATTTTCTCTCAAAATATAGATTTAATTCTTTTTTCTGGCTTTGTGTGAATTTTTCCTGTCAATTGATAAGTCTGCTCCTTATTGTCTATATGTTCTTGGACAAGTCACTTAATGTTTTTTACTCTCATTTTCCATTTTTCAAAAATAAAGGAACTGAACTAAATTAGGAAATATTATTCAGTTTTAGTTCCTACGTCATTTATATTATGTAATCTTAAATGGGTCCTTACTGTCTCAAGGCAATCCTATCATATTTTCCTAATTGACTCACTTCTACCATTTTCATTTACATCAATTTTGACATATTCTTATATTCTTGTGCAACTCTTTTCAGAGGTAATTCTTGGGACCTGTGAGGTTTTGGCTCTTCCCAGGTGGTATGATCTAAGGAGAGGTGTGTTTACTATTCTCCTGCACCATGCACTGGTTTGTGAGCAACCACAAGCACTCTTCTCAAGCCTGGAATTGTGACCAGATCCCCTACTCCCCTGCGGCCACAAGCTCTGCTGTGCTAGTGCTCTTCCTCATACTGGGACTGAAACACAGGTCTGTGAGCCAGATCCAAGTGTAGGCAATGCAACAGAGTCCTGCCCCTGGTGTCAGCAGAAGGACCCCTGTAAATCTCCTTCTAATACGCAGTCCAATCCCCTTACCGTCTATGGGCTAAGAAGTCTGTAATCCACCATGACTGCCACTGACTCAGTCACCTTAAGGCTTGCGCCTGGTTTACTGGGGCCCCATCTGAGCTGGTTGGTGCAGCCTGCACTTGACTGGGCTCCTCTCTCATCCTGGTGCCACAGACCTTTTCTACTGACCTTCTAAGTTATCTTGGGCTGGAAAATTGTTTCACTCTTTGTGTGGGCTCTGCTGCCCTAGAATTTGTTTAGAGTCATAATTTAAAGGTATTTTGAGGCATTTGAGGGAAAGCTCAGGTGAGTCCCTGCCTTTGCTCCACCATCTTGGCTCTGTCTCTCTATATTTTTGTACTTCTGAAAGACTTTAACTTAATTGAGGGTCAGAATTATTTCTTTTATTAGTATCCCAAGCACTTTGGACATTACCTGGCATATAATTTGCATTTAACAAATACTTATTTTTAACTACTTGGATCTTTATGTTTGACTTTTGTTATAGAATTACATTATCTTATATCAATGTGCAAATTTACAAAAACATTATACAATTAATGGATTTGTTGGTTGCTTTGGGATTTACTCATAATTAATGATCTGATATTATATATGGGGCAGACAGGAAATTTCCTTTTTTAAAAGATATTTTATTTGGTTAAATGGTTAAATTAGTTTTGTGATTCCTAAAATTATTTCAACATAAGGTTTGAAACATTTCTGGCTACCTTTATTGCAACAAAAATGTAATAATGTGTATTTTTCCCCCAAGGGCCCAGCAGTTAAAGTTCATCATTTTTCTAAGCTTAAGTTGCTGGATTATTATTAATAAATAAAATAATTAAATTAATATTTTATAATGCCTAAAAGCTAGAAAATCACTTGCCATATTATCTCATTTGATCACAACAAATATGTTGCTAAAATTATTTTTATTCTATTAAAAAGATGAAATTGCTAAGAATGTGAAAAGTGATTGTCTTGCCCAGGGAAACATGATTTTCTGTGGTAATTTCTCATTTTAATCTGTTTTTTATTATTATGTTTTTATTTATCATATTTTTACAATGCATTTTGAAAATATTCTCTGACATGTAGCCTTTTGGAATTGAACTAATGAATTCATTCTTCCAGCAGCAGGGTCAAAAGCCCTAACACGAAAAAGAGGCTCAGCATTGTAAGATGGACTTTACGTGTCATATCTATGTTATTTCTTCATATTTTGCTAATTTTCACATCCTGGCTACCAAGGAAAAATACAAAAAATACAAACCAGTCTCAGTGGGCCCAACCCCTCCCAAGGTGAATTATATCAAAATTTAGCCCAACACACAGGCTTTCCCAGTGGTGCCCAAAAGGAGCCCAATTCTCTTGGATAACACCCTTCAGAAATTTAACAAATCTTTGCTTTTCTCCTAGGTTTTTTGAGCACTGAACCCAATTCTTCTTCCTAAGACTTGGACAAAATGATGCTTATTTACCTGGTGTTGGGCATGCTCTTCCTTATTTAGATGGGAGTTGGGATTCTTGGGAATTTCTTCCTCCTGGGCCTGTACACCTTCACTTTACTCACTGGCCACAAGCTGAGGCCCATAGAATGCCTTTTTGCCCACTTAGCTTTGGCCAACTCAAAAGTGCTGCTCTCCAAGGGGATCCCTCAAATAATTGTCTGTTTGGGCTTCAAAAAATACTTGGATCCCATTGGGTGTAAATTTATTGTTTATCTTTATGCTATTGCCAGGAGTGTTTGCCTCAGCATGACCTGCCTCTTGAGTGGTTTTCAGGTCATCACCATCAGTCCCAATGATTCCAGGTGGGCAGCACTCAAAATCAAAGCCCCAAAGTGCATTGTCCCCTCCTGTTTCCTCTGCTGGTGCTACTACCTGCTGATAAATTTCACTTTGCTTGGGACTATGCATAACTCAAGGTATCAGAGTAATGATACAAAGACATGGCATCTGGGATATTGTTCAATTTTAACTCCTGCCTCTTTTAATGCTGCACTTTTTGCAATTATCTTTTCTGTGCCTGATATTATATGTATGGGATTCATGACCTGTTCCAGTGCCTACATAGTGCTTCTCCTGCACAGACACCATCAGCAAGTCCAATATATTCACAATTCTCATGTCTCTCCTAGAACTTTCCCTGAGAAAAGAGCCACCCATGCTGTTCTCCTACTAGTGATCATTTATGTCTCCTTTTATTCCATTAATTCTAGCTTGTCAATTTACCAACTAAAAATTGACAAACATCCACTCTGGCTTGTGGCTTCCTCAGACCTCCTAGCTGCATGGTTCCCAGCCATCAGCCCTTTTGTGCTGATCTTCTTTCATTCTCAAGTCCTCAAATATTGGCATGCTCTGTGGCATAAGAGACAATTTCTCCTGTGTCACACTGTCCTCAACCATACTCATTCCCAGAATTCTGCCCTAACACTGTAACAAACAAGTGTCTTTCTAAGTTAGTAGGAGAGGGAAAGGAATGGTGGAATCTAAGGATTTACAAAGGAACTCTGTGATCATGTATTCAAACTCTTTCCTCTTTTAGAAGAGTGTTCTTGCTGAGATATGTTTTTGATGACACTGATACAAGTGACATGGTTATTTCTTAAACTTGTGTCTCCTGATTTCAAACCTACTTTTCCTTTCATTAGAACAATGATGTAAAACTCAAATAGAAACAGAGGCCACTGAACCATACATTAGGGGTCTCTTTGAGTTGCATAATGACTTTGTTGTAAGATATAATATTGTCTGTGTTTTAGAGACACCTCACGCCTCAGTGGATAGAGTACTGGGCCCAGGGTCAAGAAGAACTGAGTTCAAATCCAGCCTCAAACACTTCCTAGCTGTGTGACCCTGGGCAAGTCACTTAACCTATGATTGCCTGGCAAAATGGATCCACTTGAGAAGCAAATGAAAACTATTCTAATACCTTTGCCACAAAAAAAAAAGCAAATGGAGTCATGAAGGGACAGATACATGGCTAAAAAACAACAACATTCTCCACCTCTTTTTCTTGTAATTTTTATTAATTTTGTTAAATATATGAAAGTTACTTTTTAACCCACTATATGTCACAGTCACAAGTGTCATGTACCACAACATGGTCCTTTGGCCATGACAAAAGAATTTTAAATGTAGTCCAAACTAGACCAGTCTCTAACCTATGGATGGCCAGCACTGAACAAAGGAGGCCAGAGGCAGATGAGTCAGCAATCAAATGACAGTTTATTTCAGACTGAGGAAAAGGGACTTCCAAGCAAAGTGCTCTTGAGAAGGAGGGCTTACTTGCTTGTGACAGAGGTAGGATGTTTAAGCTGGAAAATCACAAAAAATTGGGACCCAACACAGCCATTCTTAAGTCTTCAGTAAACAGTGCTCATGGTAGGCCCGTAACTGCAGGCATTTTTGGAGACAATACAGACATTTTTAGTTCCTGTGAGAATAGTCTCCAAGTTCTTAGAATTGTTGAGCCTTTTGATTGTCTCAAGTCTTAAGGCTCCATGAGCCTTGTGATCATTCAGGAGAGTGCAGAACCAGAGTCAACACAGTAGAAACAGGATGCATCACCTGGTTCAGTTCACTTAGCAGTTGTAAGCACAGGAATTATTCAGAGTATGAGGCAATGTGATTAATCACTTTCTGCTACAATATATAGGCAGAATTTTCAGCTCTCACATCAGAATCCCCTGGGAAATGTGCTTTAGATCTACGGATAGAAGATATGTTCATGACTAAAGGATAAAGAGGATTTTAGCAAGAAAAGGAAGAATTTTTATTTTATAAAATTTAAAAATGTTGTGTATAAACAAAATTATTGTAATTAAAATCAGAAGACAAATGAGTAACTGGAGGAAAAGTCTTTGCTTAAAGTTTTTCGTTTGTTTGTTTGCTTTTTGTTTTATAAGAGTCTCCCATAAAAATAGACATAAGGGACTGATTCAAATTTATAAGACTGGGAGATATTTTCCGATAAATAAATGGATAATATTATATACAGGTAATTGTCAAGGCTTGAAATAAAAGCTGTCAACAACCATATGAGAAAACATACTACAAATGCTAATGGAAGTGACATCAAGCACTTGTTAAATAGGTAAAATGGCAAAAGATGAAAATAATCACCGTAATAAAAGCTCACATTCGTAAGTCCTGTGAAGTTTCCAAAGCACTTCACAAATATTTTATTTTATTTCTTTGCCCCCTCACAAAAACAATATCCTGGGAGGTAGGTACTATCGTTATCTCAATCTTATAAAGAAAGAGACTGAGGCACAGATAGGTTAAGTGACTTGCCCTTGAGTCATCCTACTGTTCTGCAGTGCAGGAAAAATAATCTAGAACTCTTTTCCAGAACTGCCTACACTATTCACATGCTTTGCCCAGCAATGACACTAATAAGTCTAAACACTGAAAATATCAAAGAAAGAAGAACATGACTGATATTTTCCAAATGTTTCTTGCGATTCTTTTTGCATTGGCCACAACTCGACAATTAGACTGGTCTACGTATTAACATTTTTGGTGTATGAATGGAACAGAATGTTATTATACCATAAAAATTATGAAATGGACAAATTCATAGGAAATTGGAAGGATTTTCACAAATTGATGCAAAGTGAAGTGAGCAGAGCAAGGAGGATAATGTACATACAATAGCATAAGGAAAAACAACTTTTCAAGAGTGGTAAAACTGAACAATGCAAGGATAAATCATACAGTCCAAGACCCCAAGATGAAGCCCATTGTCCACCTCCTGAGAGATGATGGACTTCAAATGCAGAGAGAGACGCAATTTTGGATGTGGCCAATGTGAGAATTTGTTTTGGTGGACTGTTTATATTTGTTATGAATATTATATTTTTATTGTCCAATCAATGGGACAAATAGAAAGGATTGATACTAATGGTATGAAACCATAAAAGAAATAAACCAAAAGCAGAGATTACAAAGTGTGTGTATGTGTTCAGTGCAGTGGGGTATGGAAAGCCTTCACATCTTACTTGCTTGGGTATTGCTTGCTTGGTTGGTTGGTTTTTGTCCTTTATACTTCAAGAGGGCTTAAACTATATTAGTATGTTAGGTTTAAGGTGCGCTGTGTCCAGCTGCACTTGATCAGACCAATATGAGCTTGGGTCAGACACATATAGTCCATGTGAATTCCAAATTGGCCGATGTCATGTTTCTTTTGAGCTACTGCAATTCTGCTTTGCTCATAGAGCTCAATGCCTTCTTTGAAGCAGGCACACCATGTTGGGTGGTACTATTCCAGTGTCTCCCATGTCTCATAATTGATTCCAAAGTTCTTCAGAGACACGTTGAGAGTATCTTCATATGGCTTCTTCTGACCTCTGTGTGAGGGCTTGCCTTGAGTGAGTTCTCAGTAAAACAATCTTTCAGGAAAATGTACTTTTGATGTTTGAATAATGTGGCCAGCCAATAAAAGTGGCACTCCCTGCAGTAGAATTTAAATGCTTTATAGGTAGCTCAAGGAAAAACCTCAGTGTCCAGTAGCTTCTTTTACCAAGTGATCTTTAGAATTTTCCTAAGATGATTCAAACAGAAGCAATTCAGGTTTTTGGCACGGAATTGGTGTTGCCATAGTCCAGGTATTACAGCCATACAACAGTGAGGTCAGCACAATGGCTCAGTAGACCTTCAGTTTAGTAGGCAGTCTAATATCTTTTTTCTCCCACACTTTCCTTCAGAATCTCCTAAACAGTGAGCCAGCTCTAGCAATACTTGCATCAACCTCATGATCTATGTATTTATCTATGTGAATTTATCTAAGTGAATTTATCCACAGCATTCAAAATATCTCTATTTGCTATAAAAGATGGTGTGTAATGTGGACTACTGGAGAACCAATGGGTTTTTGTGTTTTGTTTTTTTGTTTTGTTTTTTGGAGTTCATTGTCAGGCCAAAATTAGCACAAGCAGCATAATGCCCATCCTGGTATTGAAGTCAAGCAAAATTACAAGTTTGTCTTCTTTTGGCACATTGAAATGATGGTCTCCAGGTCTTCATAAAATATTGCTTTGACCTTATCAGGATTGAACATAGTAGGAGCATGCACACTGATGATGTTGGTGTGGCACTTTCCTGCATTTCGCTGTGGCAATGTAAAATGAAGGACCTAGGGTGTGCTGACCAGTAATTCAGTGAGGTACAAAGATTGATGCAAGGAATTTTCTCACAATTATACATCTCAAGCAATCCATGTATCTCATCTGAAAACTGTCACTTTATTGATTAATTAGTTATTGTTTCCATGTTTCTTTCATTAAATGCAAACACTTGGGGGCCAGGGACTCCTCTTTTGTTGATTTCCAAGTATTACACCTATCTCGTCTCCTCCTCTGAATTCCCAAAACTCACTCATCCCAGTCCTAACTCAGAAAACCCCTAATCTTTCCTTCAATTAGATATCAGATTGCCTAATCTTGTATCCTGCATTATTTGCTATCATATCCTGTTAATTGTTTGATTTTAATGCATAAAAATTGGCCTTCCTCTGTACTCTGGGTTGAATACCAAGCTGAGGAGGCCTGGTCTCCATTAGTTATGCAATTGGCATGCATCATTTAATAAATCAATATGCTCAAAAGATCAAACCTTTGTTTCCTCAGTCGTTTCAGATTCCATCAACCACTGTTTCCACTTGTAAAGGTAGGCAATCCAGATGCCCAAGGTTTATTCCATTTATTCCTATGTTCTCTAGTGTTTTTAATAGGAATGGGTGCTGTATTTTGTCAAAAGCTTCTTCTGCATCTATTAAGATGATCATGTGGTCTCTGTTCATTTTGGTGTTGATATGATGAATTATGCTAATAGTTTTCCTAATATTGAACCATCCCTTCATTCCTGGTATAAATCCTACCTGGTCATAGTGTGTTATTCTTGTGATAAGTTGCTATAATCTATTTACTAATATTTTATTTAAAATTTTTGCATCTATATTCAGTAGAGAAATTGGTCTATAATGTTCTTTCTCTGTTTTGACTCTTCCCAGTTTAGGTATCAGCACCATATTTGTATCATAAAAAGAATTTGATAAGACTCCTTCTTCACCTATTTTCCTAAATAGTCTATATAGTAGTGAAATTAATTGTTATTTAAATGTTTGATAGAAATCGCTCGTAAGTCCATCTGGTCCTGGAGATTTTTTCCTAGGGAGTTCGTCCATGGCTTGTTCAATTTCTTTTTCTGAGATGGGGTTATTTAAGTATTTTACTTCCTCTTCTGTTAATCTGGGCAATTTATATTTTTGTAAATATGTATCCATTTCACTAAGATTGTCAAATTTATTGGCATACAGTTGGGCAAAATTGTTCTAATTATTGTTTTAATTTCCTCTTCCTTGGTGGTGGATTCACCCTTTTCATTCTTAATGCTGGTAATTTGGTTTTCTTCTTTCTTTTTTTAAAATTAAATTAACCAAAGGTTTACCTATTTTACTGGGGGTTTTTTTCCTAAAACCAACTCTTAGTTTTATTTATTAGTTTAATAGTTTTCTTAATTTCAATTTTGTTAATTTTTCCTTTGATTTTCAGTATTTCTAATTTGGTTTTTAATTGAGGATTTTTAATTTGTTCTTTTTCTAATTCATTTCCAATTCATTGATCTCTTCTTTTTCTATTGTATTTATGTAAGAATTTAGAGATATAAAACTTCCCCTAAGAACTGCCTTCTCTCTCTGCATCCCATAAGTTTTGGTATGTTGTCTCATTATTGTCATTCTCTTGAATGAAGTTATTGATTGTGTGTATGATTTGTTGCTTTACCCAATCATTTTTTAGGATTAGATTATTTAGTTTCCAATTATTTTCAATCTATCTTTCCATGTCCCTTTATTACAAATAATTTTTATTGCATCATGATCTGAAAAGGATGCATTTAATATGTCTGCCTTTCTGCATTGGATTGTGAGGTTTTTAATGCCTAGATGTGGTCAATTTTTGTGTATGTGCCCCTGACTGCCAAGAAAAAAGTATATTCCTTTCCATCCCCATTCAGTTTTCTCCAGAGGTCTATCATACCTAACTTTTCTAATATTCTATTCACCTCCTTAATGTCTTTCTTGTTCATTTTGTGGTTAGATTTATCTAATTCAGAGAAGGGGAAGTTGAGGTCCTGCACTAGTATACTTTCACTGTCTCTTTCTGTAACTCTCTGAGCTTCTCTAAGAATTTGGATGCTATACCATTTGGTGCATATATGTTTAGTAATGATATTACTTCATTGTCTATGGTGTCTTTTAGCAGGATGTAGTTTCCTTCTTTACCTTTTTTGATAAGATGTATTTTTGCTTTGTCTGAGATCAGGATTGCTGTCCTGCTTTTTTTTACTTCAGCTGAAGCATAATATATTCTGCTCCAGCCTTTTATGTTTACCCTGTGTGTGTCACTCTTTTTCAAATGTGTTTCCTGTAAACAACATATTGTAGGATTATGGTTTTTAATGAATTCTGTTATCTGCTTCCATTTTATTGGAGAGTTCATCCCATTCACATTCAGAGTTATGATTACTGTGTCCCTCTTTCCATCTTTCTTCCCCCCCTTTTATGCTTCTCTTTCTCCATGCTTCTTTTCCCTCCTCACTAGTTTTTTTGCTTCTGACCACCACCTCCCTCACTCCCTCCCCCCTCCATTAGCCCCTTCTCTTTTCTTCTGTCGCACCCCCACTGATTCTTCCCTCCCTTCTATCCCTCCTCCTTTTTCTTTCCCTTTTTCCTTCCTATTGCCTGTAGGGCAAGTTAGATTTCTATACCTAACTGATTATGTTATTCCCTTTCTGAGCCAAATCTGATGAAAGTAAGGTTCAAACTATGCTCATCTCCCTCCTTTTTTCCCTCTTTTGTAATAGGTTTTTGTGTCTTTTCCAGTAATGTAATTAACTCTGTCTGCCTTCTTCTTTCCTTTTCTCTCAATACATTTTCTTAGATCAGATTAATCTACTTACTTGTATCCATTTAACCCACTTGATTAGATTTTTATCATTATATCAAAGTCAACTTATATTCACCCCTTTATATATAACCCTTTAACATGGTGTAATAACAATACAGTTCTCAAGAATTTCAAGAGTCATCTTCCCTTGTAGGGATGTAAACAGTTTTCCCTTATTAACAACATATTGTATCTTTCTATCCCACTTACCTTTTTATGTCTCTCATGATTCTTGTATTTGAAGATCAGATCTTCTGTTGAGCTCTCATATTTTTATCAGAAAGGTTTGGAAGTCCCTATTTCATTGAATATCCATCTCCTCCCCTGAAAGATCATGCTTATTTTCACTGGGTGGTCTTTTAACATAGCAGCTGCAAGGTCCTGTGTAATCCTGACTATGGTTCCATGCTCCTTAAATTTTTTTCTTTCTGGCTGCTTGCAGTATTTTCTCTTTGACCTGGTAATTTTGGAATTTGGCTACTATATTCCTTGGTGTTTTCAATTGGGGATCTCTTTCAGGCAGTGATTGGTGGATTCTTTCTATGCCTATTTTACCTCTGGTTCTAGAACCTCAGGGCAGTTTTCCGTTATGATTTCCTGAAAGATACTGTCCAGACTCTTTTTTCTTATCATTGTGATTCTTAGGTAGACCAATAATTTTTTAATTGTCTCTCCTGGATTGATTTTCCAGGACAGTTGTTTTACCAATGAGGTATTTTATGTTTTCATCTCTTTTTTCTTTTTTTCTTTCTGTTTGACTGATTCTTACGCTCTCATAGAGTCATTAGCTTCCATTTGCTCAATTCTAATTTTGAACAAATTGTTTTCTTCTATTATATTTTGTACCTCCTTCCCCATTTGGTCAATTGTATTTTTTAGGGATTTGTTTTCTTCAGTGTATTTTTTTTTCAGTTGGCCAATTATATTTTTAGGCACTCTTCTACCTGTCTCATTTGACTTTTACAATCCTTCTTAAGCTCTTCTCAGAAGGCGCTTTTTTTGTTTCAGATCAGTTCATATTCCCTTTTGAGGTTCCAGATTTGGGTTTGTTGGCAATATTGTCCTGTCAGAATTTCTGCCTTGATCTTCACCATTCTCATAATATTAATTGATGGTACATTTCTTTTTGCACATGGTGTTTGGTTATTTCCTGGCCTTTAAAGAGATTGAGCTCTCCTGTTGGGGAGCAGAGGGCACTGACCCAAGCTTCTTGTGTTGGAAGCCTAGAGCTTAGTCACCGACCTTGTGTGCTGGGACCTCTGATGTTGGCAATTGGGGGCAGCTTACCTGTTGTTGGGCCAGAATCAGCAAGGCTGGAACTCTAGGGCAATTCTAGGTTGCCTGCTTTTCCTTTCCTTTTACCTTCTTCAGCTCCTTTCAGGTGGATGTTGCAGGGAGTTTATCTGCCTGGGGCTCTTTGTAGTGTTGCTTACCTTATTTTTGCTGAGGCACTTGGAGACAGGTTACTGTAGAATGCTGAGGGACCTGGTGGTTTTCTGAGCTAGTTTCCACTGGTTCCCCACCCTCACTGAGGCACTCAGGGGGTCCAAATGTTGGTGTTTGCCTGCTCCACCACCTGGGTTCCTAGAACTCCTCCTGGTATGCTGAGGTGGGGCTTTCTGCTAGCTTGCTGGGACACTTCTGGTTCGGTACTGCTCCTCTTCCCTGAGGGCAAGAGGGACCTTTCTCGGTAATCCCTCAAACTGCCTGGGCTACTGGACTGCTGCACCCCTTCTTTATTTTGGTTCTGCTGTTCCAGGGTTTTTCCTGGGGTGATATTTTCTAGACTTTCAGAAGTTGATATAGAAGTGTGAGAGTGACTTACTTTTTACTCCACCATATTGGCTCTTGGGAGCAGAAGTAGAAAGAGTTTTTAAAAAGGGGTTTAAAAATCATATAAGAAAGGTTTTAAAAATTGGGGAAATAAAAGCGATGCAAGAGAATAATGAAAAAAAGTCAATAGCTTCGAAAAAGAAAACTCCTTAAAAAGTAGAATTGAAAAGGAAGTACAAAACCTGCCTGAAGAAAATAATTTTCAAAAAAATTAGAATTAGGCAAGTGGAAGCTAATGACTCTAAGACATATAAAATCAAACAAAACCAAAACAATTAAGTAATAAAAGAAAATATAAAATATCTCATTGGGAAAACAACTGACTGGAAAAAGATCTAGGAGAGATAATTTAGGAATCACTGGACCACCTGAAAGTCATGAACAGCAACCAAAAAAAAAAAAGACATGGACATCATACTTTAAGAAATTGTGAAAGAAAACTGTCCTGACATCCTTGAACCAGAGGATAAAATAGATATTGAAAGAATCCACTGATCATCTTCCAAAAGAGATCTCAAAATAAAAACTCCAAGGAACATTATCACCAAATTTCAAAACTCTCAGGTGAAGAAAAAAATATTGCAAGGAAGAAACAATTGAAATACCAAGGAGCTACACTCAGAGTTAGGCAGGATTTGGCAGCTTGAACATTAAAGGATTGAAAGGCATGGAAAGTGATATTCTGGAAGGCAAAGGAGCCAGGACCACAACCAAAAATTACCTACCAGCAAAACTGGGCATAATCCTTGGGGGTGGGGAGGCAGGGATGGGGGGAAGTCATTCAATGGAATACAAGGCTGTCAAGGTTTTCCGATAAAAAATCCAGAGCTGAAAAAAATTGATTTCCAGTTTCAAAAATCAAGAGAAGCATAAAAAAGGTAAAAAAGGAAAGAGAAAACAAGAGGGGTAGAATAAGGCTAAACTTTATATCATACTTGTAACTCCTAAGAACTTTATCATTATTTGGACAGTTATAATAAACTTATCATGTGAAAAATGGATGTAGAAAAAGCCTTTGGAAAAATATAACACTTATTCTCATTAAAAACACTAGAAAGGATAGGAATAAAGGGAATTTCCTTAAAATGTTAAGTAATATTTATCTAAAGCCATTAGCAAGCATTATCTATAATGGACACAAGCTAGAAACCTTCCCAATACAATCAACAGTATCTTCCTGTAACTCACTTAACTTCTCCTTTAGACATAGAGCATTATGAAATGTGAAATAGATCATTTTGATTACATAAAATTTAAAAAAGTTTTTGCACAAACAAAACCAATGCAACCAAAATTAAAAGGAAAGCAGAAAACTGGGGTGGGGGGAGGACTGCAAGAAGTATCTCTGAGAAGAGCCTCATTTTTCAGATATATGGAGCACTGAGTCAAATTTATAAGAATACAAGTCATTCTCCAACTGATAAATGATCAGAAGGCTCCAAAAAAAATAACCATGAAGTGGTGCTTAGGCAGGAACCTATTGTCCAATTTATCAGCTCAAGAGTGAATAGTGTTTAAGGCTTGGCTTTGAGAAAGAAATCTAGCCAGTAAACCTGGGAGATGGAGAAAGAGAAGAGGGAGGGGGAGAATGACAGGGAGAAAGGACCATGAGCTGAGTTCCCCAACTGGAACTGGCCAGCTGGGTCTCTATTCAGGCATCTTGGACTGTTCACAGGTTGTGTTTGTCCTTCATTCTCAAAGAGGACCATGACATCAGGGAGATAATGACATGACTTGCAATTGACTTTGAATTGAGTGAGGGAGGGCTGTACAAGGTCACCATTCTCACTTTCTTCTCCAGAGTCATCTAGGTCCAGTGGCCAGATATTCATCAGGATGACTGGAGGTGGCCCAGGATGCAATGGGAGACCCTGGCCCTTTTAAGCTAATGTCTTTTCAGATTCTCACTTTGAGTGAATAGTTAATAATAGTTAATAGTTAAGTGAATTCAGTGAATAGACCCTTTAAGAAGTGAGTCAAGCAGCATCTCCCTGACATCATGGTCCTTTTTGATAATGAAGGACAAAGACAGCTTATGAATAGTGTGAGCTGCCTGAATAGGGACGCTGCTGTCCAGTTCCAGTTGGGTAACTCAGCTTGTAGTCTCTTTTCTCTCTCCCTCTAAATCGCACTCTCCCTTTTTCTCTTCTCCTAGATTTCTTTCTCAAAGACCAAGTTTTAAACCTAATGCACTCTGAAACTCATAATGGGATTGTACAACAATAGGTCCCTGTCCAAGCACCACTTCATGATTATTTTTTGGGCCCTCCTTGCTCAGAGTAGATGTAAATAATAACTGTTTCTCCTTTGGCCAGCTACCCTGTTGTTTTTTTTTTTTTTAATTAAAGAGGCCATTACTTGACTCACTTGTTAAACAGGCTTATTCATTGCATGGGCAGTACCTCGATCAAAGTGAATTGCAAGTCATGTCATCATCTTCCTGATGTCATGGTCCTCTTCAAGAATGAAGGACACAGGAGCAGCTAGGTGATGCAGTGTATAGAGTCAGGAGGACCTGAATTCAAATCCAGGTTCAGACACTTGACACTTACTAGTTGTGTGACTCTGGGCAAGTCACTTAAACACAACTGCTGCACCAAAAAAAAATGAAGGACAAACACAACAACAATAACAACAACAAATGATTAGAGGATGTGAACAGGCAGTTTTCAGGCAAATAAATCAAAGCTATTTATAGTCATATGAAAAACTGCTTTAAATTACTATTGATTAGAGAAATGCAAATTAAAACTCTGAGGTAGCACTTCACACCTATCATTTTAGCTAATAAAAATAAGTAAAATGACAAATGTTGAGGGGATGTGAGAAAACTGGGACACATTGGTGCTGTTGATGGAGTTATGAATTGATCTAACCACTCTGGAGAGCAATTTGGAACTATCCCCAAAAAACTATAAAACTCTACCTACCCTTTGATCCAGCAATACCACTGCTAGGGCTATATTCCAAAGAGATTAAATGAAGTTAAAATAAAACCTGTTCATACAAAGACATTTATAGTAGCTCTTTTTGTGGTGGCTAAGAATTAGAAATCAAGGGGATGCCCATCAATTGGGGATTGGTTGAGCAAGTTGTAGTGTGTGATTCTGATGGTATATTATTGTGCGATAAGAAATGACAAGGAAGATAATTCAGAAAAACCTGGAAACACTTACATGAACTGATGAAAAGTGAAGTTAATAGAACCAGGAGAATATTGTACACAGTAAGAGCAATATTGTTATGATGTAGAGGGGTGGGTAACTTAGCTACACAATACAATGATCCAAGACAATCCCAAAGGACTGATATCCAAGCATGTTATCTCCCTCCAGATAAAGAAGTGATATTATCTCAATACAGCCAGAGAGGCATGCAGTTTTTCCCTCTTTCTTTTCATTTTAGTCTGACTGTTTTTATACAAAATGATTAATATGGAAATGTTTCACATAATTGCACATATATACACTATGTTGGCCCTCTTTCGCTCTCTCTAATTAGAACAGATTGGCAGATTAAAGGAGTTAAAAAATGTAAAGTCCTTGGTACATGTGTTATATATTTAAATTATAATATTTATTATTCCTATATTTCATAAGGATTCTTTTTAGTTGTTATTTCTCTCAAAATGTATATTTATTTCTCATTTTAATTCTTCTGGTTTTGTGTGGATTTTCATCTTTGCCAATTGATAAATCTGTTCCTTATTATCTATGTGTTCTTGGACAGGCCTCTTAACCTTTCTCAGCCTCATTTTCTATTCTCACAAAACAAAGGGACTGAACTAAATAAGGGAATATTATTCAATTTAGCTCCTATCTCATTTGTATTGTGCAATCTTAACTGGGTTCTCACTGTAACAAGGCAATTTTTTCAAACTTCCTGAATTGACTAATTGTCCAAATAACTGCAGTGGTATTTCTAAAACTTGTTGTCCTACATTCCATAGCTCACCTCCTCTCCTCATTCAGATGAGAACTTTGCCTCATTTTTTATTGAAAAAAAGACCATTAATCAAAAGCTTTTTCTTACACTCTCTTCTTTATCTCAAACCACTTAGATGCTTCAATTTCACTCTCCTCCTTTATTTACCACACATCAAGAGGTAGTCCTTCTTCTGGTTATGGCAGACATCTCTACATGCACGAGTGATCCCATTGGATCTGTCTTCTCCAGCAGGTTATCACCTCTATCATCCTCACTTTCTTATTTATGTTCAATCTCTCATACTCTGGCTGCTTCCCTCCCTCCTCCAAACTCGCCCTCATTTCCCATGCGTAATACAAAGCGACACCAATACAACAACGGCAAAAACAACATCAATAAAACCTCACTTGATCTGTTCATTCCTGTTAGGTATCATTCCTTATCTCCTTCAATTTGGGGGGATTTTTTGCTAACTTCTATAAAAAGGTTGTCTATTGCAGGTCCTTTCTCTTTATCTCTCCTTAACTCTATAATTTGGCTTCTAAACTTATCATTCCACTGAATCTGTTCTCTCCAAAGTTGTCAACAATTCATTACCTAGGATACCAAATAGACTTTTCACAATCTTTGTTGATATCTCTGCAGACTTTGACACTGTTGGTGACCTTCTTCTCCTCGATATTCTGTATGTTTTCATGACTCTCACCTCTCTCCCAGTTCTCCTCCTATCTTCTGGACTGCTCCTTCTCAGTCTCTTTTGCTGAATCTTCATTCACACCATGCCTGCTAAACATTGGTGTTCCACAATCCTCTCTCTTAGATCCTTTTCTCTTCTTATATAATGTTTCCCCTGGTGATCTTATCAGCTCCTAGAGATTATAGATTATCTCTGTTCTGATGATTCTCAGATCTGTCCAGGCCTAACGGTTCTGATGATTTCTTATCTCACATCTCCACTAGCCTATTGGAGATTTTGAACTGCATGTCCTCTTGACCTCTTAAATTTAACCTGCCCAAAACTCAACCCATTATCTTTCCCTCAAAACCTTCCTATCTTCTGAACTTCCCTATTATTTTGAGGGTACAAACATCTTTGTAGTTACCCATTCTCATAAACTAAATTCCATCCTTTATGCCTACACTCTCTCACACAACCCCATCTAAACTGTTGTCAAGACCAATTGATTGTGCCTTTATAACATCTGTCCTATCTGGTCTCTTCTTCACTCTTATACTGCCATCACCCTGGCACAGGACCTCATCACCTCAAACACTGACTATGACAACAATTTCCTCATTGGTCTCCTGCCAAATGTCTTCCTCCCTTCCAGTTCTTCTTATACTCAGTAATCTTTCTAAAGCACAGTTCTGACCATGCTTCTCAGCTACCCAATAAAGTCCAATGGTCCCCTATCACCTCCCAGATCAAATATGAAATCTTCTCTTTGTCATTCCGTTGCAGTATGAGAGGTTGTGACCCCTCAAAGACTGAAATACACTACAGGGTCATCTGGAATGAATTCACAGACTCAAGCATTCTTTAAGTCGAGCTGGCAAAAAGTTTGTTCTTATGCTTTTCAGCGGGCAAGGATTCTTAAGGATCCTGCAACCTTAGAGTGGTACAGTTAAAGTTTATATAGGATAAAATACAATAAAACATGTGCCAAATATGATAACAAGGTGGTTCAGGGTGGGATTAAGGAGTGGTTAAGGAGTGGCCAGTTCTTAAAAGAGCATGCACTTCTTGTACCTACTGCACAATCATTTTACCCTGATTTCACTGGAAAAAGCCCACAAGGGGGGCCACATAGAGGTGTGCTTTAAGGCCTGCTATGTCACTAAGTTAGAGTTCAGGGTAACTGAGAGTTGTCCAGTCTGCCACCAATCAATGTCTTGTTTGACCAAATAGATGTAGGGAGTATACGTATGTGTTAAGTCTAGAATACAGTTAATGAGGAGTCCAGAATGTAGATAATGAGGTAGGACAGTAGTATAGATAGCCCAGTGGGTAAGAATGTCTTTATGACCCAGTGCAAAGCCAGTTCAAACTAATAATTCCTTCAGGTGCTGTTTGTAACTGCACCAGGGAAAGAGATAAGGGTCTTGCTGGGGCCTACTCATGAGTAAGTGCTAGGCACAATGAACTTGGGCTGGGGAGAAACTGTCAGGGATAGTGTTTCTGAAGGTAGGGAGAAATTGGGGTCCAAGAACAAGCACCCAAGCACCCCATCAATTCCATGTACATCATAACCTCTCTTTCCTACCTTTCCCATTTTCTTGCACCTTACAATCTCCCCCTTACAGGTATTCTCTGATTCTATGACATTTGCCTTAAGAAAAATGATTTTTCCCCTTATATTTAATAACTAATTATTGAATCAATGGTGCTATTGGGGGTCCTAGAACCCTAAAATGTAAGGGTACAGATGGATGTGCCTCAAAATAATTTGACCACTCAATCCTTTTTTCAGTCAAAGTAGGAGGGGTTATTTGTATCACCAGTAGAAGCAGGCAAGATTCTAAGGGAATCTGTGGTTTGGTAAGGATAATACTGATGCTTATATACAAGAAAAGACAGTGAGAAGATCTAGATGGGATTAAGGAGTGGTAAATAGCCTGGAGTGGGTCAAGTACAGACAACGAAAGGAGTTAAGTGGTCGGAGAGTAACAGTGAAAGGGCAGTTAAAAGGATTATTCAGTATCTAGGTGGGCTGGGATGGGCCAGATGCCTTAAGCAAGATGCTGGGACCTGGGTTGTATGGGAAAGTTCAGGGACTGGGATGCTTTCAAAGACAAGGTTTTTTTTCCTTTTAGGGGTTCAGATCCTATCACCCCATCATCAGGACCAAGTTTTTTCCACTTTCCTGCTTCCTCATCCAGAAATCAACCAGTGAGAGAAATCTTTCTAAAGAGAGTAAAAGAAATACTAAGTTTAGGCTAATGGGTGGATTCCCACTTATTTTGTTTATTCAGACAGGTCTGGATTCTCCCTATTGCCAGATAGGTGATATGGAAATTATTAAGTCTCTTTGGCCAAGACCTGGGTGATCCAAGTCATGCACCCACAAAGCCCTCAGTGGAATATAACCCATTTTCATTATAACATTCATTTTCTCATTAATTGTTAACTAATCAGGAACTTGTCAGTCTCAGGAACACCAGCTCTCCCAAAGGCACATAAACTATGAGACCATGGCCATAATAGGTCTTTGGCATTTGAGGGTATCCTGACTTCTTTTTATTAATAAGCATACTAGCCTTATTAACAAAATGATTAAATTCCCCAGATTCTATGTCTCACAAACTTTTTATACAGCACATTTATGGCAAACCACGAAGGGACTTTAGAGGAAAACAGTCTGGCTTAAGGTCTCCCAGAAAACTCCCTCATTTTTGAAGGCTCACTAGTGGAATTTTGTCACCTAGAAAGAGCACCTTTTCTGATAAATTGTGACTTCCAGAGATTTTGACTCTTTCCTCAATCTAAAACTTCTGATTCTAACCTTCTTTCAATCATCCTGGATAAAAATATATACATCTGTATGTCTGTTCTAACTGTAGTTTTTGGAATTTTTTTACTCTCAATAGTAGAAGGTCACCTCAATATAAGCTTTGAGGACAAATTGTGATGTGTACATGTAAAATTTTGGAGACAGGTCCTGAGAAGTTCAAGTTCATTTTAGGAATGCAGCTTGAGTATTTCAGTTCTGCTTTAGAGCAGACATGGTGTGACATTTATTACAAGTTTAGTTCCATTAAGAGCCGAAGATTTCATACATGAGGTGTAATGTTGTGTCAAAGAGAGCTTTTGGGGGTTCTGTTTAAGAAAGCACAATACTGAAACTGAGGCAATTGTGAGAGTGCTCTATATGTTTTTGTCTCTACTTTATCTTCAGGATGTGGCCTACATTTGCTAGGTGAGAGGAATTGAAAAAGCAGGGTGAAACTTCCCCAGGCTAACGATAGCTTTGATGTTAAAAAGTTCTTTTTTTCTGTCTTTTTTATTGTTAGGCCATAGCTGTACCTGCAAGGGCTGATGAGAGAAAGCTACTTTTGATTTTGGGTAATTTTCATCTCCAGTGAAATTAATAGCTACTGTCAACCATTTACCAAAGGTTTGGTCCAAAGAAGCAAACAGAATCAGTTTCCCCTTTAACAGAAAGCTTGCCCTAGAACAAACAGAATGGGGTTCACCCTACCAAAGGTCTGAACAAGGAACAAACAAAAGCAGGCTGTACGTGTGCTATAATGTGCTTATGTACTCTCATTAAGCCAGAGAATCATGCATGATGGAGCAGAAAATCATTCTGAACATAGAGGTAAACAAGCTGAAGGACTTAAAAAATGATTGCTTTTACCAGGGGTTATTCACTTGAACATGGCTCAAAGTTGAAAATACTTTGTTATAAATAATGCATATAATAAGTACTGTTCTTAAATTATATGCTTATACATTTCATCATGACATCTTTTGTTGCAATTATAGTTAATATGGTGATAAATCATCCTCTTATAGAAAGTGTTCTGTTATTAGTTCCTCAACAGAATCTCATCTTCTTAATGAGGGAATGAATAATGCCAAATATAAACATTGTGTTCTAATTTTTGGAGTGTATATGAGTTTCTTAGATATATCAACATCACAATTGGCTAACCTAAAATTGTAAATTAGTAGATAGAGCACCAGCCCTGGATTCAGGAGGACCTGAGTTCAAATTCTATCTCAAACACCTAACACTAACAGGCTGTGTGACCCTGGGCAAGTCACTTAACCCCATTGCCTAGTCCAAAAATAAAAAAGTAAAAAAATAAAATGAAATAAAATTGTAAATTCCACAGTCTAAAATGTTCCAGATTTAGTTTTCTAGTAACAGAGATATAAGATCAGACCTAACTTCCATTACTTGACCTGGTTATTGGCAAAATACATTTAAAATTGTATTAAGACCAATTTTGTAGATTTTTAGCAGAGAAGAGAATATCTACAAGTGACATGAACCAGAGAAGCCAGTCAGCTGGAAACTGCTTTGAGACCACACCCAGAGCCAAGAACTGCATCAGATGGTGTCCCAAGAATGAGACAGCTATAGAAGATGAAACTTCTGAGCCTTAAATGGATACTTATTTTTCACTATTTGCTTTTGCCCTGTGCACCTTTTATTGTAACCTCTATTGACTAGAAGGGACTGCCCCTTGTGATTTTGCCAATGGAAGTTGATCCATTTCCATTTTCCCTCACACTGTTTCCCTGTGTAAGCCCCACAGTTAAGAACCCTTGAAGTGTTTGTAACATCAGTTAGTGATTTGTTGAGTAGACTTCATCTCTCAATTGATATAAATGGGGGAAAGACAGAAAAAATGATTATTTCTCTTGTATTTAATAACTAATTACGAATCAGGACCAAAGTTTGTCCCGTTTTCTACTTCCTCATCTGGAAATCAACTACAATGAACACTCTCTCAGATACAGTAAAAAACACATTCTTAGTTTAGGCTAATGGATGGATTCCAGCTCATTGTGTTTATTAAGGCACTTCTGGGAAAATGTAAATTCTTCCTTTTGTCAGATGGGTGATATGGAAATTGTTGTCTCTTTGACTGAGTTGGGTGATCCAAGCCACAGGCCTCAAGACTGTCATTGAAATATAACCTACCTCTCATTATAATATTGTTTTCTCACTAACCAATCAGAGTTGATTGCCACTCTCTGGAACACCTGCTTTTCAAGGGCATACAAACTGTGAACCTATAACCATGAGGGGGTCTTTGCCATATGAAAATGCTACTGACCTACTTTTTTATTAATAGACATGATAGCCTTACTAATAAAATAATTAAATTACCTAGAAATTAGGTCTCTCAAACTTTTTAAATGTCACAGCCTCCTTAGTCTTTCTCAAACAAGACATTCAATCTCCTAACTCTGGGCATTTTCACTATCACTCTCCCAATTCCTGGAGATATTTTTCTTCTCATCTCTGCCTCCTTCCTTCACTGTATTCTGTCAAATCCCAATAAAATCTCACCATCAGGTGGAAATTTACGGGAGCTACTTTGGGCTTTTCCTGATCCCCTTAATTCTGGTTCGTTCCCTCTGTTGATTGCTTTTTGTTTATCCATTAGGTAGTCTTTTTATACTAGGTGTCTGTATATCATCTCTCTCATCAGATTGAGAGCTCCTTGAGTATAAGGATTGTGTTTTAACTTCCTTTGCATCTCCAATTCTTAGCAAAGTGTCTGATACAGAGCAAGTGCTGAATAAATGTTCATTGAATGATGGACTAAATGGCCCTGAAGGTCCATTCCCCCTCTAAATCCATGATATAAGTTTATCCTTGGTAACTTGTGTACAAGTCCCAACTATTTTACATCATGGTCTTATTACTAATACATACTGTGAGTACTGCAATGCAAGACGATAACAAGTGCCAAGATGTGATGTTTCCTCTCCGTAGATACATTTTGACACCTACTTCATCTATAACTCCATGGAAAACTTTAGACCCAGTCTTCATTTAGCTCCAATTTCTAGTTTAATTTATAGTAAAAATGTCAAGATTGATACAAAGATGGTCCCTGCATAAGTGTTTCACATTTTAGAGTAACAAGATGTAATTTAGTGATTCCAATTTGTCTAAAATCTTTGTAATTGCTAACACATTTAGCCTCACTGTGCCTCACTTTCTTGTTGTCACCATAGAAACAGAAGTTACTGGACATGATGAAGACCATTTTGTATGTTCTTTATTTTGTGATTTGCCATGACTAAAGAAAAGATTTATTCTATTTCTAGGAACCTATTTGAAGATTTGTCAGAGTGGTCAAATATCATAGAAGATGCGTTCCACTCACAAAGATAAGGAGAACCCAGAGCTACTTCTACATCAGAATGAAAATGAAGTATTTTAAAGAAATTATATAAAGAAAATAATAGAATGAGTATAAGCTATGCATTTGCTCAGTGTTATCTGGGAAGCACTTAGCACAGTGACTGCAAAATGGTAGACACTGTTTAAAGACTAGCTCAGAATATTGATATTGATTGGTATTTTTGTAACATTGCTATTTTTATTACTGCTTTTCTATTTCCTATGCCTTTGTATTTCTGTCTTTTAAAGATAGAGGCAATGTGAATATTGCTATCATTCTCGTTTATGTCATTTTTGATATGTTCTTGTATTCTTAATGGACCATAAGCTAATTGAGGGTTGAAACTGTCTCTTTTATTTGCATCCCAAACACCTTCAACATTACCTGGAATATAATTTGCATTTAACAAATGCTTTTTTATTAATCATTTGGATATTTACATTTGTATTTTGTTACAGAATTCTGATATTATTTTACCAATATTATTTGGTACTGATATTAATACACCAATATTTACAAAACATTACAAAATTAATGGAATTGGTCACTTTCTCGTTTATTTAAAATGAATCACCTGATAACATTTGTGGGGAAGATAAGAACATTTTCTTTTTTAAAAGATATTTTATTTGGTTAAATCATTAGAGGAGTTTTGTGATTCCTAAAATACATTCAACTTAAAGTATAAAACATTTCTAACAATCTTTATTGCAACAAGAATGACATGAAACATATTTCCCCCACATCCTAGCTGTCAAAGTTCATCACTTTTCTAAGCTTAAGTTGCTAGAGTATTATTAATAAAGATAACAATACTTATTAATAAATAATAAATTAAAGAAGGCAAATAACTTGTCATAGTGTCTCACTCGATCCCCATAAATTAGCTACAATCATACTATCAATAGAAGAGTTTACTGAGAATAAGAAAGGTAATTATCTTATGCAGAGTAAGTTGATTTTCTGAGGTAATGTCTTATTTTAAACTTATTTTTATTTATCATATTTTAATAACACATTTTGAAAATATTCTTACTGTCTAGCCTTTTGGAATTTAACTTGTGGATTCATTCCTCCAGCATCAAGGTCAAAATCTAAAAAGAAAAGAAAGACTTAGGATTGTAAGATGGATTTTTGGTGTCTGTCTCTGTTATTTCTTAATATTTTGCTAATTTTCACATCCTGGTTACCAAGAAAAAATATCAAAATTACAAACCAGTGTCAGTGTTCCCTATGCTCCCCCAGCTGAATTATATCAAAATTAAGTCCAGCATGCAGATTATCCCAGTGTTCCCCTAATGAAATCTTAATCTCTTCAATAACACCCTTCAGAAATTTAACAAATCTTTCATTCTCTCCTAGGATTTATCATCACTGACCATGGTTCTTCTTCCCAAGACTTGGAGAAAAGGATGCTTAGTTACATGGTGTTAGGCATTCTCTTCCTTATTCAGATTGGAGTTGGGATTCTTGGGATTCTAAGTTGAAAAATTCTCCAATTATTTTTAAGGAAATATAGTGTAGAAAATAAGAAATTGAACTTAAAAAAAGGAATGCTTGGGATTAATCTGTCTCTGTCATTTGGGAGCACCATAACATTTTTAAAGTCTTGAACTTACCTGAGTCTCAGTTTTCTTGCTTGTATAATGGTGGTATTAATACTCTTTGTAATGTCCTTGCAAGGTTATTTTGAGGGCAAAAATTATTATGTAAAAAACTTTGAAAAATTGAAAACAATAACTACATATTTTAATCATTATTAAATATTTATTATTACTTTACTTTGCTCTTCTGTCTTTAGTTTCTCTTAGACTCACCTTTATTCTGTTATAATTTTAGCCTTATGCCCTAGATTAGCAAAAATCAAGCTTCTGGTTTCTGACTGAGAAGAGATAGACTCCAAATGCAAAATTATACAATATAGAAAGATACATATATTATGATAGATTTTAGATAGATCTGTAGGTCTTGATATATGTTCATACATGTATATGTTAAATATGCATATAAGTACATGGATACATGCTGTGAGTATAAAGATTAAGGTATTTATCAATATTCTTCTATTGTAAACAAATTAAAATTAATATTACCCCTAATTTCTTCTATATTGATATCTAATGTATTGATCCTATGGAGTAACTAATTTTGTTCCATGTTAATTTTATAATTGGGTCTGCATCCAACTGGCTTGAGTTAAGCTCAGGAATCTGAGCTAACTCAAAGACAGCTTAATTTAAAAGAAAAATTGTTATCTCTCATTCCAGTATCCTCTAGGATATTTCAAAGATCTGTTTGTTTTAACCCCACAAAATTACCATCCCCAAAAGATATGTCATCTGTCCTTTCCTGTTTCTGTGTACTTAAGGGAGTTTCTATTCTCTTCCAAAGAGACAGCAAATCTATTTGTTGTGATCCCCTAGTAAAGACCACAAGGTATAGATGGGCCCCATAAAACAATTAACATTCCTCAGTTGGTAGGGAGGGGCCTGATTAGCCTTCTGTGACTACCTCAACTGAATGCCAGCCAACTTTCTCATCCTAGTCAATTGTAATATTCCCATCCCAGCCCTACAACCTACAAATGGTTATTTCCCAGAATTCTTCTTTGTTGGGTGTTAATGAAGAGAGAACCTTCCTTCTCTGAGGGTCCCTGGCTTTATTGAGGTTGCCAGAATGACTGAGTTTATTAATAGTTATAAATGTCACTGTTAGTAAAATGATCCAGCACAGGAGGCTGTACCTAAGTCTATCTTTTTTACATGTACTTGCCACACTGTCTTCATATCAATCTTTACATATTTATCTCTAACATCTACCTGTCATTTATTTAAATTGGCAATGTAGGAAATATTTTTGAATTACTTTAAATACTTTTATGAATTTTTTCTCAATGTGGTAAAGAAACAAAAGTATGACTTTTAATCAAAAAGAAGAAATAATATTAACATAAGTATACTATAATAAGGAGTACAGATGAGTGGTCCTGGTTTCATGTACCCTTGAGTTTCAGTAAGGTGTCCAAATGATGAGGATTATAAATGGTTGGGAGGGGTATCACAATGGATTACACTTACTCATTTGATGTTTTACTCAGACCAATAGTGTAAGTGAAAGAAACACTACAGAATTTTCAAATTGTTCCTAGCTTTCATACATTATTTTATTTTAAAATTATGGGATTTTAACTTAGAAATGTGACATATAAAAAGTTTAAGAAACATAGTTTCTGGGTAATTAATCATTTTGTTAATAATTAAGTAATAGGGGGCAGCTAGGTGTCACTGTGGATAAAGCGCTGGCCCTGAAGTCAGGAGGACTGAAAATAAAATTGTGAATTTTTTGTATATATTTTTTTCTTTTTCCTAGAGATTCTTCTTTCATTATGTTCAGTTCCAGTTAACATTTTGGTAATTTGTAAAAAGAAAATTGTAAATAAATTTTAGGTCTTGTTTTATAGAAGAGACAAATGATATGTCACAAAACTTTCTTATATAAATGTAACCTATGGTCCAAAAGGCCATTTTTAACAAGACTTTTCTCACTGGCAGAGATTAGTTACCAATGCACCATGTCTGTGTAAAGGGAAGAGTTGATGAGAACTAGAGAGAAGAGAAATGCAGGGTTATTTTTGCTTTTACCTTGGAGAGAAAAATCATGCTTCAAATTCTCTTCAGACACTCGAAGAGACAAAGTGACTGGGAGGAAACCAACATGTAGAAGAGCTGACACCTTGATCATATTTCTATGTCTTTTGGGAAAGATCTACGACTTCCTCTCCCTATCTTGGTTGTACTTGCTTTCAATGAGACACATCATTCACTCTATATCATTAGATATACAGTCTCCTATGATTTCTCTGATTTTTTATTTATTGCTTTTTTGTTAAGTATATTCATTGTGGAACTGGCCTCTGGTGGGAAGGTGAGCCAATGCTGGATAAATAACTTGGGGCAGTCTTTTCTTGTCAAGGTTAAAACAATCAGAATAATTATTTGAATGTAAAAAAGTATCCCCAAGACTGATCATCTTTAAGGGAGAAGATGTAATTCTAACCCAGTACTCCCTCTGTCTGAGTAGAGCAGAGTGGCCAACCTCTGGCTTCAACCTCCTGCCTCCCTTTAGCAAGAGGATCACAGTCTCCTTGGAGAAGGATTAAGGAAGGTGACTCTAGAGATGTGTATTTTTTCTCCCCTGCAAAACATTTTGATTCATGTGGACATAGATAACCCACATAGCAATACAGCTCAATACAATGAATGAACGTGCACACACACACACACACACACACACACACACACACACACACTCACACACACCACATTACATAACAGACAAGACTATAACAGATGGCCCACAACTTTATTGCATTTTTTACTAAATTATAATGTCTTCAAGAAATGGAAACTTTATCAGAGGTTGAAGAAGTTGGGTCCTTATTGAGTTGTGTGGAACCTTCCCTACTGACAATAAAGTCTATTTTTTTTGCTGTTGATCATTGTAAGGAAAAAGACTTCATCAGAAAAAGACACAAAGGCCCAAAAAAGTTGCTAGTACAATACTTAGGAATATCAGCTTTCTGCAGCAATTCTTATTCAGAGATGGCTTGAAAGCCTGGGAACTTAAATGAAAAAAGGTCCAGATGAAAAGCCTGGATCCTTCAAAACCAGCCCAAAGCCCAGACTTGGCCGAGGTTTCTAATAGAAGTACCCAAAATGAGGTGTTAGTTTTCCTTCCTCTGCATATGACAACCTCTTTACCAGCTGCACTCTGGTCTCTTGAGAGTGCTTGATGACTTGGCCTTTGTCATTATTCATTAGTAATCTCAGATGGAGAATTCTTAATCAGTAAGAATCCTTGAAGACATTTTCATCTGGGACAAAAGTTCACTCTTTTAGACAAATCCCTTTTTCCCTTGGCAGATTAATGTCATTGGTCCTGTTCATGACATGGTAATCACAGCTCTGGGGGCAGATGAGCTCAGACAATCCAGTTGTTATAACTATGACCTGCCTGCCTAAGCATCACGCATGCACACACACACACACACTCACTCTCTCTCTCTCTCTCTCTCTCTCTCTCTCTCTCTCTCTCTCTCACACACACACACACACACACACACACACACACACAGAATGACTAATATTCTGTTTGGTGCAGCTCTTTCCTCCTTCCTAGAAGGAGAGAACAGGTAGGTGAGTATTTTCTTACATCTAGGAGTTTTGAAGTACATAAATTCTTCCAGGAGACAATAAGAGTAGAGTGTTGTTCAGGCCCTGTATGTCTAGAGACAGAAAAGGATACTTTCAAAAGGCTTGAAATTTTTTCTTGGCAGCTTATTGCATTCCATTACTCCATTTTGTCTCCGACTTCACAACCTCATCACCCCTCATAGGTGCCCGTTTAACTTAACTGTTGTCCCTGACTTGAGAGTTCCCTAGATGTTCATTCAGCACATGTTGTCGGGGACATTTTCATATCTGGCCACTCGGCCAGATGGCTGCAGAGGAGAAAGTCAGGCTGGTGACTTTGCACAGCCCTGCCTCACTTAAATCCAATTCACCTGCATGTCATGGCATCATCTCGCTGATGTCATGGTCTTCTTCAAGAATGAAGGACAAAGGGGCAACTAGGTGGCGCAGTGTATACAGCTCTGGCCTTGAAGTCAGGAGGACACAGTTCAAATCCAGTCTCAGACACAGGACACTTACTAGCTGTGTGACCTGGGGCAAGTCACTTAACCCCAATTGCCTCACCAAAAAGCAAAACAAAAAACCAACCAAACAAAAAGAATGAAGGACAAACACCAACAATGCAGCCCACTCTCCTTATATAACTCCTTTGCTCTTTTTGGCTTTTACAGCCTCTGCTCCTGTCTGCTCTTCATTCTGACTATTATGTCACCCCCTTTTTTTTTTCCTGACAGTCAGATTGAAGCTTTTGTTTTTCTCCTCTCCTCTTTCCCTTCCCTCTGACTCTTTCTGCCTTTTTCTCATGGCAGTTTATTCAGAATCAAAAACTCTATACTACAATTGTTATAAATAGGGTCAATTTTCACTCAATCCATTTCCAATTTTTTTTTCATCATTAAAGTGAACTTAGACAACTAGGTGGCATGGTGGGTTAGAGCACTGGGCCAGGAGTCAGGAAGAACTGAGTTCAAATCCAGACTCAGACACTTTCTTGCCAGCTGTGTGTCTCTGAGCAAATCATTCAACCTATTTGCCTCAGCTTTCGCATCTGTAAAATGATAATAACAATAGCACATTCCAGAGAGGGCTGTTGTGAAGATTAAATGAGTTAATAATTGTAAAGTGCTTGGTACATAATAACTACAATATAAATGCTAACTATAATAATCATTATGCTTATATGTCTTTAGAATTATTTTTAGTTGTTAATTTTCTTTCAAAACATGAATTTAATTTTTTCTTCTGGTTTTGTGTGAATTTTTGTTTGTCAATTGATAAATCTCCTTCTTATTGTCTATATATTCTTGGACAAGTCACAACCTATTTCAGTCTCATTTTCCATTCTTCAAAAATTAAGGGACTTTTAACCAAATTAGGAAATATTATTCAGTTTTAGTTCCTACCTCATTTATATTATGAAATCTTAACCGGGTCCTAATGGCTGCAAGGCAATCCTATCACACTTTCCTAGTTGATTCATTTTCCCACTCACTGCAATGGTATTTCTAAACCGTCCACCTCAAACATCCCATAGCTCCCCTCCCTCACTTCTTTCAGATAAGAACTTTCCTCATTTTTTTATTGAAAAAATACACCATTATCCAAGAGCTCTTTCTTAGCTTCTCTTCTTAATCTCAATCCACTCAGATGCCTTCCATTTTTATCTCCTCCTTTATTCATCTCGCATTAAGAGGTAGTCCCTGTTCTTATAAAGGCAAACATCTCTACATTCCCAAGTGGTCCCATTTTATCCTAATTCTCCAGTAGATTATTCTCTCCATCATCCTTACTCTCTCACTTATGTTCAATCTCTACTTACATTCTAGCTGCTTCCCTCGTGCCTACAAACATTTCCTCATATTCCATATGAAAAGAATCAAACAAAAATATCAACGAAGCAACATCCACAATAACAAAATCTCACTTCATCCATTCCGTCCTGGCAGGTATCGTTCCTTTTCTCTCCTCCTGTTTTTGCTCACCTCTATAATAAGACTGTGTATAGTAAGTCCCTTTTCTTCTTTCTCTCTTCTTAACTCTTTATACTTTGGCTTCTATCTTATCATTCATCTGAATCTGCTCTCCCCAAAGTCACTAACAATCTCTTAATTAACATATGGAATGAACTTTTCTCAATCCTTATTGATACCTCTGCAAACCTTGCCACTGTAGATGATTTTCTCCTTGAAATTCTTTGTGTTTTCATAAATTCCTTCCCTCCTGCTACTCCTCCTACATACCCTCTCTTTCTCAGTCTCTTTTGCTGAATCTTCACTCAGGCCAAGCCTGCTAAACATTGGTGTCCCACAGGCCTCTCTCTTGTACTCTCTTCTTTTCTCCCCATATACTTTGTCACCAGGTGATCTTACCAGCTCTTATAGATTATATACTACCTCTGTGCTGATGATTCACAAAGCTGTGCATCCAGCCTTTCTTCTCTGATGACTCCTATTCTCGTATCTTTACTTGCTTATTAAACATTTTGAAGTGGGTGTCATACTGACCTCTTAAATTTAATATGCCCAAAACTGAACCCCAAACTATCTTTCCCTAGAGTCCCCCTCTTCCTAACTTCCCTATTATTTTGTAGCTACCCAGGTCCACAAATTAGGTTTCATCCTTTATAGCTATACTCTACCCCCACACTCATATCCAAAATTTGTCAAGATCAGGTGATTTTACCATTACAACAACTGTCTTGTGCAATCTTTTCATTCCTCTAATACTTCCACTACCCTGGTTAGGACCTCATCAGCTCAAGCAATCACAATAACTTGCTCACTGTTCCCCAGCCCAATGTCTTTCTCCATTCTACTTGATCTTCCATTCAGTAAAGTTAGCTTCCTACAGCCCACATCTGACTACTCCTACAAAACAGAATCCAGTGTTTCCCTATCACTTCCCAGATGAAATATGAAATTATCTCTTAGTCATTCTACATCCACTATAACCTCTCCTTCTTACCTTTCTGATTTTCTTGAACCTTACAGGTTTCCCCCTCCCTTTAAAGGGTACTCTGTGATTCTGTGCTATTGGCCCTCTTACTCTTTCTTCAGCAAGCCCTTCAGGCTCCAGACTCTGGGCGATTTTATTTTCTACCTCCCATTCCTGGAAATATTTCTTCTCACTCCTGCCTTCTTCTTTCACATATTCCATCAAATTCTTAACAAAATCCCACCATCTGTTGGGAATTTATAGAAATTACCTAATGCCTTTCCTGATCCCCCTTACATTTGGTGCCTTCTCTTCGTTTTTCATATCTCATTTAAGCAACAGGTAGCTTTTTTGTACAGAGTTGTTTGCATCTTCCCCATCACACTGTGAGCTCCTTGAGTATAAGGACTGTCTTTTACTTTTCTTTGCATCCCCAGCTCTTAGCATAGTGTCATAATAAGTGCTAAATAAATGTTTATTGAATGACTGACTGACCAAATGTCCTCTAAGGACCATTCCACCTCTAAATCTATGATACAAATTTGTTCTTGGTAACTAGTGTACAAGCTCCAGTCATTGTTCAGAATATTTTTATTGCTCATACGTATTGTGAGTACAAGAATGCAAGATGATAACATGAGCCATGGTGTGATGTTTCCTGTTCATGTATACACTTTCTCACCTACTTCATTTACATCTTCACGGAGAACATTAGACCCAGTCTTTCATCTAACTCCAATTTTCTTTGTGTCTCCTGGTTTCATTTATAGCAAGGATGTCAAGATTGACACAATCCATTTCTTATCATCAATGAATGCTTTTTCTGGTCACTTAATAAGCATCACACATTTAGAGTAACAAGATGTAAGTTGATGATTACAGGTTGTCTCAAACCTTTGTAATTGTTAACATGTGTAGTCCTACTGTCCCTAACTTTCTTATTGTCACGAAAGAAACAGAAGTAATTGGAAAATGATGAGGGATATTGTGTTTTTCCTTTATTTGATTGGTTGCCACCAAAGAAAATATTCATTCTGTTTCTAGCAACCTATTGAAGATTTTCAGAGTGGTTGAATATAATAGAAATTATGTTACATCACAAAGACAAGGAGAACCCAGAGTTACCTCAACATGAATATGAAATGAACCATTTTAAAGCAATTACATACAGATGATACTAGAATATTATATTTGTATAAGCTATGCATTTGCTCAATGCTTTCTAAGATAACATTTGGGAATCATTTAGCACAGTGACTGGCAAATGGTAGGCACTTTTTAAATACTAGCTGGTATTATTATTGTTTTTTTTGTTGTTGTTGCATTGTTTCTTTTTATTGTTACTTTCCATATCTTCTGCCTTTCTACATCTGTCTTTTAAAAAAAAATAGAAGACCATATGTATACTGCTATAATTCTCATTTACATCACTTCTGATATATTCTTATATTCTTGTGCAACCCTTTTCAGAGGTAATTCTGGGGAGCTGTAAGTTTTTGGCTCTTCCATGGTGGTATGATCTAGGGAGTTCAAGATTCTCCTGTACTGTGGTTTCTGAGCAACCACAAGCACACTTTTCTTTTTTTATTGGCTTTTGTTTATTAATTTATTTGGAATTATCAACAATCACTTCCATAAGCTTTTGAGTTTTAAATTTTTCTCCCCCTCCCAACCTACCTCCACCTCAAGACCATGCTCAATCTAATATAGGATATATATATATATATATATATATATATATATATATATATATATATATATATATATATACACACATTCCTGTTAAACATATTTTCAAATTAATGACATTGTAAGTAAGAATTACAGCCAATAGGAGGAACCACCAGAAAGAAGAAATAAAACGCAAAAGAAGAAAAGATAGCTAATAGTATGCTTCGATCTACATTCAAACTCTGTAGTTCTTTCTTCTTTAGGGATAGCATTTTCCATCACAAGGCCTTGGGAGATGTCTTAGATCCTAATGTTGCTGAGAATGGTTGTTTATCAACATTAGTCATTGCACAATGTGGCTGTTATAGTGTACAATGTTCTTTTGATTTGCTCATTTCACTAAGCATCAGGCCATACAAGTCTTTCTAGGTTTTTCTAAAGTCAACCTGTTCATCATTTCTTATAACACAATAGTAATCCATTGCATTCATATACCGCAACTTGTTCAGCCATTCCCCAATTGATGGGCATGCTCTCAATATTCAATTCTTTGCCACCACAAAGAGAGCTGCTATAAATATTTTTGTACGTGTGAGTGCTTTTCCCATTTGTATGATCTGTCTGAGATATAGCCCTAGAAGTGCTATTGCTGTGTCAAACAGTATGCACATTTTTATAGCCCTTTGGGCATGGTTCCAAATTGCTCTCCAAAATGGTTAGATCATTTCACAACTCCACCAACAACGCATTAGTGTTCCAATTTTCCCACATCTTCTCCAACATTTATCATTTTCCTGTTTTGTCATGTTGGCCAATCTGATAGGTGTGATGTGGTACCTCAGAGTTGTTTTGATTTGCATTTATCTAGTCAATAGTGATTTAGAGCATTTTTTTTCATATGACTATAGATGGCTTTAATTTCTTCATCTAAAAATTGCCTTTCTCCATCCTCCTCCCCCCATTTATGCTTTTCTTTCTCCTTTCTCCTTTTTTCTCTTCACTGGTATTTTACTTTTAACCACCACTTCCATTAGTCCCTCCTCACTTCTATTCGCACCTTCCTTTTTCTTCCCCTTGACCTTACAGCTTCTTCCCTCCCTTCTATTGCCCTCCCTTTTCTTTCCCCTTTTACCTCCTACTGCCTATAGGGCAAGTTAGATTTCTATGCCTTATTATATTATTGCCTTCTTGAGCCAAATCTGAAGAGAGTAAGGTCCAAACAATGCTCACCTCCCTCCCTTCTTTCCCTCTGCTGTAATAGGCTTTTGTGTCTTTTCCTGTAGTGTAATTTACTCTTGTCTGCCTTCTCCTTTCCTTTTCTCTCAGTACATTTTCTTAGATCAGATTAATCCACTTACTTGGATCCATCTGACCCACTTAATTAGATTTTTTTTATCATTACATCAAAGTCAACTTACATCCACCCCCTTAATGTATAGCCTTTTAACACAGTATAATAACAACACAGTTCTCAAGAGCTACAAGTGTCATCTTCCCTTGTAGGGATGTAAACAATTTGCCTTGTTAACAACATATTGTATGTTACTGTCCTGTTTACTTTTGTATGTCTCTCTTGAGTCTTGTATTTGAAGGTCAAATTTTCTATTGAGCTCTGGTCTTCTGTGAGGAAGGTTTGGAAGTCTCCTATTTCACTGAATATCCATCTCCTCCTCTGAAAGGTCATGCTCATTTTTTCTGGGTAGTTGATCCTTGGTTATAATCCAAGCTCTTTTGCCCTACAGAATATCATGTTCCATGACCTGTGGTCTTTTAATGTAGAAGCTGCAAGGTCCTGTGTAATCCTGATTGTGGTTCCGTGATATTTAAATTGTTTCTTTCTGGCTGCTTGCAGTATTTTCTCTTTGACTTGGTAATTTTGGAATTTAGCTACTGCAATCCTTGGCATTTTTAATTTCGGATCTCTTTCAGGAGGTGATTGGTGGATTCTTTCTATGACTATTTTACCCTCTGGTTCTAGGACCTCAGGGCAGTTTTCCTTGATGATTTCCTGAGGAATATGGTCCAGGCTCTTTTTTTCATCATGATTTTCAGGTAGAACAATAATTTTTAAATTGTCTCTCCCGGATTTATTTTCCAGGTAAGCTGTTTTACCAATGGGGTATTTTATATTTTCATCAATTTAAAAAATTTTTTTTTGTTTCTGTTTGACCAATTATTGCTCTCTCATAGAGTTATTAGCTTCCATTTCCTCAATTCTAATTTTTAACAAATTGTTTCCTTCTATTAGATTTTGTACCTCCTTCCACTTTTGGGCAATTTTATTTTTAGGGATTTGCTTTCTTCAATGTACTTTTTTCCCAGTGAGCCAAATGTATTTTAGGAACTTGTTTTCTAGGTATACATTTTTTCCAGTTGGCCAATTGTACTTTTTTGGACTCTTCTACCTCTCTCATTTGACTTTTAAAATCCTTTGGCTCTTCTAAGTAGGATTTTTTGGCTTCAGACCAGTTCATATTCTCTCTTGAGATTCCAGATGTGAGTTTGTTGACAATGTTCTCCCTTCAGAATTTCTGCCTTGACCTTCACTGTTCTCGTAATATGAATCTATGGTATGTTTCTTTTTACTCACGGTATTTGCTTATTCCCTGGCCTTTAAAGAGATTGAGCTCTCCTGCTGGGAAGCAGAGGGCACTCACCCAACCTTCTTGTGTTGGAAGCCTTGGGCCTGGTCACTTGCTTTGTGTGCTGAGGCCTCCCATGCTGGCAATTGGAGGCTGTAGGGTTTTGGCAGCTTACCTGGTATTGGGCTGGAATCAGCAATACTGGAACTTTAATGGTAGGATTGGATAGTCTGGCCCCTGCATGTTGCCTGCTTTTCCTTTCCTTTCACTTTCTTCAGCTCCTTTCACATGGATTTGCAGGATTTTTATCCACCTGGGGCCCCTTGGAGCACTTTACAGACTTATGCTGAGTAACTGGGAGACTGCTGTAGAATACCTAGGCACCCGGTGGTTTTTTAAGCTGTTTTCCACCAGTTACCCCACCCTCACGGAGGCATTAGAAGGTCCAAGTGTTGGTGCTTGCCTTCTCCACCACCTGGGTTTCAGGATCTCCTCCTGGCATGTGGAGGTGGGGCTTTCCGCTAGCTTGCTGAGATGTCTCCTATTCCATATAGCTCCCCTTCTCCAGGGCAGGAGTGGCCTTTCCTGTTAATCACTCAAGCTACCTGGGCTACTGGACTGCTGGATTCCATCTTTCTTCTGGTTCAGCTGTTCCGGGGTTTCTCCTGCAGCGATGTTTTCTGGGCTTTCAGACGTTGATACAGGAGGGTCAGAGTGACTTACTTTTTACTCTGCCATCTTGGCTCCTGGAAGCAGAACTCTACAAAATGGCTCTTTCATATACTCAGTGGTTGCAGTCAAACAGGCTTACTTACCATTTTCTGTAAAGAACATCTTACTTCCATGCCTTTTGCATACCCTCTCCTCCATGCCCACTACAAGCACTCTTTTCAAGCCTGGAACTGTGACCAGAGCCCCTGCTCCCCTGTGGCCACAAGCTCTCCTGTCCTCCCATTTGGACTAAGACCCAGGTCTACGATCTAGATCCAAGAATAAGCTATACAACAGAGTCCTGCCCCTGGTGTCAGCAAATGGACCCCTGTAAATCTCCTTCTAACACACTGTCCAATCCCCTTACCATCGATGGGCTCGGAGGTCAGGAAACCACCATGTCTGCCATGCCCGCCACTGACTCTGTTACCTTGAGGCTTGCTCCTAGTTGGCTGGGGCCCAGTCTGGGCTGGCTGGTGCAGCCTGCATTGCACTGAGCTCCTCTCTCACCCTGGTGCAACAGACCTTTCTTGCCAACCTTCTAAGCTGTCTTGGGCTCAAAAATCATTTCACTCTTTGTGTGGGTTCTGCTGCTTTAGAATTTGTTTAGAGTCATTATTTAAAGGTATTGTGAGGAGTTTGAGAGAAAGCTAAGGTGATTCCCTGCCTTTGCTCCACCATCTTGGCTCTGTCTTCCTATATTCTTGTATCCTTGAAAGACCTTAACTTAATTGAGGGTCAGAATTATACCTTCTATTAGTATCTCAAGCACCTCGGACATTACCTGGCAAACAATTTGCATTTAACAAATGCTTATTTATTAACACTTGGATCTTTATATTTGGCTTTTGTTGTAGAATTATATTATTTTATATCAATATACAAATTTACAAAAACAATATGCAATTAATGGACTTGTTGGTTGCTTTGGGATTTACTGAAAATTAATCATCTGATAATATATAGGGGTCAGATAGGAAATTTCCTTTTTTAAAAGATATTTATTTTGTTAAATGGTTAAATTAGTTTTGTGATTCCTAAAATAATTTCAACATAAGGTTTGAAACATTTTTGGCTATCTTTGCTGCAACAAAAATATAATAATGTGTCTTTTCCCCATGGCCCAACCATTAAAGTTCATCATTTTTTTAAGCTTTAGTTGCTAGACTTTTATTCATAAATAGAGTAATTAAATTAATATTTTATAGTGCCTCAAAGATAGAAAATCATTTACCATAATCTCATCTGATCACCATAAATATGTTGTAAAATAATTACTTTTATTCTATTTGAAAGATTATTGAGCATGTGAAAAGCGATTATCTTGACCAGGGTAACATGATTTTCTGTGATAATTTCTCATTTTAACCTGTTTTGTATTATCATATTTTTATAACACATTTTAAAAATATTCTTTTACATGTATCCTTTAGGAATTGAACTTATGAATTCATTTTTCCAGCAGCAGGGTCAAAACCACCAAAAGGAAAAAAGGCTCAGCATTGTAAGATGGACTTTTGGTGTCATATCTATGTTAATTCTTATAATTTTGCTAATTTTCATTCTGGCTACCAAGGAAAAAATACAAAAAATACAAACCAGTCTCAGTGGGCCCCATACCCTTGCAGATGAATTATATCAAAATTCAGCCCAACACACAGACTATCTAGGTGTTCCCCAAATGCAGCCCAGTCTTTGTGGATAACACCCTTCAGAAATTTAACAAATCTTTGCTTTTCTCCTAGGATTTTTCAGCACTGACCACAATTCTTCTTCCCAAGACTTGGAGAAAATGATGCTTATTTACCTGGTGTTGGGCATTCTCTTCCTTATTCAGATGGGAGTTGGCATTCTTGGGAATTTCTTCATCCTGGGCCTATACACCTTCACTTTACTCACAGGCCATAAGCTGAAGCCCATAGAGGTAATTTTTGCCCACCTAGCTTTGGCCAATTCAAAAGTGATACTCTCCAGAGGGATCCCTCAGCTGATTGTCTGCTTGGGCTTCAAAAATTTCTTGGATCCCATTGGGTGCAAATTTATTGTTTATCTTTTTGTTGTGGCCCGGAGTGTTTCTCTCAGCATGACCTGCCTCTTGAGTGGTTTTCAGGTCATCATCATCAGTCCCAGTAACTCCTGGTGGGCAGAACTTAAAATCCAAGCCCCAAAGTGCATTTTGCCCTCCTGTTTTCTCTGTTGGTGCTTCTATCTGCTGATAAATTGCACTTTGCTTGGGACTATGCATAACTCAAGGTATCGACTAATAATACAAAGATATGGTATCTGGGATATTGTTCAATTTTAACTCCTGCCTCTTTTAATGCTGTGCTTTTTGCAATTGTCTTTTCTATGCCTGATATTATATGTGTGGGATTCATGATCTGTTCCAGTGCTTACTTAGTGCTTCTCCTGCACAGACACCATCAGCAAGTCCAACATATTCATAGCCCTCATCTCTCTTCCAGAACTGTTCCTGAGAAAAGAGCCACCCAGGCAATCCTCCTACTAGTGATCACCTATGTCTCCTTTTATTCCATTAATTCTAGCTTGTCATTTTACCAGTTTAAAACTGACAAATTTCCACCCTGGCTCGTGGCTGCCACAGACCTCCTAGCTGCATGGTTCCCAGCCATCAGCCCTTTTGTGCTGATCTTCTTTGACTCCCAAGTCCTCAAATATTGGTATGCTCTGTGGCATAGGAGGCATTGCTGTCTCCTATGCCACACTGTCCACAACCATACCCATTTCCAGAATTCTTCCCTAACACTATAGTAAACAAGTGTTTTTCCAAAGCTTGTGGGACAGTGACAAGAACAGTGGAATCTAAGGATTTACAAAGGACCTCTGTGATCATGTGTTCAAACTCTTTCCTCTTTTACAAGAGTGTTCTTGTTCAGATATGTTTTTGATGACACTGATACAAGTGACATAGTTATTTCTTAAATTCATGTCTCCTGATTTCAAATCTACTTTTCCTTTCATTAGACCAATGATGTAAAACTCAAATAGAAATAGAGGCCACTGAACCATATATAAGGGTCTCTATAAGTTGCATAATGACTTTATTGTAAGATATAATATTATCTGTGTTTTAGAGATACCTCGGGGCTCAGTGGACAGAGCACTGGGCCCGGGGTAAGGAAGACCTGAGTTCAAATCCAGCCTCAACCACTTCCTAGCTGTATGACCCTACTCAAGTCACTTAACCTGTGATTGCCTGACAAAATGAATCCACTGGAGAAGCAAATGGAAACCAGTTCTAGTACCTTTGCCACAAAAACCCAAATGGAGTCATGAAGGGAAAGATACTTGTGAAATGACTAAAAAACAACAACATTCTCCATATTTTATTGTGTTTTTTTTAATTAATTTTGTTAAATGTATCAAAGTTACATTTTAATACACTATAAGTCATACTCATGAATGTCATGGACCAAAATGTGTTCCTTTGACAGTGACAAAAGAATTTTAAATATAGTCTAGACTACACTTGTTTCTAACCTCTGGATGGCCAGAACTAATCAAACCAGGCCAGAGGCATGTGAGTCACCAATCAAATGGCAGTTTAATTTCAGACTGAGTAAAATGGGCTTGCACGCTAAGTCCTCCTGAGAAGGAGGGCTTAGTTGCTTATGGCAGAGGTGGGATTTTTAATATGAAAACTACAAAAAAACAGGACCCCACACAACCATTCTTACGTCTTGAGTAAACAATTCTCATGGTATGCCCACAAGTGCAGGAATTTTGGGGACAATACAATTCATTCATAGTTCCTGAGAAAGAGTGTCCAAGTTATTAGAATTGTTGAATCTTTTGATTGTGTCAAGTCTTAAGGCTCCTTGAGCCTTGTGATCATTCAGTAGGGTACAGAACCAGAGTCAATGTTGTGGGAACAGGATGTAGCACCAGGTTCGTTTCACTTAGCAGTTACAAGCACAGGAATTGTTTATAGTGTGAGGCAATGTAATTGATCATTTTCTGCTATAGCATGTAGGCTGCAGTTCCAGCTTTCAGGTCAGAATCCCCTGTGAAATAGGGAAATCATAAATTCCATTTCTGAGGTTTTGCCTTGGCTGAGATCATCCAGAAGGTGAGCACAAAGGAATATTGTTATGCCAAGCTGAGGGTACACAGCCTACTTGCTGGGGTTTAGCTCTGGAAAACAGGGTGTCTCCTAATATCTTGACAGAAGTATGTTTGACACTTCTGCATTACACCATACCAGTGCTCATGTTGCTTGAGCAACATTTCTCATTTCTTCCTCCTCATCTTGAGTTCTCTAAATTGAAAAATTCCCCAAATATTTTGTGAGGAAATATAGTGTAGAAAATAAGGTGCTGAGCTTAGAAATAGGAATGCTTAGGATCTAATCCTGCCTCCTTCATTTAGGAGCACCATAACATTTTAAAAATCTTGAACTTACCTGAGTCTCAGTTTTCTCTTTTGTATGATTGTGATATTAATGCTCTATAATGTGTTTGCAAGGTTCTTTTAGAGACCAAAAGGACCTTGTACAAAAACTGAAAAATTGAAAACACTAAGTAGATATTTTTTCATTATTATTAATAATCAGTAACATAATAATCTTACTTTGCCCTTAAATATTCAATTTCTCTTGGACTCACCCTTTAGTCTGCTATAATTTCAGCCCTATACCATGGATTAGCAAGAATCATCCCATCCAGCTTCTCACAGAGAGGAGATGAAATTATATAATATTGATAGATGCTTATAAAGATCAACTTAGAATGGTATGTAGTTCTTAATATATGTTTAAGGTATATATTATATGTATATATTAAATATACATTTACATATACATATATATACTATATATGAATATAAGGGTTTAGTTATTTTTCAATATCTATCTATTTTGAACAGATTAAACTAATATTACCTGTGATTTCTTCTCTGCTGATACCCAATGTATTGATTCTACTATATAAATGATTTCATTCTATATTAATATTGTAATTGGATATGCTTTCTCATTTTGAGTTAATCTCAGGAATCCAGCTAAGCTAGCTCAAAGACTGCTTAGTTAAAAATTGTTATCTCTCATTTAAGTATCCCCTAGGATATTTCTTAAATATCTATTTATTCCACCCTACAAAATTACAATCTCCCAAAATGTGCCATCTGTTCTTTCCTGGTTTTGCAAAGTTAAGGAAGTTTTTATCTCTCCCAAGAAGACAGCAAGCCTGTTAGCTGTGAATGCTTAGCAAAGACTACAAGATATAGTTGGACACCATTGAACAATAACATTCCTTAATTGGGAGAGAGGGTCATGATTAGCCCTTCCTGAATGCCACCCTATCCTAACTGAATGCTAGCCGCCTCTCTCAATAAAGCCAGTTGTAATATTTCTGCCCCATCTCTAAAACCTATTAATTTTTCCTTCATGCTTATCAAGACCTCTTCTTTGTTGTGTGTTAATGATGAGGGTTCCTTCCTTGTCTGAGGTCAATGGCTTTGTGGAGGTTGCTAGATTGACTTAGTTAACAGCCACACACATTAGTGTTAATCAACTGATCTGATTCAGAAGGTTGGATCTACATCTATCTCTATTGCATTTACTAGACACACTATCTTCATCTGAATCTTTGTATATTTATCTCTGTCTAACATCTAGCTATCATTTCTTTACATGGGCAATGTGGAGAATATTTTTGCATTACTTTGAATATTTCTATGAGTTTTTTTTCCAATGGGGTAGAGAAAGAAAAGAATCATTTTAATTGAAAAAAAGAAATAATATTAAGGAGTTCACAATGATATTAATATAAAAATATTATACTAAGGAGTCCAGGTGAAAAAACCATCCTCATGAAATAGTCCTATTTCATTTGCACTTGAGTTTTGGTAAGGTAGTCAGAGTATCATGGGACTGCCGGGGATATGGAGAAAATAAATGGTTGGGAGGAGGTATCACCATGGATTACACTTACTCATTTGATACTTTACTCAGAACAGTGGTAGCTGGAGAAAAAGTCTTTGGTGAAAGTTTTTCTTTTGTTTGTTTGCTTGCTTTTTATTTTATAAAAGTCTCCCGTAAAAACAGATACAAGGAGCTGATTCCAATTTATAAGACTGGGAGATATTTCCCAACAAATAAATGGATAATATTATATATAGGTAATTGTCAAAGAATGAAATAAAATCTGTAAACCACCATATAAAAAAAATACTCCAAATGCAAATAGAAGTAACATCTCACACTTGTTAAATAGGCTAAGATGACAAAAGATGAAAATAATCACCATAATAAAAGCTCACATTGATAAGTCCTCTAAGGTTTCCAAAGCACTTCACAAATATTTTATTTGATTCTCTTTGTGCCCCCAAAAAATATCCTGGGAGGTAGGTACTATTATTATCTCAATCTCATAAAGAAAGAAACTGAGGCACAGATACGTTAAGTGACTTGCACTTGAGTCATCCTAATCTAAAGTGTCTGAAACTTGACTTGAACTCAGGATTCCCTGATGCCAGATCCAACTCTATATGCACTGCACCACCTAACTTCCCAAGATAGCAAATGTTGGAGGGGATTCAGGACAACCAGCACCTCAGTGCACTGCTGGTAGAGCTGTGAATTGGTCCTGCAGTGCAGGAAAAATAATTTGGGACTCTTTTCCAGAAATGACTAAACTAGTCCTATGCTTTGCTCAGCAATGACACTAACAAGTCTAAATACTGAAAATGTCAAAGAAAGAAGAATATGACTGATATTTTCAAAAATATTTCTTGCAGTTCTTTTTGTATTAACTAAAACTAGACAATTAGAGCTGTCTACCTATTAAATTTCTTGGTATGTGAATGAAACAGTATTGTTATTATACCATAAAAGTTATGAAATCGACAAATTTGTAGGAAATTGGAAGGATTTTCACAATCTGATTCAAAGTGAAGTGAACAGAGCAAGAAGGGTAATATGTACACAACAACATAAGGAAAAACAACTTTAAAACACTTTAAAATTGAACAATGAAAGGATAGATCATGAAGTCCAAGGACTCAAGAAGAAGCCCACTGTCCACCTCCAGAGAGGTGATGGACTTCAAATGCAGAGAGAGACACAATTTTGGATGTGGCTAATGTGAGAATTGTTTTGGTGGACTGTTTATATTTGTTATGAATATTATGTTTTTTATTGTCCAATCAATGGGACAAATTACAAAGATTGATACTAATTGTATGAAACTAAAAGAGAAATAAAACCAAAACCAGAGATTACAAAGTGTGTGTATGTGTTTGGCGCAGTGGGGGATGGAAAGCCTTCACATCTTATTTGCTTGTGTATTGATAGCTCGTTTGATTGGTTCTTGTCCTTGGTACTTGAAAGGCTTAAACAATATCACTTTCTTAGGTTTAAGGCACAGAGTGTCCAACTGTAGTTAATCAGACCGATGTGAGCTTCAGTCAGACACCAATGGCCCATGGGAACTCTAAATTGGCTGATGTCATGTTTCTTTTGAGCTGCTGCAATTCCACCTTGCTCATAGAGCACAGTGCCTTCTTTGAAGCAGGCACACCATGCTGGGTGGTACTATTCCAGTGTTTCCCATGTCTCCCACTTGATTCCCAAGTTCTTCAGAGACACTTTGAGAGTATCTTCACATGGCTTCTTCTGACTTCTGTGTGAGGGCTTACTTTGGGTGAGTTCTCTGTGAAACAATCTTTAAGGAAAATGTACTTTTCACAATTGAGCAATGTGGCCAGCCAATAAAAGTTGCACTCTCTGCAGTAGAATTTACATGCTTTGTAGGTAGCTCAAGAAAAAAAAACCCTCGGTATCCAGTAGCTTCTTTTACCAAGTGATCTTCAGAATTTTCCAAAGATGACTCCAAGGGAAGCAATTCAGTTTTTTGGCATGGCACTGGTATTGCCATAGTCCAGGTATCACAGCCATACAACAGTGAAGTCAGCACAATGGCTCAGTAGACCAGTTTTGTAGGCAGTCTAATATCTTTTTTCTCCCACACTTTCCTTCAGAATCTCCTAAACAATGAGCTAGCTCTAGCAATACTTGTATCAGCCTCATGATCTATGTGTATCTCTGGAAAGAATGCTTCCTAGGTAAGCTAAAATGGATGGTGTGTAATGTGGACTAGTGGAGAACCAGTGGGTTTTTTTGGTATTAATTGTCAGGCCAAAATTAGCACAAGCAGCATAATGCCATGCTAGCATTAAAGCCACCCAAAACTGCAAGCTTGTCCTCTTTTGGCACACTGAGGATAATGGTCTCCAGGTCTTCATAAAATTTTGCTTTGACCCCATCAGGGTTCAGCATAGTAGGGGCATACACACTGATGATGCTGGTGTGGCACTTTCCTGCAGTTGGCTGTGGCCTAGTCACAAGCCTGTTGTTCATACCTTTTGAGAGGCATACAAGCATACTGACTAGGTTAGTTTTGATTGCAAAACCTACACCAGCTTCATGATGCTCCTCATCGTAGTGACCACTGCAGAAAAATGTGTACCCAGCTTCAACTTCAGTAAGCTGGCCTTCATGCCAGACTCGTTTCATTCAGGGCTGCTATTTGGATGCTATTCTCATTGAGTTCTGTCACAAGAACTATCTGGCTGCAGGTCTACTGAGTGTCATATTGTTTATAAGGGTGCATGAGTTCCATGTAACACTGGTGAGTGGAATCATCTTCACTAATGTTTTTGTACACTGTGGAGGGTTTGATTGTAGGGATAGATCCTCACCTGCCACGGTTAGCAGGATAGGGTTGGTTGAAGAAGATAATCTTAGAGATGCTACCAATGTGGTAATCTAAAATGTGTAAACCTGTCCAGAATTATAAGGTCTACAATGCCATTGATGCTGTGGTTCAAGTTGTCCATGGAATGCTCCTGATGAGATCTGGAATGGGATTCATAGGAGAAAGAGACAATCTAGTCACTTATGCCTGAAAAATAAGTTTTGAGGTTATTGTGAGAATTATGAGAACCAAACTGATTCCATCTTGTGACTCAATTCTGGATCTCAGTAAATGCCCTTTCTATTCAATTATGGATCTACTCCAATTTCTGTGTTCTGAGAAAAGTTTATTCAATTATGGGAACTGTAACAAAATTTTACTGCATTGTTAGAACCTATCACTATGAGGCTAGAAAACCAGTCTACCTCTTCCTTCTGCTTAGAGACTCTAAATGAAGGACCTAGGCTGCACTGACCAGAAACTCAGTGAGCTCCAAAGATTGATGCAAAGAGTTTTCTCACAATTATATAACTCAAGCAACCCACGTATCTTATCTGAAAACTGTCACTGTACTGGTTAATTAGTTATTGTTTACATGTTTCTTTAATCAAATACAAACATTTGGTGGCTGGGGACATCTCTTTTGCTGATTTCAAAGAAAGGCACCTCTCTCCTCTCCCCATCTGAATTCTCAAAAATCACTCATCCCCCTCAGAATGCCCCTAAACTTGCCTTCAATTAGCAATCAGATTACCCAGTCTTGTATCCTGCTTTATTTACTGTCATATCTTATTAGTTGTTTGATTTTAATGCATAAAAATTGGTCTCCCTCTGTACTCAGGGCTCAGTATCAAGTTGAGGAGGTCTGGTCCCCATTAGATATGCATCTGGCATGCAATGTTTAATAAATGAACATGCTCAAAAGATCAAACCTTTGTTTCCTCAGTCGTTTCAGATTCCATCAACCACTGTTTCCACTTGTAAAGGCAGGCAATCCAGATGTCCAAGGTTCCTTATCATCGATAGCCTAAGAGAAAAGAAACATTTGTTTGCAGAAATCACACGAATGGTGAGTAATTAACTGCATTTGCTACTCATTCAGCGTCCTTAGGCACAAGGGCTAGCATGATAGGATATTTCTGAATTGTGAATACAAGGTCATGGCCACAAATTTCTTCTACATTCAGCAAGAGCCTAGCACAGATTCAATTTTGTGTCATATGTCTTAGGTTATATTCATATGCATATCTATACATGTACACAAATTTATATGGCTATATGCATACATTCATATATGTGTATGGTATAAATACACAAATATGTTTATGCCTATATATATGTACATATGTACATTAATGATGATGATAGTAAATACTTATATAATGGTTACTCTGTGCTAGGCTCTGTGCAAAGTATCTTACAAGTAAAATCTTATTTGATCCTCGCAACAACTCCAAGAGGTAGGTACTATTATTATCTCTATTTACAGGTAAGGAAATGGAATAAAATAGAGGTTAAGTGACTTGCCCAGGGACACATGACTAGTAAATGTTTGAGGCTGGAGTTGAAAACAGGTGTTCCTCACTACAGGCTTGGAACTCTATCCACTCTGCCACCAGCTGCCTCTAATGCATGGATTACATCTAATCCGTGTAGCCCTATTGTGTTTATGTCCTTGGCAATGTTTTCAATACCACTCCTTCTGCTCAAGTCAGTGTTATCATGTGTGCTATCAGGGGTAATCTCATTTTAATTCTTCAAAACAAAAATGAGCATTGATACATTCACAGCAGGATGCCAGAAGAGAATTGTAAATGACATTTCATACCCATTTCATATCTCACTTGCTTTATAATAGCTATACACACACATATATGTAAATATTTGCATATATTGCAAATACATATATATATATATATATATATATATATATATGTACACCCCTTCCTTTCTCTACCTGTATATATTTATTTCTCATGAAAGAGATAAGTATAAATATACACATGTATACATACAGAAGTGCATATATTGAATAAGCATATTGCACATATGTACGAAATTTAATATATAATATAAATACATTAAGTTTTATATGGAGAATTAGATAAATTTATATTATAAAGTATTATAAGTACAAGTGCAAATATATGTGTATCTACATAGGGCACTTATATAGGATATGTACATATATGTGCACACACATATACATATACTTTTCAAATGCAGCATTTTATTGTATTACTTGTCTGTTTCCTTGTGACCTTCTTTTTTTTTCCTCTCTGCATTGAAAGTGGTTCAATAACCCAGATATTTGGCATCACTATTACTAACCTTCCCACCCTACTCTCCAATCCCCAACTAAAAACTAAGGTAAAATTGTCTTCTAATGAATAGGTATAGTCAAGCAAAATTAATTCACACCATTGTTATGTCCAAAATTGCACAATTCTTTCTACACCTGATACCATCGCTACTTTGTCAAGTGGTGGATAACATGATTCATCATAGGTACTTTGGACATAAGGTGAAGCACTGAATTCATCAGCATCATTAGGTCTTTCAAAATTCTTTTTTATATTAAGTATTTGCTGTTGTATAAAGTGTTCTGGCTCTCACTTCACTCTGCCTCAGTTTTTTCTATCTAGGATTTCTGAAATAATTTCTTTTGTCATTTTTTTCAGATATGACATTAGTCCATTCTTTTCTTACAGCCCAATTTGTTTAACCTAAGATTCCAATCTTTTCTTTACCTTTCCTATTTTATCCTTTCCTTTCTTTTCTCTTCCTTTCTTTTCCTCATTTTATTTTTCTTCTCCTTTCCTTCCGTTACTTTCCCTTCCTTTCTCTTCCATACGCTTCCCTTCCCTTCTTCTTAAGTGGCCCTGCATTGTTGCTTGTTTGCCTCCTGAGAATGACAAACTTTCACCACCAATTGTTTATGTGTTTATCCAATTTGGAAAAAAGTGAGGCTAGTCTCTTCCTATTCCTCCCTTCCTTTGTCTATCCTTGTATATTCTTTCCTCATGAAAAAGGTAGAAAACAGAAATTTCCACATCCTTCTACCTTTTCCCCTAGTGTTTTCCTCCCTTTATTGTCCTTTTTTTCTTAAGACCTCAGAATGTAACCAATTCACCCCAATTCCTCTTTTTCTTTTTTATATCTATGTCCTTCAATACTCTTTGAAGATATTAATGTTCTGAGAATGTTTTCACCTTATTAGATTATTAAAACCATATCATTCAGGTTCTGCCAATGATACAAATAAATTTACATTTCTAGGTTTCACTCCACTCATACTTTTTTCAAAGTATCTACTCAATTTGGGTCTTTTCATCAGAAATGCTTGAAAATCCTCCATTCCCATGAACAAGATGACAGACTAGATATTTTCTCTGATCTCCATGACCTCTCAAACTTTTCCAAAATAGAAACAATGCTCCAAAGATGAAGCAATTTCAGCTAGCTCCATGGTCTTGCACACCAAGAATCCAAAAGGAGGTTAAAAAAAACCCAGATACTGATGCTTATTGACCCTCAGGTTACTCAACATGCCTCCTCCACCTTTCATACTACTGGTAGCAAATCTGCACCAAAAGATCTAAGGACATGACACGGACTTCCATCAAAACTCCCTCTGGCATCCAGTTTTCTTTTTCTTTCCAGTGATGTAGAGGCCATGGTTACAAGGCTGCAGAAGTTTGCTTGGGCTTCCATAGCTGGCTCGGCCCAAGACCTTTAGGAGCAAAAATTCCTGGGGTCTTAATACTTACTAGTTGCATGACCTTGAACAAATTACTTACCCTCTGTCTGCCCCAGTTTCCTCAACTGTGAAATGGAAATAATGAAAGTTCCTGCCTTTCAATGTCATTTTTATAATCAAAGCAGATAATGTTGTAAAAGAGTCTAGCACATTGTCTAATATGTAATAGTCTCTATATAAATGCTAGCTATTATTATTATAGCTAACTTTATATTATTATTATTATTATTACTAATCCATAGCTCCACCAGCAGTCCTGCCTTTCTACAACTCTTCCAGTATTAACTGCCCCTACAAGTGTTATTTTTTATCTTTGTCACTTTTTTGTGTGCTCTCTCTGATCTATATAATCATTCACATATTTTATTATTGATCCTATGGAACTTTTCTTTAACCCACTCCTTATAAGTAACCAGACTTAAGTTTTATCTTTTTTTTTTTACTATTTATATTGTTGTGATGTAGTATGTAAAGTAAATATTTAACATCTGTGTTTTTACATCTAGTTATAATTTCTCTGTACCCTCACTTGAAATGAAAATAAAATTGTCAAGCCATTTTCATGTACACATTTTTCTTCGTGATTGTTTCAAAGGAAATACTGAAAAGAAAAAGAATAAGGGGAGGCGATTTAGTAGTACCAGACCTTAAACTGTATTCTGAGGCAGCAATTATCAAAACTATCTAGTACTGCATAGGAAATAGGTAGATAAATGGAACAGAGTAGACATAAAATTTATAGCAGCAAAGAATCATAATAATCTTGTATTTGAGAAGTGTAAAGTCTTAAGATTTGGGGATAAGAATTCATTATTTGGTTAAAAAAAACATTGTTGGGAAAACTGGAGAGCAACATGGCAGAAACTGGGCATGGACCAATATCTCATACCATTTAGAAAGATAAGGTCAAAATGGATATATGGTCTAAATATTAAGAGAGTTTTCAAAAGAAAATTAGAACACAGAGCATATTACTTATCAGACTTATGGATAGATGGACAATTTATGAATAAACAAGAGATAGAGAACAAAGTTAGATATAAAACAGATTTCAATTGCATTAAATTAAAAAGATTTTGTACAGTTAAAGCAAATATAGTCAAGATTAGAAGGAAACCAGAAAATTGGGTGGAGGGAGGATTTATAGACAGTTTCTCAGATAAAGGTCTCATATCAAAAATATATAACTTATTCAAATCTACAAAAATATGAGCCATTCCCCAATTCATAAATAGTCAAAAGATAGGAACAGGCAATTTTGCAATGAGTAAATCAAAATAATTTATAGTCATATGAAAAAATACTCTAAATCATTATTTTTTTTTTGGCTAAGCAATGGGGTTGGGTAACTTGCCCAGGGTCACACAGCTAGTAAGTGTCAAGTGTCTGAGTCCAGATTTAAACTCAGGTCCTTCTGACTCCAGTGTCTAAATCATTATTGATTAGAGAAATGCAGATTAAAACAACCTTGAGATATCATTTTACATCTATCAGATTGGCTGAAATGATTGAAGGGGAAAGTGACAAATGTTGGAGAGAATGTGGAAAAATTAGGACACTCATTATGGGGGGAATTGTAAAATGATCCAACCATTGTGGAGAGCAATCTGGAATTATGCCCAAAGTGTTATTAAACTTCCTATACTCTTTGACCCAGCAAGGCCACCACTTGGTCTATTTCCAAAGATAATTAGGAAAAAAGGAAAAGAACCTATAGTTCCAAAATATGTATAGCAGTTCTCTTTGTGGTGAAAAGAACTGGATATTGCAAGGATGCCTATCAATTGGGATATGGCTGAACAGGTTGTGATACATGATAGTGATGGAATATTACTCTCCTAGAAGAAATGATGAGTGCAATCATTTTTAGAAAATGATGTAAAAACTTTAGAAATGATGGAAAAATATTTTTAAAAACATGGAAAGATTTGCAGAAAATAACAGAGTGAAATAAGAAGAACCAAGAAAACATTATATACAGGAACTGCAATAGTGTTTTAAAAATGACTTTGACCAAGGGGCAGCTAGGTGGTGCAGTGGATAGAGCGCCAGCCTTGAAGTCAGGAGGACCTGAGTTCAAACCTGGCCTCAGACAAAATACTTGACACTTACTAGCTGTGTCACCCTGGGCAAGTCACTTAACCAAATTGCCTAAAAACAAAAAATACATCAGAAATTACAATAAAAAAAACATTAAAAAAAAAAGAATGACTTTGACCAAAAAGATTTTTGTCTATTACAAATACCAAAATTAGCTATAAAGGATGTATGAAGAAAGACACTATCTGCTTCCAGATAAAGAATGACAAATAGAAATATTTCTAGAATAATTTTACAGAGGTATTCCTATTTTGTGTCTAATGGTAGCCATCTCTAGAGAGGGGGAGAGAGAAGAGAAAAAAGAAAGAATGTATGTGATAATTTTGTTGTATATTTGAAAGGAATGGCAAGTTGTGCATAGTAGATTTGCAGTTTGATGTACAATCATCTTTTTTATTGTAGTGCTATGGAAATACTTGTTTTATTTCATAGATTAAAAACAAAATTTTTAAAAGTTATTATGGTGACAGGGAAAATGAAGACAAAAATTCAGAAGAGGACAAAAATGTCAAGACATCTACATATAAAGCCTCAAAGAAAAATGTGAATTGGTATCAAGCCCCAAAAGAACTCTTGAAAGACCTTTTTTTTATAAAGGAGTTTAAAAATCAAATAATAGAGATAAAAAAAATTGGGGGAAAGAAATGAAAGTGATGCAAGAGAATCATGAAAAAAGAGTCATAGCTTGGAAAAAGAAAACTTCTTAAAAAGTAGAGTTGGCCAAATGGAAAAGAAAATGCAAAAGCTGCCTGAAGAAAATAATTAAAAAAAAACTAGAATTAGGGAAGTGGAAGCTGAAGACTTTGAGACATAAAAGAATCAAACAAAATCAAAACAATGGAAAAAATAGAAGAAAATACAAAATATTTCATTGGGAAAAGCAACCGACTTGAAAATAGATCTAGGAGAGATAATTTAGTAATCACTGGACTACCTGAAAGTCATGAATAGCAACCAAAAAAAAAAAAGGACCTGGACATCACACTTAAAGAAATTATGAAAGAAAACTTTCCTGATATCCTTGAACCAGAGGATAAAATAGGTTTTCAAAGAATCCACTGATCATCTTCTGAAAGAGATCTCAAAATAAGAACTTCAAGGAACATTATCACCAAATTTCAAAACTGTCAGGTGAAGAAAAAAAGTTTGCAAGGAAGAAGAATTGAAATACAGAGAAGCTACAATCAAGGTTAGACAGAATTTGGCAGCTTGAATATTAAAAGGTTGAAAGGCATGGAATGTGATATTCTGGAAGGCAAAGGAGCCGTGACTACAACCAAGAATCAGCTACCAGTGAAACTAAGCACAATTCTTGGGGACAGGGGGTGGGACAACAGAAGGTCATTCAATGAAATAGAAGGTTGTCAAGTTTTTCTGATGAAAAGACCAGAGTTGAAAAAAAACTGATTTCCAATTTCAAGAATCAAGAGAAGCATAAAAGGGGTAAAAAAGGAAAGAGAAAACATAAGGGGTTGAATAAGGCTAAACTGTTTGCATCTCTACATGGGAAAATGATACTTGTAACTCCTAAAAACCTTATTATTATTTGGACAATTAAAATGAGTTTACATAGATAGAGGATACAGGTATAAAGTGACTTCAGGGGGATGATATAAAAAATTAACAGATGAAAAAGAGCATTACACTGGGAGCAGAAAGAAGTGGGAGGTAGAATGTGGTAAATTATCTTGTAGAAAGAGACATAAAAGGTCTATTACAGTGCATGGGAAAATGGGATGGTATATGGTGGGCATCACTTGAACCTTACTCTCATTGGAATTGGCAGAAAGACAGAATAACATATACAATCAACTGAATATAGAAATCTATCTTACCCTACAGGGAAGCCAAAGAGGAGAGGATTGGGTGAAAAGGGGTACTGACAGAAGGGAGGGAGAGGCAAAACATTGGTGAGGAGAGAAAAGGTGAAAGAAGAGAGAGAAGGATGAACAAAAGGAAAAATAGAATGAAGGGGAAAACACAGTAATCATAAATGTAAATGTGGGTGGGATGAACTCTACCATAGAGCAGAAGTATGCAACAGAATGGATTAAAAACAAGAATCCTACAATATGTTATTTACAAGAAACATACTTGAAGCAGAGACACCCACACGAAGTAAATATAAAGGGCTGGAATGAAATCTGTTTCCTTCATATGAAGTTAAAAAAAATAAAAACAAGGGTAGCATTCATTATCACAGACAAAGCAGAAGCAAAAAAAAATAGATATAAGTAAATAAGAAAGGAAACTACTGAAAGGTAATAGAGACAAAGAAGTAATATCGGTACTAAACCTATATACACCAAGTAGTGTAGCATACAGTTTCTTAAAGGAGGAGTTAAGTGAGTTACAAGAGGAAATGGAAAATAAAACTATACTAGTAGGGGACCTCAACTTTCTCCTCTCAGAACTAGATAAATCTAAATACCAATTAAAAAAGAAAGAAGTTAAAATGGCAAATAGAATTTTAGAAAAGGTAGATATGACAGACCACTGGAAAAAATTAAATTAGTTACAGAAAAGAATGTGTCTTTTTCTCAGTGGAACATCGAACCTACACAAAAACTGACCATATCTTAGGACATAAACACCTCAAAATCAATTGTAGAAAGGTAGAAATACTAAGGGAATCCTTTTCAGATCATAATGCAATACAGATTGCATTCAATAAAGGGCAATGGAAAGACAGATTAAAAATTAATTGGGAACTAAATGATCTAATCCTAAACTAAGTGGATAAAAAAAATAAATCGTAGAATCAATCAACAATTTCATTAAAGAAGATGACAACATTGAAGCAACATATAAAAATTTATGGAATGCAGCTAAAGAAGTAAGTAGGGAGACTATTTCTAATTGCTTACCTCAATAAAATGGAGAAAGCAGATTGATGAATTGGGCACATAACTAAAAGAAACTAGAAAAAGCGCAAAATAAAATCTCCAATTAAATATCAAATTGGAAATCCTGAAAATCAATGAAGAGATTAATAAAATGAAAAGTAAGAAAGCCATTGAACTAATAAATGAAACTAGAAGCTGGTTTAATGGGGAGAAAACAATAAAAAAGATAAACCCTTAGTTAATTTGATTTTTAAAAAAAGAAGAAAATCAAATTACTAGCATCAAAAATGAAGGGGGTGGATTCACCACCAATGAAGAGGAAATTAAAACTGGGAAGTATTTTGCCCACTTATATGCCAATGAATTTGACAATCCAAATGAAATGGATAAATATCTACAAAAAATGTAAATTACTCAGATTAACAGAAGAAATATAATATTTAAATAACCCAATCTTAGAACAGGAAATCTAGCAAGCCATCAATGAAATTCCTAAGAAAAAATCCCCAGGGCCAGATGGATTCACAACAGAATGTTACCAAACATTTAAAGAAGGATTCATTCCAGTACTACATAAACTATTTAGAAAAATAGGCAGAGAAGGAGTCCTACCAAATTCCTTTTACAACACAAATATGGTGATGATACCTAAAACAGGAAGAGCCAAAGCAGAGAAAGAAAATAATAGACCAATTTCCCTAATGAATATTGATGCAAACAATTTTAAATAAAATACTGGCAAGGAGATTGCAGAAATATTTTACAGGAATCAGACACTATGACCAAGCGAAATTTATACCAAGAATGCAGGGCTGGTTCCATATTAGGAAACTATCAGCGTAACCGATCGCCTTAATAAAAAACCCAACAGAAATGATGTGACTTTCTCAATAGATGCGGGGGGGGGGGGGGGGAAATACACACACACACACAAAAACACCACCTTCCAGGCCCGGCTCTGGAAGAACCTGCAGCTGGGGCAGATAGAGCGAGGGCTGCGGGGACGGACAAGCGGGACCCGTCCCCAGGCAGAGAGCCACACTGTAGAGACCCTTTGCCCTCCCCGCCTCCACGTTGTGAGAAGCGCCGCGGCCTGGGAAGCAGCAGGTGGAGCGGCTTCAAGAAGAGGAGCTGGTGCTGGACAGAGTCTCCTCCTCCAGCCCCAACCTCTGCTGCTCCTCTGCGTATCCCCTGGAACCCGGCGGGGGCGGCGCGGAGCAGGGTCCTCCTGGCAAGGCTGAATCCCGGAATTTGCTCCTGCCTGGAAAGGGGCGACGCCGCCTGGCTGCCGCTCCCCAAACTCGGCGCCCTCTTCCTCTGCCTCCTGGGTCCCCTCCTTGCCTCAGCCACCCCTCAGATAGCAGCAGGTAGCCGACGACGGCCCCAAAGCCCCGCCTGTCCCGACAGAAAAGCTCCTCCTTACCCCGCACTGCCTGGAGCAGCTTCTGGAGCCTCCTCGGCCCGCGGCCCCCGAGCAGGAGCCCGTCCGAGACTGGGACCCCAGAGAGTGTCGAGAATCTCTGGACAGCGCCCAGGAATTAGAATATATGTCAGAACACCTGGATGGAAAGAGGAAAAGAGTGAAGACAGATCACAAACCTGTCCTAGAAGCATAATCCAAAGATGGGAAATGTCAACTGTTCAGACATCTGCTGGAGATCTCCTTCTGCCAAAGGTAAAAAGCAAAGAATCGCTTTACCTTCATTAACAATCATCGCAGCTTATAAAAGGTGGAGGAACCAATAGTGGAAATTCTATTTTCTCTCTGATGCTCAGAAACATGGAGGAATTGATTGGTGGGGTGGAATGAACAGAACCTTTGGGAAAACTTGCTACTCTGTCTCATATGGAAATTGTCTTAACTTGCATCCTACATTTTGGAAGAACAGCTTTCAAAAGGTTCAGAGAATGGATAAGTAGGATCCCATTGCCCAAAATCCTCCTGGGGAAGTCAGCCCTGGGTGGATGAGAAAAAAAAAACCCTTAAGGAGGAAAAATATAAAGATAATGAGAAACAAGTTCTGTGAGGAGGAAAAAGGGGAGTTGTCTAAAGAAAGTGACACTCGTGCAAAAGGAAGCTGCCAACCAACTTAAGTTAACATCTGTGGACTTCAATTTCTTTAACTGCACAATAGGGGTCAGGGAGGATTAGGTAACCTCAAAAATTCCTTCTAATTTCACATATATTTTTCCCATTATCCCTACAATTTGACTTAAAAGGACACATATGGAAGGTGTCAGGTTACAGAAGTATAACATTTTCCTGTAAGAATAGTGCTGAAACTCAATGACATGAGTCCACTAGAGAAAGCTATGGATAACAGTAAAGCTTTATTTTAAAAGTAGAACATATAAGGGAAATGAGGAATATGAAGGAAGGGTCTATGGGATGATGATAATTGACAATAAATAGAAAACAAAAGTTTTAAACTCTTATTTTACTTTTTTTTTTCTCTGCCAAGGAGCCTTTCCATTGGGCAGAAAGAGACAGAATTAAGCAGCTAATACAGTTGATCCTTAGGATAAGTGAAGTACATCTAACTGCCCTTGGTAAATTCAGGTCACTGGCCAAGATAAACCTCATTGTATGTACTGAAAGAACTGGCAGATATGACTGTAGAACTATGGTGATTTATCTTAAAATTTTCATGGTCACAAAAAGCCAGTATGGCTTCATAAAGAAAAAGACACTGAAGATAGACTTATTGCCCTTTTTTGACAAGTTTGCTAACCTGGAAGAACAGAACAGTACAGTAGGCATAGCATACATAGATTTTAGCAAAGGAGTTCGGTAGGTCCCTCATGATATTCTTTTAGAATAGAGGGAGAGATGGGTTTTAATGCCATTATGTAGATCTGAAACTGGTTGAATGGCCAGAGCCAAAGAGTAGGCATTAATGACTACCAGTTGGGATAAAGGTCTTGAATTTCATGTTCAGGGCTCTGTACTTGGAATTCTGCTGTTTAACATTTTAATAATGACTTGGTTAAAAGAATAAAGGGAAAAGATTAGGAAGGACACTGATAATCTGGGGAATGTCCAGAAAAAGCGGGGGAGGGGGGCGGAGATAGCGATGGCACTTTGAGATCTTGTTACATGGCGAGTTTGGAGAAAAGACTTATAAGGAATGTAATACCTGAAGCAAAGGCTAGATAGCCGACACTTGTGAATAATAAAGAGAAAATTCACAAAGTTTCAGATTAGACTAGATGGCCCCTGGGATCAATTTACAATTCTGTGGTAAGTGCTATAGATAGATAGATAGATAGATAGATAGATAGATAGATAGATAGATAGATAGATAGATAGATACACAGATACAGACAGATACCTAGTTACATAGATACATAAACAGATATTGAAAAAATAAAAGTCCACAAATGCTACTTTTACCTCCAAAAAGGTAACCCAGATGACATTACAACTACTAATTTGTATGACTACCTACTCGTCATTAAAATATGTTTATGAAAATAGTCTGCACATTCCTTTAGAACATTACCAAGAGAAACACAAGAAATGAAGATGGAAGATTTCATGGTGAATTTTTTTTTTGTACAGCAAGGAAAAGCTCAGATTTAGAGAGTGTAAAATTCTACCATTTTAAGTTGTTGATATTAAGAAGTCATTTGCTCCAGACATATGTATTTCCCTCTAGTCAAACTGGCAGAATGTCCTTTTTTTTGTGAGTAGAGACTGACTCACTTTTTATTTGTATCCCCAGTGCCCAGGTTAGAGTAAAGGCTTACTTGCTTGACCAACTCTTTATCAGGCATCTCTATAGTGATACACTGAATACTAGAATCAAAAAGGATATTAAACAGGGAGTACTATATTCACTTAAGTTCTTAGTCAGTTTCATAGCAGATATTCTTTTCAGTGTTCATATAGAAATGTTTTTATTGATTTTGAGGTTCTCTAAATGTTCCTATTCACAGATGACACTGAAATCATTATACTGAAATCCACAATAATATGAGCCTGGTTTTAATATCCACTTTGGAAAAACAAAGTGGATGAAAATGCATGTAGGTAACCTGTGAAATTAGCCTATCAATTTATTTCCTGAATGAGCCCTGAAAATATTTTCAAGTAGGAGAAGCTTGGATTTATCTGCTGCTACAACATATGCCAAGCATAATGCTTCTGACCCCAGGGAGCTGTCCATTAACAGTGATGAAAATCAGGGCCAGTCCCACATATCTGGACACAAAAACATGCATTTTACCAAAAAAAAAAAAGAGTAATGAAAATAATGTTGAACTCTGTGTGAAATCCAAAATATCTCTATTGTTCAAGCATAGATTTTTGAGCTGATGGGTTCCATCCTTTCCCTCTCATTTCACAGACAAGTAAAATTAGCCCCAAAGAGTTTAAATGACTTGTCTAAGGTCTCATAGGTAACAAATAACAAAACTACTACATGAAACTACATCATTTAATTCTACATCTCATGTTCTTTGTGCAACACCTCACTTCTATATTCATCTTGGGTAAATGATTTAGACAAGAACTTGGTTGTACCTAATTTAGAACACATAAAATATAATTTTTGTTAACACTTATTTCACTGAGAGGTTTCCTGATGGAAAAACTTTGTCAAGAAATCTCTGAAATATAATCATAAAATTACTGATTTGGTTTGCCCTTCGCAACTTTCTCCTGAACATACTTCAAAACACATTGTAAAATTTTACCAAAAATAAATGCCTGTAATGTGAGTCTTGAAAGAAACATTTATCATTTTTTAAAAACAAGTATTTGAAAGTAGGTATTATAAAGGTGGTAATAATTCCCTTAAAATTAAAAGTTATAATACAAAGTCAGGCTGAACAAAATAGAACCCATAAAAACCATTGCATTCAAAATGTAGTACAGGTGTTCCTATCTAACTGCTAAGGTGCCTATAATTTATTTCTGATTTGAGGGCAGAGGCAGATGTCTTACTGACCTTTACAGTACAGTCTATGTAAAATAATGCTACAAAATACATACTTACACAACCTATGCATTAAGGTTCATTTAGAAAAATCCTTAAGTCAATAGTTCTAATTTCATATAATTCACTTTTCATTAGCAGTCAGTACGCATAACACAACTACAAAGTAATGATCATCTATAGTTTTATCATGGAATGTTCATTAAATGCTTCAAAAGTTATCATTAACTATGACATTAGGAGTGTAGAAACTAGCTTTAACTTTCTCACTTAGCCTAAGCAGGACTACCTAACTTTCAAATATTGAGCTACATGAAGGGTTCAAATTGAGTGAATATATATATATATATATATATATATATATATATATATATATATATACACATATATATGTATGTATGTATGTATGTATGTGTGTATATATGTATATATACACATATGTAAATATATACATATGTATATAAGAGATATAGATATATCCTAATTTGGTAATTGGACCTGTGCTTTTATCCATGGCATGAACTAATCTTGGTGAGTTAACTTTCACTCAATCACATTGGCAGCTTTTCTGCAGCTTACAGTTTTAGAAAGTTGCCTGGACCACTGAGATCTTTTATTATTTACCCAGCCAATCTGCATTGGAGGCAGGGCTTCCTAACTCTCAGACAAGATAAGCCACCTAGTCCAACCTGTATTTCAACAGGAATCCTCTCTACAACACTGATGACAATGGGTTATCCTGTCTCTGTTCCTCGGTAATTAAGTAGCAGAGCCTACTACCTTAGGAAGCCTTATATTCTACATTTGTTTAGTTCTGATTCATCAAATAGAGCATCCAGGTGGTGCAGTGGATAGAGCACTGGCCCTGGAGTTGGGAAGACCTAAGTAAAAATCCAGCTGCAGACACTTGCTAGCAGTGTCACCCTTTGCAAGTCACTGAGCCCATCTATTACGCTATTCCTTTTAAATATATAATGAATTTATCATGTAGAAAATGGATGTAGAAAAAGCCTTTGACAAAACATAACACCTATTTTTATTAAAAGAACCAGAAAGCATAGGAATAAAGGGAGCTTTCCTTGAAATCAGTAATATTTATCTCAAGCCATTGGCAAGCATTATCTGTGATGACATGAGCTAGAAGCCTTCCCAATACAATCAACAATATCTTTCTGTAACTCACTTAGCTTCTCCTTGTTAGACTCAAATCCAAAATACACTGGCTTCACTTTTTTGATGAGAGAAAGCATTACTTATAGAAAGATTTACAAATTTCTTACATCATTTCCCTATCTTTGTCCTTCCATTTTCAACCTTAGATGGCCTTGGTATGACAATGTTTTCTTGGGTCTCTTAACAGACTAATATTAAATTTCCTCTTTATTTAATATTTCCTCTTGTTCCTTTATGAAACAACACTGCTTATAATTTCCAGCATCCTTCTCAACAACTAAGCTAATATCACAATATGCTATTTATCTTGGCTATAATGGGATGAATCATTTATTGACCAGAATTGCATCTGGCCTCTATCTTCCTGTCATGGCAATTTATTCAGAATTATAAATACAATTTTCATTCAATCCACTTCAATTTTTTTTCATTATTGAAGTAAACTTAGCTAGGTGGCACTGTGGTTTAGAGCACTGGGCCTGGAGTCAGGAAGACCTGAGTTCAAATCTGGCCTAACACTTCCCAACTTTATGCCTTTGAGCAAGTCATTTAACCTATTTGCCTCAGTTTCCTCATCTGTGAAATGATAATAATGACAGCACCAACCACACAGTTTAGTTGTGAAGATCAAAGGAATTAATAATTGTAAAGTGCTTGGTACATGTGTTATATATGTAAGTTATAATATTTATTATTGCTATATTTCATAAGCATTCTTTATACCCATTATTTCTCTCAAAAGGTATATTTATTTCTCATTTTAATTCTTTCTTCTGGTTTTGTGTGCATTTTCATCTTCGCCAACTGCTAAATCTGTTCCTTATTGTCTGTGTTTTCTTGGACAAGCCTCTTAACCTTTCTCAGCCTCATTTCCTCTTCTCACAAAATACAGGGACTGAATTAAATAAGGGAATATTATTGAATTAAGCTCTTACCTCATTTGTATTGTGTAATCTTAATTGGGTCCTCACTGTACAAGGCAATATTTTCAAACTTCCTGAATTGATTCACTGTCCCAACAGCTGCAGTGGTATTTCCAAAACTTGTCCTACCTTGAACATCCCATGGCTCACCTCCTCTCCTCTTTCAGATGAGAGCTTTGCCTCATTTTTGATTGAAAAAGAGACCATTATCCAAAAGCTCTTCTTACACTCTCTTCTTCATCTCAAACCACTTAGATGCCTTCAATTTCACTCTCCTCCTTTATTTACCACACATTAAGAGGTAGTCCTTCTTCTGGTTATGGCAAACATCTCTACATGCACAAGTGGTCCCATTGCACTATCTTCTCTAGCAGGTTATCACCTCTATCATCCTCATATTTTATTTCTGTTCAATCTCTCCTTATACTCTGGCTGCTTCCCTACCACCTCCAAACATGTTCTCTTCTCCCATATGTAATATAAAAAATCACCAATACAATGGCCATAACAACAGCAGCAAAACCTCATTTGATCTATTCATTCCTGTTAGGTATCATTTCAAGAGGATTTTCAAGCATTCTTGATGAAAAGACCAGAACTGAAAAGAAAATTTGACTTTCAAATACAAGATTCAAGAGAAGCATGAAAAGGTAAACATGAAAGAGAACTCATAAAGGACTTATTAAAGTTGAACTGTTTATATTCCCACATGGAAAGATGACATTTGTAACTGATGAGACCTTTGTCAGTATTAGGGTCATTGGAGGGAAAAAACATATGGAGAGAGAGAGAGAAAGAGAAAGAGAGAGAGAGAGAGAGAGAGAGAGAGAGAGAGAGAGAGAGAGAGAGAGAGAGAGAGAGAGAGCACACAGTGAGTTGAAGATGAAGGGGTGATATCTAAAAAATCAAATTAAGGGGTAAGAGGATTATACTGAGAGAAGGAGAAAAGGAGAGGCAGAATGGGGTAAATTATTTCACATAAAATAGACAAGAAAAAAGATTTTGCTGTGGAGGCATAGTGGGGGGAGATGAAAGGAAATGAGTGAATCTTATTCTCATTGGATTTAGCTTAAGGAGGGAATAACATACACACTCAATTGGGTATGGAAATCTATCTTACCCCACAGGAAAGCAGGAGGGAAGGGGATAAGAGAGGGAGGAGATGATAGAAAGGAGGGCACATTGGGGGAGGGGGTAATCAGAAGCAAACACTTCTGAGGAGGGACAGGGTCAAAAGAGAGAATAGAATAAACAAAGGGCGAGATAGTATGAAGGGAAATATACTTAGTTTTTCACAACTTGACTACTATAGAAGTGTTTTGCATGACTACACATGTATAACCTGTATCGAGTGTATCAAGTTGCTTGCCATCTCAATGAAGGTGGGTGGGGAGGGAGGAAGGAAGAGAATTTGGAACCCAAAGTGTTAAAAACAAATATTAAAAATTATTTTTACATGCAACTGGGGAATAAGATAGACAAGCAATGGGGTGTAGAAATCTGTCCTGCCCCACAGAAAATAGAAGGGGATAAGAAATGGGGGGTGATAGAAGGGAGGGCAGATTAGGGGAAAAGGTATTCAGAATGCATGTGGTCTTGGAGTGGGGCATGAGTGAGATGGGGAGAAAATTTGGAATTCAAAATCTTGTGGAAACACATTTTGAAAATTAAAATAAATTAATTAAGAATAAAAAATAAAAAATAAAGTCAAAAAATATTTTGTACAAACAAAACTAATATAATTATATTCAGAAGAGAAAAAATATTTGCTGGAATTTGGGGGGGTTATTCTTTTTCTCTTTGGTTGGCTGGTTGGTTGTCTTACAAAAGTCTCTTATAAAATATAGATAAGAAACTAATTCAAATTTATAAGACTGGAAGACATTTGCCAATAGATAAATAGATTAAAATATATACAGCTAGTTTTGAAAGGATGAAATCAAAGCTATCATAGCCATACTAAAAGTACTCCAAATACAAATAGAAGTAACTGGGATTTCATCTCAGATTTGTTAAATAGGCAAAGATGACAAAAAAAATGAAAATAGTCATCATAATAAAAGCTAACACTGTTATAATTGATTTCCAAAGCACTTCATGTATATTATTAGATTTTCACAAAAAAATCTTAGAAGATAGGTACTGTTGTCATTTCACTTTCACAGAGGAGGAAACTGAGGCACAGAGAGGTTAAGTGACTTGCACTAGATTTGTACAACTTGTAATCTCTGAGGGTGGATTTGAACTCAGGATTTCCTCATGGCACATCCAGCTCTCTATCCACTACAACACCTAACTTGCTAAGATAAGTAGTGTTAGAGGGGATTCAGGAAAACAGGCACCTCAGTGAACTATTGGTGGAGCTGGGAATTAGACCTACCATGATGGAAAGTAACCTGGAACTCTTTTCAGATACTAAAAAATGATTCACATGTGAAACTAATAGGTCTCCACACTAATATCAATGAAACAAAAATATTACTGGTATTTTCCAAAATTTTATTGCTGTTCTTTTAGCATTAGCCTAAAACTAGAAAATTAGAGCTTCCTCCCTGTGAGAAAATGGCTGTACAAATTTTGGTATATGAATGGAATGAAAAATTATTATCCATAAAAATTATGAAATGGACCAATTAATGGTAAATTGGAAGGATTTTCATGAATTGATTCAGAGTGAAAGTAAGCAGAGAAAAAAATAATGTGTATTGAATAAAATAAAGAAAAACATCTTGGAAAAAATTTAGAACTCTGGACAATGCAAGAAGAAAGCATAAAGACCAAGGACTCAAGAAGAAGCCCAATACCCACCTTCTGAGAAATGATGGATTTCAAATTTTAAAAAAGACACATTCTTGGAGGTGTTCAATGTGTCATTTGTTTTAGTGGACAATTTCTATTTCTTAGGAGTATTATATTTTTATGTAAACCAATGGGGCAAATGGAAAGGATGGATAATAATTTTATGGAATAAGCTACTTAACCAGCCACAGCAGAAATGTGTTTTGGGCAGTTAGAGATTATTTGCTTGAATATTGGTTGGTTATTTGGTTGTTGTCCTTCACACTCAAAAAACCATGTCTTGGTTGTGGAATTAATGACACCCACCTTCACTAAAGAAGTTGAAATCCAAAAAGCCTGGACTGTGCAAATGGAAAGCAGAAAAATGGGCCCAGCAGAGGACATTGTCTTATCAGCTGTTTCCATTATAGCATAATAAATTCCTAAAGTCCCTATATTATGTGTGATTGTAACTACAAAGCATGTGCCACTCCCTTTACAAAATAACTCCTTTCTTAATATAAAGAAGCCTATAACTTTTGCATAATCATAGTCACATCTACTGGTTATACCCTCTAGGAATAAGTTTCATGTACGTAAGCTTAGGTGATCCCAAGGCATTGCCTGAGCTCACACTGTGTGTGTACTACAGATAAATCTCCTTCCTCTCCTCTTAAACTTCTAAAAATTGTGTAAAAACCCATGGTTTTGTTTGCTAGTTAGGCAGCCCTAGCCAGAGCAGACCAGTCAGCTTGGCCACTAAGGCTGCCCACCTGACTCTGCCCAAGGGGAGTCATGATCTGGTGGCCTTAATGGGGTGATCCCGTACTCCTGTAAGCACAGGAAGCTTTTGGCAGACAGTTCCCATCACACATTGCCCACACCACCCCTGGCTCTGATGAGGATGGGATCTGTACCCCAAAAAGGAAAAACCCTGGACTTTCCCACATGGCCAAATCTCTGGCATTTTCCTGAGGCTATAATTTCATACCTCCCTATGGCCCCAGGCACTTCACACCCTTAATCCTATCTAGGCTCCATTCCCCCTTGGTCACCACTGGATTTCTATTACCTCATAGACTACTTGACCACTCCTAGATCCCTCCCATAGTCTTTCTGTATATAAGGTCCATCTTGTCTCCATCAAGTTGCTGGGATTCTTATAATCTAACCACTGCTGAGTTTCTTAAAATATAGCCACTGCTGGGATTCTTATAATCTAGCCACAGCTCCGAGTATTATAATCTAGCCATGGTTCACATTCTCTATAATCTAGCCACTGCTTGAATTCTTGTGGTCTAACCACTGCTTACCCATGTTCAGACCTCTTAAGAGTCTGCCCAATACAACAGATGTTCTCATAAACCTTGTCTTTGGCTGAAAGAAGGCTTGGGTCAAATTCCTTAGGGCAGGACCTAGATGTTATGATTTTGTGGTCCCAGGACCCCTGAGCCCCTAAACTGCATAAGCTTGCTTTACAATAAACATCATGTATTATGCATCACTGCTGACTGGACCTGAGTTATTCCCGGCACCAGAACTTCACATCAAGTTTTGACAAATTGGTGTCAGAAGTGGGATGACTTCCTGTCAGCACCAGTGACCTTTCTCCTGCCAGCTCCTGTTCCTGACCTATAACAGCTTGATCCAGGAACACAATCTCTTTGAGAACCAGCCATCAGGCAAGTCAACCTTAGTAGCCTTTCTTTCCTTTCCCCTTCTTCTTCCCCTTCTTTTTCTTTCTTTTGAGATTCATGCATAAGAATTAGGATACCCTGGTCCTTGGATTCTGCAAAATAAAGAGGTTAGAAGGTTGGGATAGGCCCAGTGAGAACTCTCCCTATAGAGGATGGAAGGGTAGCCTCAAAGCAAAAGTCAGTATGGTATTAGCAGGATGAGAAAGGAAGTTTGTGTTTTATTTTTCATATAAACCCTTTTATTAGAGGATATCTATATATTAGTGGGGAAGGAAAAGGAAATTTTTAAGTGGGGATGCCCACAAGTAAAATTTGGTTTGAGAATATCATCAATTCAAGGGAATTGTTTTAACCAAAGTGTTACTTTTGATTACTCTGCCCTTAAAAACTTACTCTGGGACATTTCCATTGCTCCCTAAAGGGCTTATTTGTGTATCTGTTTTCTCTGTGCTGTGTTATCCATGTGTTGTGCTAACTCATAGCCAAGAGGCTTTTACTTATTTATTTTGGTGAGGCAATCAGGGTTGAATGACTTGCCCAGGGTCACACAGCTAGTAAATGTCAAGTGTCTGAGGCTGGATTTGAACTCAGATTCTCCTGACTCGAAGGCCAGACCTTTATCCACTACACCACCTAGCTACCTGCTGAAAGGCTTTTTACCCATGCCTTCTCTTTTGTTGTGATCGACCAAAAGAAACAGGCTGTTAAAAAAAAAAAGTAAACTTTCAAAAAGGTCTTTAAAAAAAGACAAATATCTTTCTTCTCTGTTTCAAACATTGGCCGTGTTGGAGATTGCTGAGATGAAAAAAAACAAATACAGAAATTAATTGAGAACTAAGATACAAAAAATGATTGGAAACAAAATTTGTGGAAAAGGAATAATTAATTTCCTTCGCTTCAATTATAACTTGGATGATTGTTGAAGTATTTTGATGAGCCTTTGGCTACCCGAAAACTATGTAAAGTCAGGTGAAAGTAAAAATTCATAGATTAGTTACTCCATAAAAGGAGGATTTAAAAATTACTAGAAGTTGATTTGGAAGCTACAGTTTGAATTTTCAGA